>NW_026936150.1:10000-688260 GCF_032062105.1 Saccostrea cuccullata | reverse complement strand
TTTTTTTTTCAGTTTTCGGAAAATCACTGTGAATGAGTGACGTCATAATCAAATCCCTTGACTCGCTGCCAAAATCGCAGTAGCAGCGTTATGAATGGTAGTAGCAGCAGCGTATATAGTATAATGTAAACACAGTGTAAACACACCCCCGTATTTAGGGGGATTATATGTACTGAATTGACCCGGCTATCCCCCAGGGGCTGCACTCTATTGACCCACCTATCCCCTCCAGGGGCTGCACTCAGTTGACCCACCTATCCCCCCCCAGGGGCTGCACTCAGTTGACCCACCTATCCCCCACAGCCCAAAAAGTGCACTCAGTTGACCCACCCATCTAGGCTCCTTATACTACTTCCAGTGAAAGAATACTACAAACACCCCACTTCTTGCCATTATGCACACGTCAGTGCAAAAAAAAAAAAAAAAGAAAAAGAAAAGAAAAGAAAAGAAATTGAAAACTAGTAGACTTATTGTTCACAGAACAATAAGAGGTCTTTCCACCTTCTTTAAATTTTAAATTTGTTTTATATCTGACTCCTTAAAATTAAATTCCATGAAAAAGAAACCAAAATTGTCTTAAAGCATAGAAAAAATGAAATTTAAAAAAAACGGAATGACCTTGCCCTTTAGAAAATATTCAAGGTCAAAGGTCAAGGGTCAAAATGCAATTTACTGCATGCTTCTACAACTTATAGTTTTCTAGTTATAAGGTTTAATAGTAAGTACAAAGAAGTTAAAGGGCAATAACTCATATAAAGGGTCATCAGATCAGATTTTGCACCTATACAGTGAAGTTAGGCCTAAAGACCCTTAAGACATCAGTGAACGTTTGGTGTGTCTACAGTCTACAGTTTTGAAGGAGTAGCAATAACAAGGTTTTTCGCACAAGGGGCAATAACTTTTAAAAGGGTTAATGTTAGGGGACAAGAATAAAATCTTTGAAACAGTTTTAAGAGTATATATTATTGATGCATAGACATTAAGTATATGTTGAGAGACAAAAGAGATATAAAAATTGTTAAATTTTTCATTTTTGGAATGACCTTGACCTTTGACCTTTACATACATTTTAAGGTCAAAGCTGAATGAATCATATGCAGTTGGTCTCATGTCTTTATGACTTGTCATTTTGAAAATTTTTCATTATTTGTAAAATTCAAAAATTTCAGGGGAAATAATTCATAGAAGGGGTCTACGAATCCTTTCGCAATGAATAGATCCGAAGGTCCTCTCAAGTAGTCACAGACATTGGTAAAGGTTTCAAACCTCTGCAGTTTATGGTTTCGGAGGAGTAGCGATAACAAGCATTTCTTGCGTAAGGGGCAATAACTTTTAAAAGAGTTAATGTTAGGGGACAAGAATGAAATCTTTCAAATAGTTTTAAGAGGACATATTAATGTTGCAAAGACTTTAAGTATATGTTGAAAAACAAAAGAGATATAAAAGGACCTAAATTTCTCATTTTTGGAATGACCTTGACCTTTGACCTTTGCATAAATTTTAAGGACAAAGGTCAGTGAATCTTATGCAGTTGGTCCCATGTCTCTACGACTTCTCGTTTTAAAAATTTTTCATTATTTGTAAAATTCAAAAACTTTCAGGGGCAATGACTCATAGTAGGGGTCTACGAATCCTTTCGCAATGAATAGATCCAAAGATCCTTTCAAGTAGTCGCAGACATTAATAAAGGTTTGGAATCTCTGCGGTTTACGGTTTCGGAGGAGTAGCGATAACAAGCATTTCTTGCAAAAGGGGCAATAACTCCTTTAAGAGTCAAAGTTCATATACGCAGGGTCAACTGCGAAAATCATTTACAAAGTACATTCTTATGGTCTATAAATCTTTTCGATAAATCTTGAAACTCAAAAACACGTTTGGCGGAAAAATAATAATAATAAACAGAACAATTTCAATAGGTCTTTCCACAGAAAGGTGGAAAGACCTAATTAATATAATCTTTCTCTCCCCTTTTCATCCCGTGGGGATCCGGGTTAGAATAGGTCCTCAGTACCCCCTTGCTTGTCGTAAAAGGCGACTAAATGGGGCGGTCCTTCGGATGAGACCGTATAAACCGAGGCCCCGTGTCACAGCAGGTGTGGCACGATAAAGATCCCTCCCTGCTCAAAGGCCGTAAGTGCCGAGCATAGGCCTAAATTTGCAGCCCTTCACCGGCAATGGTGACGTCTTCATATCAGTGAAATATTCTGGAGAGGGACGTTAAACAGTATACAATCAATCAATCAATCTCCCCCTTTTCTGTATACCTTAATTGATCGAAGGATGTTTGACTTTTTTCGCCGCATCTAAATAAAAAGAGGAAAGAGCGCCGTTTTTCCTACTCATTTTGTTATGTTCAAGATATACAGAGGATTATAAACTAACTGCAAAAACACAGGCACCTGACGTTACTTATTTTCCTTTTGATAAAAAAAATATACCCCTATCTAATGATAAACCATCTGACGTTACTTATTTTTCTTTTAATAAAAAAAATATATCCCTACCTAATATAATAAACCGGTTTATTATTAGGTAGGGGTATATTTATTTTTTTATTAAAAGAAAATAAGTAACGTCAGGTGCCTGTGCTCAAAAAGTAGTACTTCGCCATTGCACGTACTCGGTTTATTTCAAAATGAGAAATTTTCAGTTTCATGGTGTTTTGTGTAATGATTTAAGAAACGACCTAAAGTGTTTGCCGAGTCTCATGCTCAATGGAAAAGGTGAAGATAACGAACAGTGATCTATCACTGAAAACTACAAACAATATAAATCTGTGAACAGGGAATAAAACACGGATCCCTGGAAATTCAAATTCCAGAAGTAGGATCAGTTGCCTAGAAGTAGTAAACATCCCTCAAAATAGGATCCTTTAGGTTCTGAAACAAGGCAAATGACATTTTACACTTACTTTACCCTAGTCACCAAACGAGCTCAGAAAATCTTTACCCTAGTCAAAAATTTACTTTACCCTAATCATGCTGAAATTTTGTACCCGCAATCTGGCTTTAATTAGCTCATTTCATGCCAACTTTTCGCAAACGCTGTGCTCTTCTGAATAAAATATTTCAATTTAAACAACAAAATTTATAATGTAAGTCTGTATAACGCTGAAACTCAGTGCAGATTAATCGAAGCGTATTTGCCTATCGCCATCTTGGACTAACCACTCAGCATCAATATGTTGGCCCAATGTAATGCCAACAATATTCATTTTGTTGGCCCAACGTTGCATACCAATGTTGGTTCAATGTTTAAGTGCAAAGTGGGCTCATGTTGGGCCAACGTATTGTCTTTACGTTGGCCCAACATAAGACGCCGATTACATGGATGTTGGCCCAACCTTGGATACATGTTGGGCCTACGTACTAAACTACAAATATTGGACTTATGTTGGCCCAGTATGTCTTTTACATTGGCCCAATGTGTCTTTTACGTTGGCTTAGAGTTTCTTTTACATTGGCCCAGCGTTCCTCTAGCTTACATCGGCCCATTGTTTCTCTGATGTTGGCCCGGTGTTATTTTCACATTTGCTCAGCGTCTTTTTACGTTGGCCCAGAGTTTGTTTTACGTTGACCCAGTGTTCTCAACCAATGACTCATATTTTTAATTTCCAGTAAGTGGGAGAAATAACAAGAATAAGATAATTTGATACGGTTTACTAATTTAATCATTTACATGAATTAAAAACACTAAATCAAAAATTAAAATTAAAAACTAAATTAAAGTCAAAGGGTAATAATGATAATTCACCAAATACCAAAAAATTCAAAGTCATTTCAAGCCATTCATCGGTTGGACTCCTCCTATTCTGCTGTCGTTTTTTGTTTCCTTTCCTCTCCTTCCTTCCTCCATCCATATCACAAGAGTATCGTAACCATGCAGTCCTTTTCAGCATCTTCGATATCTTTGTCTTTTGCATCTTTGCAACATCCATTCTTTCTCACAGTTACTGTCAAAATAAGATACTGTGATTTTATTTGTTATGTGAAAAAAAAATTGTTATTTTATAACTTAAAACTGCATACTACAGAGATCTATTTTGTAAGGTAATTTTATGTCACTAGAGTGATCTGCCCTTAGAAGTAAGATAGAAAAATATTGTTTCGGTATTTACAGGTAATTACACAATTTATGTTGGATTAAAATATTCTAAACATTATATTACACAAACTTATAGATAAACTAATGTACAAATTAAAATACAAATGTGTTTTTGGTTTACTTTACTAGCAATCATTTTGATGACAAGATATTTGTGAAACATAATGTCAAAAGTATAAAAAATTGTAATCTTAGTTCAATAAATTAAATGTGACTTTGGTGCATTACCCTTGACACATGTCTGATCTTTGACAATTAGACATATTTTTCATGTTTAACGAAATTTGTAAGTTGTCGATCCACACATATACAAACAAACAAACCAAGATCAGTATATCTTGGGTCGGAGTATAAAATAATATTTTAAAGATACGTAAAAAAAATACTCACTCAGCAACACATCTTTCAATGAGAAAGAGGAAAACGTTCTCTTAATTATCATCCCTCCCTAGCCAGTTCATTTTCTTTGCAACACTGATGTCTATCATGGAACTCATAATTCTCCGTACACTTTGTTTCGTATTGTCACCTCTAATCGTTCTTAGTTTTCTTACCTAAAAAGTACCATGTGATTTTAATGCTTAATGATATTGAATAAATAATTCAACTATTTTTATTCGTACTGTTTATAATGGGTCGGTTTAATGTCATATGATTATTTACAAAAATATTTACAAAATTGAAAATGTATCAGACACAGAAATAAGAATTTATAAATGTATTTGGGAATCACACATTCTTGGACTTTTCCGGTTAGTATCGGAAAGACCCGAGATCGCTGCACAATTTTTTAGGAATTTTTTGTCTGAGACCTTATTGAAAGTACAGAATACTGGTCTAAGGGAACTAATATTATAGTATTTATAGCACCATAATTCAAAGCTTGTAGACAAGGAAATATATTTACATGACAATGATATCACTTATAAAGATTATACATATATGCACTTGTCTCTATCAACAAGGATCGCCCCCTCCCCACGTTCCCCCATGCATGTGCAACCAGAAGTCTCTGTCGAGACTGTAGCTCTACTGGTTTGTATTTATCAAAAACCATTGCACTATTTTATGTTTCTTTGTGTAGTCTACTTGTGTGCCAACTTATTTTTAAATCAAACTAAAACTGTAGAAGGAGTAGCGTTTTAAAGGAATTTCACAGAAAATTCTATTTTTAGTAGCCATGGTAACACCGTTCATCGAAATCAAAAACCGATGCTCTATTCTATGTATCTTAGTTTAGTCTACTTGTGTGCCAAGTTATATTGAAATCAGACCAAAACTGTAGAAGGAGTAGCGTTTTAAAGGAATTTCACAGAAAATTCTATTTTTAGTAACGTTGGCAACACCATTCATCGAAATCAAATACTGATGCACTATTCTATGTATCTTAGTGTAGTCTACTTGTGTGCCAAGTTATAATGAAATAAGACCAAAACTGTAGAAGGAGTAGCGTTTTAAAGGAATTTCACAGAGTATTCTATTTTTAGTAACCATGGCAACACCGTTTACTGAAATCAAAAACCGATGCACTATTCTATGTATCTTAGTGTAGTCTACTTGTGTGCCAAGTTATATCTAAATCAGATCAACACTGTAGAAGGAGTAGCATTTTGAAAGTATTTCAAAGAAATTTCTATTTTAGGAAACCACGGCAACACTGTTCATCGAAATTAAAAAGCGATAAACAGAATTAGGTACAATGTACATGTATCTTAGTGTAGTCTACTTGTGTGTCAAGTTCTATTGAAATCAGACCAAAACTGTAGAAGGAGTAGCGTTTTAAAGGAATTTCACAGAAAATTCTATTTTTAGTAACCATGGCAACACTGTCCATCGAAATTAAAAACCGATGCACTATTCTATGTATCTTAGTGTAGTCTACTTGTGTGCCAAGTAATATTGAAATCAGACCAAAACTGTAGAAGGAGTAGCGTTTTAAAGGAATTTCACAGAAAATTCTATTTTTAGTAACCATGGCAACACCGTTTACTGAAATCAAAAACCGATGCACTATTCTATGTATCTTAGTGTAGTCTACTTGTGTACCAAGTTATACTGAAATCAGATCAACACTGTAGAAGGAGTAGCGTTTTAAAGGAATTTCACAGAAAATTCTATTTTTAGTAACCATGGCAACACTGTTCATCGAAATTAAAAACCGATGCACTTTTCTATGTATCTTAGTGTAGTCTACTTGTGTACCAAGTTATATTGAAATCAGATCAACACTGTAGAAGGAGTAGCGTTTTTAAGGAATTTCACAGAAAATTCTATTTTTAGTAACCATGGCAACACCGTTCATCGAAATTAAAAACCGATGCACTATTCTATGTATCTTAGTGTAGTCTACTTGTGTGCCAAGTAATACTGAAATCAGACTAAAATTGTAAGAGGAGTAGCATTTTGAAAAATTGTTTACAGACAGACGGACAGACAGACAGACAGACAGACAGACAGACAGACGGACGGACGCCGGACGCATTACTATCGCATAAGCTCTTCTGGTCTCTGACCAGTAGAGCTAAAAATGGAGCGTTGCGCGTTATAACACTGTTTAATGAGTTCATTATTACATATTACAGTGTGTATATTTTACTCATTTCTATTTTAAAGGACAAGGGTTTAGATTTATCCCACATACAAAAATTTAAACCAAAAATCACATATAATATGAAAGGAATATGCATACATGTACAGATCGAATTTGCTACATTGTAGATCAAAATCTGTTCCACTATGTTACTATCATTGATAGAAAATTTCCTTTTAAAATACTCATGCACAAAAAAAAAATCAGAAATACTCACAATGACACATTTTGCTTTAACCGCGTCTATCCTCAAACAAAATTCAGTCCTTTGTTTTTGTTCTCTACATCTTGCGCGCGAGGAAAGCTGACCTCTATTTAACTCAAAAACTTAATTTATTGCCCTCCTGGGAGTGACATCTTTCAAAGAGCAGAATAGCACGTACAGCTGCAATGCTACATTTGCTTTACACATAATGTGTCTTCTACAATGTTCTCGACCGACATCCAAGAATTTCTTTTAAAATTCTTAAATTGATACGTTTGTATGCAGTATTACTTTTTGGCTTTTACAAGGGAAACAGTATTTTTTTTTATAATTTGCAACAATATAAATTCATGCATATAGCCAAGATATACATGCATATGTATTTTCCCCCCAATATGATATATAATACGTTAATGATATCCAATGAAACCCATGAAGATTTATTTAATATCAAAATTACACAACATTATGATATATGTGTATGCATGATACAGGGAGGGAAAGAGAAAATCGTTGGGTATAGTATTTAACACTTGCTTGATATAAATGTTGGGCCAACGTTGGACCAGCTGTGTTAGCCTTATACCTTGGCATAAAAATATAGAGATATGTACCTGATTGACTAGTGTCTGTTAAGGAAATGCAATTTTTTTACCGTTAGTACCACAACATTTAATCAATAAATTAATAAACACATATTTACATGATTTATGCAGTACACATTTGACACAGTGGGCCAAAGTTGGTCCAACTAAAAATGTATAGGTAAAGCACTCAAAGATAAAGCCAGATAACAAAATTAATGTTATAAACTTATTATAGGATACATTTAATGTATATTTGTATACTGATTCATAACTCATAAATGATAAACCTTTTAGTAAAATTATCCTCCCAGCTGTTGCAGTATACTGAGTATCTTCAAATGACAAAAATTTGCATTGGGCCAATAATGGTCCAACTACACGAGACCAACCATTTTATGCTAAGTTTGAAACATTGTGCCAACGCTGGCCCAGTCGTTGTACACCTGCATATGTTCATTATGTTCAGTATTCAATATTGGGCCAGCGTAAGTCCAACGATGCAAAACCAATGTTTAAGATAGTAATTTCTGTGAAAATTACATACATTGGGCCAATGTTGGCTCAACAATGTAAAACCAATGTATGTTATTGCGACAACTTATGTGAGATTAAGATACATAGGGCCAACATTGGCCCGACAATGAATAACTGACATATGCTGATATTGCCACCAAGAGCATAATGTCTAACATTGGCCCAATGTTGGCCCAATCATGTTATACCAACACCAACCTTGAACCAACAGACCGTTACTCTACCAACGTTGGGCCAATATATGAATGCTGACTGGGTAGGGTAACGCACTTTACCCTAGTCCGTTTCTACACAGTGATAAAGAGCAGAGATAAATTAAGGAAAATTTGTCAACATTTTAGAATGAAAGAATAAAACAAATATGCAAAATTTCTAATTCATAGGAAAATTAGATAAGTTCTGGTGAAATTATAAACATGCACATGTTTATCGACCTGGAGCAGCATCACTACGTCGTTTTAACGTCATGTCAGCCGGAGATGTTTTCACATTTGAAACGATCGGGAAGCGTTTGCTTTTTTCTTCGTTATCATATATAGTATTACAAAACTCAAACTTTATCTTTTCTTAGACGATTTTAAAAAAATATGTGCTGTTGCTTCATCAGTGTTAACTTTTTATTGTCATATATGCAGGATGACTTTGCATCATGCAGTGCCGATTTACGCAACGCGGGTCAACGCTATTTATCCTGTTAGGTCAAAATTGATAGTCGTCCGGAGCTTTTTATTTTACTGTGGTTGAATCATTGGTCAGAAAAAATATAAACCAATGAAATAACAATCTTTTAACATATTTTGCAGTATTGTTGTTATTGTTTGATCAGGTTGGTCAGTCTGGAAAAGAGTTTTAGATACCGCTACACATAATTTTAAGTCTCTCGCTGCTCCGCCTTGACGTCAAATTCCATTTTTTCGTCGTTATCAGAATTCTTCATTGCGCCTAATTTTGTTAATGTTCTCCGTATTTCTGATCAGAATTCTAACAAACTTATACAGCATGCAGATAAAATAAAATTGAAAAATTTAAAAGATAAATTAAATTATGATCGCCTTTATTATGGGTCCACCGTGGGTTTGAACGTTGTTGTTACATACTTTCAAGATCTGATTTCATGACTGCTCCGGGTACTCCTACCATTGACATATTTATCGACCATCAAAGGTAAAAAATTTAAAATTTGTAAAATATTTTTTGCTTTTACGAATTCTTGGTGTTTGTCAAACGTATATGCGTATTTTCACCGAAAGACGTTCATTAAAAAGAAATATGTACACAATGTCTCAATAATTTCCGAACAACCCTCGTATACCTCTGCCGTTTTTTATCAAGATGCTCTTTACATATTCTGATAGTTAATATGTTGACAGGTAATGTTTACAATTGTTTGAAAAGTTTTATGGTAAAAGAAAGTATGTTTTCGGTCGTTGACAAAGGATTTTAAAAGAAATTAATACTTTTGCTATCCGATAACTAAATCTTCTGTCGATAGTATATAACATGCTTAAACTTTATTATTAATTCTAAAGAAATCAGTTAAGGATGCGTTTCATGTAAACTTGAGTTGGTCACAGCTCTATAAAGTAGCTGTACTTCTGAATTTACCTTACAACAAAGTAATGATATCATTATAACTTAAATTCATCTGTTGCAAAGCAAAATTCATAAGTAAACATCTATCCAACGTATCTTGCCTGAATATACGAGGGTTGATCCAAAAGTTCGTGGAATTTCTTTCTAAAATTTTATCGTGATTTGATGAAATTAAGCAACAGGCATATTCATAAAATAAAGTTATAATGCAACAATATTGGAAAATTTCGCCACTTTTCAATTATCAATAAGGTCACACGAGCTTTCTGAAAATGGATAGTTGGGAAACCCGGGGGAGACTTCAACGTAGCGTCAAGTTAGATATGTCACGTCACGTTATAGAAGCATCTCGCCCAAATGTCCAATTATAATACGTAATTCTACAAAATGCTGCCCTTTTCTCCATTTTTTTTCTCTCAAGAAAATCCTGGGCATCCTCTTGCACCAACCATGCCAACTTATCTTCATTTTTTACTCATATTTAAAAAAAAGCTACCCATCTTTCCATATGATGTTCCAACTTCAGTAACAATGTCAAGAACAGTGCCACAGCCAACAACGTCCATTAACGCTTTTAATTTGTCTAGGGGGATCCGCACGTAAACAGAGACTCTAAAAAGCGACCACATACTTTATCAATGTCCATGGAAATTCTATTTTTCTTAAACTTCTTATGCCACTGGAAAACCAGTAACTAAATGCATTTTCCCCAAGCCTATGTCAATGATACACGCGTTTAAGATAGAGTGCTACCGAGATTTTCACAAAACGTGTGACTTGACTGAAATTTTACATTATCTTACAACTTAGAGATGAACAATAAACCATCAAATTATAAACTAAATATCCAGTAAAACTCTCACACACAGGTTTATAAAAGATCAAACAATCATAATAATGTCATAGTTTTCGTTTTTATACCTATTCTATTTTTCTTAAACTTCTTATGCCACTGGAAAACTAGTAACTAAATGCATTTTCCCCAAGCCTATGTCAATGATACACGCGTTTAAGATAGAGTGCTACCGGGATTTTCACAAAACGTGTGACTTGACTGAAATTTTACATTATCTTACAACTTAGAGATGAACAATAAACCATCAATTTATAAACTAAATATCCAGTAAAACTCTCACACACAGGTTTATAAAAGATCAAACAATCATAATAATGACATAGTTTTCGTTTTTATACCACACAGGGCGGTTTAATTCTTATTTCACGAATTAAGATTATAAATGATAATAAACGCGTTAATGTCTCCCCCGCCTTTCCTAACAACCGTTTCTATGGCAACTGCCATAAAGTTACTATCAAAGATACTTAAAATGTTTTTTAATTTAAAATATTCATCAAGTGTCTATATTTTTATTTGTAATTTTCAACCAATTCCACTGAAAAATAAATAAGATATGAAGAAATTCCACGAACTTTTGGATCAACCCTCGTATGTATAGGTTACATCATAGAAGCCGAGTAGTATTGATTATATCGTTTTCGTGGGGCGTGGAAATCGAGGGCGCGGAGCGCCCGAGATTTCCAAGCCCCACGAAAACGATATAACCAATAGTACGAGGCATCTATGATGTAAGCAACTTGTCGCATGTCTGATGACGTAAAGAAATACGCACGCTAACTCTCGATTCCCGCCTACATTTTGGAGCCATTTAATTCAATTGAAATAGTAATTTGGCCATAAAATCTTTGTTTAATACAAAGAACAGTTCAATGGTAATTTATGAATTGTCATAATACCAGCGCTTAAGGGTAAATTATCCATAATTCCAGCTCTTGAAAAAAGGGGGGTAGACGATTTTTTTCATTGAAGTCATAGTTTCAAGCATCACCATATTTTGAAATAGTCTTGGATATGATTAAATGTTCTTTATATCGTTTCTTATGTCTTAGGCAAATAAATAAAATATAAATATATCAATAGAATATAATGTTTCATTTGGAAATCGCTTTGAAATTGGTGGAAAATAAGCATTTTTATCGTTTTTTGTCAATAAACATATGTTCCCCCCCCCCCCGTGTCAAACAAAAAGCTTTGGTATGAATTTGTGAAATAACATTCCATATTACCTGTAAAAAGGAATTTTTGTGACACGGGGGGGAAAGATGTTTTAAAAATATTTTCCGTTTTCCGTTGATTTCTTTAGTGAAAAACACGAGTTTTACCAAAATTTTAAAGTTATCTCTCTTTGTTTTCTTAAATAAGTAATGTTTTATGAAAATCCATATAATTATCTTTAAAATCTATTAAAAATTCATCGAATATGTTAACTTTTGAAAATTGACTTAGAGGTAGGCGGGAGAACAATACAATCGTTCGCAGTTCTTTCATTGAGAGTGTCAAAATTCAATAAAAAAATATTCAGCGTGCCATGAACTTAAGATTCAATAAATTATTCATTTCAAGCTAGCTTTCCAACATGTCGGACGTTTTTAGTAAATTTGACTTTGACTTTTTAATTGAGTTTGAAGATTTTGACGATTTATCTTTAGCCAGACACTCGAGAAATACGAAATCACAGAAACAAATATCAAGGAGTTTAACTATATAAAGTTTGGGAATTTTTACCGTAACTTTCAAAATGGATTAATCTTTTGAACGACTGGGAACTTTCAACTGAGTTAAATACGTGTATTTTGATTTAGTTAAAGGCTAGGAAATAGCTATAACATGTTCATTTTTCTGTAGTTAAGAACTTATGAATAAAATCAGTTTTTGTCTCATGACCTGATTTCTGCCTCCTTCAGTGATATATGAAGGGGCGTGGAAAGTATTATATCGCATATGTGATATGGGATATATCACCGCAGAAAGATCAAAGAAAATCACATCAGATATGCGACAAGTAAATGTTGAACATCAACGTTAGCATCTCATTATAACTAAAGTTATAAATAAATATGGCTGACTAAAGACCAAGATAACAAATTCAACAACCATGTAACCAAGTCTTGAATATTTTATTTGTGAGAATATATATTTTTTAAATTGGTTGTTTAACGAAATGCATTGTTTGATTTAGATATGTTATAAAACATACTTGATGGGCAAAAAAAATATTGCATTTCATATATTTCATATTTCGCATACACATGTGACTTAAAATCTTATTATTTGCTGAAAAAAATAAAAATTGACAAGACAAAACAATTATCGATGTAAAATATTACGCAAGCATTACAAACAAGGACCGCCAGAAATTAAGGGATGGGATTAGGGATCTGGGCGGGTAAAACATCCTTACCACAGTAATACCTACCTTGACTTATTCATGAATTGATCATATAGATTGACCGTTCCGTAGTCAAATGAAGTATCTAAAAAAGCTTAATGATTGTTGTGAAAAAGGCCACCCAATGTACACCATGTACCACTAGTGAAAGGTTATATATATGTTAAGAAGCTCAATATTACGACCATAGAATTTAGGTAATACTTGCATCAAACGATCGATGTTATTGAAATCCCAGTAACATAAACTTACGTGTGCCTCGGCTTATTTACCATAAATAAAGTTGTTTCTTTACTTAAAACTGCAGATTCTGAATTGAATTGAATTTTGTCTGCTATAACTTAAAACAATTAAATCAAATTACCCAACGATAAAACATATTTTCAATTTCATAACTCTTCACAAATTTACCTTCTTATGTCAACGACAGGGAAGATTTGGCTCCGTCGATTTATGAACATTCCCGTCTTTAATCAATTGATTCATGGTGTAAGAATACAGTCAAAATGAAAGAAAAAGTGAGCTAGCTCACATACCCCACGCTCCCCAAAACTTAATGGTGAAACACATAATGAAAGGCACAGAGCTTTTTAAATACATAGTATAGATCAATAAGGGCAATAATTGCAAAAAAATCTTCACATTAAAATGTCTTACATATGAGGACATTTAAATGTGGAATGAAGTTTCTAGATAAACAATGGAATCAAATTTTCTTGGCATTATACAAATCCAAACATTAATTTGAAGTGGTTGGGGGAGGGGAGAAATTTTCTTGAATAATAGGCAAAACTCTTTGGGATAAAAGAAACTATATACAACAGTTTAAGAGGAGTGGTTCTGACAAACTGTTCATTTCTATATTCAAAATATGGCCAAAAAGTCTAAGTTGGAAAGTGTGGAAATTCCCGGAAAAATAAAGGAATCGGAATTTCCTGGTAATATGCACATCTACACATTGTGTCCTAAATATCTGCAAAGTTTGAAGAAATTCTGTGCAGTGGTTTATGAGGAGTTGCGCTGACAAACTGTTCATCTCTATATTCAAAGTATGGCCAAATGCTTAAGTTAAAAAGTGCGGAAATTCCTGGAAAAATTATGGAATCGGAATTTCCTGGTAATATGCACATCTACACATTGTGTTCTTAATACCTGCAAAGTTTGACGAAATTCTGTGCAGCGGTTTATGAGGAGTTGAGCTGACAAACTGTTCATCCCTATATTCAAGGTATGGCCAAATGCCTAAGTTAAAAAGTGTGGAAATTCCCGGAAAAAATAATGGAATCGGAATTTCCTGGTAATATGCACATCTACACATTGTGTCCTAAATACCTGCAAAGTTTGACGAAATTCTGTGCAACGGTTTATGAGGAGTTGCGCTGACAAACTGTTCATCCCTATATTCAAGGTATGGCCAAATGCCTAAGTTAAAAAGTGAGGAAATTCCCGGAAAAAATAATGGAATCGGAATTTCCTGGTAATATGCACATCTACACATTGTGTCCTAAATACCTGCAAAGTTTGACAAAATTCTGTCCAGCGGTTTATGAGGAGTTGCGCTGACAAACTGTTCATCTCTATATTCAAGGTATGGCCAAATGCCTAAGTTAAAAAGTGCGGAAATTCCCAGAAAAAATAATGGAATCGGAATTTCCTGGTAATATGCACATCTACACATTGTGTCCTAAATACCTGCAAAGTTTGACGAAATTCTGTGCAGCGGTTTATGAGGAGTTGCGCTGACAAAAAAAGAGGACTGACTGACGGACTGACTGACTGACTGACTGACTGACGGACGGGTCAAAAACATTATACCTCCCGCAACTAGTTGCGTGGGGTATAATTAAAAAAAATGGTTATATAAAGGAATATTCAATTGGCTAAATGATGACTGAGACTATTGTAAATAAAAGTCTTGTGATATCAGCTTATTTGCAAGTGTTTTGTTGAAGGAAAAATGACACAAACAAGAAATGGATGCCTGGATTTCTGGAGCTTATTTAGCTGTACATTGGCAACTTCCTTTGATGTTCAAATTCCACCTGTTTGCGACTATTCTTATTAATCTTTACATTTTATATTATTGTGAAATAATAAATATTTCATTTAAAATCTATGAGGTTTTACTCATTTATTTTACTTTAATAGACATGATATAATTTTTTATTTTTAATTTTTATTTATTTCATTTTTTCAGCAAATGCAATTTATCATTGAGTCAAATGCTGACTGACGTTTTTCATACCAATTTTTAGTCTATATTTTTTACACCGAATTGATGACGGATACGGATTTTCCATTATTTCCCGATCATGAGAAGAAGCACACGGAGGATGGGATGCTTACTCCTCCATGGCATCTGATCCCACTTCTGATGTTTTGAGGCCCGAGTTCGCTCTGGTCCTATTTTGAATTGTTTTATGGACTTTTGATCTTTAATACTGTTTGTTATCTCCATTTGTTTCATTTTAAAACATTTGAAAAAGACCTGTTAAATCCCCTTAATCTTAAAGATTAGTTGCACTTAAAGCTTGCTCGAATATTATACCGGGAGATGAAAACACCATTTGCACTCATACTTGATAAGGGATACATATATTTATGTTAGGCTCGTTAACGATATATAACTAAAGTAATTATGTTTGTCAACAATGAAACTTAGTTGATGACAAAATTGTGCCATACTCTTTATTTTCCTAATCTTCAAATTTACTGTCTTCTAACATTTTTATTTTGAAAATTATCTCCAAATTCATTATCTCAATTTGCAATCCTTGAGTGTAGTTTCTTTTTTTTCCTTGTGAATAATTAATACAGACGTCTGACCTTTAGTCAGTTACGTACGACTGGTTGCCTCCACACTCTCACCAAATAGGTTTTCCGATTAACAAGTGAAAGTGAAAGGTAATTAGTAACCCTCGTGGAATCTATCAAGTAATAAGTTCAACCACTTATGTCGAGCATCTGTGTTTATTTTTGACCTTAGAGCTCTCTCCCTTCCCTTCTCTCTCTCTCTCTATCTCTCTCTCTCTCGGAATTAGAGGGAAAGAGGAACTCACCTTTAATCATAGATTTCCTTTAATACAATCATTTCCAATGATGTTTCGTCTCCACCTTTAACACTGGCGACTACCAGTACATGCAAGAGTTTGATGCAATATACAGGTATTAAATGATTAACTTGTACTTATAATTATATAGAGTTTTGTCCCAACATATTTTTACAATTTTTCCTACTGAAGTATAAATAGTAACAAAGTATTCTTAGATTCTACTCGGACAGCAAAGTCGTTGCCAATTTATTTCAATGCTACAGAAACAAAAGATGTCTGTAAAACATTTATGCTTCCTCCCCCAAATAATTGGAATTCTTCTAAGTCCAAGGGGCATAACTGTCAAAAATGACTTTCTCTTGATCGTACTCAATATAAAACTTGACCTAGATATTCTTGTTATAAATCTGTATACCAAATTTCAATTCAATATGTGCTACCTCTGCGAAGAGAATGAACGGAAACTGATGGTGGACCTACGGACAGACTGACGATAGAGAGCAACAAAGCAATTTGCCATCTCTTCTTTGAAGGGTGGCATAAAAAAAGATGCAGTATGCTTGTGTCCCTCCAATGAAAATGTCTGATGCCTTTGTTTTACTTGTCATGGGATTTTTGGTAGTTGAGAGTGCCCCCGACTGAAAATGTATGGCTGTGCCCCCAAATTGAAATAGCCTCCTACTGTAAGGCCTGCTAGTGACTGCATCCTCATACCCCCACCCAACCCTCCATACCCAACCCTCCAACCCCTAAAAACGCTGTCGTATTTTGTATACTTTTAAAGGGTTTTGATAAATTTTCTTTGGAATGTTTTCACTTGTAATTTAAATGCATAAATGTTTTCATTCAACTTTTTTTTATTTTATTGCCTTCTCCAATTCCATTCCAATACATGCACACGCATACATTTACACAGTACATTGTTTATAAATTTATTTAGTTACTAGTAATTGATTGATCAAATAATTAACAAAATATTAAATTTAATTACGTAAACAAATAATGCTAAATTGTTTTCCTGGTACCAACGCTTCTTAAAATCACCAATTATATGAATTAAGGTAGAGATTGATAGCTTGTCAACAAAAAAACTACCCATTGAATTTTTCTGAATTTTTTATATGTTTGTGTCGAGTCCTTGTTCTAAATCATATCAAAAATTCAAGGCAGGTCATCCGGCTAGTTTTAGAGAAATTTGACAATTTTAATATAGCCTTCATCAACCACCGAAGAGCTGAAAAAGCAGGGTAAAGTAATATAAGAATATGATATGAAAAGGGCTGTAAATCTTTTATTGCTGTATCAATTATCATTTGTCTTATATGAATTCAAACATCTGTCTGTATGGATTAATATTTGACATCAATCTTAAATTTATCAAGCATTGTAAGCAAAAAACAAAATTACATTTACCAAGATGCATGGTCAAATTAGGTTAAAATATTGCCTATTCATTGTGCGAAGACTCACACTTCTGCTTCCACTGTGAAAAAAATTACCCATCAAATTTCTTTTTTTATTGCATATTATAGTTAGCCTATAAGTGTCTTAAATTTTAGAAAAAAAATCATACTACATCATGGGGTTTAAATTCAACCTGGAACAAGTTTATTATCTTACACCCTACCCTACCCCCTTCCTTTAGAAGGATGCAATTTTGAAGAATATGGTGACTAAGAGAGATTATCAAGAATTTATCAAAATATTTCACAGAAAATGAGTAAATTCTTTGTAATATTCTTCTAAATTACATTTTGTATCACAAAAACAATTTATACATGTACACCTAGACACATGTTGCCCTGGTTTACCTTTTTGCACTGATATTAAAAAAGATAAGAAGTTTTCCTTATATCGTTCAAATTGACTTTGATAGGTAGAATTAATCAAAATATTTCAAAGAAAACGAGTAAAATTCCAAGCAATATTCTTCTAAATTACATTCTATATCACAGAAAACAATTTATACATGTACACCTGGACACATGTTGCCCTGCTTGACCTTTTTGCACTTATATTAAAAAAGATAAGAACTTTCTTTGATATCATTCAAATTGACTTTGTAGATTTATTATACATTTGATTCTTGGATGAATTATCAATGACAATATGTTTTGACCAATTCTGTGCATAAGTAAACTGGTTTTATTATCTTCCTTTGACAACAATAGAATGATTAATTTCACTTTTCTTTTAACAATTCCTTTTTTATTCCAAATACATGTACAACATAAATAGAACACCCAGTGATTATGAAGTTTTGAACACAGAATCAATCCACGGCATGTTATCCTTGTTTTAAAAATATTCAGATAAAAATGTGTTATGTATTACACTGTTAAATGAAGACTGCCTGGTCATCAGTTGTCAGATATTAATACACTAAAGCATGGTAAAAAAATGCTAAATACACGGTAAAAAGTGCGGGAAAATTGGGTGATTTGGTTATCATTACATACATACAAAAATAGTGTAATAATTTAAAAAAAAAACATACAATGTATTAGAGGTAATGATTTGTAACTTTAAAGTATAGATTTTGCAAACAGATTCTTGAAAGTTAGAGGAATCCCACCATAAACTGTATGTGATACTGTACAATTTTTAAACTCATGATGTACGGTAATAGGATAAACTTGCTATTTTGCTTTTTGTCTTATTGGCTAACAAAGATCAATGTAAAAATGTATGCATTTTTTATTGCCATCGCATGCAGCCAGTTGCGTCATGTTCAATGATCCTGACAATTCCGTTGTTTTTAGGTCAATACAACAAAGGTGTTCTTTCACTAGGATCTGCAGCAAGCAAAATTCACTCTGTATATTCAGATTTCTAAGCACGTCCTATGGTGTGATATGCCTGTTCCTCTTTACCGTCTCCTTCTGGTTGTTCTTTTTCTGAAAAGAACAAAATATCTTAATACAATAAGAATGAAAATACAGGTTTTACTTCTTTCTTACACTACAAACATAGTATGACTACCGGTATGTCTATATGAATATAAGACACTTTTGAGATACCTTTTTTTATTATATAATGTCATGAATCAGGGGTTCAAATTTTTTTTTGTCATGGTCAAGTCCAGGACTTACAGAGTAAATTTTAGGCAAGTCCGAGGAAGAAATTTCAGAGTCCATATTTACCTATACATTATTAAATTTATGTTACTTATAACTAATTTTCATTTGTTGCATTGAATGAATAAAGACTATATGTATTTAATATGTTTTATTTTTCCTCCATAAACTGTCATAAAGTCATACATGAGTATTTCAACACAATACCAGACTGATAGATTATTGGTACATTACAATAACTTTTACAAATACTCACTACTGAATAAACCATCTGTTACAATAAATAGAAATTAGAATGTGCTGTAAGTCACAGCTAAAACCGAAATTTAACAAACTCATTGTCGTTTGTCATATAGGAGGAAACATGAGGAATTGCGTAAAAGCAAGAGTCTAACCGCAACGGAAAATAAAAAGACGAATTGTATTTTCAAAATGTTCGTAATGTTTTAAGGTACATGTATTTTAACGCCCACAAACCCTTATTTTTACTTAATACATTTGAGAATTTGCTTTATTTTTTGCTTTACGGTCATTTTTTTAACTTAAAAAAAAAAGATAAACAAGAAATATAGCCAAGTCCCAGGACTTTGGCGAATTCTAAATGCCGAGTCCGGATGCGGACTTTGTTAGTCCGGGACGTCGGACTTGAGGAATTTTGAACCCCTGATGAATTTTTTTAATTAAATGCATATAAAGTCAGCCTCATTAATCTGGGCACTTTTGCTCCCAAGGAAATTATTTGGATTAATGAATTGTCTTAATTAAACAAACTGGTATATAAGGATAAAGATCAAATATTTTAGTTTCTAAATGTAGGCCACACTCTAAGGCCAAGACCATGGGGTTAAAGAAAAAGAAATAAACGTGAAATACAAAGACTCAGCACAAACTGTTCAAGAGTTAATACCAAAGGATCAAGCTTTTGTGGAAATAAAAAAATACATGTACCTGTCAGTGACATACCAATGCATATACAACTAGCAACCTAACTATTTTATGTGGAATTAAAATACTTTTCTTTTTACATCTTATTCCATTTTTTTAATTCAGCTTTGTCCCTAATTACCTTATTGATATAAATCCAATATTCTTTTGTAACACCGCAGATGACACTTGATTAGCCAAGGATCCTATATTTCCATGGGATCTGTAACATGATGAAAATAAAATAAAGTAAATAGCTTGATCTATTTAAAAAAAAATGTAGAATTTATTAACAATTTTGATTTATTTTGCAAATTTAGCTATGATAATGTGAAGAGGTCAATATTGTTAAAAAACCATGTCAATTACAAGTTTTTTAACAATACTGACTTCTTCATATTATCATACCAATTCTTTGGTGCTTTAGTTGAAACAATTTCTTTCAAGTTAGAAAACATCTTTACATTTTACAATTTTTTTTGGTTATTCAGTTTTGAATTCAATTTACAACATGACTTTTTATATGTTTATACACAAATATTTGACCATACATGTATTTAAGTCAATAGAACACCTACATGTACAATGTAAGTAGTGATGCAGGAATCCCCGATTAGATTCTCAGTCCAGCCATACATGTTCCTCGTTTCCTGACACACAAGTATGCCACTTTATGTTCAGTTTGCTGTAGCAGATCTGGCTTGAACTTTCCTGAAATATTAATATGATCTTTGAGAAATTATTGACTTAAGAAAATGCTTCTATATGTATACAATAATACTGTATGTACATTATGGTGTTTAAATTAAAAATACAAGGACTAAAAATCATAAATTTAAATTTTTAATACATGTATTATAAAACATCTCCTTTTTACCACCCCCTTAAAAAAAATTCTGGATTTTCCCTGATTGTGCAAGTGTAAATTGAAAGAAAAAAATACAAACCAATGGCTATTTTGGAGTTAATGTAAAAAGCACCCTTGACATTTCTCTTTCCAGGTGACACTTGATTTGGTCACATTATTTCAGCAGAGAAAGCTGAATACACTGTCTAGTTCATAGCTTGCTTCACCTGTAGTATTAAATATTTCTTTTATAATCTATGAATATGATATCTGTTTATAATCAGGGCCCTTTTGAGCATAAAACAAATACATACATAAATTTATTACAGGTGCATAAATATTACATAAGGCCAAAAAATAGTCTTGTTTCCTGCTACCCAACTGACCCTATTTTTTTGTCACTTGATCCTAAAGTTGTTTCTTTTTTTCAATGCAACTTTTTACAATTTGCTTGTTATCTCAAAAAGACAAAAGATTTGCAAGTAAAGGTCCACTGTCTATCATTTATAAAAGGGGTTAAAATAATTAAAAAGCATCTGCCATCCAAAGCAGAGAAAGTTTATACATTTCTGCATTTGAACAATTTAAGCAAAATATGTCTTTCCATTTTTTAATCTGAGTAACTAAACACCACCTCATGTGTTAGGCACAGATAGGTATTTTTACTAATCTGGCCTTTATCATGTTCTGACACCAGAAATGTCCGGTTTTATTCTTCTATTCTAGAAGTTACAGTCTGGTCATGAAATGTTTTATTTTTTAGCTAAATAAAACTACTTTAGGAAGGAAAAAAAATCTATGAAGGTTATTGGTAATTGAAGCTAAATATACTGGTTGTACCGGGTGCGTCGATTTACCCAAATGGACCCAAATGGAACCCAAATGGAAACTCAAATGGACCCAAATGGAAATCAAATGGACCCAAATGGAAATCAAATGGACCCAAATGGAATATAAAATATATATATTATATCGTATTCTCAAGTTTTTACTTATTTAAAATATAGAAAATAATAAAATTAAAACAAAAAGAGAATATTTTAATATCATTATTTTCTTGATTTGTATTTTTAAAAATGCGATTTAATTCTATTTGTAATAACTATTGAACACACTTGAATACAAAACTGAAGTATTAGATATTTTTTTATGGCTGTAGGAACGGATAGGGGGGGGATGCCATGCCAACCCACAAGCCACAACCCCAGCCCCTACCCCCAAATAGTTTTGCCGATATATAGAATACTATCAAAACTTCATGCTTCAAAATACAACATTAGAGATAAATAATTTTTTTAAAATCCATTTGTAACTGTAAGTTCATTATTTTCATCATTTTAAATAATTATTAAAATACGATAATACGTATTTAATATTCCATTTGATTTCCATTTGGGTCCATTTGTGTTTCCATTTGGGTCCATTTGTTTCCATTTGGGTTCCATTTGGGTCCATATGGGTAAATCGACGCGCCGGTTGTACCAGACCTGTGCGTAAACAAACAAGCACCATAGTCATGATCGATATACTACATGTACTACGTCGTAAATATTTAAAAGCTCAAGTTTTGTAGGGCCATAGGAGCGTTGCCATTGCGCGAGTCCTTTGGAACCAAATCTGACAACTTTTGAACTACCGTCCTCATGGATTTGATATAACATGTATCCCAATCCGCGACATGATGTGTCCACTGCAAGTCGAAATTCCAGGTCGTAACGAGGAAAACTGAGAACAGGCGAATTCTTCAGGAGCTTCTTGAGTTCATTAAATGCTGATGTTTGTTCAGAAGTCCAGTTAAACTTGGCATTTTTCTTCATTAACTTGAGTATAGGTTGTGCAATGGCGCTATAATTTGGTATGAATTTTCTAAACCAATTAAATAGTCCCATGATTCGCCGTAACTCTTTAATGTTAGTTGGAGGGGGATAGTTCATAATCAATTCAACTTTGTTGGTAGGTGGTTGAATTCCATCTTTAGATATCGCATGTCCGAGAAAAACACACTTGCGTTGCGCAAAATGACATTTCGATGGTTGAAGTTTAAGTCCTGCAGAATGAAGACGACCAAAAACTTCCTGAAGATCTGCAAGGTGTTGCTCAAAAGTTTCGGAACAAATAAGAACATCGTCCAAATAACACAATACCGACTTGAATGTAAGACCACGTAGGACCTTGTCCATTAACAACTGGAAGCTATTTGGTGAGGTTTTTAGTCCCATGGGAAGTCGTAGAAATTTAAATGTGCCATAACAAGTATTGAAAGCTGTGTATTTTGATGAATCTTCAGAGATAGGCATCTGGAAAAATCCTTTGCTCATATCTATGGAAGAGATCAAGTTCGGCACTTTGTCTGTAAATGATTCTGTAAGTTCTTGTAAGTCAGGGATATTGTATCGGAACTCTTGCGTCACAGAATTCAGGTAGCGAAAATCACAACAAAACCTGTAGTATGACAAACACTGATCTTTAGTTAAGTTGTTTAACTTCCCCTTTGGTTTGTTTTGTTTGGATACTAACACAATAGGACTTGTGATAGGGACATTTTCACTTTCTTGAACAGGTGCAATAATATTCTGTCTCAAGAGATCATCAAGCTGGTGACGCAACACTTGTTTCTTCTCTGGTGGTAATCGGTATGGTCGGTGATGTTTTGGTTGCGCATCGGGCTTAAGATGAATCTGATGTTCTACAACACGTGTACGACCTATGTCAGGGTTTTCCTTTGTAACAAACAAGGATTTGTTTTTAATTAAACACTCTGTTAATGACTTTTTGTCGCTGACACTCAATTCATCGTCAAAGTTAAAATTCAGCAAAAATTGTTCATTGGAATGAGTATTCGCTGTTGGAGCTGACTTGGAGTCAGATAAAGTTACGTTTGCACACTCGACGGGGGTTTTGTCCAAGTCTATCGTTTGAATATGGAACGAATTGTCAAGTGGTTTGAAATGAGCCAGAATTGATCCTTTATTTACAAACACAGGTTCATCACCAGGGTTCAATATCTTAAGGGGGACTGAGCCGTTTGTTGAAATAGTAACAACTGATTTCACTAGAAGTAACCCTTTTCTCAAAAACAAATTATGTACAGAACAAACACCTGGTAAACCTATCATTTTGGTTTTGCTAACTTTGCCACTGATGAACATTTCTGACTTGGGTGGCACTGAAAAACTTGATCTACATCTAACTTTTGTACATTTGCACTGACCTCTAAAAGTTACAAATTTGTCAAAATCTAACACAATCTTTTTAGAAATCAAATAACAAGTACCAAGTATTAAAGGATGAGATGCACAATCTAAAATATATACAAAAATTGAATGTACTTTAGACGAACAAGATGTCTGCACTGAGATACTGGCTGTCCCAAAGACGCAAACAGACTGATCATTGGCCAATTTGACAGTCTGCTCACTGCACGATCGAAAATTCGATTTGCTGTTAACTGGTAATTTATCAAAGAGAGACTTGGAAATGATATTGATACTACTACCAGTATCTAACAGTGCAGTAACTTGCATACCTTGGATCTTGACTGGCATGTACATAAATTCTCCAGCACTATTTTCATCACATTCACTTTCACTATTTACACTTTCACAAAACACATTTTCACAATCTGAAATGTTGGCACTATCACTTTCACCGCCACAGGCTGTGGGTGCCTTTTGCAGACCGGGCGCGGTTAGTTTCCCGAAACGGTGACCTTTTTACAGGCCGCAGCACTGTGTCCGTTTTGCTTACAGATCTGGCACAATACGGATGGTTCGCGGGGTCCCTTTCCGTTCCAATTGCACTCAGCTTGTCGATGGTTTGGGCCATTGCAATTGTAACACACGTATCGGGTATTCCTAGTTGGGTGGGCTGGTGCTGGTCTTGGGCGATGGGCAGCTTTCCTCTCTGGGTCCCTGGCCTCTAGGCGGTCCATTCGTTCAACGAGCTGCGACAAAAGCTTTTCCATGTTGGTAGAGGTTGCGGAGGGTTCCTTGGGTGTAACGGCAGCGACCGAAACTGGAGCCGTAGACTGGCGATATCCATAAGCCTCTCCGAGTTTGGCCTGCTGGAATGCGGCTTGAAGGTTCTTCGGATTGGCAGCTCGGACAAAGAATGCCAGTTGTTGTGGGAGTCCATTGATGAATTTTGCAGTAAGGTCCCTCTCTGGTTTCTCCAGTCTGGACCCTTTTTCCAGGACTTGGCTGTGGAAGCCTTCTATGGGGGCCCCAGGCTGGAGGGTCAAAGCGTCAAATATGGCGGATTCAGCAATGATTGCTGGGTCGTATAGAGATCTGCTGAGGTATTGCGCATTGAAAGCCTCCTTGACCACTGTCCAGGAAAGTTTATCGCTCGCCTCCAGTGTAGTAAACCACACAAGTGCTGGTCCCTTCAGGTGTAAATGGAACGCAGCTATCACTCTGCTATTGTCCTTCAAATTCTGCAAAGTGCAGAACGATTCAAATTCCTCCAGAAACTTCTGGGCATTTTCGCTTGTGTAGCCATGAAATTTAGTAAGTTCAATTTTAGCAGAAATCGCTACGGGTGAGGTCACTGGTTGACTAACTGGTGGCATTTCGAGAATGGTTTGATTTGGGGAATTAAATCCAAAACATTCAGAACTGTTATAATCCATGACGTAATAATAAAAAGTCCAAAGAAAAAAAAAATTTAGATTCTCCACCATGTAATAAATTGTCAAATTGATAAGTCAGGTATAAAGTTTTAGAATTTATTGTAAGTCCAAAAATATGAATTTCACAAACATAATTTTAGAACAAATTTTGTAGATAGAACAAACTGAATTTTACAAAGGTAATTCCTAAATTGACTCACATACAAACTCACTCACATCTAATCTTTGACAACTCCGCCCACTTTCGTACTGACCAACCAATTAAATTGCAAGAACAGGGGAATTCGTATGACATTAATTTACAACACTGAAATTAGGTAGAGCTAAGCATAACAAATTCAAAGAACACGATCCTAAGATCTAACCATAAAGTTGATAACAAGTATGAGTAAATGACATTGATATATCGTGAGACAGGAAAGAGATGTCAAGAATTAGATATTGGTAACATGTGCAAATTGCATTCACTAAACATCAAATGAAAACAATTAACTTTCAACTACAGATGTCAAACAAGACCGAAAAGTAATAATCAATTATATAAAAATACATTCATAATTAATAATTTGTCATTTAGAAACCCTTATAACCCATAATCATAACAATTCACCTTATGTATCTGACACGGACACAGCATACAAAAATCTGTTCCGCAAAAATTTTACTTCTTCCGTCATACCAATTAACATCGGTAGGGTCATGGTCTTTTAAATGTCTATACAGAAAACAACATCAGGCACAGATCGATACCGGTGTGTACCCACGTGGTGCTGTGCAGCGGACAGTGGACAAGGAGTAGTTTCACCAAAATTATGTTCATGTTCGGCTTCAGTCTCACTTCTATTTTGATTCTCATTAAGATGCTTCAATTTCGAGAACCGTAAAGATTTAATACGTATGGTAACTTTGTCTTTCAAGTCGAGAAAATTTCTCGATCGCTTCGTCGGCCATCTTGTAGCATAGACAATAATGTGTAAATGGAGACTTTTATTTGACGGCGTTCCGGAATCCGGAAAAAAAGCACGTGCAAATATGCGAATTCTTTCTATCACGTGATTGCTATCGGTCTCTACCTTAAGACAAGCTTGTAGTTGTCTTAAAGTTAGGACTAAGATGAAAAACTCTCCTAAGATAAGATAGCTTCGTTGACCCCGCTTATAACTAAGAAATGGTCATCAAAAGATATGTCTTAGTCCTAAGATAGCTTCATAAGCATGCTTGCAGGTTCCGAACACATTAGCAAGGGTGACGTAGTACTCACTTCCTAGCCTTAAACCCGTGAATAATTTACCATTTCCAGTTCTAGTCTCGCTAGATTTCAGCAAAACTACTTCCAGAGCGTCTTTGAATTCCGTTGGTTTTATAATTTGCGGAACATCAACATTTTGATGTACTTCCGATCTTAGTTACTGTTTGTTTATTTCATTGGTAAAAGCTACATTGAAGCATGGAGTTGAAGCTTATAAGTCCGTTCAAACAATAAAAATCGGAAGCAGAGAAAACACAAACATAAGAAGGGGTGGGATCAAGTGCCATGAAATAGTAAACTTTTCTTGCTAAGTGGTCCCACACGCTGTGTACTCCTTGTCATGTTTAGGAAAAACAAAGAAAAATCCATAGGTAAATCAGTGTGTAAATTATGGTCTAAAGATTAGTTTAAAAACATCAAACAGATTTAGTGATTTGCATTAATCATTTATCCTGTATGGAGATAACCATTACCATATCCTCCCTGAAAAAACGTCTCTTTTTTATGACCACTGCGCATGCTCCTTAAAAGTCATTTCAAAAACCACATTTATTTTAAAAAAAGATCAAACATAATGTGACTATATAAAATGGGTGAGATCTGATTTTGCTTCAAAATAATTTACCTTTTGGCTTTTGTAAACCCATTGTCAGTGTGCAAGTTGAACGCTAAGCAAAATATTTTAATCTTTGTGGTAAATACTCTATTGATTTAAGACTGAAATGTTGATGTTTATTGAAATTCTTTAATTCATAATATGTGTTAATAATGTTTTAGAAGTATGTAAAAAGAAAACGAATTTCAAATGAGTCTATAAATATTTCACCCAAAATATCTACACCTCTATTCCAAAGCAGTTAAAATTGTGACATTGTTGTTTTTTTTACAATAGTTTTGACTATAACAAAAAAATAATAAAAGAAATCTTAGATATTTATCGATATTTTGAATATTGTATAATAAAAATCAAATAGCATTATTTGTCAGGTCATTGGGCTTGGGGTTGCAGGTGTAATTGTTCACAAGATCAACAACAGTGATCCACCAAACGAGGACTCAGAATAAATATAAACGTCAGAATTTTCTATGTTTTCGATCCACACATGGTTTCCTGCCTCAACCTCTACAAACACTGTTTTGGACCCTGTATGGTAATAACCACCACCATTTTCACTCGAACGAACTTTTCCTTTTATTGAATTATTTATTTTAAGAGCTGTGCTACAGTGGGTACTCCCACTATAGTAGCATTGCATGGTCCAGTGGAACAAATAAAGGCCGTGGACAGGAGCGATAAATATTCCATTTGTCGGGTTGTAATGTTTTCCCTGGTTGTTAATTATATTAGGAAACTGAAGGATGAATCCAGGTCCTATTCCAGATTTACTATTTGACTTCGCAGAGAATGTTACCGGTGTATTATTGAAGACAGGTATACCTAAAATAAGAAAAAAAAATCATTTTATCAAATTCAAGCCCCATTATTATTTACTGTTAGTGAGTTATCTTTCATCAAGGTAACGATAGTAATCTTTTTGTGTATTATTGACCATTTAGAGTTTTTTCGACATGAGAGGAATATGTTCTCTTAATGTTAATTAACCATTAATTTAACGTCGCTGATTAGGCGATATTAAAGGAGGATGGCATGGCGATACAAATTGTGTGTAAAAGAATAATCAATCTCAAATGATTTATAGACAATTATACAAATATGTGAAGACGGCAAAATGCGTAGACTCTAGGAAATTCTTAATTAGATCAGGTGCAATGGAGTAGTAAGCATCTCTGTGGACCAGTCACACATGATCAGTAGGTAGACAGAACATTCCCTAGTCAATTTTAGTATAAGACCTAACGATTTCTATGAAACAAGTATTTTTTCTCGATGGAGACCTGTCCCCTAATACAGTTATAATATTTTTTTTTACTGAAGATAGTTTCAAATACATGTATATGAATTATCTTTCAAAAAGTTGCATATCAAATACTATCATACTTCTGAAATTGAAAATAAAATAAAAATATTTATACAAAAAAATAAATGAACTATAAATTAAAAAAAAGGAAAAAGTTCTGCATGGTTTTTTTTTTGTGCATTAAGGATATAGGATTTCAGAGTTTGCAGAAAATTTTAATTATATTTTTTATCATGTTTATAAGCGCTATTATTTGCAAGGAAAAAAATAATTTTAAAAAATGATTAAAAAATCATCTAAAATATACTCAATTTTTTTTATTTATAAATAAATCAAAAAGATTATCGCTTTGTAAAAATGCAGTAAGCTAACATCATACCTCCACTTGCTACCTTTAAGGTGTTGATGCTTGTGAGGTTCGTGTTGTCCTTTCCGGTCAGCATTTTTGACACAGTTTTCTCCAGTATGGACACTCTATTCTGCAGATCGGATACGGTCTCTTGATGAGAACTGTTTGTAGTATTCTGACAAAATACACAGCTAATGCAAAAGACGAGAAGGCTACAGTATAGTTTGAGAAACATCATGCTTCTTTCAAATGCCTGATCGGAATTAGGGAGGACTTAATATGTTTTCTTATCTATAACGTTTCGGAAGGGGAGTTTACAATCATTGTTTTTCATCCTGATTGGATAAAGGTATCTCAACAACACTTTATCTATATCTTCCTCTCTTTTAAAAGTATTTACAACTAAATTAATGAAAGATTTTATTTGAAATATTTGCACCACATGGGTCTATTTTTCCTCGTGGCGCTTAGGTAGAGTGTTTTCTCTTGACTCGCAGAGTAAGAAGCTGATCCTCACATCGCTGGTTCGAGTCCACTGCGGGATGTAAAGACCGGTCCCGTGTCGCAGTACGTATTAGTACGCAAAAGATCAATCACAACCCAAAGGCTTTTAGTGTAGAGTATAGATATAAATTTGCACCCTCCACCTGCAAGCGGTGAGATCTCCTTATGAGTGAAATATTCTTCAGAAGGACGTCAAACAACAAACAAACAAAATACATTGGGTTTGATAAATAAATAAAGTAGCTTCTGCTTGAATTTATTTGTATGTTACATTTTTATGCAATATCTATAGGTATTACAATACAGGTTTCGTTATTCTTGTATACTGATCATTTAACTCGCTCGTATATTTAAAACCTTCATTATATCAATCATCAAAAGGGTTTTCCATTCATAGATCATTCCATTTTGAATTTTAATACACAGTAAAGGATAAATTCTGATTACATGTTTTGAGAAACCAATATTGATATGATTTTTTTTAAATATCGATTGAACAAATCGTCATACTTTTGTTTATGTTTATTTATTCTAATTGCATTCATATTATAGACGGATTCGATTCTTTTGAGAGAACAACTGTATGTTCTGAAATGACCTTGTGGTTCTTGTAAATAAGAGCATTTTATCAATGGTTTTAGGGTGCCTACTTTTAATAAAAATGACAATTTAAGGAACAGATCTTAAGATATTTTTGAAGCATTTCCTTAATGCAAAATCGAAAGACAGTCTTTAAGGAAATACTTTTAAAAAGCACATTCTTGAATTGTAAAGATCCCAGGTATTTACTTCCCTAAAGTCCTTATGTTGTTTAATTCAGTATACTTTACAATATCTTATTTCATTCTTTTTGTGACGCCTGCAGAACAAAGTGACACTTAATAAACACTTTTCCCCGGCTTCTGTTTGTGTGTCTATCCGCCTCTTCTTCTCTCCCATCATATGTTAAGGTTATTATGCATTTGATAATTAAAAAGGCTAGATATTCATTTGCTTGGCTGCTTTTTGAAAAAAAGGTATTTTAAATTTTCATATTTTCAATGCAACGGTAGCCATTATTAAAAGTGTTTGAAAAACACATTTAACTTATTTATTATTAATGCTGTAATGTTTTATAAAGTTGTTGCTCACCACCAACTACAAGATTCCCTTTAGACAAATATAGACAGAGCAATGAAAATATTTCCACTGATTTCGTTCAGGGACAATAATAAACATCCTACATATTGGTATCTTTAAGAATTAATACACTGTATATTTATAGAAGTATAAAAGTGGATAGGAAATATATATTCCATGGAAGATTACTTTTCCTTGACATAAAATGACTAATCTTTGCTGTATCCACGTCTCTTTTTGTTTCTATTTCTATAGATAGAATAACAACTCGTTGGGAGCCGATATTTTGTTGTTTTTCTATTACATGTGAATTGAAATTTGGCAGCAAGTTAGACTTAGGTTGTCCATGAAAATCAGTTTTATTGGGAAGGATGTGGAGATAACGAACAATTTTTAATCTCAAAGTCCATAAAACAATACAAAATAGGAGCAGAGCAAACATGGACTTCCAAAACATCAGAGGTGGGATTAGGTGCCATGGAAGGGATCAGGTGCCATGGAGGAGTAAGCATCCCCTGCTGACCGGTCACACCTGCCGTGTGCTTTTTGTCATGATCAGGAAATAACGGAAAAATCCGTCGTCAATTCATTGTATAAATAATGGACTAACAATTGGTATGAAAAAAGTTAGTCAGCATTTTGACTTAATAATAAATTGTATTTGCTGACAAGGTCATTGTATCGACCATAGAACTTACGAAATGATATCTTTAAGGACAGATGATACAAACTTTTTTTCATGAAAGAGACTTATTAGTATCATGTTAGAAGGTAAGAGAAGTGGATAATTCTTAAATTTTATTCTCCTATGAACTGGAAAATGAAATAGACTTGGGAAATATTAGTAATATTTCAATAAAAAAAAAAAACCAAATATATACAAATCACATTCAGTAAAGGTTTAAAGCTGAAAACAAATTTCAGAATATCTTATCTTCGTGCTATAAGTGTAATATAAACTTTAGAAAACTAAAAAGCCAGGTGAATTTTTTTTAGGAAAAGCAAAATTACGAAAAGTCAGCAAAATCACATAGGTTTATTTTTACCTATTTGCTTTTTAGGCCACCTCAGTAAACTCAGGTGACCTATTGCTATCCGTTGTTGTTCGTCGTCGTGCGCCGTGAGTTAACATTTGAACATTTTCAGCTTCTTCTCTGAAACTACTAAACCAATTTCAACCAATTTTGGTACAAAGCATTTATCGGTGAAGGGAACAAAAATTGTGAATTTCATGGTCCCTGCCCCCCTGGTGCCTGAGGTCTGGGGCCAAAACCACTCAAATTAGTGCAATCTTTAAAAATCTTCTTCTTTACTCCTTGACATCAAGCAGTCAAACTGTTGGCATGATTGTAATCAGCATTGAGTCCTCTATCAAAATTGTGAAATTTCATGGCCCCAGGGTTAGGGGAGCTAGTGCTAGGGCGGGGCTAAATAGACTATATAGTGAAAATGCATTATTTCTTTGAAAATCTTCTTTTCTGCTCCAGGGCATTAAATAAGCTAACAAAGTACATAATAATGTTGAATAAGATTGCCTCTTCCAAAATTGTGAATTTCATGGCCCCAGGGTCAGGGGTTCTGGTGTTGGGGCGGGACTCTATTGGTTATATCGTGAAAATGCATTAATATTTTGAAAATCTTTTTCTCTGCTCCTGAGTATTAAACAAACAAAGTAAGTACATAGTTATGATGACCGAGAATGCTTTTTCTAAAATTTCGAATTTCATAGCCCATGGGTGATGGGTTCTGGTATTAGGGCAGAGCTCTTTAATTGTTTATATAGTGAAAATACATTAATTCTTTAAAAAATCTTCTCTTCTCCTGGGTATGAAATAAACTAACCACGAACATGGTTATATTGAATAAGTCTGCCTCTTTCAAAATTGTGAATTTCATGGCCCCAGGGTCAGGCTTTCTGGTGTTAGGGCGGGGCTTTGTTGATTTTATATTGAAAATTTATAAATTCTTTAAAAAACTTCTCCTATGCTCCTGGGTTTAAAACCAATAAACTATGTACATTGTTAGGATGAGGAAGGATACTTCTTCCCAATTTTTGAATTTCATGACCCCTGGTTCAGGGGTTCATGATTATATTGTGAAAATGCATGAATTCTTTGGCAATATTTTCCTTTGCTCCTTGGTATAACGCCAATGATCTAAGTATTTATATATGATGAAGAAAGGTGCCTCTTCCAAACTGTTTAATTTCTGGGCTCCTGCTTTAGGGGTACTGCATCCGGGAGGGGGTTGTTCTCACATAGTCTGAAAAAAAGTAATACTTTGAAATCTGCTCTTTGATATTAATCAAACACCAGGGTCAGTGGTTCCTCTGGGTTGGAGTGCACAACTGGTGGTTATAAAGTGAAAATGGATTTTCTCTCCGTTACTCTGATTTACCTTTGGGTATTAAGTAACCAAAATAAGCATGCTAAGTGTATAGTTATGATAAACAATGGTGCCTCTTTCAAAATTGTGAATTTCAAGGCTTTTGGTTTAAAATAGTCAAACCAAATTCAGTTGTTGGAAAGTTGTTACATGTTACTAAGGTGACCTATAAGGCCCATGGGCCTCTTGTCCTAATAAAATTCAATTGGCTTGGTATAGTTTTCTTAAATTATATCACACTTTTAGCACCAAGGTAACATATTCTTAATTTTTTTCATCTGTAAACCTTTACTAAGTGCGTTTTGTCCATATACGCAATTACTACAATAATTATTATATTGAAATATTCTTATTATTTTCCAAGTCTACTTCATTTTTCAGTTCTTAGGAATTAAAAATCTAAGAATCATGCACTTTTCTAAACTTGTGACATGATCTTAAGTTTTTTCCAAAGAAAAAAAATTGTTTGTATCATCTATCCTTAAACGAGACTGCTGATATTCTTGTTTCATCAATTTGCTTGTCAATAATTTACCTCGTTTTAGAAATTGTTCATACGTAGAGAATGCTCTTGCGTAACGAATCACCAGAGATATATAAACTCCGTATGCAGATGATGAAGGTATATTGCTACATAAGTAAGGGACGTTGACGATTGTAAAGTTAAAGTCATCACGTTTATCATATAGCTTGGTTGTTAGATTATAATTTACGTCTTTTCAAGTAAAATATCCAAGTATGAAACACATGTGCCAGACTCTGTGGTATCTTTTATCTCAAGCTCATTTAGATATATCGTGTAGACGACGTAGGAATGGAAATTTCTATAATTGTTAATTGACAATACGTCGTCGATATATCTAAATGTCGAGTTGAAGGCCATAAAGTGTTTTCTTCTTTTCTTGAATGAGATTTTGCACGTTGAGAGGCGCGGATCATCAGATAGATCTCGACGCTTCGCGTCTCGTTGGATCTGATGATCCGCACCTGTCAACTCGACTTGATACAACCCTTCGGATCAAGTTACTGTAATAATAATATATATTTATCATATACCCATCAATTTCCTTGTTTTTGTTACTGTTAATTTTACAGAGTTTGATCCAATTTTCCGGATCACCACACTGTGGTTTTCTGAATCCACATTACCACTCTCTGAAACTGATGGCATAGTACACAAAAATATGACGTTATTTTTCTTGCGCGTTAAAAAGTCCCTTGTTTTTATGCTTTGTTTTATGGATAAATATTATACAATTGATATCTAAAGTTTTATTCTGCTATATTTAGCTAGTTATAAGGGGGTATATAATAAATTTATCATTATAACAGTAACTTGGTCCGAAGAGCCGTGTTACGTCTCGTTGACAGGCGCGTATCAGAGGATCAAACTCGACGTTTCGCGTCTCGGATGATCCGCGCCTGTCAGCTCGACGTGATACGACCCTTCGGATCAAGTTACTGTTATAATAATATATATTTATCATATACTTAGTAGTAAATACACCGATTCTGCACGTTGTGATACGGTTGACGTCACAATACCCCATATCATGGACCGGTCCGAAAATCACGTATCGGACCGACGGGCAGAAAATCCATATCAACCGGAAGTAACGTTTGTTAGATTCGTTTACCTGAGAGGAAAAATTATTTATAGAAATATTTCACTGGAATTTTTAGGCATCATTCAAATAATGTTGATAATGATATATGCCAATTCTTAACTTTATAGTCCTAGTGAAACAAAAGATATCGAAAATGTTCGCGTTTTTCTGGGATAACCCTCATATATTCTGAATACTAAATCTACCAAGTAATCCCTCTGTTTTATATTATACAAAATGAAAGTTTAAACACAGTTTTCATTTATTTTCTGTGCAGAAGGATATGGAGATAACGAACAGTATTCAATCTCAAAGTCCATTAAACAATATACAAATCAGAGCAGAGCAAACACGGACCTCCAAAACATCAGAGGTGGGATCAGGTGTCATGGAGGGGTGAGCATCCCCAGCCGACCGGTCACACCCGCCGTGTGCTCGTTGTCATGATCAGGAAATAACGGGAAAAAATCCGTCGTCAATTCAGTGTATAAATAATGGACTAACAATTGGTATGAAAAACGTCAGTCAGCATTTGACTCAATGATAAATTGTATTTGCTGACAAGGTCATTGTATCGAACATAAAACTTACGAAATGGTGACTTTAAACGAGACTGCTGATATTCTTGTTTCAACTTGCTTGTCAATAATTTACCTAGTTTAAGAAATTGTTCAAACGTAGAGCATGCTCTTGCGTATCGAATCACTAAACATATCAAATGAAAATTCAGAATTTTTCTTAACATATCAAATGAAAAATCAGAATTTTTCTCGATAAGATTTTAAAATTCTATTGAGTATCCTATGATATAAAAATTTGAAAAATAGATACAAGAAAAAAGCTTAGGAAAATTGACACTTTAATTTATTTTAAAAAGAGTAACTGATATGTCTCTTTGTTTCGTGAAAACTGATTGTTCACTTTACTTTCTCCATAACATGTACATAATTTACTAAAATGGAAAAATTATATTTATTTATAAGATACTGTTTTGGAATTCGTTCGCAGTTAATCATTAGATGGAATTGCTTCTTACATACTATCTAGATCGTAAATGTAATCAGTATGTTTGTTTCTCGTTTTAACTCCATCTGAAGAATGAATTTTGGCACATACGGAGACGCCGTCAATGCCATCACCTACAAATTCACGTTACCTCATTGCTGTCCCATCCGAAGGACCAGTCTACACATTCAACAGTGCAGTAGTCAAACCAGCAACAAAAGAATCAACTCCTTACTCCTTGACTCTAGAGTAGACTGATGCTCTAACCACTGCGCCACGCGGGCGACGTTATCATTGAAAGATTTGGAGATAATGAACAGTTTTCCAGATAAAAAGTCCATGAAACAAGACAAAACAGGAGCAGAACAAACACGGACCTCCGAAACATCGGAGGTGGGATCAGGTGCCATGGAGGAGTGAGCATCCCTGCCGACCAGTAACGCCCACCGTGTGCTCCTTGTCATGATCGGTAAATAACGGGAAAATCCTTGGTAATTTTAGTGTATAAATAATGGACTAACAATAATCAAAACGTAAGCATTTGACTCAATGATAAATTGTATTTGCTGACAAGGTCATTGTATCTATAGATAGAGCTTACGAAATGATGACTTTAAACAAGACTGCTGATATGAAATATGGAGATAACAATGTTTTTTTTTAATATCTCCAAGCTGATTTGTTATGCAAGAGTATATACTACGTACAAACAATGTCTAAAAAAAAAAATACAAGCTATAGACCAAAAAAAAAAAAAAAGATGAAGAAAGGTTATTAATAATTGCTCTTTTAGTTCACATTTTGCAAATTCTATGATTGATACAATGAGTTCATGAAGAAAGGAATTCTATAATGTATTAGTTGAAGTTTGTTTGAAATTTATCATACAAATGATTAGTCCATTATTTTTACACTGAATTTTCTACATTGTGCACATATTTCCGTTTTCTTGAACATACAATAAACAAACGGCATATGGGATTGGCTGATAAGGAATGCTTACTTGCATTTGATGGTACCTGATCCTTGCTTTAATGTTTTCAGAAGTCCTTGTTTACCTTTAATCCATATTATCATTGTTTCAGGTGACTCTAAAATTTAATTGGATTGACTTTAAATTCATCATGTTTATAATACAGTTTTGTTTTATGGTTTTAACTAACGCTTTTTCATAGTTAATACCAAAATCGAAAAAAAAAAAAAAACAAGAGGCCCACGGGCCTTATAGGTCACCTGAATAACATGTAACAACTATCCAACAACTGAATTTGGTTTGACTATTTTAAACCAAAAGCCTTGAAATTCACAATTTTGAAAGAGGCACCATTTTTTTTTATCATAACTATACATTTAGCATGCTTATTTTGGTTACTTAATACCCAAAGGCAGATCAGAGTAACAGAGAAAAGAAGCATTTTACTTTATAACCACCAGTTGTGCACACCAACCCAGAGGAACCATTGACCCTGGGACCACGGATTTCAAAATTTTGGAAATTGTATCAATTTTATTTCATCAGAAATGGGTGATTAATATCAAAGAGCAGATTTAGAACTATTACTTTATTTTCAGACTTATACGTAACAACCCCCTCTTCAATATCCCTGATGCAGGCGCCCTGAAATTAACCATTTTAGAAGAGGCACCTTTCTTCATCATAAATATATATTTAGATCATTGGCATTATACCAAGGAGCAAAGGAAAAGATTTCAAATCCAGGCTTTTTGATATCATTTACAGTGGCTTCTTCAATAAAAATGGAACTCGTAAATTTACTTACTTCGTCATTGGTCATTTGCAAAATTATTTTGTTAAAACAGATTCTGATTGCACACATAAGAACTCTGAAGTTGACATCAAGAAGATGCTTGAGTTTCTGATTGACAATATCTATGTGGTGTTTGGTGACCAGGTATTCCAACAATCTATTGGAATTCCATTGGGTACAAATTGCGCTCCGTTATTTTTATTTTTATATTCATATGAAGCAAAATTTATGCAAAATATTATGCGTGAAAAGAAGAAAATACTTGCTATGGACTTCAACTCGACATTTAGATATATCGACGACTTATTGTCTATAAATAATGGTGATTTCCATTCCTACGTCGATACTATATATCCTGGTGAGCTTGAGATAAAAAAAAATACCGACACTTCTGTTTCAGTGTGGATTTTACTTGAAAAAGACACTAACGGTAATCCAACAACCAAGCTAAATGATAAACGTGATGACTTTAATTTTTCTATCGTCAACTTCCTTTACTTATGCAGCAATATACCTTCATCAACTGCATACGGAGTATATATATCTCAGTTGATTCGAGACGCAAGAGCTTGCTCTACGTATTAACAATTTCTGAAACGAGGTAAATTATTGACAAGCAAGTTGATGAAAAAAGAATATCAGCAGTCTCGTTTAAAGTAATCATTTCTTTAGTTCTATGTTCGATACAATGACCTTGTCAGCAAATACAATTCATCATTGAGTCAAATGCTGACTGACATTTTTCAAACCAATTTTAAGTCCATTATTTATACACTGATTTAACGCAGATGTTTCCGTTATTTCCTGATCATGACAAGGAGCACACGGCGGGTGTGACCGATCGGCAGGGGATGCTCACTCCTCCATGGCATCTGATCCCACGCTCTTCTTTTGTATTGCTTTATGGACTTTGAGACTGAATACTGTGCGTTATATCCATATCCTTCTTCCTAATAAATCATGCGTTTTCACAATAATCATTATAGAGCCCTATCCTAACACCAGAATCTCTGACCCAGGGGTCATGAAATTCACAAATTGGGAAGAAGCATCCTTCCTCATTATAACTATGTACATAGTTCATTGGTTTTATACCCATGAGCATAGGAGAAGATTTTAAAAGAAATTATGCATTTTCACTATAAAATCAACAGAGCCCTGCCCCAACACCAGAGCCCCTGACCCTGGGGCCATGAAATTCACAATTTTGAAAGAGGAAGACATATTCAATATAACCATGTACTTGGTTAGTTTATTTCATTCCCAGGAGAAGAGAAGTTGATTTTTTAAAGAATTAATGCATTTTCACTCTAAGAACAATTAAAGAGCTCCGCCCTAACACCAGAACCCCTCACTCATGGGCAAATGAAATTCACAATTTTAAAAGAGGCATTCTCGGTCATCATAACTATGTACGTAGTTTGTTTGTTTAATACCCAGGTGCAGAGAAGAAAATTTTCAAATAATTAATGCATTTACACTGTATAACCAATAGAGCCCCGTCCTTACACCAGAACCCCTGACCCAGGGGCCATGACATTCACAAATTGGGAAGAAGCATCCTTCCTTATCATAACTATGTACATAGTTCATTGGTTAAATATCGATCCAAGCACAGAGGAGATGATTTTAAAAGAATTTATGCATTTTCACTTTACATGTATATCCAATAGAGCCCCGCCCCAACACCAGAACCTCTGACCGTGGGGTCATGAAATTCACAATTTTGGAAGAGGCAATCTTATTCATCATAACTATGTACGTAGTTTTTTTTGTTTAATACCCAGGTGCAGAAAAGAAGATTTTCAAAATATGAATGTATTTTCACTATATAACCAATAGAGCCCCGCCCTTAAACTAGAACCCCTGACCCAGGGGCCATAACATTCACAAATTGGGAAGAAGCATCCTTCCTTATCATAACTATGTACATAGTTCATTGGTTAAATACCCAAGCGCAGAGGAGAAGTTTTTTTTAAAGAAATTATGCATTTTCACTATATAACCAATAGAGCCCCGCCCCAACACCAGAACCCCTGACCCTGGGGCCATGAAATTCACAATTTTGGAAAAAGCAATCTTATTTAACATAACTATGTACTTTGTTAGCTTATTTAATGCCCAGGAGCAGAGAAGAAGATTTTCAAAAAACATTGCATTTCCGCTTTACAGTATATTTAGCTCCGCCCTAGCAGTAGCACTCCTGACCCTGGGGCCATGAATTTCACAATTTTGGTAGACGACTCGATGCTCATTACAATCATGCCAACAGTTTGACAGCTTGATGTCCAGGAGCATAGAAGAAGATTTTTAAAAGCTTTGGCCCCACCCCTCAGGCCCCAGGGGGCAGGAACTATGAAATTCACAATTTTTGTTCCCCTTTACCCATAGATGCTCGGTGCCAAAATTGGTTGAAATTGGTTGAACGGTTTCAGAGAAGAAGCTGAAAATGTTCAAATGTTAACGCACGGCGCACAACGCCCTACGACGGTTAACAACGGATAGCAATATATAGGTCACCTGAGTTCATAGAAATTGTGATGGATGGGTTTTTTAAAAAAATTTAATTAGAGTTCAAAGGGATACATCGAATGTTGACAGGGGAGCTATTTTACGAGTTTCATTTTGATTTAAAAAAAACAGCCTTCTATGAATATACTATTATTGGAAATTAACTATGTTTTTGTTTTACTTCCAGTCGGTTTGTTCTATCCTCAGGACTTTGATGATTACATTTTGTGATTTTCATATTTCATTTGAAAATTCACGGTTCATAGAGGATTTCCATTTACAAATAAAGCTCATATGAATATAAGTGGTTTATAAAGCAGCTAGTTTTAAATATTTTTTTAAAGTTTGCCACGTTTCTCTATTTATTCAACGTGTCAAATGTTTTAAATCTTGCTTATCTATATAAGCTTCATGTATTATAATTCCCATTTTCCTTTTGAGAAAAATTATTGAAAAAAAGTTGATGAAATAAGAATATCAATACTTAATGTCATCATAGTGTTAGTTCCGATACGATGACCGGAACAATTAGAATTTATCATTCAGTAAAATACTGACTGACGTTTTTTCATACTAATTGTTGGGACATTTTCACAAACACACAGCGGTCGGCATGGAATGCTCACTCCCTTATTGGACCTGATCATCTCTAATGATTAAGAGGTCGATGTCTGCTCTGTTCCTCGTTTGCATTGTTTCGTTGGATTTAAATAATTTGTTCGTTATCTACATACCAGTATATTTCAGATTAAAAGAAAACTTCAATTTTCCGATTAAGACAAATTTATTGAATTACTTTTGCAGTCCTTCAGCAACTTTATAGAAAAGCATGAATAAAAATTATAAATAGATTTTCAGTCAGCTGACCTGTACTTTCTCGTTAGTGTAAATTGCATGTCTTTTATTTTAATAGCCAACGGACAGCACCCTATAATTTGCAACATTCCTGTCACAATTCAAACTCTGAGAAAAAATTATGCTGCTATCTTCTTAGAGAAAACACTATTTACATATATATTTTTCAGATTTTCTATTAAAAACAAATAGAGTTACAGTGACAACACATGCTAAACGATTGGAAACAATTGTAACTCAAAATTTAAAATCTTAACCAAAATAAGAATAAATCGGGGACTTGTAATTTCTTGATCACGTTAATTTACAGAATTAACAGGCGTTCAGAATGTTTATAAAATGGACAAAAGAAATCCCCCGAATGAGGAATAAGAGTAAATGCGAACATTTGTATAATCTACATTTTCAATCCACACATGCTCCCAAGCTTCCACCTCAACGATGACTGTATTGGACCCAGTATGGTAATAACTTCCTGCATTTTCTGCAGATCTTATCTGTCCTTTCAATGCACTGTCTATTTTAAGAACTGTACTACAGAAAGAACTTCCAATGTTGATACACTGCATGGTCCAGTAGAACAGGTAAATGCCGTGAACAGGTGCGATAAAGATTCCGTCCGTCGGGTTGTAGTGCTTTCCAACGTTAGTTATGACTGTAGGGAACTTCAGAATGTATCCCGTATTTATGCCACTCCTATCACTACTGGTTCGAGCGCAAAATATCACAGCAGTGTTATTGAAGATAGGAATGCCTAAATGATATAAAACATTTGTTTTTTAACATGTCTAGAAACTATTTCAAACACGTTCGGTTGTTTATTTGCAATATTAAAGATATTCTTCATGTATTCAATTTTCATTAGGACGAAAATCCCGAAAACTGATAATATACAGCATTATTTTGACAAGAAACATACGTTTTTGTCTAACTTATATGTTGAATTGAGAATAGATATGTCTACTACGGAGAAAATATACATTTGATACTCTATAATAAACTTTTATCAGAATAAGAGTAGTCTTAATGACACATTGCTATGAAAACTTTTATTATTAATGTTTTATTGAAAATGCAAGAAATGAATAACTCACTTATCATATTTTAGTTCATTTTTTTTTCAGTAAGTTCAATATTCTCTTTGTCATTTTAATCAAATGTTTTAAAAAGGAGTGTTAAGTATAATATCGTAGAGTTTTTTATGCTTAATTTATTGGAGTGATAGAATTGGAAGAATGTTATGCTTTGCGAAAGCTATTTTATTTGATATATTATTTGATATATTATTTGATAAAGTACCATTTAATCCTCGCCATTCTCAGAACTTTAAGGCGGTAAAAAGTTTCAAAAATTTTAAAAACAAATATCATGACATCATACCTCCACTTGCTACGTTTAAGGTGTTGATACTTGTGAGGTTAGTGTTGTCCTTTCCGGTCAGCATTTTTGACACAGTTCTCTCCAGTATGGAAACTCTATTCTGAAGATCGGATACGGTCTCCTGGTTGGTAATATTCGTTGTCTTCTGACTATAGATACAATTAACACTTAAGAACAGAAAGCATATGATTAAAAGTTTTAAATGCATGATGTCTTGTTCAAAAGGACAGGATTCAAACAAGGAAAAGCAAATCCGTATTTTATTTATAGTGTTCGCTGCATCCATTTAATAAAGGCGTTATCAAATAGTTGTTTTTACAACCTGATTGGATAAGGCTTTTGTATGCATCAAGTGTAAGAGAACGCATGTATTTTACGACTACTAAACCTTAACTGTTTCAGATATCTGAATCTTAAATATGGAACAATCAAGTAAAGCATGCTTATGAAACATATATAAAATCTTTGACTGCTTTAAAATGTTACATAATAAAGAATGAAATAGATATTTATAAAATCTTTGACTGCTTTAAAATGTTACATAATAAAGAATGAAATAGATATTTAAAAAATAGGAAATGAAATCTTTCCAATTTCTCTTCACATCAATAAACCTATTGTTATAGACAGTATAAATTAAGTTCTGCATCTGCTTATTACTAACACTGCTTCAATAAGGTCTGTACAAAAAGCCGACCGTGCTCCGTACATTTTATTGTATTTCTTCTTTTTTTCTATTGAATGTACTTTTCAAAGTCGTTGTTTTAATTCCTCTTGGAAGGCAATCAATGAGTGAACTACTGGTATTTGTGTGACGTCATCGAGAATGTTTAAAATGGTTTTCTTTGTCAATAATTTTTTCGTTTGTTAAAAAATCTTTACTTTTTAAGACCATTCCGTTTTTATATTTTATTGCATTTTGTAAACACCGTATGCAGGTGATGAAGGTATATTGCTACATGATTAAGGTAAGTTGACGACGGAAAAAATAATGTCATGACGTTTATCATTGAGCTTGGTTGGTAGATTACCAATAAGTCATTTTCAAGTAAAATTTTGAAATATTAAACAGATGTGTCAGAAACTTTTATATCTTTTATCTCAACCTCACCAGGATTTATCGAATCGACATAAGAATGGAAATTTGCATTGTTAATTGACCATATATAAATGTCGAGTTGAAGGCCACAGCAAATGTTTTCTTCTTTTCACGCATAAGATTTTGCACAAAGTCTGCTTCATTTGAATACAGAAATAGATATGCAAGTAACGGGGCGCAATTGGTACCCTTGGGAATTCCAGTAGATTGTTGGGAGACATGGGCTCTAAAAACAATATAGATATTGTCCATTAGAAATTCAAGCACCTTTTTGATGTCAACTTCAGAGCACTTATGTGTCAGAATATTGTTAACAAAATAATTTTGCAAATGATCAATGACATGGTAAATAAATTTATTTTGGCTGTTTCTTACCATTTGTTAGGCTTTTGTATTTTTACTGAAAATTCCGTCCTTCCTGATCCTTACGTAGGGTTCATGGTGGGTCTCACCGGTCAACAGGAGATGTTTACATCTCCAAGACAGCTGAACCCATCTCTGGAATTTTTAAGGGTTCGCGTTTCTGTGAGCATTATTGTATTGTTCATAGTTATTATGAGAAGGATCGCTGTTAGATATCTTTTTCATCAATGCTCAGGGTTCGTGTTAACACTTAACAAATCAAAAGTTTAAAATGATTTAGAGTTTTAGAATGTTGATATATTAATTCAAATTTTAAAATAAAAAAAAATCAAACTGATCTGGTAAATTGAAATTTAATATTTTAGTTCAAAAATCTAATTTTTCAAATTTCCAAACAGGTTTTCAAAGTTTAATAATTTCGATTTTAACCTAAAAAAATTAAAATTAAAATTTTCAAAAGCGACTGAATTTTTAATTTAAACGTTTGAATTTTTAGTCTACCGTATGTTCAGAAAGTTTACACAACAATATATAGTTCAGTAATATTTTCTTTTGATTATTTAAACATTAGCTTCTCAAACTTCTAAAATCAAACTTTGAAACATTTTAGACCTGCGTCGTGCATCGTGCGTCTTTCGTTTACATTTGAACATTTTCAGCTTCTTCTCTGCAATCACTGAATCACCAATGAAGGGGAACAAAAATTGTTAATTTTATGGCCCCTGCCCCCCTGGAGCCTGATGGGTTCGACCAAAACCACTAAAATTAATGCAATCTTTAAAATTCTTTTTTACTCGTGGACATCATGCAGTCAAATTGTTAGCATGAATGTAATGACTATTGAGTCCTCTACCAAAATTGTAAAATTCATGGCCCAAGGGTCAGGGGGTTCTAGTGCTAAAGCGGGGCTCTATTGATTATGTAGAGAAAATGCAGAAATTCTTCGAAAATCTTTTTCTCTGCTCCTAGATATTTAACAAAGTAACTAAGTATATAGTTATAATGAGCAAAAATTCCTCTTCCAAAATTGTGAATTTTATGGCTCCAGGGTCAGGGGTTCTGGTCTTAGGCTGGGGCTCTATTGATTATATAGTGAAAATATATTAAATCTTTGAAAATTTTCTTCTCTGATGCAGATGAACTACCTATATTGCTATGATAAGCAAGGACCATTCTTCGGATGGGGGGGGGGTCTTCTTTTATATTGAAAATGAATTAATTGATGGAAATCATCTCCTTGGTAGTAATCAAACAGTTTTTGATAAGCAAGGGTGCCTTTTCCAAAATTGTGAAATATGTGGACCAAGGGTCAGGGGTACATGTGTGGAAGTTGCACTAGTGATTTATATTGCTGAATATTACTGATTAGTCTAAATGCTTTTTTTCTTGTTCGTTCCTCTACTCTGTCTATGGGTATTAAGTAACTAAACTAAACATGCTAATTTTATACACTGTAGTTATAATAAGCGATGGTGCCTCTTTCAAAATTGTGAATGCCATGACGTCTAACTTAAAACATGAACCAAATGTTGCATGATTCTCAGATGACCTATAAGGCCCATGGGCCTCTTGTTAAAATTTGAAATTTTGATTCAGATGTTCTAATTTCAAATAACCTAAACACTTTGAGTTTAAGAATTTTACTTTAAACATCATAAATATCAAATTTCCAAACCCGATTTGAGTTTTCAATATCAGTTCAATAGTCTAATTATCTAAAAGCTCTTTTGATTAACCAAAATTGTTTTTGAAATAGTTTGAAAAGTCAAACCAGGTTTGGAATTTGATGATATTTTGAGATATTTGAAGTAAATATCTAAAAACTCCTAGTGTATTGGTTTTTTGAAATTCGAATGTTTGGATCAATATTCTAAATTTTAAAAAATCTAAAATGTTTTGAAAGTTGAAATTTAGAAGTTTGAGGTAAATTTTGAAATATCGAAAGTCGTAAAAGATCCGTGTAAAGGTTCATGGAAGTTGAAAATCATTTTAAATAATCAGGAGAAGAAAAATGTTATTCAATTTTAGATTGTTAAGCGTAAGCTTCCTGAGGAAACGGTAGGTTAATACTCATTAGTTGAAACTTCAAAATTTGTTTTTTGGAAATTTGAATTTTGAATAATTTAGGTAAAAATCTAAAATATGAAAATTCTAAAACCTGTTTTGAAATATGAATATTTAGATTTTAGAATAAAAATATTTAATTTCAATATACAAAATCAGCTTGAGTTTTTGAAAGTTATTGAATTAATATATATATTAAGGGGGCCGACTATAGTTTTATTGTGTGAAAACTACAATAGCGAAACTCTTCTTTTTTATACCATATATAACTTACATTAACATCAGTGTACATGCAAAGTTTGGGGGAAATCTACCGTCCAGGTATTATTGAGGGACCGTCTCAAAATACAGGTTACTATAGGATTATATGGGAAAATGCCAATTTTTAGCACTTTTAGTCAAATTATACAAATACTACAATAGAGATTTTGTTCAAACTATAATATTTGATGAGCAATACTATATTATACAATATATGTAAGAAACACAGCATTCTACCGTCTTGTTACCAGAGGGGGCATCTCTAAATGCAAAAAAGAAGAGCAAATTTTACAATTTTTATAGAGTACTACAAAATATGACGTACACAATGGATTCATATGAAAACATTATAAAAGTACTGGAGATATTCCTAAATCTCTATGTTTTAAATTTCAAGAGCGTATGTTTATTACTTATTCTTTAATAATATTTTACTACCCCTTTCTTTAAGAGATACAGATTATCATAACGTCAAAAAGACACTGCAGCGACGTCAACCTACCTATCAATTTTTAAAAGCGGTCAAAAACTCAGTTATATCAAACTGTAATTACATTTTTATACCTATAATTTCTTAATTTTGTTTAATTTTGATAATTAAGCGAAAAAAGTTTTATCAAAACAGTAAAAACGCTTCATTTTACTACGATGCGCGAAATATTGCGCAATGGAAACTATAGTCGGCCCCCTTAAATAATATTCTTTTACTCAAAATCATTTTAGAAAATTAAATTGTTCGGTATTACACGGACTAAAATCTCTTTTGGTTAAGCAAAAGAGCTTTTAGATAGTTAGAATATTAAACTAATATTCAAAATTCAAATCGGCTTTGAAATTTGATATTTTGGATATTTAAAGTAAAAATCTAAAACTCAAAGTGTTTTGGTTATTTGAAATTTGAATGTTTGAATCAAAATACCAAATTTTAAAAAAAAAAAAACAAAACGTCAAATGTTTGAAATACAAAAGTCTCTTCTGGAAATTTGAATTTGAACATTTAAGGTAAAAAATCTAAAATATTTAAATTTTTCAATAAATTATACCAAATCAGTTTGAATTTTTTGAAATTTAGATATTTGAACTTATATGTAATAACATAGAACTCAAAATAGAAAACTAGAAATTTGAATTCTTAAGTGTTACTCGGAGCATAAAACTTACTGAACTTAAGATTGTTAAACGTAAACTCAAACAAACGTAAACAGGTAGATTAAAAATCAAAAGTTTAAAATACAAAAATCGTTTTTGGAAATTTGAAATTTGAATGTTTAAGGTAAAAATCTAAAAAAAAATCTCAAAAAAAAAATCTAAAACCTGTTTGGAAATTTGAACATTTAATATTTTTGAGCTAAAATATTAAATGTTCAAATTTCCAAACCAGTTTTGAGTTTTTGAAATTTAGAAATGAACTAATATATTAACATTCTAAAACTCTAAATCATTTTTAAAAAATGAATTGTTAAGTGTTACACGGACCGCTCAGGACCACTAAGCAGGTAGTGTTATTTAATATGTCAACTCGAGATCATGGTTTAATTTTTTTAAAATGATCATTCGAAAGTCCAACTACTATCAATTCAAAGATTCGCTTGGTTAAAGGTACAGTTTCTAACCATTTTCGTGGAATTAGGTTTGGAGCGGCTGTGCTTGAATCCACGATCTTCCGATTTAAGAAAAATTAACAATGAGAGATTCTAGGTTATGTTTGAAGATAGAGAATCTCATAAATCCAAGAATAAACCCAATCGTTAGTTAGTCAAAGACATAGACAAAAAGAAATACACACAGTTGTATATCAGGTGTCTATGAGCTAGCCATAAAAATATTCGGTTTTCCTTGTTCTTGATGTAAGACTTAAAAGATCTACAGGGTTGTTTTTTTTTTTTTTAAAAAGACAAAACAAGTGTTATTAACTATCACTTCTGCTTTGATTTTAAGGACAATGTAGATGAGAAGAAAACACTTGTCCTCTTTGTTGCTTTTAATTTTTTCGAGATGTTCCGGATTAAATTTTGAGAGGAAATTTGGGACCACAAAAAATAATGTCTTGAAAGTTTTACCCGTTGTCAAAGTGTTTCATGAGGATCTTTTATGCAGTTACTTTAATTTCAAAATTCAATAAATATGTCACCAGATTGAACAGGTTAGAGGGGCATAGACACAAATGCATAGCTGTTTTGCTTCCAATTTTTCAAAACATTTTTTAAAATAAATATTTTAATTTAATAATTGACATGAACATTTTTAAAACTCAATGGCAACTATATTCTTCAAATCATCACATCAAACATCTCTGTCTGTAGGCAGGGCACGAGCTTAGCTATTAATTAACGTTTACGTTTTACCGTGTCTTCAATTTGTTTGCTTTGTATATTATTACAGAAGAACACTTGTGAGTTGGTTTGATATTACATATATTTTTTATCAATGTTATGAATTACAGCTTTCATATTTCATGCACAACAGGGTTTCCTTTTTTTACGTATTTAGTAAAAAACACATCATAAAAGTTGTTTCAATCAAACGTATAATCAAATACCTAGTTCCTTTTTTCTATTTTAAATACTAAGTAATCAAAAGCCAAAGACTAAAAGCATACCATTGTTCATCTAATGAACAAAGAAATACTCCAGTAGATAACGATTAGATTGCAAGATACATGATACATGTCATGAAATCTTCTGTCTAAGCTATTGAGAACAAATTAATGAAACAATCATCCGTCTCGCTTGAATAATCATTTTTGCTAGTTCTTTGGTCAATACAGTAACCATGTCAGCAAATAAAAAAAAATTTTTATGTCAAATTCTGACTGACATTTAAAATGGTAGGCCATTTTGTACGCACTTAATTGCACGCGCTTAATTAATTTCCCGTTATTTTCCGGTTATGACAAGGAGCACGCGCCGGTCGAGACTGGTCGGCACTCCTCCATGGCTCCTGATCACACCTCTGGTGATTTCCGAGGTGCATGCATGCACTGTTCCCGATGTGTATTGTCTAAATGGAGTTTGAAATTGAATATTGTTATCTCCGTATCGCATTATATCTCAGAAATTTTAAAAGTGATACTTACGAACAAAGTATGAAAAAAGTAAATGGTAATTTAGCCAAAAATCTCAATGATAAACGTGATGACTTTAACTTTTCAATCGTCAGCTTCCTTTATTCATGCACCAATATAACTTCATCACCTGCATACAAATTTTATATCTCTCAGTGGATTCAACACGCAAGAGCATGCTTTACGAATAAACAACGTATGAACAATTATCTAAAACGAGATAAATTATTGACAAACAAGTTAATGAAACAAGAATATTACAGCTTCGTTTAAAGTCATCATTCGTTAGTTCTATGGTTGATACAATAACGAAGTCACCAAATACAATTTATCATTGAGTAAAATGCTGACTGGCGTTTTTTTTTTAGTACTGTTTTCAGGCTATAATTTTCATTTTGAATTAACGATGGATTTTCCAGTTATTTGCCAATCATGATATGGAGCACACGACGGTTGCTCACTCCTCCATGGCACCTGATTCTACCTCTGATTTTTTGGAGGTCCGTCTTTGCTCTGCTCCTATTTTCTATCATTTTATAGACTTTTGAGCTTGAAAACTGTTCGTTATTTTCATACGTTTCAATGGTCATATTTCCTATAAATGTTGTTATAACAACCAATTAATAAACGAAATGCTGTTAAACACCCAATTTTATGTTAACGCCCCCAAAATCTACCTGATTCAAGATCAATAATTTACCGCCTGTCAATCATTAAAAAACAATATAGCTTCTGATTTGATTGACAGGCCAGCTACCCGTGCTACCTGATAGTCTGAGTTTGTGTCCTTTGAAAACGATTGCCTGGTCACGCGTCAAACACTTTCATGTAGCCGCCTTGTATACACGGGGGTTAAAAAAAGAATCTTTGTAAAATTTTATTTTAAAAACAATTGAGAGAAGATAATTGAAACATGACTTCATAAAATATTTGCTTTTAATTTCAACGGCTATATAAAGTATATTGTGTTTTAGGCGATATGTCGTCCAAAATATCTACTGTAGAATTTAGACCAGTCCGTGCACAGAAACGCTATTTTGCCGATTAAAATTGGAATATGATAAATAAGAAAAGATATTTAGCACAAACGGCACGGATAAAAAATTCATTTATCCCATGTTTTATCTACGTATATATGAATACAATTTATACCATGTTCTGTTGTAAAGTTCTAAAATGTTAGAAACAGTTAAAATGTCAGAAACAACTAGGAGTTTCGAGATTGTAACTTTTAGCTCGAATTTTCTAACATCTGTCAATATACCCAATATTCGAAATTAAAAAGTGAATATATACAAAGATCAATTCTTAAAAGTATAAAAGAAATCTTGCAAACAATAAAAAATTTTTAAACACACAAACACCCGGAAATGGTGAATATTTTCGACACTATTGTTGATCAGAACGTAGGCAATATTCCTATCGCGGTACGGTACATTGTATATGTTCACATTTCGGATAGGCCTACCTTTGAATGGAATATATATATATTTTTTAATTTGATATTTACACAAGTTTAATCAAAAAATAAGATATTTTTACTTTGTAGTTTTACTCGGTGTTCTTTTCTTTAATTTGTCATTTTTTTTCAAATATAAAAACGATATTTCTTTATTTTTTTTTTTATCTTCATTAGATATCGCTGAAAGTATTTATAAATAGATTTTATATTGAAATATTTCAATTATTTCAAGTAATTTCACTCAAATTTAGACACGAAACACGGAATGTTGACCCTGATCACTAGACACAGACTTCCTGTGTAATGCTACGTATACACAGATTTTTGACATCTTGGGTATTGGGGGTCTCCAGGTAAATAACACCACTGTTACTTGGACCACTCCCCCTCCTCAGGTAACCGTACGGTAAAAAAATTGGGTCTTTAAGAAGAGGTTGTAAAGGAGAACAATACGTAATATCGCGAGTACCTCGCAGTTATTTAACTTACTACCACTCTTTAGCAGGGGAGTCGAGAAAGCTATCAATCTCGCAAGATTTCTGGGACACATGACATTGTTTACAGTACTGTAGTGATAAATGGATGATTCGAACAATTCTATACCGAAAGTACAATGTATTACCAAGGATTGAACTCAAAATAGTAGATTGTCAAAATAGGAAAAATTATATTTTGTCAGTTTTAAAATGTGACGATTTTCAATGAAAATCTAATAAGAAGAGTCCGCTTAGTTAAGTGTAATATGTAACATTTTAGGATAAGTTCCCCTCAAAAATTGATTAGGCTGGTTCAGCAATTGTTTAGCGAGGTATTCCACTAGGATTTTTTACTTATTTGTCCTTTTAAATTCTGCAATGATCAATCTTGCATTGTATTCAAAAGCACATTTGCCCCATCCTACAGACGTTTCCTACCTCCATCGCAAAAGAGTTCCGCTAAGTTTAGTAATTGTCATATCAAGTATTAGAGCCTATAATAATCCTAAACTTGTATTTTGTACGGATTGGAACAGATTTGGTTTTTTTTATTATGTCTTCTTGAGACTTTAAATAGTCTATTATTCTTGAGGCATCAAAGCCTTGACATTTTCAACAACCCACTATATGTGCTGCTCGTAAAAAGCAATAATTTCAGTTTTGGGACACATCCACAAATTTTCAGGTTGATTGGAGGAGTACTTGTACTGTAGAAATCCTTTCACAAGCAAAATTAAAAGACTAAATTTGGATAAACCAGCCTTCTATAAAACATTTTTAACATGGTACACGATTATAACTCATCACAATATGTAAATATAGGTGGGGATTTTAAGTCAAATTTAGATTCCAAACCTAAATAACCCTAAATCAAGAATGGAGGTTATTTAAGATGATAGAGATACAAAATCTGAAAAGATATTTTTCGTAAAAATAGTCCAAAATTAAAAAAAAAATATTTACCCGGAGAAGAAAAAAGAAAAGATCATCAGACTTTTTTTAATGACAGTGTACACGAAGGATATGGAAATAACGAACAGTACTCAATCTTAAAGTCCATAAAACAATACATTAGAGAAGAGCAAACACGGACCCCCGAAACAACAGAGGTGGGATCAGGTGCCATGGAGGAGTGAGCATCCCCTGTCGACCGGTCACACCCGCCGTGTGCTCCTTGTCATGATCAGGAAATAACGGAAAAAATCCGTCTTCAATTCAGTGTACAAACAATGGACTAACAATTGGTATGAAAAACGTCAGTCTGCATTTGACTCAATGACAGACTGCACCTACGGACAAGGCCACTGCATCGACAGAAAGTAGAAGTCACTATTTTCTATAAAAACTTTGTAGTGGCACAATTATCGGGGCACGCCACCTCCCGGATCATATGGCCTTAAGTTAACTGTATTTTAGCCGTGTCAACTGATAATTTATCAGTCCGTTTCAAATCAAAACTGTTAAGATTAAGAGCACTAAACTTTTTAAAATTATAATTATTGTTATTTGTTTTCAATTCTCGATGCATTCATTCTTTATAACTGAACAAAAGACAAAATGATGCGTTTTCAAATACATTATACAACAAAAATTCAAAATGTGGATTACAATTGATGCTTCAGTTGTTATATAAGATGCAGTTTTTATGATTCATGTCACATATAATGACAAATGTATATGTAATGACAATAGTTTTCTCAAGAAAGTATTGGAAAATGCGAAGTGGTAATAGTTTCTCGACCACACAGTTACCACAAAATATTTTCAATTTTGTCTAAAGGATCTGTAAAAGCGATCCTCCAAATGATGAATCGGAATTAATGTAGACATTATTATAGCTCTCATTTTCAATCCAGACATGGTTTCCTGCTTCAACCTCTAAGAACACTGTGTTGGATCCAGTATGGTAGTAACCACTAGCCTCTTCACCAGATCGTATTTGACCTTTCAGTGCATTGTTAACTCTTAGACCGGTACTGCAATGTGGGCTACCACTGTAGTGACATTGCATGGTCCAGTGGAACATATAAAGGCCGTGAACAGGTGCGATGAAGATTCCATTGGCGGGGTTGTAGTGGTTCCCCAGGTTGATGTTGACAGAAGGGAATTTCAGAATGAATCCAACGCTTAATCCGCTGACGCTACTGCTAGACGAGGCGCAAAATACCACGGGTGTGTTATTGAACATGGGGACTCCTATGAAATGCAAATATATATGATAATGTATTAATTTGTTTCACAGGCATGTGTATAGCAATAGAAATAAATTACTTATTTTTGAGTTTATGCACGATTACTTTATCGGAAAACCAAGAAAAATCACAATAAAAATAAAATGACTACAAAACTACTTTTCTCTTTACTTTTGATAAAAAAGATACGTATATAGAAATTCCGTATTCTATAACACGTCACAATATATTTCCAGAAAAAAAGTTATCATTATCATTTTTCATAAAAACAAGAAAACAGTAAAATAATTTACAACAAAATAATTGTATATTGAAATTCAATCACATCTTTATCATCTAAATGCAAAATTTTTCGAATAAAGTCACTAAAAATGAATTCATTTTTTTTTTAATCTGATTTTCTCTGTACATTTTCATTTTACCTAATTCCATCTAGAAACAATTAAATTTGATTCTAAGAGAAAACAAGGATCGAAGATTAACGTGTATGCATTTACTCAAAATTATTTCTTAACCTATGTTTGACCCTATTATGCGAGGCTCTAAATTCAATATAAATTTAATTATACTAAAACACAATTTACTTGACGTAATGCAATTTTGACCTCACATATTAGAGAAATGAAATGATGTAAAGAAACATAACAACGGAACAAATTTTGGTATATTACCTTTTCTGGCTATATTGAAAGTTGTAATGTTTCTGTTGTCCTTTCCAGTTAGCATTTTTCCAATAGTTCTCTCTAATAAGGACACTCTATTCCGCAGGTCGGACACGGTTTTCTGGTCCGTTATAATAGTTGTGTTCTGACAATGAACGGTACTGATAAAAATGACAAGAAAAATTAAAACTTTGTAGACATGCATTGTGTTTGATATTGAAGATTAACGCTTGATGGTAAAAACAAAAGACTTTACATATTTATCATATGCGCATTTATATTTATGTTTGGGCGTGTTTAAAAGAGAGTCGTTGATTGGATGAAAAAAGGTATCAACTTAAGTTTCAATTTATCTTAAAAAATGCTGAATATCATATTGTTAAATTTGAATATTTGTATTTACATGTATATTTCTTTTGAACAAATTAATTTTATGACAATTACCGGTATTTAGAAAGTGTTTGTGTGGAAAAAAAACCACTGGGATAATATTTGCTCGACAGTGAGTTTGACAGTCTCGTTTTGGCTTGTCATTTTACTGATATACTGTCTATATGTGAATAAAATTTTGTATAAATAAAAAAAAATATACTGTCTATAGACGATAATGAGCAGTTAACATCTACTTATTCATTGTATGACAAACAAGATGACTTTAGCTTTTCCATCGTCAACTTTCCTTACTTATGTATTAGTATTCCAATATCATCTTCTCTTTCAATTTGGTGAGCGTTTTGTGAATTGTATGGACGTTTTAATGACCTTATTAGCTAATATAACCTATTACTGATTTGTTTCATGCTTAATGTTAAGCTTATGTTTTTGCAATGGATTAATTATGAAAAGTTTCTTCTACCTGATAATTACATTTTAATTTGCTCCTGGTTGGCCTGACTAATCACCAGGGGAGGGGGTGCTTTCTCATCCTAGGCACCTGATCCATCCTATGGATTTTCCAGCGTCTGTGTTTAAGCCCTCTTCAAGGTTTTGTATTTTTTATCAATCAACAGCTTAAAAACACACGAATTTTCCCCTTTATGCGCATCCATTCCCCACGATAAATAAAGTCAAGGTTTATTGATATCATTGACATCTGTTTTTCAATAAAAATGGAACCCGTAAATTTACTTTACTTGTCATTGGTCATTTGCAAAATTATTTTGTTAGAAACAGTCTGATTGTACACGTAAGTACTCTGAAGATGACATCAAAAAGATGCTTGAGTTTCTGAATGACAATATCTATGACTATGGTCTTCCAGCAAACTATTGGAATTACTATGGATACTCACTGCGACCGTTATAGGCAGACCTATTTTGAATTCATATAAAGCAGAATTTGTGCAAAATCTGATGCGTTAAAAGAAGGTAAAAATTACTGTGGCCTTCAATTCGACATTTAGATATATCAATGAAGTACTTTCAATTAACAATGGTAAATTCCATTCTTATGTCGATACGATATATCCTGGTGAGCTTTGGATAAAAGATACCACAGAGTCTGACACATCTGTTTCATATTTGGACATTGTACTTAAAAAAAACCTTAATGGTAAACTAACAACCAATTAAGATCTATGATAAAAGTGATGCCATTAACTTTTTCTATCGCCAACTCCCCTTACTTATGCAGAAATATACCTTCATGACCTGCATACGGATTTTACATAGCTCAGGTGATTAGGTACGCAAGAGCATGATCTACCTATGACCAATTGCTAAAACGAGGTAATTTTTTGACAAACAAGTTGATGAAACAAGAATACAACAGGCTTCTTTAAAGTCATCATTTCGTAAGTTCTATGGTAGATACAATGACCTTGTCAGCAATTATAATTTATAATTGAGTCAAATGCTTACTGAAATTTTTCAAACTAATTGTTAGTCCATTATTTAAACATTGAATTGACGACAGATTTTTCCGTTATTTCCCGATCATGACAAGAAGCACATGGCGGGTGTGACCGTTCGGCAGGGGATGCTTACTCCTCCATGTGGCACCTGATCCTACCTCCGATGTTTTGGAGGTGCGTATTTGCTCTGCTCCTATTTTATATTGTTTTATGGACTTTTGATCTTGAACACTGTTCGTTATCTCAATGTGTTTCATGATAGATTTTTTGGTTCGATCGCTGTTCGTTATTTTGTGAATTGATGCGACCTGACATTGAATCGTGTCCTTATTGAAATGTTTAATATTAATTGTTTCATCAATGTTTATGCTAAATTTTAGAACAGGCTAATTCATTTGCCGTATCATGACGGGATTGGTCGGTGAGAGAGAATATTCAGACTTCCCCTGGTCCTACCTCCAACTTTTCGGAGAGTCCATAACTTTGCCTTGTTAGCGATTCAAGCGGTTATCAAATTTTGTGGAATTGACGACCGTTTGTTATCTTCACAATTTCAATGCATAAATTACATCTACGTAATAAAATGTTAATTTCCTTCCGATTTCATATGGGGCTTAGATTTTCAGAACAACAGATAATACTTTTATTGTCAACAAATTAATATTACATGATATCCCAGTATAAGGAATTATTCAAGTATACAAAATGACAATAAAAATTGGAATATATAAATTTTTATGGATTGATTCACAATTTCTTAAGGACAGATGATACAAACAAAAAATGGATGCATGGATTGGTATTATATGTTTTGACCTAATTTCATTGTGAATGATGCAAATGATAAGGTTTTTGAATATAAAGAAATTGTTAACCTTCTGTGATGTTCAAAAATCTACCCTTCTGAAAACATCCTATGGAAATATTTTTCACTTCAGTTTCCATTTTTGTGCAACTTTGAATAAAAAAGATAAAAAATACGCGGTGAAACTTATTCATTTTATTAATTAAAACCCGACCCAAGTTTTTTCCGGTATTTTCAAAATTTTTGACAAACGTTTGTTTGTATCATCTGTCTCTGATTTACCCTATAATGAAAAAGAGTACACTGTAGATTGTTAGACGGTTTCTTCCCAATATAATCTGGTTTTACCCTCTGTTGTGTTCAGAGGTCTGTATTTTCTGCTCTCAATACGTTCTGTTTAATTACATTTCGCGGGTTGCAGAACGTTCATTATCTTAATTCACTTTCTATTGCCTTTATCTTGTATATTATTTAGTTAACTGTTATATCAAACCTAATTTCTGCAAAAGGTTTTCATGGCCGAATTTTTTCTGGCAAACAGTTAAAAATTTATATCCATTTAATAATGAAATCATCACAGCTTAAAGTAACATAAGGAAACAACTTGATGTTATCTACAACCAGGATGTGCACAAGATTTTTAAAATAAAAAAAAATTCTAGTAAATTCACAAAAGGCTTATTTTCTTAAGTGTTGCTAAATGAAACAAGTATAGACACATAAGAGTGAATACAAATAGGTCTTATATTCTTTAAGTATCAGTTGCTTCGTTTTAGTTACTGAATATAAAAAGTTAGTTTAATATTTCATGGTTTTTTCATTTGACATTCTGTAAAAGGCAAATTTATATGTTTGGATAATTTTTTTTTAAAATACGGTAACTGATAAATGACTCTCTCTTATTACTTTAACGTGTCCAAACGTACGATATTCTTTTCACTTGTAGAGGATATAAAATTGCATTTTGAGATGCTTTTTGATGTTTTTATTTCATTTAAATCAAGTGATTTTAGGGATCAATTTATATTGAATATAGCAAATAAGAAGACAGTTGAATATTTAGAGATAAAACACCAAGCCAAAATTAATGAGGTTACTATTCTGACGTCTTTATTTTCTTTGATTCCGAATTATAATCTTATTGAAACATTTTTTGTCAAAGAGAATACACAATATCATATATATATATTAAAAATTGAATTGGAATTTTTTGTGTGTGTGTAAAAGTCACAAAAATTGCTTTCGAAGTGCAACCACTTCCTCTTGTACGAGGGCATACAAGGACATGTACAATGTACAAGTATAGCAGAGTACAGAACGAAACTGTGCACATGATATAGTCTCTCTTTTCAATGGACATTAATATAGTGACAGATTGATACAGATTTGGATCTTTATTTTCCAAAACAAATGTACATGAATAATAAAATAATATCTTCTCTCCAATCCAGTACAGCTTCGGTCTTAGTATTGATCTGTATTTTAAAAAAAACGAACCTTTAAACTTGGACTTACAAATTTCGGAAACATATAAAAAAATATTCAAAAAGAATTTCTTACATCAGTATATGAATTTAAAGTTATTATCCGCCAATCACACGCACCACAATAATAAACACATAACGTTACCTATTTCCCTGCATTATATCCGTTGTATCCGTTTGCTCCACATCCGTACGGTCCACATCCGGATCCTCCATTCCGCCCATTATTTATTCCTCCATTATGTCCGTTAAATCCGTTATCATTATTGAATCCATCACGTCCGTTTATTCCATTATCGTTATTGAATCCGTTAAATCCGTTGTCATTGTTGCTATTCCATCCAGGTCGTCTACCTGCGATTCTCCCCCCGGATCCTCCTGGCTGGTGACCAGCCCATCGAATACCGCCTCCTCCATTGTTAATTCTACTCCTGCCAGGTATATATCCTCCAGCTGTATTGGGATGGAAGAGATAACACCAAAGTCAACAATAATTTCTTTATACAACCTACCGTTTGAAAACCACTAATATATATATATATATTTTTAAGATATGATTTGGTGGGGGTCAAATTTTTAAAAATTTTTAGGTTTTCGAACTTGAAAAATATATAATATTAATAGATATATGACTGATATAACAAGTTCTACTTAGAGATAAAGACAGACTAGACAGACAGACTTACGATAAGCACTGTAAACAGCGGCCACGCAGACACACAGGAGAAGAACTCGAATCATGGTGCAGAAATCTTCTGGGCAAAAAATTATTTGTGGTCAGAAGCGAGATCCACAGGACTTTATATATAGGTTAACTTAATTAAAAAATCAATTAAACTGGTGAAGTGAGTGCATTTTAAGTTCAATTACTTATTCTTCCGTCATTTAAACTCAATTGATTATACTCTATCACTAAATATAATGAATTTTCGAAAATGACTTTTAATTATTGTACAATATTTTACATCAATGTAAAAACATTATTTTAAAGTTTTTGTTAAAACATTCTAAAGGTTTTAACATTTTGAAGTCGAAAATGAATACATGTAGTAAATTGTAATTGTATTCTTTTAATGTATTTATATAATTTTATACAGGTAAGTTTCTCCCTTTTTATGTCTATTTTTATTTACTTTATTTTATTTATATCTTTATTGATTGGTATTTTTATTAACTTATTTATTTATTTATTTATTCATTCATCGTTTCAATATACCTAAAGAGTTGAATAACAATAAATTTTGAATCATGAGCTACCCTTGATAGTGCATATTGGAATTAATACAGTAAAATTTCCTCCATTTCTTTGCATAACTTATCCCATTATTAGGTATTCGTGTCCTGCTTTATGTCCTGTGTCAGCTGTACTATGAACAGAAACTGGAATCTCATTACTTTCATTAAGTGCACACGAAAGACACACTGATATAACATGACAGCTGGGTTTTTTTAATAGAAAACTGTAAATGAAATGCAAATATTTATGAAGTTTCTTTGAATAATTTTTTTTTCGTTTTTAGACAATTACAGTATTTAAAGAGATAATTTCTGCCTTACAAGGAATAGCCGCTTTATATCACTGTGGTTTTGCAATGATTAAGATACTTCTTAGTACATATTCTGGTAGATAATCTTGACAGGTAATGTTTACATTTTTTTTTTTTAAATTTCTATGCTATGTTTTCTCTCGTTGTCAAAGGATTTTAAAATGAATACTTCTGCTATCCAATTACTATATTCTTCTTTACATAAAATGCTTTAAACTTTTTAATAATTTTAGAGAAATCTGTTAATGATGTGTTTCATGTAAATCTGAACAGGTCACAGCTCTACAAATTAGCTGTACCTCTGAATTTACGTTGATTGTGAATGTACAACAACGTTAGCATCTCATTATAACTTAAGTGCATCAGTGAAATGTTCCATTACTTTTATAGATCAAAATACAAGAAGGATATGGATATAACGAACATCATTCAATATGAAAGTCCATAAAACAATACAAAATAGGAGCAGAGCAAACATAGACCTCCAAAACATCACAGGTGGAATCAGGTGCCATGGAGGAGTGAGCATCCCCTTTTGACCGGTCACGACCGCGGTGTGCTCATTGTCATTATCGTGAAATAACGGAAAAATCCGTCGTCAATTCAGTGTACTAATAAATAATGGACTAACAATTGGTATGAAAAACGTCAGTAAGCATTTGACTCAATGATAAATTGTATTTGCTGACAAGGTGATTGTATCGACCATAGAACTTGCAAATTGATTACTTTAAACGAGACTGCTGATATTCTTGATTCATTAACTTGCTTGTCAATAATATTAAATTGTTCATACGTAGAGCATGCTCTTGCATATCGAATCAAATGAGATATATACACTCCGTATGCAGGTCATGAATGTATATTACTGCATAAGTAAGGGAAGTAAACGAAATAAAAGTTAAAGTCGTCACGTTTATCATATAACTTGGTTGTTAGATTACCATTAACGTCTTCTTCAAGTAATATATCCAAATATGAAACAGATGTGTCAGACTCTGTGGTATCTTTTATCTCAAGCTCTTCTGGATATATCGTATCGACGTAGGAATAGAAATTACCATTGTTAATTGAATATACATCCTCGATATATCTAGAGGTCGAGTTGAAGGCCACAGCATATGTTTTCTTCTTTTCATGCATTAGATTTTGCATAAATTCTGCTACATGTGAAATGTACATGTAATTTGTAAATGTATCCAATGGACCTGGTTTGAATATGTTTAGGTTTTACAACAACGTTTTCATTAAACTTTAACTAAAATTCAACAGTTAAAAACAGAATTCCAATGTTCCATTATTTTTATGGGTCAGTAATAAAAATACAAGTGAAATATACATGTATCCAATAGATCTGGCTTGAGTATGAAAAAGTTCAATCTGATTCTTCCAGAAAAAGTATTGAACAAAAAAGTAAATAAACAAAGGAGAGATTTTCAATGAATAATTTATTAACTATTCATTTTTATTTATACAAATATGTTATACCAAATCAAAAGAAAAGTGCGACTTTAGCCTACAAATCATTAAATAATACAATGCTAGAGGAAAATTAATCGTTTTTGAAGTTGTTGCTGCAGGATACATCGTTAATGTTGATAGTTAACATCAATTTGTAGTTTAAAAATAGAAAATATCTAGTGGAACACCTTTAAATGAAGCATTACAAATAATTCCACATCTCTGTAACAGTAATTATCTGATATGTCATGCAAGATATCACAGTGTTTCATTAAATATAATTGTTAATTGTTTATGATTAATTATTTATAAATTTGTTTAATATTCGAGATAAAACAACTAAGGATTATAATATGGATTCCACAAGGATCTCTATACCTCTTGTATACCAAATGCTTTAAAGTTTGGCTTTTGTATTAACGCTCATCGTTCGAGGAATCATATCTTGCTTCATATTTTGTAAGTCAACTCTTTTAATGTTATTTTTACCAAGGGCTCCAAAGCCAACCTTTTTACTTCCTGAAATCAGATTTTTCTCTGTCTCTATCCCGTCTACAATTTTTAGGTCAACAGCTTCCGGTCCTGTTAATCTTTTTGCAAAAATAACTGATTCCCTTATGGCATTAGCATCAAGTTTGCGCCTGAAAGAAGATATTTTTAAAAAAGGAATTTTATTAAATGAAAAATCAGCAGTAAATTGCATCTGTAATAAAAACGATAAGTAGATACATTTCAAACATAAATCAATACTAAGTTGTAAAAAAAATTAATGAATTTACGAATACAAAAACAACTTCCCTAAGTAAGAAAATTATATTGAATCATTCAAAAGAAAACATAAAAAAGACAAACAAACAAAAAATACCCTGAGAGATAAAATAATATCACGGAACTCAAAAAAGAAATTTTAAAAATTCAAAATTGATCGATGATAAAACTCACTCTAAAATTTCGATAAGAAATTTTGGAATCTGAGAGCTAATTAAAGTTTCATTCCATGAAATCCATCCCCGATCAGACCGCATTACCCGGTAGTCATGACAAACTGCTAAGAAAGCGCCGCCGGCAAAGCAATGACCTTCAAATCACACAAGATAACCAGAAGTCTCTGTCGAGACTGTAGCTCTACTGGTTTGTACTTATCAAAAACCATTGCACTATTTTATGTATCTTTGTGTAGTCTACTTGTGTGCCAACTTATTTTGAAATCAAACTAAAACTGTAGAAGGAGTAGCGTTTTTAAGGAATTTCACAGAAAATTCTATTTTTAGTAACCATGGCAACACCGTTCATCGAAATCAAAAACCGATGCACTATTCTATGTATCTTAGTGTAGTCTACTTGTGTGCCAAGTCATATTGAAATCAGACCAAAACTGTAGAAGGAGTAGTGTTTTAAAGGAATTACACAGAAAATTCTATTTTTAGTAACCATGGCAACACAGTTGATCGAAATCAAAAACCGATGCACTATTCTATGTATCTTAGTGTAGTCTACTTGTGTGCCAAGTTATATTGAAATCAGACCAAAACTGTAGAAGAAGTAGCGTTTTTAAGGAATTTCACAGAAAATTCTATTTTTAGTAACCATGGCAACACCGTTCACCGAAATCAAAAACCGATGCACTATTCTATGTATCTTTGTGTAGTCTACTTGTGTGCCAACTTATTTTGAAATCAAACTAAAACTGTAGAAGGAGTAGCGTTTTTAAGGAATTTCACAGAAAATTCTATTTTTAGTAACCATGGCAACACCGTTCACCGAAATCAAAAACCAATGCACTATTCTATGTATCTTAGTGTAGTCTACTTGTGTGCCAAGTAATATTGAAATCAGACCAAAACTGTAGAAGGAGTAGTGTTTTAAAGGAATTTCACAGAAAATTCTATTTTTAGTAACCATGGAAACACCGATCATCGAAATCAAAAACCAATGCACTATTCTATGTATCTTAGTGTAGTCTACTTGTGTGCCAAGTTATAATGAAATCAGACCAAAACTGTAGAATAAGTAGCGTTTTTAAGGAATTTCACAGAAAATTCTATTTTTAGTAACCATGGCAACACCGTTCATCGAAATTAAAAACCGATGCACTAATCTATGTATCTTAGTGTAGTCTACTTGTGTGCCAAGTTATAATGAAATTAGACCAAAACTGTAGATGAAGAAGTAGCGTTTTTAAGAAATTTCACAGAAAATTCTATTTTTAGTAACCATGGCAACACCGATCATCGAAATCAAAAACCAATGCACTATTCTATGTATCTTAGTGTAGTCTACTTGTGTGCCAAGTAATATTGAAATCAGACTAAAATTGTAGGAGGAGTAGCGTTTTGAAAAATTGTTTACAGACAGACGGACGGACGCCGGACGCATTACTATAGCATAAGCTCTTCTGGTCTCTGACCAGTAGAGCTAAAAAGCACGCGTGCAAACAACAATTAGAAAATACTTATAATGAAGTTATTTTATTAATTTGATTATTCTACGTATTGAAACCACAATGTTTCAGCAATTTTTAGATACTAATAACAAAACGAGAGCTTTCATCGAGACCTACCATTAATGGCGGCCACGGTTGGTATAGGGAAGTGCATGACTCTCCACATAGTATCTGTGAGGACGGTAAAGAACTGCTGCCACTCATTGCTGCCCCTCCCTAGCGGCACTAAAAAGTCTAAGTCGATGCCATTACTGTAAAACTTACCCTCCCCCGTTGTCACCAGTATACGGACAGACTTGTTCCTAAATAAATAAAAATAACAGCACAACGCACTTACAATTTGTCATATATAATCCAAAAGTGAAAACATATTTTTTTTTTATCATCACTTTTTCTTTTATTTCCAAAATAAGTACATCAACCTTTCGTTGTATGATACGGTCTGTCACCGATTTCTATCATAGGCGCTTGGTTTCGAGATGGTATTATTTTGTGTATTATGTGTTTTTCTAGGTGTGTCTGAATACCCTCATCAAAATAAAATAAAAATTCACTGAAATTAGCAAGTTTTAAAAAATGTCATATTTACTGTAAAAGAGTAAAGAGTCACTCTCCATCTTGAAAATCAGGAGGTACCTCCTTTCACACTTAATTTTCATCTATATCTACATTTTTCCTACCGGTGTCGGGTGAGATTTAGCTTCAGAAATGATTGAATGACTACTCCTAATCATCTGTTGACCTACATATGCCGTTTTAAACATGCAGTGAACCGAAACGTCCTCGATTTTTGCACCTGATTACCGATAGCAACAGAAGTGCCTATTTTTAACGATGAAAAATGTAGATGCATCCCGGAATTACACGGAAAATCTAGCTTTTTGACCTCTCTAGATGTTCCATGTAATTCCGGGACGTCTCTAATTTTTCACCGTTCAAATCGGCACTTTTGTTGCTTTCAATTTCTGTGTTAGGTACTGAGGAATTTTGGGGTTTACTGCATGTTTTATACGGCAAGTTCAAATCAGCAGACGTTTGAAAGGCGTTATTCAATCACTTTTGAAGCTAAATCTCACCCGACACCGGTAAGAAAAATGTAGATATAGATGAAAATTAAGTGTAAACCGAGGTACCCCTTGATTTTTAAGATTGAGAGTGACACTCCTTTACTCTTTTTATGAACAGTAAATATGACATTTTTATTAAAATGTGCTAATTACAGCAATTTTTATTTTTATTTTGATGAGGGTATTCAGACACACCTAGAAAAACACATAATACACAAAACACACCATCCTGAAACCAAGCGCCGATGCTTTGACACAAATACTCCACCATACGATAACAAACCATTTTTTTTGTCGGTGGCAAGTAAAATTATGTCCTTTACTTGATTATTTATTTTAGTTTAAACATGAGAAGCGATTATCAACAAGGAATATCTTTTGTTAGAACATATTAAATGAAATCATTAACCAAAGGTATATTTAAAGCCTTGTTGAGCATGTGTTGTACACAAACGAAGGTTGACAACTCTTTATGTGTATAATTGTGTTACCTCTCGACTTCATCCAGAGCATCATTGAGCTGTTTGAGTGTTGTAAAGTTCCATCGATTTTCTCCGTTTCTCATGGTCAGAAGGGCGCATCCATCTTCATGAATCTCTACCGTTATCCCCATTCTTACGTTAAATATGACCGGTATAGTCCGCCTACCACACCAGCGTGATCTTTAGACCTCTATGGAGGGACGTAACGGTTTTCTGATTTTTTTTTATTTACTAGTGTGGGAACAACAATCCTACAGTTGATGGATAAAACAGAAAAAAATGTGTCGTTATTACTATTTTTTTTTATTTGTACCTAGTATCTAAAGCTGCTATTTAGATATAGAAAAACATCCTTTAAATTTGAATGCGTAGAATTGATGTAGGTAAAACAGACAGATTTCAATGTCAAAAACTAGAACTACATGTTGTACGCAATATTGATATGCGTATAGTGCTAGCTTTATTATTTTTTTCCTCTTTTTTCTCTTTTCTTCTCAGTTACTTTTTTTTACATCTGGCAAACAGGTCATTCGATCGATCATAAGTATTTAAATCATAAATGGGTAAAATTAAAACTTTCAAAAAGATTTTAAAACTTGTGCATTACTTCAATATATCAAGTTCTAGTTATATTATATTTGCCAGATTTTGGACATGATATTTCTTCATTGGTTGATGAAAAATAATGAAATTTAACTTACAGGATTAAAAAAAAATCGCAAAAAAGTTTTAGATATTTTAGAATAATAATATTTTAAATATTTATTCTTAACCTCTTTAAACTTCCTCACAAAAAAATACGCATTTTTTTATTCTAACGAGAAAAAGCCATGCATGCATAGTGAATAAATTACTTGTACAAAACTTTATGAAATCAAAATTTCAAATGGTGACTTCCTTTATATATATTTGAGAAGTGATGTAAATCAGATGTGGATACTAAAAATTCGAAGGAACTTTTTGTTGAAAATATGAAATCACAAAATTTTACCGAAACCAACAGCTTTAAAACTAACGATTTTTCATATTTATACACAACCATTCCCCACGATAAGTTGAAGTCCAGGATTTTTATATCATTGACATCTGGTTTTTTTTTCAATAAAAATGGAACTCGTAAATTTACTTACCTCGTCATTGGTCATTTGCAAAATTATTATGATAACATTCTGATTGTAAACATAAGTACCTCTGAAGTTTACATCAAAAAGATGCTTGAGTTTCTGATTGACAATATCTATGTGTTTTTTTTAGGAGGCCAGAGGCCCGTTTTACGAAAAGGACTTAAGAATTAAGACCAAATTCAATTCCTCATATTACTTTTTAATTAATATTAAATCGAAAACTATTTTTAACATATTAAAAGTAATGTGGTGAGATATTTTTACACAAACTACTTCAAAGAGAATGATTAATTTTGCAAAATTTTACAATAATCAGAAGTTTTTGGTCTTAGTCTCAAATTGTTTTGTAAAACGTGCCCCAGGTATTCCAACAATCTGTTGGAATTCCCATGGATACCAAATTGCACTCCGTTATTTGCATTCCTATTTTTGCATTGGACTGAAACGGAATTTACTGTAAAATAGCATATTTTCTTGGGGTCAGATTTTCGAGGATTGAGAAAAAGTTATTTGTTTGTGGGGATTTGATTTTGTGGTTGGAGAAGTGTTGAGTAGTAATGCATATGAAATTTTACATTTAGTGGAGGAAATAAATTCGTGGGTATCTCCATACCTCGAAAATAATGAAAATGAAACCCCACGGAAATTAATGATTTCACAGTATCCAAAATCTTATGCGCGAAAAAAAGAAGAAATCATTTGCTTTGACCTTCAACTCTACATTTAGATACATCGACGACATATTGTCAATTACATGTTATATAATGGTTGAATCTTTTCTTATGTCTATACGATATATCCCGGTGAGCTTGAGATAAAAGATTTACTTGAAAAAGACGTTACTGGTAATCTAACAACCAAACTCTATGATAAACGAGATTACTTTAACTTTTTAATCGTCAACATCCCTTACTTATGCAGCAATATACCTTCATCACCTGCATATGGAGTGTATATATCTCAATTAATTCGATACGCAAGAGCATGCTCTACGTTTGAACAATTTCTTACACGATGTAAATTATTGACAAACAAGTTGATGAAACAAGAATTTCAGCCGTCTTTTTTAAATACAATGACTTTGTTAGCAAATACACTTTATTATTGAGTCAAATGCTGACGGACGTTTTTTATACTAATTGTAGACAATTATCTAACACTGAATAGACGATAGATTTTTCCATTATTTCCCGATCATTTCAATGAGCACACGGCAGATGTGACCTGTCAGCAGGGGATGCTCACTCCTGTTGACTGACCCCATCTCTGATGTTTCGGAGGTCTGTGTTTGCTCTGCTCCGATCTTTATTTTTATTGGACTTTTGAGCTTGAATACAGTTCGTATCTCAATACATTATATGTAGCAATATTACCTAAAAAAAAACTCGTAAAGGATTTTTTCAGGTTACTGATGTTCTAGCATATGTTAGATGTTTCCAAACAAACCACACTGGAATCTCTTTTTTGTCTTTTGTTATGAAATATAACAAACAGGAATCATGCTAAAAAGTCCCTTTAAGCAATACAAATCAGGAGCAGAGCAAAGACCTGTGTTTGAGTAGCCCTTCTTGGATTATAATTTCATCATAACCAGAGCTAGCTCTAACAGTGGTGAGTAAATCTTCTTGATAATGTGAAAATCTTATGGATTCTTATATAGAATGAGCATTTGATAAATCCTTTCCTTTGTAAACGTACATGTATGGAGTAGCTCTATCATTCTATTAAATAAGATAACATATGAAAATACTTCCATGACATTGTATGAACAAAGAAAACAAATAATTCATCAAAAACAAATTTTTATTTATACAGGACAGGTGTGTTTATCCAAACACAGGCATCTGAAAGAAAAATAAAATGTGTTTTTATTTTTTAAAAAATTGGAAAGTGGAATAAATTCATTTACATTAAAAGAATACTTTGAATTAAACGACTAGGGTTTTATTGTGCAATGCTAAGTACATTAAAATAAAATGAATCTCATTTACTGTTTTTAATCAAATCGTTTTGTAAATAACCGATGAAATTTAACAAAATATAAAAATAACGTCAAAAATTTTATTTGTAACATTTTCATATAAAACTGATTTTCAAAATTATTTTCAACAAACACTGGTAAACTGACGTCTTAAAAGTGTTTGTGACGTTTTGATAAACTGAAACTCTATAAAAGAAGATTATAAAAATGTTATAGGTAAAAGAAAATAAGCTCTTGAAATTAAAAATATATATTTTGAGAATCTCACAATAATTTGGATAATATTTTGCATAAATAATTTGTATCTATCATATTTTATAGTAAAAATATAACAGGACGATATAATTAATTTTGACATTTTGAGATGCCCCCCCCCCCCCCCGTAGTTTTGTTTTTCTTAACATATGGTTGACGTCCAATAAAGCATTACTTATCACATAATTATGATTTGATAAAAATATCTATTGTAGTATTTTTATAATTCTGATAATTCTTTAGTAATTGTAACTGTATTTTAAAAAAGTCCCTAAAAATACCTAGACGGTAAAAGTTCCTCAAATTGCTATGTACACTGTTAATATACTCGTAAGTTACATAGTAGGTTACATACGGTATAATATAACCCCAATAGGCTCTCTTAAATTCAAATAAACGAATTTAAAATCTGGGCAAAGATCAATTTATACAAACCTTAGTAGTATCCTTTTCCAAAACCACCTCCAAGACCACCACCTAGACCACCGCCTAAACCTCCGCCAAGTCCTCCCAAACCACCGATTCCACCTAAACCACCTCCTATACCACCAAGACCCCCAAAACCGCCACCTAGTCCACCAAGTCCTCCCAGACCACCGAGACCCCCTCCAAGTCCTCCGAGACCTCCATATCCGCCATATCCTCCGTATCCGCCTAGTCCTCCGTATCCGCCTAGTCCTCCATATCCTTAATAAGTAGGATAGAATGTATTACAAAAGACATATAATAGCTTAAACAATCTAATGAGAATTCCATGGGTACCAATTGGGCCCCTTAATTAGCAGACCTATTTTTGTATTCATATAAAACAAAATCATTTATAAAACTTCTTCATGAGAAAGAAAAAAGAAATTTTTGTGACTGTCGATTAGACATTTAGATATATCGATGGTGTTTTATCAGTTAGCAAATCATATACACTTGTATGTCGACTTAATATATGCAATGGTGATTGAGGTGAAAGATATAAAGTCTGACAAATATTTGATATTTTACTAGAAAATGACATTTAGTAACTTAAATAAAAAGCTTTATCATAAACCTGATGACTTCAACTTTTCAATAGTGAACCTTCCTTGCTTATGTAGCAAATACACCATTTTCACACATGGGCTCTATATCTATCAGTAAATTCGATACGCAGGAATGTAGGAATGAACAATGCCTAAAACAAGGCAAGTTATTAACAAACAAATGATGAAAGAAGGATATGAAGATTCTCGTTTAACCCGTCGTTTCGGAAATTGTTTAGTAGATACAATAACCTTTTCAGCAAATACAATCTACCATTGTGTCATACACTGACTTACGTTTTCAAATTTTAAGTCCATAATTTACATTCTGACTTGTCAAAGTTTTTTTACGTTTTACCGATTTTGACAAGGAGCACAAGACGGGCATGACTGGTAGGCAAGGGGTGCCTACTCAAGCAAGGTACCTGATCCCCTTTGGTGTTTAAAGGTCCGTGTTTACGTATTGTTTAAATTGATATTTGATCTTGAAAGCTGTTCGATATCTCAATAGACCCCTTCATAACACGAGGGGTAGATTACATTACAGACTTAGAAAAGCTCCATAATATCGATGATTGATAATGAAAATATAAAAAGCGTTTTATTCATATATGTAGAATAGATTGTACAGAAGGACAAAGGAAAGCTTAATTTTGTTAACAGATAAGCTTTCTTAGTCTCGAGCGTACTGAATATATTAACTGCTCGAACCGTTATAATCTGATGGAATGTGACATTATATATATATATATACCTACGCAACTCTCGTTCTAGGTTTTCTGGAGGAAAAACTTTTTTCAGAATGCAAAACATTTTTTGGAGAGGATTTTGGTACATACATTGAAAGAAACTGGAAACGTTATTTAGATGACTGTTTTATTTTTTGGACAAAATCTCTACAAGATCTTTTAACAGCATTCTAAATATGGCTCCATGAAAGTATGCATTTTACAATGGAAATCAGTGAAAACAAATTGCCATTTTTAGACATTCTTATTATAAAAGAGGGAAGCAAAATCATAACGGATCTCTATTACAAGAGCACAGACTCCCATCAATATTTGATTTTCAACTCATGCCATCCCTCCCATACTAAACGAAACATCCCATTCAATATGGCCAGGCGAACTTGTACTATTGATGAATCGCAGAAATACAAGACTGTGTGAACTAAGAATTTTTCTTTCTAGACAAAAATATCCATCAAAATTAATTGAGGCTGCTATACAAAAGGCAAAGGAAATACCCATTAACGAATTACGTACTATTAGACATCACGAAGAGGAGAACAATATAAAGATCCCTTTTGTTCTAACCCACAACCCAAGAAATCACAACATCTTTAAAACTGCCAAACAATTTTTCCCTATTATTCAACAATCAGAAACATTAAGGGACCTTATTAAACCAAAGGATATACTACACAGCAGGCGTCAACCTCCCAATTTGAAAAAGATTCTTACCACTGCCAAATTTACATCGAACCCCGAGAAACCGATGGTTTCTAAGTGCGAGGATCCACGATGCGGAACCTGTCAAGTTTTAAAAACCGGACAAACCATTATTTTTAAAAACGGAATGAAGTTTGACGTTAAATCTTCTATGACGTGTAAATCTAAAAACCTTATATACTGTATGACGTGTCCTACATGTGAGGAAAATTATATAGGACAAACCGGAACCAAATTAGCCGACCGTGTTCGCGTGCACAAACAACAGATTAAGGATCCGACCATACGAAACACGCCATGTAGTGAACACTTTGATTCTTGTGGCAAAGGACATTTTTATATATTTCCTTTTTACAAAATAAAAGAGGAAAATGAACAATTACGGAAAGCCAAAGAACAATATTTTATAAATCTGTTTAAACCAAAATTGAACTGTTAAAAGGATTTTATATCAAATTATTGTATTATGTACATTTTATATAAAATGTCTCCATTATTGTACATTTATAATAGGCGCTTAACTTTGATCAGATGAACTGTAAAACTTTATCTGTGCGCCTCATTTAACTGTGATTACTATTACGTCACAGTCATTATGTTTAACGTTGCCTACATAACGTCACGAGAATGACGTCATAATGTAACTTGTTTACAATTTCAAATCTACTGATGAGCCCGCATGGGGCGAAAGCGCTTTAGATAAAAGTTTGAGTTTATCATTTGAATTTGGATTTTATTTTATCCCTATACCAAGGAAAAATAATTTTTTGAATATATATATATATATATATATATATATTTCATTTCTTAACTAAAATCTTTTAGATAAAACTTTTTTTCATTTGAAGTAAATAATTCTGATTGTAAATTAAAAAAATGTCCCAACTGAGTCAAAATATTTAAGACATAGTAACTTAGTAACATGGTAATTCCCTGATATTAATTTCCTTTTTTCGCATTTAATAATTCTAATGTCTTAAATAAACAATGTATGAAATATTATTATGCATGACATATTTTATTTAGTACGTGTATTAGGAACAAATTCGTTTTTTTAACATGCCAATAGAATTATGGTGATTTTCAATCAAGATTTGAATAGTTTTCATTTTAAAAATCTTAATGTTCCAGATAGTTTTTATTCCTTTCAAGCACTCAGTAAAAGCACATTAAAGATAAAAAGAAGCATTGCATTGTTCCGAGGTTTGACACATTTAATTAAGTATTACAATTCCTAATTCAATTTCTATTGGTCGACAAATAACTTCTCATTTTGTGAAAATAAAAAAAAAATGAAACGTTTTCTAAGAATTTTTTTTTATAGAATAGCTTTTTAATTATCTGGCGCACAACTTTTAGCAACAAATCCCAAAAGATATTCCTTTATTGACAATTTAATTAACAGAGTAATTGTATTATGCATGTAATTTTAGCATTTTAACGTTATAATTTCTAACACATACATGTATATGTTAAATTTATAGATATATTCACAGCTCTTAAACTATGTTTACTTGCGTTTTATTGTACAGCGCTTTAGAGTTGTATTATTAATATTTAGCGCTATATGAATTCATTTATTATTATATATAATATTAAAATCTATAAAGATCCTTACCTCCTCCGAAGTACTTGGCATTAACAGCTGGGAAAAAGTAAAAAAAGACGGTAAAATGTGACTCAAAAAGTAAATTAGAAAAAAAATCATCTTTCAATGAAATTGTACAATCTTATTAATAAAGTTAATTTATTTAATTACCAAGAAAAACATTATCCTTTCATCTATTTATATTTATTTTAAAATAATATGAAATTGTTAAGGCAAACAAAGAAAATTAGATGACATAATTCAAAAGGAATAAATGTTAAAATTTGAAGATAATTGTTTTTTTCAATTTTTTGTCAATTTTTTTTTTCAATTTTTTAAATCATAATTTTACAAGATTAAAATATTCTTACCACAGAGTGCCAAAGCAAGGAAAAATAGAGTTCGAATCATGGTCAATTGTTCAGATGTTCAGACTATAGAGATGCTCTGACTTTTATACAATGTCCAGTGAAATCACGTGTAATTTATTTTTTTTGTTAATATTAACATCAAAAGACATATTTATTGTTTAATCATGTTAATGTCATGTAATGATTAAATAGGAAAACAAATAGTTTTGAACTCCTCGCGCGCCCTTGTTAAAACAAGTGAAATCGATGTTATTTACTCACGTGATTAAGAATTGAACATAATGAAAGTGCGCAAAAATAAAAATTTATTATGATTGGATGTTTTTAAGTACAAGCTCACCTCAGCTGATTAACTATTTTCCGGAAAAGTTCACGAATGTCAATAGGATATATGTTGCAATTAAGATGCATTAAATTTTAATTGTGGAATGGAATTTACTCTGACAAAAAGTACGACGCAGTACAAAATAAATTTATTTTTATCTGAAAACACAAAAGAAGTTATACAATTTTAATTCCTTTTGTGTTTTTGAGTCAGCATAAGATTCTGTTGCATTTTTTAAAATGTTGCTTGTATTTTTTTTAACTTGAACATCCTAGAACAACGATATAGGCATAAATGGATTTTTTCGTGGAGTAGAGGAAATCCTGGCAGAAGGCACAGGACGAACCAATTAAGTGAGGTCAGCAGTCAACAGTGAAGTTACTCGTCAAACTTCTATTTGAGGTACATATAATGTATATTAAAGTACTTATGTTTGAATGAATTCATAAAATGATTATTTTTTCATCAACATAAAAGGAAAGTATTTATATTATTTTGATGTTCCGTTTATATTTAGTTGTAATAATGAAAAATTAAGATTACAAATTTTTCTTATCTAACATACAGTGTCAATTAACAATGGTTATTTTCATTTTTATGTTTATACGACGAAACACATGTAGAAAACGAACAGTATTCACAAAGATCCATAAAACAATACAAAATAGGAGTAGAGTAAACACAGACCTCCAAACCATCAGAGATGAGATCAGGTGCCATGGAGAAGTGAACTTGAAATGAAAGATACCACTAAGTATGACATTTCTATTTTGTATTTGGATATTTTACTTGAAAAAAGTGTTTACAATTGTAACCTAAAAACTAAGCTTTATGATAAATGTGATGACGCTAACTTTTCAATGGTTTAAATTATTCATGAAATAAGTTAGGTGAATGACAAACAAGTTGATGAAACAGCAATATGCAGGAAAGCATAATTGCATCTACATCTAAATTATTCATAAAATAAGGTATAGTCTTTTTTCTAGTAATATATTCAAGTATGAGATAGATATGTCAGAGTCAGTGGTTTCTTAAATTTTTCTTGATTTCTGGTATATATTAGTGTCGATATTTGAATGGAAATACCATTGTTAATCGTTAATATGTCGTCGATATAAATGAATGTCGGGCTGATGTTTTTTCTTCCCTTTATAAGATTTTGATTTTTTCAAAGACCACGTCTCCATACACCACACAGGAATTGTCAGTTAGCCACTCAAGCATCTTTCTCATATCAAATAAAGGTACTTGTGTGTACATTTAGAATGCTTTTTAAAAAAAAAATTTGTAAATAACCAATTACTAGATGCGTAGTTTCACGATTTTTATTTGGTTGACTTTTTTTATCTTGACCTTGGATTTTGATTTGCATTCGAAATACTTCAACCTTTGCTTTAAGCTGCCATACAGGGGGCATCAGTGTTTCAGAATCACATCTTGTTTAACTTCTGAATCAACGAACACAGAAGGTTACATTGTTTTAATATTACCCTATATCGCTTATTGCGTGACTTAAACATATATCTGATACATTTAATCCGTTCTGACAAAGTGTCAACTTCTCTTTTTTATGTTTGATCCTTCAACGCACAAACACAAATACCTGTAATAAAGGTGCTCGGCTATGAACAATTAGAAATTGACAGCTTGTCCTACAGCTTGTTATTCGTGTTAATAATAAACTGAACAAATGTCAAATAAATAGTCTTTTTTCGAAACTTCAAATAAACAACACCAGATGAAAAATTACAAGAAGAAAACTTGTTTACTTTTGTCCATCCGAAGACGCCAATTTTATGCTCTTAAATATCTTTCTAAGAAGCTATTATTAATATTAATCAGCGTTAACCAAACAAGTGAAAATTGCAAGAGATTATGCCGGTAAATGATATGACAAAGTCTTGAAATCGTGAAAATGGCAAATCCATATATAGATTTAACGAATTTATTGTGTACTGGTCATATACTTTACCAAGAACAGAAAGGATTTATATTAAAACATATTCAATACAACAATATAAAACAGACAAGAAAAAGGTAGAACAAATAATGCGTTCATTGCAATTATGAACATAAATTTCAAATATAAGGGATTCTTTCTATCATAACACAGTAAAAACTCTACACAAGAATTTGTCAATGTAACGGACAGAGAAGTTGGTAATTTTTGTAATTAATAAAAGTTTGTTCTGATCCCAAAATGTAAAACAATGTGTTTATAGTAATCTGACTAGTACATAAAGTTGTAGAATATAAAAATTTTAGAGTTTAGAAACGTTGATCGTGCGCGGAATCATATCTTTCTTCATGTTCTGAAGGTCTATACGTTTTATAACGTTGTTACCAAGAGCCCTGAATCCAATCGCCTTACTTTCAGATATCAGATTTGATTCAGTCTCAATTCCATCTACAATCTTTAGTTGGACAGCTTCAGGACCTGTCAACCGTTTAGCAAAAATGACTGATTCTCTTAAAGCCTCTGCGTTAAGTTTCCGTCTGAAAAGAAATTAAAAGACACTTTCTAATAAACTATTTTTTATAACACATTTACAAAGAAACAAAATATACAGGACAATAGCTACCGGTATACTTTTAACAATACATTTCTATGAAGTATTTTCTGATTGCTGTCTTAGATACGAACATTTTATCCAATAAATCATGAGACAAAATAAACTACAAATCTTCGTTTTTTTTTAATTCAAAAAGACACTTTAAAATTGTGACTAAGACAAAATTTCAAATTGCTTCGCATAATAATTCATAATTTCCCTTCTGCTTTCAAAAATGTGATTTTTCTGGCATTGAAAATTTAACAAGCAAGAAAAATATTTTAAACTCTTAAACTTTTGCTAAACTTGAAGACGTTTGATCGTAGTTATCTTATATATTTAGTAAAGAAAAACAAAGGTGGGGGTCTAAGATTAAAATTCATAAAACGTTTATAATTTTACGCTAAAATTGGCTTATTTTTTCAAGGACTTTCAGAATATTTTAACCTGTCACAATATGATAAAAGAATTCATAAAAAATAATGCAATAATTGATTTAGAACCAGCAGAAATCATTTCAGTGAAAAAAAAACAGCTTTGCGTGCAACCAGTATGGAAAAAATAGGAATTAAACTTTACAGTACTGTATATATTTCAAATCGGAAAAATTGATCAATTTCTTCTACAGAAAAAAACCACAAAATATTGTTTCTAGCATAATTCTATTTAAAAAGAATCAATGGTTGTTTCTTCAGTGGATATACTTTGATTTGCATTGTAGAATCCAGATTTAATGTTAGAAGTTAAAAAATGATGCAGAATATGAGAAATAAAGGTCCAGAGACTCCAACAGCCAGGATAAAATCAAAATAAATCACTAATAGCCCATCAACCACATTTGGATAAAAGAAGAAAGTCTATTGTTTTCCACTTGTGAGGAGTTTTATAAGGGAAGATATATCGTCACTAATAGCTCTTAACTAAGAAATATTTCAAATAATATTAACAACACATTTGATGAAAACAAAAAAAATGAGAGAAGAAAGTTATGTATAACAAAATATTGTTTTCATGAAAATTGATACACTTGTGAGCTAGAAATCAATTATAAAGGATAACAACTTTATAAGTATACATGCTGAAGGGTATATTTATAATCTTCAACTAATTTTTATTTTGGCAATTCTTTAAAAAGAACTTGTTCGGAATATTTTTGCGATGTGAATTACAAAAAGCTAAAAGGTGAAAGATCACCCATCGTTCATGGAATAGACATAAACACTGTTAAAATGAAGTGGTACGTACTCTAAAATTTCGCTGAGTGAATCTGTTATGCGAAGGCTTATCAATGTCTCATTCCAAGAAATCCATCCGCGATCAGACCGCATCACCCTGTAATCATGACACAATGCCAGGAAAGCCCCGCCAGCAAAACAGTGTCCTGAAAAAATACTTTAATATTGATAAAAACAACCTAATTACAAAATTGCTCCTACTTCGTCGAATTTATATTCTAAAAGAACTACAGATGGTCATAAAAAACGCACAGCAAGAAGAACAAAACCCTTCCCATTCTAACCGTTAATGGCGGCGACAGTGGGTATTGGAAAGTGCATGACTCTCCAGAAGGTATCCAGCAGGACGGTATAGAACTGCCTCCCAGCATCAGTAGATCTCCCAGTAGAGTTCAGCCAGTCAAGGTCAAGGCCGTTACTGTAAAATTTACCCTCACCCGTGGTCATCAATATCGAGGCAGATTTGTTCCTGTAAGTATAACGTACGGAAAGAGAAATTATTCGAACGATTGATTATGTTTCTAACTTTTAAAAAATGAACTTATAATTTTTAATAGGCAAATAAGGTATTGAAAAATGGTACTTTTATGAAGATTTAAGCTTTTTTTCTAGATTTACAAAAATAACATGTTTATAAAGACATGAATAAAGAATTCACATGATTAATAAAAGGTTTCATATTGTTGTTATTTTGAAAACCAAAAACATAAGGTACTGCAACATGTTTCTAACCCTGCATATATTAAATATTTTATATATATGAACATTATGGTGTCTTATTTAAATAAAAAATACAAAATTTAAATCTATACTTAAAGATATGTATGCCGTGCTAAACAGTATTTTTGCACAGCTGAAACCGAACAAAAATTTCTGAAATATAATAAGCTATCAAAAATGAAGCATTCTTGCAAATTCGACGAAATATTATTCGGTATTAACATAGTACTGGTCGGGAAAACAACACGATATTGTCATGCATATTTAGAAAGGACTGACCTTTATCCTGGATCTGTGCATGTGCGCGGGAAAAGCATTGCGAGAATCATCAGGTCGAGGAAAATATTTTTTGTGACGAATCACAATTTTTTTTCCCGAAATACTTTTTTTAACTAAATAATAGTATTCGGCATGTGAAATGAAAAATTTATGAGGTGTGGCTTGTACAAACTACAAAAATAACATCATTATGAAGTGTGTTAAATATTCCATATAAAAAAAATCTTTTATACACAAAATAAAAACATAAGCAATCAACATGTTGTCATATTTTATATATTAATATATTTTATATATATGAACATTATGGTGTCTTATTTAAATAAAAAATACAAAATTTAAATCTATACTTAAAGATATGTATCTGTTGCTTATTTTTGCACAAATTAGCTTGTTTAAAAGTGAGTCAAATTTAATGGTCATGGTAAAATTGAAAATTTTATATCCATCTGAACATATTATTGTATTAAAAAGTACTGGTCCAAAACAACAGATATTGTCATAATTTATAAATGTAGACGTTTATCCAGTTGCAAAATATAAACAAAAGCAAAGCGAGTCATCAGGACCTGGAAAATGTTTTCATGTAGTCTGTTCAATGAGGAATACAAATAGACCAATCAGCTCAATTAGTTTTTAATCCATTTATGGGTTATTACATAAAATACTTCATGTGTTTTTCCAAAAGGCTAGTTTTTTAAATCGCTCTCGGAAAGACTCCATGCTTTATGTACATTATTATCTACTAATCCCATGCTCATATTTGCATACAAATGATTAACAATGATGAAAATTAAAGTTTTCCCCACTCCATTGAACAGGTCCGTTTGTTTAGAGTTTACCTAGTAGACCATCATGCTTTTCGGTTCATTCACGAGATTGGAACATTGTTTGCTGTGAACATGCGAGACCACGTGATCATGATTATTTCAATAAAAGGCGGTTTTTTATCCGACACGGAGAGAAAATTTTTACCAAATAATATTTCATAACTTTTAAAAGTGATGGAGTGGAATTGTCTTATTTGCAGAAAGTACTTGATGAGACACCACATATATATATATATTTCTTTTAATATAAAACACTAATACGGCATATATATCTTTAAATTATTTAACACATAAGTGGCGTTGAATGATATATTTTTTTAAAATTAACAGTATGGGTACGAAATATTATCAACACTAACTCTTATATATATATATATATCTGACAGTTGTTTCAAAATTTTTAGGGGGTGTGTAAAAATTTGATTTACTTACAAACAACAAAAACACTGTTTCCTAGCTAAAGCAACGTAATATGTGGTATTTAAAGTCATATATGGCGTATTTTTCATATGTTCAGACTAACTAAAATTTAAATGATCTTTTACTTTGTTTTGTTACTTTATATAAAGATAGGACTTTCTTGTAAATAACACAATAATTTTATTTAAATCAATCGCGTTACATAGAAATCCGAGATTAAAAACAATAGCCGATTTATTTCCGAAACAGTTTAAAATCAATTTAACCTACATGTATAGAAATATGGGGATGAGATTTGGGTTCAAAATTTTTTATTTTGAATTTAGATAGCAAATATTATCTTAATCTTTGTTTTATCCCGGGTTTTACTTTTTTAGTTCAGATACCCCTTACTTAGTATATAGCTTTTTAACCCTTTTTAAAAACTTTTTATACGGCCCCTTGTATATCGAAGTACAAAGTACGAGTCCGATCTCGTAGCGCTTATTGCTGAAAATGTCTATTTGCTGTACTATAGACGTGGACCAAAAGAAAACAAGAACGTTCCAGTTTCTGACCTTCTGTGTGTTGTGTCCAGATCCTGATTTTAATCTTCTGATTTATTTGAATGTTTAGATCAAAGTATTATCTAGCCGAATATTAACTTGTTTTCCCATATTTAATCTTGCTAGCTGTAGTCTTTAAATATGTATACATGCCTTTCCACCTCGTCCAGTGCGGTATTGAGCTGATTCAATGTCGTCAAGTTCCAGCGATTTTGTCCATTCCTCATTCTGATTAGGGCACATCCATCGTCGTGAAATTCTACCGTTATCCCCATCATTAAATTTCAGTATTAACCTGGGTGTATGAGGTCTGGTCAGTTAATTTTGATTGTTATCACATTGACCCCGGTGTATGGAAGCAGGGTACAACATAAACTCAACGATTCGATCATTACATTTAAATGCATCACAACAATGACTGACCAAGCAACGCCAGAAAAAATACGACAGTATTATAATAATGAAGTTATAAAATATTGTTCCACCGACTAACCATGTGCGCCTTTAAACTTTAGAAAAAATGAATACTTGAACTCGAAAGGACAATAAATTAAAAGCACGTCCATATATAAGCAGAGTGTAGAAAAATAGAAAATATTCGCAAAATTAAAAATTTAAAAATGCATGCCGTCTAAAATTTAGAGGAAATTGATTACACTTTACGTTTCACAAGACTAAAATTTACTCTTAAACGTTGTAAATCACATGTACACATCTTGTGATGTTGACTCTTTTAACTGTTTGCAAACACACAAATAATTTGGACTTTATACCAGAAATTTAATTTTTTATCCAGTTTTAAGTATACATATGCATTCTATGATTTGAACGCCATTTATTGCTGCTCAGGTGTTAACGATTTGATTAATATTGGTTTTGTCAGATAATTATCATGAAATCCTATGAGATACACTTGACACATTTACGAATTCGAAGAGAGTGACTTTGTAGAATAAAAAAAAGGTTAATGGAAGTCTAACCTAATTTTAGTATACCAGTAATATTATATATTATTTTACCCCTTTATAATGATTTATTATAAAATAGCTTATTACAAATATCCAGAAGAAAAAAAATCTCTAAATAGTTGATATAGAAAGTTTGTTTTTTCTTTTATTATCATGTTTTGTTTTTTTTTTATTTTTACTTTTTCAAAAAGACATCAGTTACACAAAGTTCGTTATTTTACTTTAGGATCAGGGTCCGTTGAAGGTTATTTGTCATTGTTGTACATACATGTATGTGGCAATTAAGCTCAAAATTTTTCAAACAATACAAACTGGAACAGATCTATCATAGATCTGCAAAATTTCAGAGATTGGCAAAGATGCCATGTATGAGTAAGCATCCCCTGGAAGATATGTTGTTTCTGAATGAAAAAAGGAAATCAATGTGTTCCTTTGAATTTATTTCTAAAGTCAACAATTATTATGCACACTTACAGTTAAAAATCAGAACAACGTCATTAAAAATTATATAAAAGAAATCACAAAAAGAAAGAACAAATGACAAAAAAGTTATAACAAATCTGCTCTGCATATACAATTCATTACATGTATGTTTAATTTAAAGCATCGTGTAATCTACTTTTTCACATCTGAATTATTAAACACAGAAGGGTAAATTGTTTTAGATTGCCCACATCCGCTTAATGCAAGTTTTTAACATACATCTGATACCTTAAGTCCATTTTTTCTAAGTGTCAAGGTCACTTTTTGTGTTTGATAGTTCATCTCACATGCACAAATACTTGTTATGAAAATGCTTGGCTTTGAACCATTGGAAAATTAAAGGTTGTCCTACAGCTTGTCATTCGAGTTATAATAAATTGAACAAAATGTCAAGTAATAGTTGTCGAAACTTCAAATACACAACACCATATGAAACATTACATGTACAAAGAAGAAACGTCTATACCCTTTTCACACCATCATACGCACAGTAATAGTTAAACTAACGAGTGTTTATATTGTAGGGGTTTGTACATCGGAACAATATCACAAGATCTTGAAATTGTTAGAATTGCAAATCCGGAGATATATCGAATTTTCGACCGAACACATTGTTTGAAGTATAATGAAGCGATATCCCTATGACTGATGAAAGTAAATAGACACTCTTGTGAAACAATATTTTTTGAGACAATAAAATTAAAAACTGCGCTCTTTGTACATTGTTTTTAATAACATTCCCCTTGGATTTACGAAAAAATCATTCAAGGACCAGATTTACTGGTCATCACTGTACCAAAGACACACTTCATAGAGAAAACATAATCGAGAAAAAAATCTAAATCTTTGCAGACATGAAAAGGTAAAAAAAAAAATATGTTTTATACAGTGATGAAAATAACATTTTAAACAAGGTTTTTTTTCAATCAATAATTACATGTAGTATACATTGTACATTAATTAGCTTTTTTATCGTCCATGTAACGGACAGTGAGTTTGATGAATGAGATCTTGTTCACAGTATGAAAAAGAAATTTAAAAAAATCTGACTAGTGCATGGTTAATGCTAGGGGGGAAAAAGAATCCTCAAAGTTTTGACTCGTGGATTGTGCGCGGAATCATATCTTTCTTCATGTTCTGCAGGTCTGTACGTTTTATAACGTTGTTTCCAAGGGCCCTAAACCCAAATGCCTTACTTTCAGATAACAAATTTGATATATCTTCAATTTCATCTACAATTCTTAGTCTGACAGCTTCAGGACCTGTCAACCGTTTAGCAAAAATAATTTCTCGTAAAGCATCTGGGTTGAGTTTCCGTCTGAAAAGTAATAAAATGTTTTAACGGGGAAAAACTTTTTCGAAAACACTTTTATATATATATATATATATATATATATATATATATATATATATATATATATTTGTGATCCCTATTATTGCCCTAATAAAATGAATGATAAAGAGCCTTTAAAAGCCAGAAAAAGATATATGTCAAAGAAGTGTATTATTTTATTTGTGTTGTGCCCCCCCCCCTTTTAAATCGTTTTCGAAATAAAGCCTAGCAGTTAAGTTAAAAAATCTTCAATAAGGCTTTCTATATTATGCTAGTATGCCTACCCAGAAATGTAGGTTTAACTTACATTTCTACAAGTAGGCCCCTAGCCTTGCCTATCACGTTTTGTACTGCCATCGTCCAAAGAGTTTATTTTCATGATCAACAACTTTCAGTCAGAAGTCCGTTTGATGTAAAGCTAGCAATTGTCTTATAATGTTTTCAAAGATGCAGATAGCAAAAATTCTAAATTTTGAACTTGGGAATAACATCAACGGTGCTACGTCATCAAGTTTTACGTCATCAATTTGAATAAGCAATCATTCATGTAAAGCTGTTTTGTTAAAACGAAAGATAAGGTTGAAATGGTGTATATTCAGGCTTGTCGATAATATATACACCATTTCAAAAAAGCCAATATATACACAATAGATATTCTCTCTCTCCTCTCTCTCTCTCTCTATATATATATATATATATATATATATATATAACTTTTTTAAAAAGAAACAATATACAATGTATATTTTGTGCAAGTGAAATGACTTAATTAAAAAATATTTCTATAAAGTAGTACATGTACCATTTCTTACGTGCTGCCTTGGGTACTATCAATTTATCTTAATATTTACTATAGTACTTGAAAAAAAAACAAAGAGCTTTTATAAGGTCAAAAAAATATATAATTTTCAAAAACTTTTCATTGAAGTTTTGCTGTATATTTCTTATATAATTTCTTATATAATCCTAATTGACTATCCTTTGAATTGTGTACTTATGTTTTGAATTATATTGATATTTTTTTTACAAATAAAAAGAGAATGACAATTCTAAATTTTAAAAAATCATATATATGTTATATCAAGAGAGGAAACACATTTTAAAAGAACTTGTCGTCTTTACTTCATTGAGAACTGTTTAAATAATTGGTAAAAACAACTTTGAGATTTATTGATTGATTTTATACTGTTAAACGTCCATCTCCAGAATATTTCACTGATATGGAGACGTCACCATATGCACATTGCCGGTGAAGGGCTGCAAAGTTAGACCTATGCTCGGCTCTTACGGCCTTTGAGCAGGGAGGGATCTTTATCGTGCCACGCCTGCTATGACACAGGGCCTCGGTTTATACGGTCTTATCCGAAGGATCGCCCCATTTAGTCGCTTTTTACGATAAGCAAAGGGGTACTGAAGACCTATTCTAACCCGGATTCCCACGGGGTAAAAGAACTTTGAGAAAAAAAAAATAATGAGAAGAGCAATATAACAAAATATTGTTTCCATATACGATTGATTAACTAAATAATAAAGCATGAATATAAATATAAGGTAAAGGATGCAATTTTATTTTCTTTAGATAAATATTTGCACGCTATATTGTTTTTCTGAGTTGGGAGTTAAAAAGGTGAAAGGTCGACGATCGCTCAGGTTATTTTAAATTAAATGATACGTACTGTAAAATGGATGAATCTGTTATTCGAAGGCTGATCAATGTTTCATTCCAAGAAATCCATCCACGATCAGACCGCATCACTCTGTAATCATGGCACAATGCCAGAAAAGCTCCAGCAGCAAAACAGTGCCCTGCACAAAATCAAAAAACATTGACTACTTCATATTTCATTTATTTTCTATAAATAACTGTTGTTTCATCATTATTCACGGATAACCAATTTTCTTTTTTGAGTCCATCCACGAAGTCAAATATTCTATGAGATTTAGTGCTTCCATTTTGAGTTATGATAAAAAAAATTTTAAAAAGCCTCTTGCACTTGTAATTAATATATATCAAGAACCCTTCCCCCTTAACCCAACAGGTTGGATTTATAATTGTATTTTTTATACCCCCGCTCCGAAGGAGAGTGGGGTATACTGTTTCACCCTTGTGAGTCTTTCCGTCCGTCTGTCCGTCTAGCTGTCTGTCCGTCTGTTACAAATTTTCGTCAAAGTTTTCTCAGCAACAACTCATCTCAGATGCTTGACATTTAGATACAATCTTCTCTGAGGCATGCCATATCTTGGGATTCATTTTTGTTCAAATCTTATGTCAACTTCCTGTTTATTTGTGGGCCTGTCCGTCTCATATGTAACAAATTTTTGTTGCAGTTTTTTTCAGCAACTACTCATAGCAGATTCTTCAAATTTTAACACAATCTTCTCTGAGGCATGGCATATGGTAAGAATGATTTTGGTTCAAATCTATGACAAATCCTGTTTGTCCGTGCGTCTGTCCGTTCATACATGTTTCACACATAATAAATGTTTGTCACAGTTTTCAAAGCAAATTCTCATCGCAGATGCTATACATTTTAACACAATCTTCCATATGCTGGGATTTTTCTTCTTTAAATCCGATGTCAACTTCCTTTTTGTCTGTGCATCTGTCTATTTCAGACATGATTCATACATAACAATTTTTGGTCACAGTTTTCTCATTTACTACTCATCACAGATGCTTGACATTTTAGCACACTCTTTAATTAGGTTTGCTTTATAGTGGGATTCATTTTTGATCAGATCCGATGTCAACTTCCTGTTTGTTAGTGCATCTGTCCGTTTCATAAATGAACACATTTTCGTCACAGTTTCCCAGCAACTGTTCTCATAATAGATGCATGAAATTTTAGTACATACTTTGTTGAGGCATGTAGTATGGTGGAATTTATTTTTATATGAATCTGATGTCAAAATTCAATTTTCTGGTCATATACCCGTAACGTTTATTATCATGATTTGTATATTCACATCAAAGCGGGGGTATTAATAGTGAGCTTTGGCTCACAGATTTCTTGTTGTCATTATAGGAATACAATTACCTGGTAAATTTTCGTAGATATTTTTAGCAGTTTATAAATTTTGCACGGTGATTAAAAAACAAAACGCAACACTTCCTACGCGGTGCATATGCCAAGCAGGGGCATCATAATAACACAAACATGATTAATTATAAGGTGTTAATTCATTATTCGCAAACAATCTAACGGTCCAACTACTATAATCACCTGCACAATGACATTATAAATATTCGTAAAATACAAATGGGTAGAATTATAATTAATTACTCCCTCTTCATATCTCCTTAAATTATACAAATAATTAATAAACACAATTTAATGCTTATTTGACAAATATTTTTTGTTTATCATGAGAAGACGGGTATGTGTATTGCGGAAGTCCTGCAATATCGAAGAGCCTCAGGGCTTGTCGTCCATTAATTTGCAAGTTTTCAAATCGTTGGGTCGTATCAAGCAAGTGTTGAACTTCGGAAAACAAGGAGATTCAAGATGTTATCATCAAGCTGTATATGTGCAAGTAAGTCTCTTACGCATTGTATCAATTTTAGATGATTTTATGAGTTTGTACAAGCCTGGTGGCTTAACTTTTTCATTTCACATGCTGAATACATGTACCATAAAAGAGTAAAAATTAATTTTAAAAAAACATCATCAAGGATTGGAACCCAAGACCTCCTACACATCAAGCGAGTGATATAACCTATACCTCGGATGTCTTTAAGTAAAAATTTATGCAAACAATGGGTCAAAGACATGTGTATATTCATGTTTGATATTTGTCAAAATTTTACATCATACACAGTGTCTAAATTAGCTTTTACTGAACAGTTCTAATAGATGTAATACGACTACAAGAGGTGCATGGCCTCATTGAATACCTGGGTATCATCTAACGATTGAATATGGATGGTGTTTTAAACCACAGGCCATTAAATTAAAATTCACAATTTTGAAAGAGGCACCGTTGCTTATCATAACTATACAATGAGCATACTTACTATGGTTACTTAATACTCAGTATAAAAAAGCGAAAATGCTATACGCTTTATAACCAGTTGTGTACCCCAACCCACAAGAAACATTGACCCTGGGGCCTCAAATTTCAAAATTTTGTCGTAAATTTTATTTCATTATCAATGATGGATTAATGCCAAGAAGCAGATTTCAAATAATTTATTTTCAGACTATATACCCCACCCCCCATCCAGCCCCAGATTACCCCTGACAAAAGTGTATTGAAATTGACTATTTTGCAAGAGGCATTTTTCTTGATCATAAATATGTACTTAAATCATTTCATAATACCCAGAACAAGGGAACAGGTTTCAAAGAATTCATGCATATTCACTATTTAATTATTAGAGCCCCGTTTCAACACAAAAACCCCTGACCCAAGGTCCTGAATTTCACAAATCTGGAAAAGGCATCCTTCCTCATCATAACTATGTACAGTAGTTCATCGGTTTAATACCAAGGAATCATCCTCGAAACAGTGATTTTTACTAAATCCACGAAAATTGATATCCACGAAAATATTAATGAAACTACGGTTTTTTATTTATACAATTCATTAATTTTTACCAAAATAATTTTTGGGGCCTTAATTGAAATAATTATAAAACTTTTTTGAAACAATTTTTAAGTCGTCGAATCAGTATTTGAGAAAAACAATTGAAATACATCTACATGTACAAAGGAAGCAAGCTGCAAGGACAAATAACCTTTAATTCTTACCGTTAATGGAGGCCACAGTGGGAATCGGAAAGTGCATGATTCTCCAGAGGGTGTCGTGCAGGTCGGCGAGGAACTTCCTCCCAGCATCACTAGATCTCCCAATAGAGTTCACCCAATCAAGGTCAAGGCCGTTACTGTAAAATTTGCCCTCGCCTGTGGTCACCAATATCGAGGCAGATCTGTTCCTGTAGTTATAAAGTAAATGAAAAATAAGAGCATTTAAGCATGAAGTAAAGTTTTTTACTAAATAAAATGAACAGATAATTTATAAAAGCCGTTAAATTTATAAACGCCTATAAAGACATGAAAGAAAAGGGAGATTTTAAAAAATGTATGAAAAGCAAACCGAGATCTCGAATTATACAATCCATTCTCTCAGATGACAATCTGTTATAACGAATTACCGATTCGTTCTCACAAATTATGAATTCGTTCCCTTAAATTACACAATACCTTACATGTATCTCGGATTGTAATTTATGATAATTCTCTCCGTTTAAACATTCGTTCTCTCGGAATGCATATCATTTCAACGAAACGAAATAATTACTGATTATTCATCTGCGCATATTATATATATATATATATATATATATATATATATATATATATATATATATATATATATATATATATATATACTGAAAGGAAAAAGAAACGCAGGGTAAACTTTTGAGGTGAATTAAATTTGTTTTTCTTAGAATACTTTTTAGTTTTCCTATCTAATTTTTAAAATCATATTTCAAAAAGATATAACCAAATTCTCATATGATTTTGTGAAATTATTCATGAGTTATTGAAGCTCAAATGACGATACCCCCCAAAAGGGAAAATCGAAAACTCTCATTATCTTCAATGTCCATCCCGTGCATCTGTCAGAGTCTTATTTCTCCTTTGCATGGAATATCATTAGAGTGTTTATTTTTCAAACCCTAGCTATATTTAGCACGGGTAACCACGCAAAAAAATAAGTCAAACGGCGCGCGCATGCGCCAGTGAGAGGAATACAACAGTAAGTTGACTGGCTCAAAAAACCAAATTGCGGAATTGTTTTCTTTCAAATTTCGTATGAATGTAATGATTATAATCGTGTACACTATTAATGGCTGTTTTTGTGGTAGTAAGGTGGCGGCTTAAGAGATGGCAGGACGAATTACCCGCTCGTAGCATGGCTCTGTTTCGCGATAACGTCATCGTCACGGTTGATTGAAATCCACTCCATACCCTCTCTGACAACGGCTAAAAGGTTTTTTGGGGGAAAATTTACAAGAGACTGCTTAGTAAACCGTTGTTGCCTTTTTCATTAATTAGGCAATTCGAAAACAAGACCCCATTGAACTTCCGTGAACTGTGCCAAGATTGCAATAAATTCACAAAGTCTCTTAATATTGAAAAACGATGTGCATACCTCATATGCATAAAATAATGCAACAAGATTTGTGGACAAACACGTCGTTATCAAATTGCACGTGTTTTGGGCTTTTTAGCGTTTTCCATTGACGTCATGAATTTTACGGTTGATAATTCTGTACTGATTTTGATGCACAGTAACTTAATTTCATCTGAACAATTGTCGTAATTTTCGGTCATGTGGTCAAATTTTTATACATTAATGCTACCCTGCGTTTCTTTTTCCTTTCAGTATATATATATATATATATATATATATATATATATATATATATATATATATATATATATATATATATATATATATATACGTTATTTATGAATAGAATGTAGAGTAGTATACATCCAACCTTTTATTACATATTACAGTCGAAAATGAGAAAATTACATTAACATTTTTCAAATTCATTAACTAGTATTGATATTTGTATATGTACTACACAAAAGTCTTGTATAATTATTTCTTTTTTTTCTAAAATAAATCTTATTGACTGAATTAAAAAAAATACAGAACGCCTGGTTGCTGAAGCAAAGGATTAAAATCGGTGGGGCTGAATAGTTTTATTCGAGATCTCGACTTATTAATCTGTGAAAACGAATTGTGTAATTCGAGATATCGATTTAAAAATCGGAGGAAAGAATTAGTACACTGTTAAAGCGAATTATGCAATTCGAGATCTCCAATTATAATTTGAGGGAAGGATCGATCGACTTTATAATCGACGGATTGTGTTTTTTTAAATTTGATTTTTTATTTTGTAAAGAGAAATGAAAATCAACGTTTTCATTTTAGATTTTTTATTTATTTAACATTAGTTTCTAAAGATATGAATATGAATTCTTATGAATAACGAAATGTATCTTATTGTTATTAATATGATTTTAATGAGCATGAAATGACGGGAGTATATATACTCATCAGCACTGATATATGGTATTGATGCACCATAGAACACAAAAACGTTCTATTTTCTGACCTTCTATATTTTGTGGCCAGAGCTCCCGATTTATGTAAATTTTCAATAGGTCAAATTATTATCACGTAGAAAGCTGAATGTTAAAAACTTGTTGTTCAATATCAAATGTTGCTGTAGTCTTTAAAAATATAATACAAGCCTTTCCACCTCGTCCAGTGCGTTATTGAGCTGATTCAATGTCGTCAAGTTCCAGCGATTTTGTCCATTCTTCATTCTGATAAGGGCACATCCATCGTCATGAAATTCTACCGTTATCCCCATCTTTAACTTTCAGTATTATACCTGGGTGTAAGGTCTGCTCAGTTTATTTTGATTGTTATCACATTGACCCCGGTGTATGGAAGCGGAGTACAAGATAAATTCAATGATTACATTTAAAAACATCTCAATAGTAATTGTCTAAGTAACGCCAGGAGAAAAACAACAGTATGTTAATGATTAAGTCGTAAAAAATGTTCCACCAACTTGCATGTGCAATAATATGTATAATGTTAACGGAAAACCGTTTAAACGTTTGGAGGACAATAACCCAGATAGCAAGACTATGTTGGGCCAACATTGACAAAAGGTTGTATGGTTGGCGTTGGGGGAACAACGTTCGGCCAACGTTGGCCATGGACCAATGTCACCATACCAACCTTCTCGACCATGACAGAATTCCTATGTTGGCCCAGCGTTGGTCCAACGTTAGCAACTTCCATTCACTTTACTTCCCAAGGAAGGAGGGATGTTGATGTTGGCCCAACGTTGGCCCACTGTTTGTAATATACCATTAAAGAAAGTGTTTTTAAAAGTTGGTAGTAGTATGTTTGCCCAACGTTGGCCCGTTGTTTGTAATACACTCTTAAAGAAAGTATCTTTTAAAGTTGGTAGAAGTATGTTGGGCCAACGTTGGCCCGATGTTTGTAATCACACCCTTGAAGAAAGTGTCTTATCAAGTTGGTAGTAGTATGTTGGCCCGACGTTGGCCCGATGTTAGCACGAGCGTTCTTTTGTTTAGGTGTTTCAAAGATGGGATATTTATATCGGGCCAACGCTGGCCCAATTATTATACTGCCAACTTAATGATGGTGTCATGTTTAGCTGCCGAGTTTTACGTTGGGACAACATTGGTTATAATTAAGTTTTTTGAATTATATGCACATTCTGAAATAATTAGGAGGACATTCTATGTCCATGCTTTTAATCGGATGACTGTTTTTTGTTTAGATCCTATATTTTCAATATTTTAACTTTAAACTTAAGTGATCACAGCACCAAAGAGTGTTTCATTATATTGAATGAATTGTGCAGATGCATGCTTATTTATTTGAAATAAAACCCTTGAAATAATGAATTTTTTCATGGGCGTTGTATTCATGAGAATTTAGAGAAGACTGAATAAGTTCCCAGGAACAGGATGTGAATGAAGCCTACGTATACATAAATCAAAATGACACAGCTTTATAGAAAGTGGCAGAGGATAGTTTTTTTTGCAATCAAAACGTTTGACTGACGGTTTACTTAATATTGAGCTGCTTTAAAAATGTTCATTGAAAAATTTTAAATTCCCTCTACATGTAATAATAGTATGATGTAGTCCCTTGAGAAATTTGAAGCTTTTAGGAATAAAACATGTACAACCTACACAATGAGCCCTAAAGATGGCGCGTGGACAATCTCAAAATTTCATATGAATCAAGCCTATTTTCACTATTTCGCCGCAGCCGCATCTGCTTCCAGGCCCGTGCGCCTGACCTATGCTACCACACAAATTGCAGAATAACATTTGTACATACCAATGAACAGCAAGAGATAATGGCTCAACCACCTCGTTTTCAAGCTACAAATCATCCTGTGAACCCACCCCGCTTTTCTGGTGAAATACCGGTAGAGCGAGTTTTGAGCTTAGTTTCGTATTTCTAGTCCATATCCCATATACAGTAGTAGTGACACTAAAGTGTCATATTTCAATAAAATACACAAGGCCACTAATTCCCTCCAATTGCACCCATAAAATATTCTAGCTATAAAATTACCTATAATATGCATTCAAACCTCAGGTTTCTCTATTTTTTCTATTTTTTGACCGGTACTTTATTCGAAACTATCCTCTGCCACCTTAAACTTTCAAAGTTTGTCTTGCAAGTAATAAACCTTGCTCAATTCAAAAAGAACAGTCAATTCTGAGTAAAAATATACCAAATATGTCTTGATTCATTGAAAAATAAAAAAGTTATGGCCAAATAAGAGACCTCACCAATTCTCGGTCAACCACCTTAACCCCATATTGTTTCTTACACATAAAACAAATGCAATTCTTACAACTCCAGATGATAAATATACCAGCCAAAAAGTGTTAAATGGTAATTTTAATCTATTTCAAATACATTTATATGTAAAAAGTCAAATATAAAGGGCACATCTTGGTGAAATGTACTCACATGTATCACATACTCCCCTATTTTTCATGTTCTATGAAATTCCATTTTATCTCTTTTTCACTTGGTTTTATATACCTATAACTTCTTTGCAAAGTTAAAACCCCTTTCAACTTTCAAGATATTTATCATGATATACAAAAAACCCTCTTGCATCATATGCTAAAGAAAAAGTGTCCAGGAAATGGCTGTTCAACACCCTACCCCTGCAGCCATTTCTGCAGTGTAATGAAAATGCACTGTAAAAATTTGTTTGTCCTAGCTGAATTCTTTCTAAGTGTCTGATATTCACTTTTAACAGTTATGAGTAATAAAATACATACATTTCATTCTCCTGAATACTAAAAGTGACTATTCTCTCCATCCTGGGCAATTGTGGGCAGATTATATGGGCCAAGCAGAATTCAATAATTACATGATAATGCACATTTTATTGATATTACTTCATTAAATATGCAATATAAACTCTTTGTTTTGTTATTATTCAAAGAAAAATAGTCATTTTATAGCAAACTATTCAAAAATTTAGATTCTGTCAAATTTAAATACAGATAAATTTAAAAATTGAAAAGGGGGGGGCATATTTCATGAAGATATTAATGACAGAATGGGTTAAATTTGGAAAAATAAAGTTAAAAAAAGTTTTTTTGTACTATATATGGTTAGGTTTAGTGACATTTAGGTATTCTGACTGATTATTATTTTCAAAATAATAATATTTAGTAAATTAGGTTGAAAAAATGACAAATATATGTAATTTCAGTGATATCGCACTAATTAATACACTTAAATTTTAATAAGATTTAATTAATTAAAGCAAGATATGATTTCAGTTATGCGACAATACCCAAAGTATCAAATTCAAACAAGTAATTTATTCTCTGGCAAAAAATGCCTGAATCTTATATGATTTATTATGCAGATGGTTCAAAGTCTTTAAAAATGTATGCTGGAAAAGAGTAACCCCCCTTGCTTTTTAGTGAATATACCTAACTGTACAGATTTTAAATAACAGAAACAAAGTATTTTTTAAATTGACTTACATAAATAAACCTTTTTGTATAAAAATCAGACTAAAATTCACATTTCTAAAAATTGATGCATTCTTGAAGGTGGCAGAGGATAGTTCTTTTTGCAATCAAAACGTTTGACTGACGGTTTACTTAATATTGAGCTGCTTTAAAAATGTTCATTGAAAAATTTTAAATTCCCTCTACATGTAATAATAGTATGATGTAGTCCCTTGAGAAATTTGAAGCTTTTAGGAATAAAACATGTACAACCTACACAATGAGCCCTAAAGATGGCGCAGAGACAATCTCAAAATTTCATATGAATCAAGCCTATTTTCACTATTTCGCCGCAGCCGCATCTGCTTCCAGGCCCGTGCGCCTGACCTATGCTACCACACAAATTGCAGAATAACATTTGTACATACCAATGAACAGCAAGAGATAATGGCTCAACCACCTCGTTTTCAAGCTACAAATCATCCTGTGAACCCACCCCGCTTTTCTGGTGAAATACCGGTAGAGCGAGTTTTGAGCTTATTTTCGTATTTCTAGTCCATATCCCATATACAGTAGTAGTGACACTAAAGTGTCATATTTCAATAAAATACACAAGGCCACTAATTCCCTCCAATTGCACCCATAAAATATTCTAGCTATAAAATTACCTATAATATGCATTCAAACCTCAGGTTTCTCTATTTTTTCTATTTTTTGACCGGTACTTTATTCGAAACTATCCTCTGCCACCATAATTAAATTGAAACAAAAGTTAGGCGTTCGCTAAAGAATGGAGAGTCGCGCGGGAATCAAATTACACCAAACTGTGGAGTGAGCTGTCAGATTCCATTGCTCACATGTGATGATACGTGTAGACTGAAAATGCAGGGCAAGAAAGAAGTGAAATTAGACACTTGCTATAGCTGCATTTAGAAGCGATGTAAGTATATTTATTCTTATTTTTTCAGGTTAACTGTTAAAATTGATTCAGAATTCATTCTTTTCATGTTTTTGCACACAAACACTGTAAGTTAAGGTTAAATAACATATTTTAAGTTGTCTCTCTCTAATTCTTAACCGTCTATTACAGACACGATTGTAACAAGGTGTACTAATAGTATATTACATATGTACATCATTCTCTGAATTAAAAAATTTAATTGAAGTAATATTCATAAATAAGTTGGACAAGTAATTGTACTGTTTCTAATATCAAACTATTTTGTATTTTCAGTCAGAGACTGCAAGGAAAACAAATGTTGTGGCGGTACATGTAAATAACAATGAAATCGAAGACCATGCATAAAGAAGTGTATAAAGTACGAGAACGTATGACAAAGATCAAGATAAAGAAAACGGGAGGCGACGAAGGGACGGAAAAAGAGCGGGAATACAACAAAAGGACAGTAATAAAGGAAATGAGCCCTGATTAAGAATTTTGATTTGACTACATTGCGCCTCGGTTCACAATGTTTTTCTTGGGGCGGAAATTTTCAATGTTACACTCAACATTATGCAATATTTACATAGTGTTGTGGCAAGCTCAAAATCCTTAAAACAGTACAATTTTAGAGCAAACAATTACGGATCTCCAAAATGTCAGAAATTGGTAATGGTGCCATATAGGAGTAAGCATCCACTTTTGACCTGACTTGTCAGAGCCCCCATGCTCTTCTTGCTGTGACCGAAAAATAACCGAAAACTCTTCGAAAATGAGGTGTATAAATAATGCTCTCTCAATTAGTATAAAAAACGTCAATGGGCATTTACTTAATCCAATGACGTACATGATTAAAGATATGCTTTAGAGATAAAGAAAGAAGGGATGTGCTCCTTTGCATCTATATCTAATGACAACAATTATAATGCACATTTTAGTTAAAAATATAAATAACGTAATTATCAATTATTTACAAGAAATAACAAATAAAAATGAACAAATGACCAAAAATTGTGAGTGCAAGAGTAGCATATACGTTCAGCTTATAACATCGTGTAAACTAATTCTTTTTCACTTCTGAATTATTGAACACAAAAGGGTATTTTAAATATTGCCCATATATCGCTTAATGCTAGATTTTAACATACATCTGATACATTTAATACAATTTTTAAAGTGTCAGTCACTTTTTATTTCAGATCGTTTAACTCACATACACAAATACCTGTTATAAATGTGCTTGCCTAGAACCATTGGAAAGTTACAAATTGTCCTACAGCTTGTTTTAATAAAGTGAACAAAATATCAAATACCTCGTTGTCGAAACTTCAAATAAACAACACCAGATGAAACAAGAACGTCTTTACCCTTTTCACAGCCTAAGACGCAAATTTCATGCTCTTACACTATCTTTCTAAGAAGGAAACATTCTAATTTTCATTCGTAAGTTTGATATTAACCATTTATGTCAATGTTTACCAACAAGGGCGCCATTTGCAGGGGTTTGTGTAGGGGAAAGATTTCACGAGGTCTTGAAATTGAAAGAATAGCAAACCGTTGATATATCGAATTGACAGGAAATAAAACAAAAAAAAAACAATACTTTGTTTAAAGTATACAGAAGCGATATTTCTAGTTTGTTAAAAGTAAATAGAAACTCTGGTAAAATGATTTTCTTTTGAGTCAATAAAATTATAATAAGTGCTCTGTGTAAACGTTATTTTTTATAATATTTCCCTTTGATGTTTGACAAAATCATTCAGGGACTAGATTTACTGGTCATCACTGTACCAAAGACAAACATACTTTAAAGTGAAAACATGTTCAACAAAAAAATCTGAAACTTTGCAGCCATGAAAAGGATAAAAAATATGGAACTTAATACATTATAAATAGAAAAAAATTAAAGAAGTGTTTTTTAATCATTAATTAGTATTCACTGTACATAAGTTTTTTTAACGTCCATAAAACTGATATAGAGTTTGGTGTGAAGAACAGTGTTCGAAATAAAAAAAATCTGACTAGTACATTGTTAAATGTAGGGGAAAAAACAGGACTCCTAAAAGTTTTGACTCGCGGATTGTGCGCGGAATTATATCTTCTTTTCATGTTCTGCAGGTCAATACGTTGTATAACGTTGTTACCAAGAGCCAGAGTCCACTTGCCTTACTTTTAGATATCAGATTTGATTTAGTTTCAATTCCAACTACAATCTTTAGTCTGACAGCTTGAGGGCCTGTCAATTGTTTAGCAAAAATAACTTCTCGTAACGCTTCTGTGTTAAGTTTCGCTCTGAAAAGAAATTAAATGTTTTTCAAAGATAAAACTTTCTCGAAAACGCCTTTTTAAATACACGTTGGAATATTTATAATTCGTCCTTTACAAAGAATAATATATATTTTGGCAAGGAAAATGACAACTGGTATTTTGTTAAAAATATTCCTAAAAGTATATAGTAGTATCTTTTCTTGCGCACTACCTTAGTTACAAACATTTCATCTTTCTTTTTGCTTGGGAAGATGGGCCACAAAAAACCCAGAAGGTCAGAACATCAGAGGATCCTATAAATTATATATTTTATTCCAAATAAATTGTCATTAAAGTTTTGCTACTTAAACAAGTTCCCTTGGGGTACCAACAAGACTTGGAAAAGATACCTGAAGGCGATATTTCTTATACAATCCTTATCGACCATCTTTTGATCATGTTTTTTTTTTTTCATATTGATAACAATTTGAAAATTACAAGATACTACATGTAGCATCTATTTGAAATATAAAATAGATGCATTTATTTTATGAAAAAAGAAATCGGGTTTGATGTATGACTTCAAAATTAACATATATCGGGTTTGGGCTTCCTTTTATGCCGGGTTGCTGAAAAGGAAAGAGGTCACAGATTAATCAATAGTTTAGATTGGTAAAAATATGCCGGATTGGCTTTTAAGAAATGTTAATTGCCCACCCACCCATCCTTTTCCGGATCATGACAAGTATCACACGGCGGGTGTGACCGGTCGGCAGGGGATGCTCTTGTTAAAGGAAACTCTTAATTTGCATATGACAGCAGATTGATGATACAAAATCTGGAAGCATTTTCATTTAGGGCTGCTTAACCTCTAAAAAAATACAGCATCTAAGACATTTTTTTACTTAAGCAAAGATGTTTCATGATCCCGGGTCAGGTCTTGGAGAACTGGCTTAATAAAATTGCAGTTTTCTTGAAATTCAAGGTAAACAGGTATAATTGAGTATTTTCAGTGAAGAATAAATAATATAAGCTCGAAAGCTCTAATCTAAAAAATAAAATTTTTAATCTTTTAATCCTCAGAACTAGTTAATCCTCATTTACTAGTTGTCTATTTTAGACAAGAGGTTGCGTTCTATATAAAATATCGAAAAATAGCTTTAAAATTCGCTGTTTTTGTAGACATTTCGGATATATGAAGAAGTTGACGTATTTCGTTACGTCATTATACGTTGACTTGCCAGAATATTATTTTTGATAGATAAGCAGTCACCAAAGATCTTAAGTGATATTCAATGCATTGTTTAACAAAAACTATGCAGTTTTTTTCAGAAATTCACAGGGCCAAATAAAACTTGTAAGTGAACCTTGTTCTTTGCTGCTCAATAACACATCGTAGAAACGGAAGTGATGGGAAGCAACGGGAGGTAAAAACTGATACTAAGACTAAGCAGCCATGATGTTTGCATGTGGTAAGATCGAGTCATTGTTTGAAGTTCAAGGTGCATCTATTAAATCTGGAATTTTCAATGAACTCCGGGGATTTGAAATGAGAGAATGAAAGAATTCCATGGATACAGATGATTAAGCTGGATGTCGGAGGGGGCGTCCCATACAAAACCATGTTATACAGAAATAATTTGCGCTCCTATTTTCGTATTAACCAATAAGAGGCTAAAATAAAAACAGATTATATTATTGAAAGAATGGTTCTATATCTTGGCCAATTATTCGAGTTTGACTTGCTTAGCGTCATTTTACGATATATAATCCGCGAAATGAATTAGTATAAATAAAAAGCAAAAACTGATCTAGCTTGGTTAAATACTCGAATATTTTGACCAAGAATTTGATTAATTCCTTATAATTTAATTTTTATATCAGAAAAGATCTGTGAGTATAAAATATGCCACTCAATAATGCAACCCCTGAAATTTAAGTGATGGGAAGCGAGGGGGGGGGGGGGGGGGAGGGGGGGGTAATGACCGACCTACGAGTTATGATGTTTGTTCACATTTGGTAAAGTCGGGTTACTGTTTGAAGATAAAGGTACATTTATTAAATCTGGAATTTTCCATGAATTCTGAGGACTGGAAATGAAATGGTTGCATGGATAAAGATGATTCAGCTGGTTGTTAAGAGGGGGTGTCCTCATACCAAATCAGGTTATACAGAAATAAATTACGTTCCATTTTGGGTATTATACGATGAGAGGCTAAGATACAAACGAAATTTATAACAAAAATGTACTTTGGATATCACCAGCACCTCTGAGTTTATAGTAAGGAAAAATTTAAAATTGTTTTTAAGCACACCTTTCCAGGTGTGCACTTAACTGAATTTGTATGAATGCGAGTGTACTAATGTGTTGCTTATGTACATGTACATGTACATGTTCATGTACATGTTCACGGAGGGTTTCACCAATATAATATCCCTTGCATCAAGGACATGCGAGAGCATATATGAGATTCTCTGAACCACATGTGACATGTTTTCATTGACTTTAAATTCACATCCATTGAAATTATAGATTTATATAATGTCATCACGTGTACAATACCGAGGATTCATACACTTAGAGACTGTATAAGTATGGTCGTTGAATTTTGAAGAAAAAAGTAATCTCTTTTGGTTTAAGGATTTGCGATTACTGATGATAAAACTACAGTTCTTGTATATGTTTTAGTTTGTTCGTCCTCTCGGAGTAGGTTGCTTTCTCGGAATATACATAAAGGGTATTATTTCACCATCATTCGCGCGTCGTGTGTTTAAAAGTAATTGGCTCCTATCGCATTCCTTGGATTTCTTTGTTTCATTGTCTACAAGTTGCTCTGGGTGTTTTTGGCTTAATCAATACAATTTTTATTCCTCCAGGCGGATATCTCTGATATTGGTATTGCTCACAATGGTGCATATCCTTTTTTGTATAGTGGAGATTACTCGATCTAAAATGCAGATAATGCTGTGTACCGGTTTGTTATAACTTCAACAAGTTCAAAGTACCAGTTGGAAAATGATAATAATTGCTATAAATAGATAAAAATTCTATGCATTAAATTATGCTTTTGTGTATAATTTATTCTTTCAACTATTTTTTGGTATAAAGTTTAATTTACGTGACGATTAGGTTCAAATAAAATTATTATAATCTCAATATTTGAAATTTGCATATCTATGCACTTACGTTTATTGATTTTTCTGGTGTGCAATTCATCTTTACCGAGTGACACGTAAAATGGAATTTTTTCAGAAACTCGGCATGTGCAGGGTTGGGGTTAGCAATATATCTGAAAATGTGATTTAGTGTTTTGCGTTTACCCAATAAAACGTTTAGAACCAGGAAGACTTTCAAATATAAAAAATGTCATTAGATACAACCATGCCTCGATCCACCGAATGACGCCCTATGACTGTGATCAAAAATAAAAATCTCCTTATTTTTGTGGTATAGGAATAAATATTATCCTGTTCTTAAAATATTTTCTCAATTTTTAAATGAAACTTAAAAACTGATTTTCCACAGTAATATCATGGTAATGACAATTGTAATCCTCCGTTTACTCTGAGCTTTTGAAATCTATTTTTATTACAGTTAATGTAAAAAAAAAATAATGTGCTATTGACAATAATTTCTTTAAAAATAAAGTTTACTTTGGTTGACTTATTAAAGTAAAAATTAATGTGTATTTTTTAAAATTTTTTTGTGGTATTTACCTTAGTTATTTGGACAGTACAACAGCATATTCGAGAAAATGGGTTTAGCAGAGCAAACACGGACCTCTGAAACATCAGAGGTGGGATCAGGTACCATGGAGGAGTGAGCATACTCTGCTGACCAGTCATACCAGCCGTGTGCTCCTTGTCATGATCGGAAAATAACGGAAAACCCGTCGTCAATGCTGTGTATAAATAATGGACTAACAATTAGTATGAAAATCGTCAGTCAGCATTTGACTTAATGAGAAATTGTATTAGCTGACAAGGTCACTGTATCGACAATAGAACGTTCGAAATGATGACTTTAAAGGAGACTGCTGATATTCTTGTTTCATCAACTTTCTTGTCAATAATTTACTTCGTTTAAGAAATTGTTCATATGTAGAGCATGCTTTCGCGTATTGAATCAACTGAGATATATATACTCCGTATGCAGGCGTTGAAGGTATATTGCTGCATAGCTGAGGGAAGTTGACGAAAATATGCTATGAAATACATTATTTCAAATGTTTTATCCTGTTAATATATATTGTAAGTAGGTTTTTTGCATTAGAAGAGAATGCTATCAAATATTTTAATGTGCTTTGATTATTTTGGATTGGGCTATAATTATTGGACAATTTCATTAGTACTTTTTGAATTTTTGTGTTCTATGGTTTTAATTCAAATTTTACTGTAGTCGAGAGTACAACAAAAGTGCTTAACAATTACCAAAATATTTTTAAAATTATCTTCAATAAAATTAAGTTAAATAAAAAAAATATTTGATACTTTTAGATGTTGAGCGGTTGCAGAGAATCTGAAATGATGTTCAAAACACTATCTTTATCACAAAATTACACACATTTTTCAGTCATTCCAGGGATTTTTTTTTATCATTTTACATATAATTTTTAATTTACCGTAACTGATAAACAGAATATCAAAACGACAAATTGATCTGCAAAATAAAACTGGGTGATTGTAATTTATAGTTTCTTTTAAACTGTATTAAATTGATAAATATGAAATGTCAGAAGTTCAACACAATATTTTAAATAGGATCACTTCAAAATCTAGTCCTCTTTTAATAAATTTGCACATGTATGTAATTTTTTTTAAAGTTAGATTAAAAGAAGTGAATTTTGCGGACGAAAAACATTTACTAGTATATGGAAATTTTATACTTTATATTTTTCAAATTAATGCTTTTCAAACAAGAATTTGAAAAAAATATTGTAAAATAACAATTAAAAAGTCCAATTTTTTGTCAGTTTTACAAGAGGAGAAAATCAAGGTTTAGATTTAATCGTTTATATCCGTGTTACCATTTTGAAAGATGAAACACTTGATTTTTTGTGATTTTGTATTTTAAACCTAAAGAGATTTTCTTATTTCAATAGAAAATTTACTATAACATGGTCTCTTTTTAATTCACCCGGAAGCGAAAATAAGAATTATATATTACACCACCATAATGTTCTGGTTCCAATTGACAAAGCAGATAATAATATTGTCTTTGCATATTCTATTTGTATTTAAATGGAACTGGGATTTAATTCTACAAGTGGTAATCAAACTAATACCCTTTTCTCTCCAATCGGCAACCCTCGGCTGACTCCGTTTATAAGGACAAATATGACAAATTGTATGGAAGAAGCAATGACCTTATCAGCAAATATAACCTGTCATTGACTCAAAGTCTGACTGACCTTTTTCATATCAATTAAGGCCATCATTTACAAATTGAATTGCAGACGAGGTTTGTGTTATTTCTTGATCATGACAAAGACCATGTGGCAATTATGAGCGGTCAGCACCTTTTTCACTCCTCAATGGCAAACAGTCCCACCTCTGATGTGTTAGAGGCCCGTGTTTTCTCTTTTCCTGATTTGTATCGCGTGAAGGGACTTTTGAGTTTGAATATCGTTCGTTATATCAATATAATTTATCTTATTTCAATCTAATTTTCAAAAGGCTAAAAAATTTTTTAAAGAGGATCCTTAGTTGAAAATTGATAAAATGAAAAATGGGAAATTTACTTATATTTAGCATTTGCGCTATTTAACAAAGCTCTTGATTTTCATTGATCAAATAGATAATAAATGATCAAATGAAACACCCTACCATTATAGTAAATTTCGAGCGCTGTTCAATAAACTATATGTCCTGAACTCAATGACATGCCAATAGAAATCATTTTACATTTGCTTGACCATCTTTTATGATGGAATCTTTAATGAATTGATTACAGTTTATGTGACCAATTTTCATCGCATACAGTGTAGTTTTATTTCAGAGAAGCTGGAAAACAAGGGCTATTCGAGCCACTGCATTAAAAACTAATGGTGAAGAATCTGTGAACAAGAGTGGCTCTTGTTCTTCATTCGAAATTGTTTTTGAAAGCAACCGCATGTTTAAATTTCATGAAAATTCGTATATTATTTTCATTTTTATATTTATTAAATAAATCAAATAATGTAAGCTTTACTGTTTCAAACCGGCATAAAGTGTACTTAAAACACTCTGTTTCAGATATAAATAAGGTTTCTGTCAGGCTTGGTCAATATAATGACAAATGGTATGACGTAATAATTTATTGCAAAATTTATCGTTAGTGTAGTTTTTTTGATAAAGGGTCGTTTTACTTTTTATCAACCTTAAAAAGGAAGTATTTTTACATTTTTTTTCTTCTTATCTAATCAGGTCTACTATATAAGGCGCTGTTGCAAAGAGAGAAATTCATACATTTCGATATCAAACGATTAAGAAATGCAGATAACTTTCTTACTTTTGAATATTTTACCTGCATGTTTGGGAATAGAACTTTATCCATTTGGTTCTCAAGTTGGGGACGAAAAAGTCAGTAAAAACGATGACGGTAGTTCGCCGGATATTCCTATAGTAACGCAGTTCCCATTCTTTAACCATCAACACGACCGCCTGATTGTGAGTACTGAAGTTTTCTTATTGGCAAAATGTTATCATAGCCTTAACATCTTTCAGATATAACGTGGTCGAAAAAGTATCTTCAATATGAAACTAGAAAAAGAATAGAAATAATAAATGAAGTTAAAAAAATCGCCAAAAATGTTAATTAAACTTTTATATGAAAAACTGTGAAAATGTATAGAAATCTGCAGGCAGGTTGATGATTTTGTTATTTATAGATAATTTTGATTTGTCAAAATTTTAGTATATTTATAAATGCATATAACTGTTTTACTTTGTTCGTAAACATTAGTTATTCAAAATGAGATAAATTTTGAAAGAAAGCATGTGTTTTTTCTCTTTAAAATTTTAAATCAAATCCACATGCAGCATTATATACGAAGCCTTATTAAATATAATACCTGTGAATAACAGTCAAAGCCCCATCCAATTAAAAGTTGGGCCAATGCTAGTTTTGCGGACAAACAAGAAAAGGCGTATAAAAACCATTGGAAAAATACATATTGGAAGTCATTGTTTGCAATACCGTTCTCCTATGTGCTGAACTGTGGTACGATAAATTAAGGATGTTGTCTATCGTACCAGATATCCTTTTAATCTTAATTTGAAGAATTGGATGATCAATTTTAAATAAACTTAAACAATGATATCATCCATTGGTGAAAGGGTTAAAGATCAAAGCAAGATAAAAGAGATTTTTACATTTTCAATTGATTACTGATTGTAAGCAAATAAATTTAATACTGATAATAAGCAGGATTTCTTCAACTCAGAGGTGTGTAGCGGAGGGAGTTGGATGTACCGGTACAATTTGTATTTATTCACCAGCGTCATTACCCCTTTATACTTAGCATGCGATTGTTTGCATGATAAGCATGCAACAAATTTTGACATAGAAACTTTAAGCTATATAAATGATTATGCAAGCAAATGCTGCTAGTTTAAACATCCGTGCAATTCAATAAAACTACTTATCATTAATACTGTAATTTTTAATTTGTTTTATTTGCTATGATCTTTTTTGCTCACCTGAGCTGAAAGCTTTAATGAGCTAATCTGTTCACAATTTGTATGAAGTCCGTCTCTCCGTCTAAGTGTCCGTCTGTCTGTCTGTTCTTCCGTCTGTAAACTTTTCACATTTTTGACGTCTTCTCAAGAACTATTGAGCCAATTTCAACCAAACATGCCACAAAGCATGTATTAAAAACCTTCTTCTCGAGAATAACTGAGTCGTGAAAGATGAAACTAAAGTGGAAGCATCATCTGGTAGGGTAGAATCAAGTTTGTTCAAATCGTGACCCCCGTGGTTTTTATGCGAATAGAGCGCCCTTCAAAATGGGTGTGCTTAATAGACATAAGAGCCGTTTGTGACGTTGCAAAGTTAAATATCGAAACGAGCTTCGAGAGAAAATGACAAATTAATTTTAAACATACATTTGTCTTATTTTTTACGTTCATAAGAGAGTTACATTTTTTGATTAAATTCACTAAAAAAATGTACATTTTGGTTTTCTAGAGTATTGAAAATGCATATAGTTCCTACTGTGTATTCTATCGCGCGGTGACAAGGTTTCGCGTGTGTTATAGAGATTTGAAGGTCATGAGTTTCTATATGATTACATAAAGAAATAACACTAAATGTAAATATAGTTGTTATGGAAGCATTCTCAAGTAGTTTAGATTCAAGATTATTAAAATCATCATCCCCCCGGATGTAGGGTATGGTCATAATGGAAGTTAAAATTTACATTTATATTTAAATTTACTTTAAATTTACATGTAGGAAAAACTTTTTAAATCTTCTATTGAAGAACAACAAACCGGCGATTGGTCATATTTATAAGGAGGAATCCTCAGGTAATGTAGATTCAAGTTTGTTCAAAACATGACCCCTGGAAGTAGGGTGAGGCCAAAATGAATATTCAAACTTAGGGAAAAAAGCCACAATTAGTCAAAGAAATATGTAAACTTACTTACGCAGCACAGTTAAGGTTACAAAAAGGAGGCGGAGCCTAATTTGTACGGGAAAACTTGACTATGACATCATACACAGTATACGTCATACAACATTTCTTTAAAATACCACAAAATGAGTTGATTTCCTAATTTAACCAGTAAGAAGTTATCCAACTACATAAAAACTCACTACAGCGTGCTGTTTTGTCGTTATTTAAGTCCCACATAGCAAGTTATAATCAAGTCACTGATCGCAATACACTTGTTAATATGACGTCATTTCTTACAACGTGACGTAGTTTGTATGGAGTGATAGACAGATAAAGTAATATTTTCTCAACAAAATGTGTACTTTCTAATTAAATAAAATATTATTTACAGATATTCTATAGGGTAATAACTTGAATTTAATGTCTTCTTCAGTATTTTATTAATATATTTTCTGTACATTACGTATTTAATTGACACTGCTGTATATTTGTATGCAAGAACATCGGAGTGTAATGTGGGGGGTCTGAATAAATCGATCTAGTGCAAGGGCATACACTCTATGGATCAAAGTAAGCTTTTACATTTCAACTCTAGAACTATTAAGGTATCTGAAAAGTGCTGCGATCCTGATGAAATCAGCAAAAAATACAGCATTCGATCATACAAACATAATTTTAACAATGAAATTGCAGAATTTAGACAGGATCGCAGCATTCTTTAGAAACTAGAATGCGTGTCGAAAATATTTATATACTAAACTTGGAAATTTAACTTGGTTATGCCCTTGCACTAGTGATATTTATATGTAACATCAATACTGCACGTCAATGTGCTAAAATCGCGTGAATGCCACATCACGTGACTAGTCTAAATATAAAATAAAATCGTCCTCGATATATAGTTATTATTCATAATAACAATTATCCAATATAAATAATGTAGTAAAAATAATCGCTATCCTGATTACGAATACATTTTTAAATACAAAATTTAGTCGATATTTCCATTGCGCACCTTAACTGTACTGCGTAGTAGATTCAAGAGAATTCAAAGCAAACCCCCTCTTCAGCATTTTAGGGGTATTCAGGACCACAGACATTTAAGCTTTTCAAAACTGTATTGATTTTTGCTTTTTTTACTAACCGCAGTGCTCAGGTGAGCGATGTGGCCCATTCTTTTTAGATGAATCTTAACATTCATGTGTCTTTTAAACATGATATTCTGTAACAAATTTCTTAGGTTAATTTAGAAAAGATTTTTTTTCTTAAATCAGACAAAAAATTATAATTCCATCATGCAGACCATCATGCTGTCTGTGGAATGCAATATTTATCTATTTTGAACATAAACGTTATAGTGATTCATCTCCGTCAAATTCTGATAGAATATACGTTAATAATATAGGTCAACACAAACGGAGTCATCTCCTTCTTAAGAACCGTTTCCACATTTACACCGGATCCCTTCCCACTGGATGACAACCGAAGGCTGGTTGCTATATTCTGGGCTGATGTCGACACACGAAACGGGGGCACTGTGTGGTATCGAGAGTCAACTGACCAGTCAATACTAGACAGAGCAACAAACGAAGTCAGAGCATACTTCCCACAATTCTTCCGTTTTCAAGCCACTTGGGTCTTCATAGCTACCTGGGATGATGTTGCATTCTACAAATGTTCTCCCTGCGTCAAGGTTGATCTCTCTCTTTCTATCTCTCTGAGCGTGTACAATGTAAAGTGTAATAATATTGTACTATCATGTATTTTACAGAGGAATTCATTTCAAGGGATTCTTATCACAAATGGCCAGCATTCGTTCACTGTTTTTAATTATGGGAAAATTGAATGGACAACGGGAAAAGCCAGCGGTGGGAATGCAAGTACCGGCCTTGGAGGAACACCTGCCCAGGTAAGAATATACTCATCTGAATGAAACGCTTCAGTGAAAGTTAAAATGTTTTTAAAAAATTTATTCAAATTCATATTGATTGAGCATAGTTGTAAGATTGTGTTTTGAGAATTTTATCCGAAATGTGGATGTTTTAAGGAACACGGATCTTAAACTAGAGAAACCCTCTATACAGCAAGAAATGACTCATGACTATATAAGTTAAAACCTAATAATCAAGTATAATACCCAAGTTCAATGTATAAAATATCCAGGGAAACCCATAATTTTAATCTACACAAACAATTTTTACAGTAAAATGTAATGAATTTACTTTTGGTGTAACTCTTTGCCGGGTTTAGATGAGTTGGGAAAGGTACCTGGGCTGTGTTGGGAAACAACAGAATTGTTAGTTAGACCACTCGGCCCAGGGACCCAGTTCCCTAGTGTCTTTGTGACTAGCTATGGTGTCTCAGTGACTTTAGCTTGGGTCTAACCATAAGTACAATGCCCTGTTGATAGCTATGGTGTCTTGGGGACTTTAGCTTGTGTGTGTGTGTGTCTTTAGATGTATATGTGACTTTGTGATTTTTATAGGGTGTGTTTTAGGTGGTTGCAGACTGTGTTGGGAAACAACAGAATTGTTGGTTATACCACCCAGTCTGCAACTACAGAGATAAGTTAATTTTATATTTGATTAATGGTTACATTGTAAGTAATTATTTATAGTTCATTGTTATTCAGTTTACTAATCATTATCCAGATGAGACCAAGGAAAAAGTATATATATCGAATTTCAGCCAGTTGTTCTTTTAGCGCCATTGTTATTGAAGTTTGTTTTAATTCGATATATAAACGTGATTCTTAGGAAGGAATCCTAAGCGAACCCAATTATTAATTATTTGTACTTTGTAAGAACGTTACAATACTCAAAAGTAAATGGTTAGAAACTGTGTATTCAAAAGTAAAAGTAAGACTATCTTCTAAATGTATGATGCAATTGAGATAACAATATGAGGAATAATAACATTTTATGCACGGCTTTAAGAACTGGTGGGGGCTGGGTGGGACACGGAGGCAAAATTTTGACGATATATAATAAATATAATAAAATAATTATGTCTAAATGCAGGAAAAATTATGTCAATATGCAATGATAAAAATTATGATTTTAGTATTGGTAAACCTAATTAGTAAGATGGTTTTCTGAAATACATTCAAAAAGCAACTTAACTATGTTTACAAGCAATTTATTAAATTGTTACATGTAGCCTGCAACATTTTTATGCCAACACGCATATTATTTCCATATCCTTCTACCCATAAATATAATAAATTATATTTTCTGATAAAATTCCTAACTTCCATGTCAACATAATTATCGTATATTATATATATGGTGACATAGATAGGTTGTATATCTACATAATAATGTTGCTTGTTAACATTTGAGGTGCAGAAATATGCCACCATAATTAACAACTAATCGTTCTTCTGACGAAAAACGACTGGTTTGAACATATTTTATTGTTAAGATGTTACAACAAAAGGATTGGACACAAGTACTTAATACTTAGAACGTCCTCTCCGAAAAACGACTGATGTCAAGATGTCGTAATGAGGTTGTTCCAATTTTTTTATTTACTTGTATAGCTTATGAGCTGTTTTTGAAGTTTGATATACATTTCATACTTTAATTGCTTTTAAATCTGTTCATAACATATTTTGATAAGTTTTCATGAATGTAAAAGAACAAATAAATTGTCTTTTTTACTTAATCTTTCTACCATTTTTTTATTTGTCAGAAACCTGCCTCAAGAAATTGATATTCCGCAAGAAGATCGAGTATTAATTAATTTTTTTAATTGTTTTTTCGATTCTTTTTGATAAATTAGTTTCAACTGAAAGATCTAACTTATAGGTATTTTTTTTTGTTAAGTAACGATCCTAAGCTCATAGAAATTTAAAAGTTTTGAAAAGAATCTGTAAATCTTCTTCAAAATGTCAAATAGGTTGGTTTTAATGCTGGAGATGGCGAAGTATTTTATGTCGTTAATGCGTCTAGAACACCAGACATCGTCAACGTTAACCAGATGTCAAATATTGGAATATCGGGAAAATTTGCCTTCCGTATTGATGCCGCTGAGATTGGTAATGGTGGCTGTAATACACAAGGTACGAAGCAATTAATAAGTCACATATGATGAACTGTATTGCATGATTGAAGCCACTGTGATGTTTTCATACAAGTTGATTTATCTAATGAATCACTGTGTAGGTTGTTGGGTATCCAGACCATCAACGATAGCCCGTTATTCATCAATTATCCTACGTGTTCAACTGTCGTTGATGTTCTTGGCATAATCAGTGATTCCTAATATTTAATTTATATGTGACATGAAAGTTGAATATACAAAATTCTCTCTAAAACAATAAGAAGAATATCAATTTTTAAATTATAAATGGAAATACAAAAGTACCAATTAAGACTGGTGGACGGTTTAACATCCCTAGAGAAAATAGAATTTATAAATTATTATGTTACTACAATAAATTTCTGGATGAATTTCATTACTTATTGAATCGACTGTATCTAAAAAAAATCACATCCTTATGTGTAACTTTAAACTTTCAAGCATTATGCATAATTTGTCAAAATATTTTCAATTAAAAAAAAATATTTTGAAATTCTCTCTCACGTAGCACATGTGTAAAGTGCTATTTGAGAGTAACCAGATGAGTATTCAGTGTTAATTAAACAAATACCAGGTTTCAAATTCGAAAAAATCACATCGACATCATAGAGCGAAAGGCACGTAGTAGCTAAAATTCCTTTGATTTTCGTTTTTGGTGTCAAATTCTAAGAATGGGTGAAGTTTCATCAAAATCGATGACTATGCGTGGCAACGAAGTTTAAGTGCTTAAAGAGAATAGCTCTTAACGAGGCCGAGTCTAATTCGAGTGCGCATCACTTTGCGCAGCTTTTTAATTTGATGCAGTCATTAATTATTTTAATTTTAATACAAAATTCACATTATTTGTAACTCCTACTGATCTGAAAATGTGATTTTACGACAATGATTGGAAAAATAACGTTGAAATGGCTCTAACAACGTCACCATAGATACGTATTTTTACCGTAATATGGCGATTTTAGAGGTATTTGGCTCCGACCTAGACCAATCGAAATGGTGAACTTTTTTGAAATTTCACAATTTGGTGACTTTTTACATTTACTTTCATTTACTTGAATTGAAAAGAAATCCCTAGGGCAGAAGTACAAAAAATATTGAAGAAATGTAATAATTTGGCGATTTTCCAACAAATTCCCATAGGGTCCAATAGTAAAGTTTGATAACATGTAAGATGACCCACTAAGAAAACGGGGTGGTAAACATTCGATTTTTTAATCCTAAAACAATAAATATAACAGTAAAAATAAATTATCAAAAAATTATCAAAATCCCTAGGGCAGAAATAATTAGACTCGGCCTCGTTAATTATCAATTAAATGAAAGATGCCTATATTTAAAAAAATTGAGAAATAAATTCCTTGAATGATGCTTTACAAATTTCGCTTGGTTAAAAAGGTGTTTCAGGCCATAATCTGTAAGTAAACAAGATGAAAAAGCATGTTTGAAACTGTAATTTTCAATAAAATATTAAGAAAACCAGTCATGAATACAGTGTATGGGAGTGTTTATTTTTCAAATTCGACAAAGAAATTGTAACCAGATTGCCTACAGTCCCTAAGAAAACGGTAATTTGCATTTTCATGGCCTTTTCTTTAAAATAATATCAGATTATATAGGTATCGGGATTATTTGTCATATGATCTTAAATCGAATGTCATAAAAATACCCTATTTTCTACATAATTATACTAAATCCGTAAAGTACGAGAAAAAAAAGTTGATATTGTTAATGACGTCAATATAGATCTAGCACCAAAAAAGGGTCTAAAGTCATTAACTACATATTGGCCTTAAATTAATTATATATATATATATATATATATATATATATTTTTTTTTTTTTTTTTAAATACAGGCAGCTTGCAGATTTCACCAAGGTACGGTCCGATGCTTGGAGGTCAATACTTAGTGATAAGTGGACCTTGCATTAACCCCGACGATGTCATCCAGATACAATATTTCCCAATGCTGACATTGTTCCAATGCAAACGAGAATCAAACTACAGCGCTGTATGCATCACTCCCATATTTAACATGACCGGTGACATCACAGTAAAAGTCATCATTAGTGATAACTATGGAAATATACAACATCATACAGGACTCTATCAGATAGGTATTCCATGAATAAAGTCACTTGATCAATTTCCTATCTTAAAACTTTAAAATGTTTTCATTTATGCCCTATATAACAATTTACACTTGCTGCGTTTATCTACTAAGCGAACTGTGAGATTGAATTAAATTGAAAACCGTTTTTGTTTACACACGCGAAGAAATATGCGGCACGGTGAAACGCAAGCTAACTGAAACCACAGAAACGCTTATAAAATGTAACAATATATTGGAAAAAGAAATTCAAATAGTTCGCTCCATGAAATATTCCTAGAAGTACCTGACAAGTTTTGTGTCATCAACCAATAACTCATATAAAACTTCAAAACATCCCTTTAACAATTTAATTATGCAAAGCGTATCTATAGCTGTATAAGCACGGGTTTCTCATGTCATTATTGTTTGATAATGTCTCAGTAACATCATTTCAAAAAAATTAAGTTTGGTTGTTACGCTAAATTTGATTGGATATATCATAAGTATTTTATGTGAAACCTATGTCCATATATCACAATGACTTGAGTCAAAAACATATCAATCCGCTTGACGTTTCATCGAAAGTTTGCCAAATTTACAGGCATTTTAAACGAAAATTAACTTCATGAAGCAAATTAAATCAAAAAGAATGAATTTAAAAGATACCCAAGTTATACTGAATATAATGGTATGACCCTGTTTTGAAGCAATTAACGCTTTTAAAAAAACTGTTCTAATTCGGTTTCTCTTGATATGAGTACTTTTCTTACATGATTTCAGCAATCACACTGTTAAGGTCAAGATCTAATAAATGAAAGGTGCCTACAGATTTATCAAATTTGAGAAATAAATTCCTTTATTGATGCTTTACAACTGAAGCTTGGTCAAATAAGGTGTTTCGGGGCATAATTCGTAGGTAAACAAGATGAAAATCTGTATTTTAAACTGTCATTTTCAATGAAAAATTAAGAAAATCAGTCATGAATATGGGAGTTTTTTTCATATTCGACAAAGGAAATGTATCCAGATTGCCTACAGTCTCACAGAAAACGGAAATTAGTATGTTCATGGCCTCTTCTTTAAATCAATATCAAATTTAATAAAGGTATCCGGTTTACTTTTCATATGATTTCAAATTGAATGTCATGAAAATATCCTATTTTCTACATAATTCTGCTAAAGCCGTAAAGTACGGGAAATAGAAAGTTGAAATTGATTATGACGTCATAATGGATCTAGCACCAAAAAGCTAGTCTAAAGTTATTTACTAGATCTTGACCTTAATTGATGAATTTTCTCAGGGTTCTGAACTTTGACGTGTCAAGTGCATCAAACCAAATGAAATAAATACATTATGTTTTTTTTTTTTTTTGTTTTTTTTCAAAAATTCTTCCGCTTTATGAGTGTTCAAAAACATAGCATGTTGCTTCATTCTATATCATGTCAGTCATAAAGATTAAATAAAATATTATTCAAAATAAAATCAACAGTAATAGCTATGATCTTGTCCTAATGAGTTTTTCATTTTAAATTGTAACCGTGTATTTGAGTAAAAATTTTATTCACATTCCATAGATAAGTAAACAATCATCTAGTTTTTTCACGTTTATTTATATAAAGTGAATCCAGCTGTGTTTAAAAATCCTGTAAAAAGACACCAACCTCAAAACTGGTTTAGTGGACACCAGCACATTATTTCTTGGGATCCTCGTGTGTTTGAACTAAAGGATTCAGAGCATGTTCAGATACACCTATTTGCTATTAAGGTATAAATCAGATATACGTATATTTATGTAAGATATGATTGTCACATGCATAGTACATGTTTCAATTTATATTGATCATTTATTAACTATGGATGTTTTGTAGGAACAGTCGTACAACCAGCTTGTGTGGGAGAAAACTGTGTTGCATGAAAACATACCGACAATTCTTGGAACATATACCATTGGACTTCAGACAGATGGGTATTTGGCAGCGATCCGTGTCACTGCCGCCCTAGAAACAGACATTAATTTGTAATTGTTACACATTTTCCTATGGTATTTCATATAACTTTATTCTTGCTTGTTCGATACAAGTATTGTTAGTGAGAAAACTTGCATGGCTCTTATATACTGACACGCAAAAGAAACGCAACACCCTACTTTAAGGGGAAATAATTATGTAAAGTAAAGAATTTTGTATCTTAAAATTTTGAATATCTTCAATTTGGTAAACACCGGTAATTTAACGGTTGAACGATTTCCATACCATAACTGGAAGTCAAGTTTGAGTCTGCTTAACAGAAATCAAAAATTGCATGTTTAACAAAACATTTGGCAACATTGTGAGTTTTAAGGGTTTTTTTTACTGTTCATCATAAGTAATGAAGCAATAATTCAAACAATGAACTCTCCTTTCGTTCCCGTAACGATGCCAAGGCTACTTGAAAATGGCTTATGCACCCATTTCCATTGCTTTAGCTGGAAATGCTGATGGAGAGTTGCTGATGCGGAATGTCACTACATTACGCCTCAACGGGGTTTTAAGTACATGTCACACGCATTAAGGACAGTCCTTGTACCGGAAGTCCAAGGGTGGCTACACTGCTTTAAGTTAGAGAAAATTCTACCTAATCATCTGAAAAACGGGCATTTAAAAATACCAAAGAATAATTCCTTCGCTCAGATCTCTATATTAATGAACCTCTTGTATCGTAGAAAGTAAGCTGCAATTGTTGTTTAGGGCAGTCTTGCACGTTTTACTTGAATGGCTGGGAGAGGGTTGTTTTAACAGTCATATTTTACTTAGTAAAGTAAACAGATAAACATTTAACATTTTTATCAAATCTCTGATGTTCTGAAAAGTGAGTTTAGTCTTACTTTATTCGCTTTTGAAAATTATAAGATAAAGAAATTAAACATTTGTAGATTACTGCTTGTTGCGTTTCTTTTGCGTGTCAGTATATTTACGGATATCTACCAGCAAATCGCTAACTAGAAATCATATAATCTGAGAATGACATGCTGTTTACCATGTATTGCATATCTTTTTCAAAACATCACAGAAATTTCTGACCTTTTCTAAGTTATAAGATATATTTCTTCCAGATCAGAAAGGGGTTGTTGGACAGATGTTTTTGCAGTTGTTCCTCAACGTCGAAAATCACAGCAGTTCTGTCAAAACTGGATGAGACATGAGTATCGTCTTTCTGAGGTATTTTCGCAAAACGTTCCACCCTGTCCTTGCACACTACAACAAGCTTTGATGGACACGGCTCAATACCAGCCTGATCCCGACTGTAATATTATTACAAAGAACAAGGATGACGACTTCAATTGTCTGTACAGAGCAGATGCTCAGCACTGTGTTAGACTCAGTATGCCTGGGTATAACTTTTAAGTTTACTGATGGTTATAAATGTCACCATGAAAAAACAACTTGAAATTCATTAAATGACACTTTCTTTTATTCATGACCTTATATTTGTAGTCCTGATGATAATGACAACGTTTGTTGCTACGATATAAGAGGGAACCTGATTGACTCCCGTGTGAAGGAAGGTGGTTCTCTACAACGTTACCACTATTTAGGAGGAGTGAGAAATATCCCCTATGTTACCAACTTCTACTACGATGTTCTTCCTTTCCTGCACTGCTGTAGGTACTATGGTTCCAGTTCAGATTTTGGACAACACGGACAAGTTATTTACTCAGCGTGTCAGGATTTCTTGCAGTTCAGAAAAGTCAGTTCATGCTTCAACTATATCCCCCCACGACCAGGTACATGTCATTCTAATTCAAGTAAACACAGCAAAGTTGAAGAAGGAAAATTCATTTGCAAGATATAGATATTTGTCTTTCATCTTATATTTTTTATTTATTAAAACATACATATATTCAGTATAAAACTTATTTTTGTGTTTTGTTTCGCATTTACTGGTTATATATGAAAAACGATCATTTTTTTTTCTTTTTTGTAAGCCGGTGCAAATGGGGATCCACACATTAAAACTTTGGATGGATTTGGATATAACTTCAATGGACTCGGAGAGTTTCATTTTATTGTATCCAAAAATATGTTATTCGAAAGCCAAATCAGATTTGAACAGGCAAGGCATAGCAATGGTAAGATTTAAGTTTTTTTTCAAACTAAATAACCCTTTCTCCCTATCAATGAGAATGTACCTGTACTATGATCTCGTAATTATAGTCTGAATAAACCTTTAAATGTGTAAATATTGTAGGGGGTACAGTTGGTGCCAGCGTCTGCACGTCTTTTGTGGCTCGTGTTACAAATTCGTCTGATAAAGTTGAAGTTATTCTGAATTCTATCAGAGTGGCGGACGTCCTCATCAACGGACAGATACAGGACTTTAGTGACGTGCCTTGGTTGATGTATGATGGTACGTAAATACTACCTTTGCACTTTTGCACCCGCCTATTTATTCTTCACCTTACTACCAGAAAACTACTATTTATAGAGTAGGTTATCATAATTATACCATTCACCATAAAACTGAAAGAAACTGATTGTTCGATGTTGATCTTTGAACTTCACGTTGGTGTTCCACTCATTTGCACATGTGCGCGGAGTTTGTCAATGCGTATTTACCAAATACCCATTTCAAACAGGGTTTATCAAGACTTTCTACCAAACAATCACATTTACCCACTCGATGGTCTCCGAAAAGTCCATCTTTTTCTTTTTGAACATTTGTGGGACTGAGTGGAAGATAGTACCTTTCAGCTAAGGGCTATCTTGTTGAAAACGTAAAAGGTTGATAAATATCCCTATTTGAAGGATTAACACACTGTTAAACTCAATGCAAAGGAGAAACAATGCTGTTACACATGCGCAAAGGAGAGATTGAAGATATTGAGAATTTTTTTATTTTCACTTATAGGGGTATTGTCATATCAGTTTCAATAAGTTATGAATAATGAGGCAAAGTCAAATGGAATTTATATTCACAACTTTTCCACCAATAATATAAATCCCATAATATGAAATGCCTGTTCGCAGCTTGTTCTTGTTGCTTTACCCACTAGAGAAAACATGAGAGATGAGTTGAGTGAAACATGTCATTTATTAACTAGATAAATGACGCAAGTGAACAAAAGCACATTAATATACAATATTACATATAATCTTGTAAATTATAGCTGGGATAAGGACAAATAATGAATAGTTTCAACTTAGATATAATATATTGCGACTTATTGCTTATCCCAGCTATTGTTATATAATGATGACCAAGTTTGTGTAACAAGAAGGTGGCGTAAACCAAGAGGCCACAAGGCATGTTATATGCTAATTTTTGTATAATAAAGAAAATTCTATATCACAAAAATTGAAACATTTAAAATTTTCCATTACAAATATTGTTACTAATTGGGAGGAGGATGGGAGGTGGCGGAAATTTAACTACAACCTCGTGTTTCAACTGTCAAAATATAATGGCCGATCAAGTTGAACCCGATCTTAACAAGAGTTCCATTCCGATGTTAAAACAATAAATCGAGAACAACTAGCTGTAATTTTCATCTTGTCAAACAATGTAAAAAAGATTGCATATAAAATATTTTATGGAACATAAAATTTTATTAAAGTTACACTTTTACTTAAGGTGATTTTAAACGTTAGATAGGAATATTAGAAAATACATGAAGAAAAATAAAATTCTTTCACCTCAAAAGTTAACCCTGCATTTCTTTTGCTTTCAGTATATTAATAAAGACATTTCGTACTTTGGATTATTTCATTTTGGATGCTTTATGGCCCTACAGATATAAAATAAAATGGAAAATGGCTACTTCCAAATGTGTTTGTAGATTGCTCATTCAATAGTTTTTGGACTGTTAGCAATATGATATCATATAGCATATTTATCAGGGAATCCATGTCAGAGACCTATATTGAAATATCTGTTTTAAGCTCATCTGAGCCGAAGGCTCAAGTGAATTTTTCTCATAACATTTTTTTCAGTCGTCCGTCCGTCTGTCGGTCTGTCTGTCTAGCTGTCCGTCTGTCCGTCCATCTGTACACTTTTCACATGTTCGATTTCTTCTCAAGAACCACTGGGCCAATTTTAAGAAAACTGGATGCAAAGAATCCTTTGGTTAAATTGTAAAAATAAAGGGCCAAGTTTTCCAACAAGGGAAGATAATCAAGATATGACTTGGTATCGCTTGGTATTTATTGTTTTCAAAGTAAATGGTGTCCACCGCAATGGTTATACATGTATTCAGTAAATATAATAATATTTAAAAATTGAAATATTTATAATGTAACCAAGAAATATAAATAAAATTGTGGGAAAATTGTCACAATTCTGATATTTCGAAACCCGGGAAATGTCAGCCCTTGGGGACATAAAACTTAGGTGAGCTCACTTTTGATCTCAGTGTCACTTTTAACAAAGGAACTAATAGTAGAAAAGTGATTCTGAGATAAAAAGGGGGCTCACCTAAGTCTTATTGCCCCCAGGACAGGTCCTGCCCGATGTTTAATTCTGTATATTTACAAATTTGCTGATGTCTTTCTTTATATATAACAATGCTAAGAAAATTGAAATTCACTTTTCAATGACATGCAGTTGGTCATATGATCAGACTTTTTTGTGTATGGAAAGCAAACTGCACGAACAATTTGGAAAGTTTCGACTGTGATGTCACACCAGCATCAGTTAGATAAAATACGTACATGCTTGCTTGTAATAAAGACTAATAAAAGCCATACTCCAATGAAATTCCAAAACTGATATCTTTTCTCTTATATGTTCAAAAATTCTATTAGTCTTTATTACAGGCAAGCATGTACGTATTTTATCCAACTGATGCACAAACGTTACATGTGTTGGTTGCTTTATGTTAAACATTTAAATTAAATTTGAATATACATGTATTGAATAGAAATATGATTTTAAATATTTTTTCAGGTTTATCGGTTATTAATCTGCTGAAGTCTCGAAATACTACCCGAAGGGAAATTCTCTTGATGTTTCCTACCATAGGCATTTCATTTCGAGTGCTTGCCAACACTGAGTTATTAAATGTCATGCCAATTATTGCAAACCATTCTTTGAAAGGTACATTTATGGCAGGAGTATAGGTACATTTATGGCAGGAGTATCGCTGTTCATTCGCTTTTGTTGTATTGAAAAAAGACAAACACAGATATTCTCGAGATAAGTTTAATTCCAAATTCACAATATTAAAAATTTGATTTAAAAAAAACCCAGTTATATAGGATTTCACATGTAATACATTTATATTATTTATGTTTCAGTCTGAGATGAGACATTTCAACATAAGCTATAAAAGAGGACAACATTCAAATATGCTTTAAATTGCAAAAATACACGAGAACATTTCGAATATAAAAAGCTATAACATAGATAGGGAAATTATACTTCGAAACCAAAAATTAAAAAAAAAAACAATTACTAAAAGATTCTTTTGCAACATTGCTAAAAAACATAGATTCATAGACTATACTTTGATTTATTTCATTTAGGTAAGATAAATGGACTTCTCGGAGACTTTGATGAGAACCCGTCCAACGACTTGATTTTACCAAATGGAACGGTCTTGGAGACAAATACAACGGAAGAAAATATTTTTTCATCTTTCAATAATGCATGTAAGTACTGCACAAAACCCGTATACCTTGTAAAACTTATTTTTATAAAGATTAGTCATTGATTTGTTTACTTTCAGGGAGAATTACCAATGCTGAATCTTTGTTCACCTATCCAAACGGTAAATCCTACATCTATTACAACAATGATGCAAAGAAAAACTTTCGTCCGGTGTTTTTGTCATCTATTGCTAGTTCTTCAGGACAAGAGGCTAAAGAAATGTGTGGAATCAACACAGACTGCTTGTTTGACTTTTATGTAACTGGGTCTAAGGAATTCGCTCGGGCTACCCGTGACTTCACAAATGAATTAGAAGATGCAGAGATTGCAGCCAAGAAAGGTAATAACCAATTATGCTATAGCATAAAATAATACGATGAATCCCATAAAATCTATCTATCTTTTCATTCGTCCATCAACTAGTATCAAAATGATCCCTATATTTTAGTGATCGTCTGTCCGGTATTGCAATCCGAAAATGGAGGCAGTTGGCTTTCCAACAGCACACAAGAGAATGCCACAGCTTCTTTTCATTGTCTTGAAAACTACTCGATGAATGGTACCTGTCAACCAAAAACGTGTATAAACGGAACATGGTCCAATAACCGAAGATGCTCATGTGAATTGGATTCGACAACAACTAAATATACACAACAACAAACTTCATTTCTAGAATCTTCAATCTCTTCGTCCACCACAAGAACCTTTTTGTCGACGGATACCACTAGAGTTCCATCAACAACATCAAAAACTATACTTCCAACATTTTCGACCTCCACAGTCAACATAAACGCGGCATCACCAATATCAACGTCGAAAGGCACAACACTATTGCCATCTATATCCTCGACGGTCACTAAAACAGCGCAAACGTCTTTATCCTCAACACATAACACTCCTGCAAATCCACACCTACCGCATACATTTTCAAGGCACACAACAGACCATAATAGAGTTTCTCAAAATCCAACGACTCCCTTCGCGCGTACAAAGGAACAAAATGATATAACAACGGATGACAATTCTGTTATGCTGAAGTCTGTTTATAACTCTATCAAGATGATGTGGGTCAGCGTTGGTGGAGGAGTAATAATAATCATCATCATTGTCCTTATCACATCCTTTGTCGTCTGTTTCAAAATGAGGTAATACGAAATGAACAAATCGAAAGAAATAAGTTTCTTTCCAAATCATTAAGATTTAGCACTACAGCGAATATTTTCCTAACTTAAAATATATTTCAATTGAATACCTCAAATTTGTGTTTTCCCCAATAATCGATCTTTTTTCGTTTTTATTCAAAAACTGATTTATAAGAAAAAATTTTGATTTGGCCTTTAGTTCACATACAGATATTCACATTCAGTGTAATTTTCTTTATGAAATCCAGTAGAAATCCATGACGTCCAAATCTCTATAACACACGCGAAACCTTGTCACCGCGCATTACAATTAATACACAATAGGAACTATATTTTTTTTCAATACTATATGAACACGAAAATTTACACTGTTTGACACAATTTAATAATAAAAAAACTAATTAACCCTACTGAATTAAAGTAAATATACAACAAATGTGCATTTTAATTAATTTGTCGGTTTTTTTCCCTCGCAATGTTCGTTTGTATTATATAACTTTTGGACGTCACAAACGTCATAAACGGCTCTTGCGTCTATAAAGCACACCAGTTTTGAAGGGCGCTAAATTGACATAAAAGACTTTTGGACGTCACAAACGTCATAAACGGCTCTTGCTTCTATAAAGCTCACCAGTTTTGAAAAGACGCTAAATTGACATAAAAGACTTTTGGACGTCACAAACATCATAAACGGCTCTTGCGTCTATAAAGCTCACCAGTTTTGAAAGACGCTAAATTGACATAAAAGACCTTGGACGTCACAAACATCATAAACGGCTCTTGCGTCTATAAAGCTCACCAGTTTTGAAAGACGCTAAATTGACATAAAAGATTACTGAAGTAAACAATTATGAAGAGCAAAAATTAAAGAATGTAAATAAAAGTATACTTTTAAAAAAAGAAACGCATAGTAGAATTTTAGTGCCACATTGAACATCAAGATTATTTAGTAAAATGATGCATTAATAAAAAACAGAAATGTGGGAAGCAGCAGGAATACTATATAAATCTAATAATTACTAAAGAAGTTTAAAATTATAGTCAGTTTAAGATCATTTAAGATCAATATCTGGTATCTAATGGAAGCAGATATGTGTAATAAAACTGTATAGGAATACTCTCCATCTCCAAATGTAGAGCTTAGCTCAGCTGTTACAGTGTCTGGGGATGCGATTGTCAATCCATCTTGTCCAATCCTGCTTAATTTTAATTAAAATCTAGCGATTTAGATGACTGACTGTGGCAGAAACGGACTGCTATTGCTTTGCAAGAATGGGAGTGTCAAACGAGCCGCTTGTGGCTGTGTGTTGTGAGATTGCAATACGGCTCTAGGATGCTTCAGAATTTGAATAGGCATGTGTAGATAGAACATGGTTAGAGTACCTTTTCCATCAAAGTCCACTGAATTCAAACCAAATCAATCTTACTTTCTTATTGTACCGTTTTCCATATTATTACACTACCACCACCAATTTTTTAACGTTCTGGAGTCGGTTATCTGTTCAACAATCATAACAAAGCATTAGCACTCTTAAACTTATAAGAGGCTTTCAGATTAACATTTTAGAATAGTAGCTTAATCAAAATATTCAGCTGTGATGAAACTGAAAACGGTCTTGTTAAATGATATGTGCAGTTCAGGGATAGCTTATGCTTTAGATGACGTCATTGCGTTACATTCATGCAATTTACGTAATCCCCTGAAGTGATGCTCTGCTGCTGATGTCACCCGTAGTCTAACGTATTTTCTGCGAATATTGGGAGTTCGATGTCAAATGGTTTATGTTTATAGGTTAGATATGGCACTGTGCGTAACATCAAAACTTCTTGCAATGGTATATTGCGGTACCCCTGCTTCCAGTCGCCCATTTTCCTTTTTGTGCTATGCAACATTCAGATGCAGCATTTTTAGAAAGCGTCAATTTTCAGATAAAACCAGATTCAAAATATCGAGAACCCCCGCTTTTGATAGCCCCTTTATATCAGAAAGAATTGCATCAGAATTCAACAAATGAAAATTGAAAAAAAAAAATTGGGGGGAAATTTTGCAAAATCGGTTCTTTTTGTCTCTGGAACTTGTAGAATAAATGTAAAGTTAACAATTGCATTACAAAATCACGCATTTCATTCGAATACATCACATCTATCTAAAAATAAAAGGTATTGCAAAACTTTCATACATTTTTCAGGGCATTTTTCCTACTATGAGTTTTTTAAAGAGTTGTATTTACTTATATATAAGTATAAACTTCATTTATTTCTTTATTTATTTAATATGCTTTAGCATAATTACTTATTTGGTGAAACAAAGAGAGATGACTCCATAGTTTTGTGTTAATCACAATAAAAATAAATAGCCCATTCCACGATTTTTTTTTCAGGCATTGTGGACTGTAACTTTTGAAGGGACATTGACACAGTTTCAACAAATTTTTTAAAACTAATTTTAACGTTAAGGATATTTAAATGATAAAAAAAATAAATATCACTTGTTAATTTACAAAGGAGATACAAAGCTTAAAATTCTTCATGATGTAAACAAGGCTCGTGCTTTGGTTTTGTATATATAGATATATATATATATATATATATATATATATATATATATATATATATATATATATATATATATATATATATATATATATATATATATATATATATATATAAGCACAATTTACAACAACTCTTAAACTAACATAACTGCCCTAAGTGAAGAAATATTAATATAGAAAGCACTAAGAAATTCACTTTTACATGGATACCCACTTCCGCCCCAGCCCGGAGTTGAACTCTCGACCTTCGGAATCTGTCTCCTAGCAGTGCAGGAACAGCGGGCTAGACCGCTCGGCTATCTAGACAAGTCAAAAAACTCGCTTTCGATGCCGATGGAGTTCTCCCGGCGCTGTCCTACACTACACGGTCATTGAGAATAGAAGTGAGATACAATTATTTGTAAGTTGTGCTTTCTATATTAATATTTCTTCACTTAGGGCAGTTATGTTAGTTTAAGAGTTGTTGCAAATTGTGCTTTATAAATAACAATTAATTTCATTACAACATGTATTTGTAACAATCCTCTGTTATAACTAATGTCCAAATAACTGTAGCGCTTACAGTAAAAATGTTTTTCGAATTTTTTTTCATATATATATATCACATTTATAGCTAAACAAAATATATATATATATATATATATATATATATATATATATATATATATATATATATATATATATATATATATATATATATATATATATATATATATATATATATATATATATATATATATATATATATATATATATATATATATCCTCTAAAAACTAATGTCCAAATAACTGTATCTCACTTCCATTCTCAATGACCGTGTAGTGTAGGGCAGCATTGTGAGAATTCCATCGGCATCGAAAGCAAGTTTTTTAACTTGCCTAGATAGCCGAGCGGTCTAACGCGCTGTTCTGCACTGCTAGGAGACAGATTCCGTAGGTCGAGAGTTCAACCCCGGGCTGGGGCGGAAGTGAGTATCCTTGTAAAAGTGAATTTCTCTGTGCTTTCTATATATATATATATATATATATATATATATATATATATATATATATATATATATAATATCACATTTATAGCTTAACAAAATTCAGTAAATCACTAGAAACTGTAAAATGGTTATTTGGAATTAATGTCTTTATTGGAAAAAATCTGCATATTAGTAGACGGGACCTATTTTTAAAACTAAAACGTGACACAGGCCTTGTTTACATAACAAAGGGTTTAGAGTAAAATCTGTCTTGTGTCTCGATTGATTGATTGATTGTATATTGTTTAACGTCCCTCTCGAGAATTTTTCACTCATATAGAGACGCCACCACTTGCCTGTGGAGAGCTGCAAATTTTGTCCTATACTCAGCACTTAGGGCCATTGAGCAGGTAGGGATCTTTTTCGTGCCAACACCTACTGCGACACGGGACTTCGGTTTATACGGTCTCATCCAAAGGACCGGTCTCCACGTCCCACAGTGGGATTCGGACCCTCGACGTAAGGATTGACTCCTTACTTCGCGACTCTAGAGCAGATCCTCTAACCACTGCGCCACGCGGGCGACTCTTGTGTCTCGACAACTGAGATTCAAATTTTTGATAATCATTACATATACCTAAATTAAGTATTTGTACGCACAAAATATGGAGAAAAAGAATTTGAAAATGTTCAGCTTAAATTGTGTCATTGTCCCTGTAAATTCATACCAAAACATATATTTTTCACGATATAGAAGGGAGGGCTATATTTATAGTTACAGACAAAAACCGACAAAATATGTTTAATTTTATATGTGTTAAAACTTAAGAAAAGGTTTATATAGAACATTGATTCATATCTGAGTATATTTTGAAATAAATTATGGCGTTACTTTAAAAGTCCGATGTCAATTGAAAACTTGGTTTAATTTTCTCCCTGCCTTATAAATTGAACCGGAATAAAGAGGTTATGAAAACTTAGATACTGGTATTGAAAATATTAATTATTATTAACAATTATTATTGAACTGCTCTTCGTATTCAACAAATTTTTCATGGGCAAATTGCCATTAGTTTTGAATTAAATGGGTGCAATTGGGAATCGGTAGTCACTGTGTATAGTCTCAACAATTTCCTTCTATTCCCTATTTACGAAATTCATTAAACCATCAGGTTTTCGAATTTAAATTTCAAATTATTCACTTCTTTAGGTACTTCTTTTTTTCCATTAGAATGTAGATCTGATTTCTTATATTATAACAGAGATGTTTTGTTTTGTAATTAAGTATTTTTGTGTATCTTCATGCCCTGTATTTCAGATCAAAGTCTAAGGGTGTGAAAGACGATGAGAGTACTTCTTTTTCCTCCGAGGGTTCGAATGGACTGAGAAAATACGCAGGAACACCTCCGCGATCATGTGGAGGTTTGCGTAGCGAGACGAATAACGTTTATTCCGATTATAATGAAGGCAGTAATTACAGCTTGCCTCGTTACAACATCCACAAAAGTGGTGCACATGGATACTTCGATTGTGATCGCAAAATCTTAGGTAATCCGGCGAGAGAGCAGCGGGGATATTACTAGAGCAGTGGTACAACGCACTTTGAAAAAAATACGCACTTTGAAAATTTTTTTCAAAGTGCGTTAAAATTTGGGACCAAGCTAACGCCCATTGAAAAATTTTTTTTTCCAAAGTGCGTTAATATCGACCATATTAACGCACTTTAAAAGAATGTAAAGATTGATCAATATTCCTTCAAATAATCGGTATTATAAATAACAGATCCAGGTTTTGTAACTTTTTTATGATAAAGTCACTGTAGGACCTGAGATATTGACGTTTTAATATTTTAGGTTTTGATAAAATAAAAGGGAAAATTAAAGGGTCCTGAAAAAAAGAGTGACGATTGTTTAAGTTCATTAATTCGTTTCTTCTTTTTTTTTAAATTTTATTGTAGATGTAAAGGGGGCACTAACAGAGGACAGCTTAGCATTTATCATAATAAAAAGGGGCCAGTTTGATTGTTCAAAACTATGAAAATTCTTTCTCTCTCATACGTTTTACTGTACTTAAAATTTTCTAGTTTTAATCTGTTTTAATTAACTCATTTATTATTGAAAGTTTTCAACGTCATACCAGTTAGGTAAATGCATAATTATATGAATGCTTTGAGTATAGCATAGACATCGAGACTGGGCGAAGGGCCAGGGGAGGGGATGGGGGCTAAGCCCCCCACTTATTTTGGAAAGATATGTACATCGTATAAGCATTTAAAATGCAGCGTACCCTTTTTAGGTTTATTGCTCCCCTCTCCCGTTTGTTACCGACACCTATGTATTCGAAAGATGAAGATTTAGACTGAGGGATCTTATACCCGTCTTCTCCTCTTTATGACGGGAGTAAATCTATTTAATTTTGAGGTTAGGGTTAGGCTTAGTTTTTTGAAAGATAAATAACAAATAAAATCTTTCCATTACTAATATGATTTTTTTTCAAAGTGCGTTAAGTGTTTCCATGGTAAAATATATTGATGTAGACTCTTAACGCACTTGTGCGTTGAGTTGGTCCCAAATTTAATGCAATTTGAAAATTTTTTTCAAAGTGCGTTGATTTTGTCCCAATTTTAGCGCACTTTGAAAAAATTTTTCAAAGTGCGTAATTTTTAGCTCTACTGGTCAGAGACCAGAAGAGCTTATGCGATAGTAATGCGTCCGGCGTCCGTCCGTCTGTCCGTCTGTCTGTCCGTCTGTCTGTAAACAATTTTTCAAAATGCTACTCCTCCTACAGTTTTGGTCTAATTTCAATATAACTTGGCACACAATTAGACTACACTAAGATACATAATTCTGTGTATCGGTTTTTGATTTCGATGAACGGTGTTGCCGTGGTTACTAAAAATAGAAATTTCTGTGAAATTCTTTCAAAATGCTACTCCTCCTACAGTTTTGGTCTGATTTCAGTATAACTTGGCACACAAGTAGAATACACTAAGATACATAAATCTGTGTATCGGTTTTTGATTTCGATGAACGGTGTTGCCGTGGTTACTAAAAATAGAAATTTCTGTGAAATTCTTTCAAAATGCTACTCCTCCTACAGTTTTGGTCTGATTTCAGTATAACTTGGCACACAAGTAGAATACACTAAGATACATAAATCTGTGTATCGGTTTTTGATTTCGATGAACGGTGTTGCCGTGGTTACTAAAAATAGAAATTTCTGTGAAATTCTTTCAAAATGCTACTCCTCCTACAGTTTTGGTCTGATTTCAGTATAACTTGGCACACAAGTAGAATACACTAAGATACATAAATCTGTGTATCGGTTTTTGATTTTGATGAATGGTGTTGCCGTGGTTACTAAAAATAGAAATATCTGTAAAATTGTTTCAAAATGCTACTCCTTCTACAGTTTTGGTCTGATTTCAGTATAACTTGGCACACAAGTAGACTACACTAAGATACATAATTCTCTGTATTGGTTTTTGATTTCGATGAATGGTGTTGCCGTGGTTACTAAAAATAGAAATTTCTGTGAAATTCTTTCAAAATGCTACTCCTCCTACAGTTTTGGTCTGATTTCAGTATAACTTGGCACACAAGTAGAATACACTAAGATACATAATTCTGTGTATCGGTTTTTGATTTCGGTGAACGGTGTTGCTGTGGTTACTAAAAATAAAAATTTCTGTGAAATTCTTTCAAAATGCTACTCCTCCTACAGTTTTGGTCTGATTTCAGTATAACTTGGCACACAAGTAGAATACACTAAGATACATAATTCTCTGTATTGGTTTTTGATTTTGATGAACGGTGTTGCCGTGGTTACTAAAAATAGAAATTTCTGTGAAATTCTTTCAAAATGCTACTCCTCCTACAGTTTTGGTCTGATTTCAGTATAACTTGGCACACAAGTAGAATACACTAAGATACATAATTCTGTGTATCGAATTTTTATTTTAATTTTGATGAACGGTGTTGCCGTGGTTACTAAAAATAGAAATGACTGTAAAATTGTTTCAAAATGCTACTCCTCCTACAGTTTTGGTCTGATTTCAACATAACTTGGCACACAAGTAGACTACACTAAGGAGTAAGAACATAAAGAGACTTTATCAACGATCATTATTCTATTTATTGCTGTTGTAAAATTTCAAATCCCAGCTGCTTAAGTACTTTTCTTTTCCTTTGCTATAAGTTCAAACCAGTAGAGCTTCAGTCTCGACAGAGACTTCTGGTTTCAAAGTGCGTTGCCACAGAGCAGGCATGAAGCTGAAAAATGACATCTTATGTGTATATCCATTCATATTTCAAAGCATTTATATATATATATATATATATATATATATATATATATATATATATATATATATATATATATATATATATATATATAATTTTAAATAATTTTAAAAGAAACTTCATATGGTAGAAAATCATGAATTAAGTAATTCTACACGGTTTTCCCGTAAAACAAACAGAAAAAAATCTATTTCTTCCTTACTTAAAAAAGGTTGAAATTTATATGGCCGATTTATAATATTTGATATATTTGAACGTCATGATCAATATCATCATGCAAGGATATTTTTTCAAGGCATCATTGCTGTGCTGTGTTTTTTTTCTGAATGCATATATATTTCTAAAATTTGAAATAAACATCTTTGGAATACTGTTTTTTATATCTATATGTTTCATTTTTACAATTAGATGTATTAATAAAAGTTCATCAGCTTGAAATTAAAGGTACGCAGTGACAATTAAATTTGATTTTAGATACCTGAAGTGTTCCTTTTCTTTTATTAATAAATTGATGATGCATGACATGCAGCTATGCGTCTTGCCATTTTTATACTATGAAACTTGAAAATTGCTGATAAGAAAGATTTTTAATGAAGATATAGAAAATAGATAAATATAAAGTATGGGTGTACATTGGAATACACAATGAAATTTTTAAGCGGAGATATAAAATTGAATGGAGGAACAACATTTTTATATTCTACATTATGTACATTGTACTTACTGAATTTCATGTTATATCATCAACAAATGAATATTATGTATGTCGATGGTGGACTTTGAAAGCAACTTTTCTTTCATGCAGTACCACGGTAAGTGAACAGAAACAGGACTTAAGAAACTGTACATAAACTTTTCAACTCAATTCTAGAGCACATTTTGCAAGAATGTGTTGTTAGTCATACAAATATGTACATTGATACATTACAACATATTGAACTGTAGAAAGCTTCTTTCTAATATTTTACCAGTCTCTGATATATACAGATAAACTATTTAATTGTTTAGAGTGATCTGTCCTTAGAAGTACGGTAGAAAAAATGGTTATTTTCTATTAATTACACAATGTCTGCTGAATTAAATATTCAAAACAATTCATTACGCCAAGAATAGGTAATTTAATTCATTATTTCATTAAATTACCCAATGTTAGTAAACAACAGTGATTTCTGTTCATAAATAAGTCTATTGTCTTAATATTTTTACTGCGGAAATAAGACGGGCATTCTAAGATGAAAATGAACTATATAGTCTGAATATACAAACCTTGATATATATTTTTCTCTAAGTTTAAAATTACTTTTTGTTAGTGTTTAGAGCTTTCTTAACACCGTCTATATGTGTATCTCTACAACGGGGCATTTACTATGTTGTGTACGGGGTGTAGATTTTGAAGCGTTAGAAAAGGGTTCTAGGATTTTTCTCTTTTTTTGCTCGAAGTATGTTTTTTTCATTTCTCAATTTATATGGATATATTTCACGGGAAAAAAATATGCCTACGGAAGTAAGCATTATCTAAAGAGTATATGGATACCTATGAATCCACTGAACAATTTCTTGTTAAAAAACACCTTAACGCGATTCCGAGGATCAGAGCAAGATTGCCGCTTCACTGTGTTTATGACCAAATATCAATACAAAGCTTTGCTTTATCATCAATTTCATATTACTGTTAAACTGTTGAATACATGTTATCTATCGAATGTAAATGTTTGTATAAATTGCCAGTAAATAATAATATGGTTTGTATTAAAGGCATTAAGCAAAACAGATATTAAATTATTTTTAACATCTAGTTATCTTGAATACTTTTTACTGACATGTTTATACATAGGACATTCAAGTAAAAGGTGTTTTCATCTTCAACAATAGTTTGACAATTGAAACAACATTTTTCTATAGGAATGAAAGGATTACAATGTCTACCTGTTTCTACGAACAACTTATGTTCACTTGTTCTTGGTTTGGGGAGATAAGTATATTAATTTTTAATGATTACACATGTAGTAGACATAATATTCTCAATATATTTCATAATATTTCAGAGAATTTTTTTATGTTTAGGGTCATGCATACCCTATTGAAAAATTGAATATTATAAAATAAATTTACATGTTATATTAAACAGGGAAAAGTAGATTACTTTTTTAATTGACTGCCCTCGCGAATTCATAGCTATAGATAAGGGCATTGTGGAATTGAACATTTCGGATTCTTATCGCCAGTTACTGACTTTGAAGTTCAATTACTACCTGATATATATATTTTTAATAAAATTAATTCACTCGGCTACAGAGTCATATAACTTATAATTAGTTAGTTTATGAGTTACAACTCAAATTTTATCTCAGCTTAACGTTCTAGCTACTTGCTCAAAGGTTAGGGATCGTTACTTTTCTTTGATAATGCTTTAATTATCCCATTCTCAAACAAATCTAAATAAATATATCTTTTTTTCAATCTTGGTAGACCTAAACTAACCAAAATGATTGTTAAATTGATTAGTGTTTTAACCCAAGTCGGCAATATTTTAGCCACATTTCGGTGAGTATTCAATGCAAGTGTCAAAATCGTCCGTGAACTATTTTTGTTGAATTTGGTTGAAAATTTACTAATGAACATAATACAAAACAAAAGATATAGAATTCATTTTAATTTGTATTATTTACAACAAATGCTAGCAACTATTAATCATTTTTGATAATTAAAGAAAATTATACTTCATGCCTTCATCAGCATAGATTTTCATTAATGTGTATAACGACAATAACTTTGGTGAAGTTCTTTTACACGCCTTCTCCTGCTGTGGACAAGTCGTTTTCGACGGTTTTAGAGGAATGAAGAATATGGAGATAACGAACAGTATTCCATATTAAAGTCCATAAAACAAAATAGGTGCAAACACGGACCTTTAAAACATTAAAGGTGGGATCAGGTGCCATGGAGGAGTAAGCATCTCCTTCTGACCGGTCCAACCCGTGTACTTTGTGTCATGATCGAGATATACCGGAAAAATCCGACGTCAATTCAGTGTATAAATAATGGACTAACAATCAGTATGAAAAATGTTAGTCAGTATTTGACTCAATGATAATTTGTATTTGCCTAAAAGGTCATTGTGTCCACCAAAGAACTTACGAATTGATAACTTTAAATAAGATTGCCGATATTTCTGTTTCATCAACTTGTTTGTCAATAATTTACCTCGTTTAAGAAATTGTTTATACATAGAATATGCTCTTGCGTATCGAATCAATTGAGATAAATAAACTCCGAACGCAGGTGATGAAGGTATATTGCTACATAAGTAAGGGAAGTTGAAATCATCATGTTTATCATAGAGATTGATTGTAAGATTACCATTACCGTCTTTTTAAAGTAAATAACCAAGTATGAAACATATATGTCAGACTTTATGTATCTTTTATCTCAAGCTCACAAAGATATATCTTATCGACAATGGAATGGTTGTTAATTGACTATACGACGTCGACATACCTTAAGGTTGAGTTGATTGCCACAGCAAGTGTTTTCTTCTTTTATCGCATTAGACTTTGCAAAAATTCTGCTTCATATAAATAAATAAAAACGAATCTTTCATTTTCTGAATATTTTCACGCATTGATGTCACGACCCACGTAATCGTGCTGAATTGGTTTCAAAGGCTTCATGTCGAAGGCAGTCCGTCACTATTCGGGCCCTACGTGATCTAGAGTTGTCCTTCAAAAGTACAGGTTGAGTTGCTAATAATAGCTCATCAAACGGGTGGGCACAACTAATGGGCTTAGAGTGTTATATCTGTACTTTTGTGCAGTTCTCGTGCCATCAAGAATGTGAAGATAATAGTTTAACCCGAAAAGAGAATACCTTGAAAGTGATACACCGCCTACACTAAAATCCCTTGTTTCCAATACATTGAGTGTGTATTTTTTTTTGGGGGGGGGGGTTGATCAAAAAATGGTGTTTCCTTTTGAGGTGATTGGAAATTGAACAATTCTTTCGCAAATAACGCAACATATTTTTTCAGTATTTTAGTGTGTTAACATGTATTCAGACAGGAAAAAATATACATGTACTTCCAACTAATAAATTTGTACAATATTACAAGTATCTGTTCCCAAAGGTAGCCTATGTTTTTAATATTTTAATATCCCAAAGAACCTAATGGAATTTGAACTACCATATATATATGATTCCAAAACATCATTATTTCCTTACAAAGATACGTAAATGGTTCCAATAAAGTTCAACAAGTTCAAAATGTCCGTTATCGAAAACGATGTTACAGATCTTAGATCAAGGTCTATGCGGGACAATATCCTTATTCATAATTATCCTTACGAACCCAACGAGAACCTAACCACGTCGATGCCAGTTACCTTTAAAGAACTTCTTGGGGTGGATGTCAGTTTTGTAAGGATTCATAGGAATGGGGCGCGTCCAGAATATAATTCTGATCGACCAGTATCCATTACTGCAAAGCTGACCGACCGTAGTAAAATCAACACAATTCTTAATGCCCAAAAGCTAAAGAAAATGGCTAAACAACCTTTGCCTTTCTTTATCACTACACAGCAACCTGCATCTATTGTTTCCGCTAGAAACAAGGTGTACGATACGGCAGAGTCTTTGAAAACTCAAAATATTACTGCTAAGATTCAAAAGAACCAAGTAATCTTACCCAACGGCGCCAGATATAAAGAGGATGTTCCATTTCTAACGAATGCAGATGCGTTATTGGTAACAGCTGAAGAGACGGAACACCTAGACTCGGTTGAAATAAAAAACTCGGAACCAATCAAAAAGGACGGCTCGGAATTTATAGCTTTCGGTGCTCGAGTTAAAACTGTGGATGCTGTGAAGAATATGTACAGCAAAGTTTTAATAGATCCCTACGCAGCCAGTGCCGATAACCGAATCTTGGTATACAGATTCGTCACAGAGGACGGTACCTTACATGAAAATTACCACGATGATTCCGAACATGGTGCCGGGCGAAAGATGTTGCGATACATGAGAGAAAATAACATTCAAAACGCCGCCTTCATCATCACAAGGTGGACGGGTGATGCTTATATTGGACCTCATAGATTTTCAATAATGGAACAGTTGGTAAATGATGTCGCCAATTCTTTGGAAATGTGACTTTTGATGTCATACAGATTACAGATATACACACGGTAATTGTTAAATAAAACAAAATGAAACCATGTTAACAGGCGTCTTCTAGCTGAAAAGTGACCATATTGATGTTGTAAATTTGTTTCCTTTTTTGTTAATACGAATATTAATGCCGTTCTTTTTTTCGTCAAATTTAATATAATGAAAGTTTATATTAAGAATTTCATTTTTGTTTAATATATTATATATGTATGAAACCGGATTTAAAAATAGTTTTCGACTTGGAAATTACATTGGTACTTTTCTACTCTTTTTGATTTTCTATTTTATTCTCATAACGGCATTTCCGATATGATTTATATATAAATTTAGCGTTGCCCTATCGACAAAATCTCTTACAAGACGTGCATATCTATCACTCTATGATGCATGTGTCTTTATTTCTAAACCATTCTTTAATCTCCTCTTCTATCTTCTCTTCTACCTTTAGCATGTTCAGAGCGACATATTTTCTGATAGTGAGTAAATGTTTGTCCAGGTTTTTTGCACCAGTTCAATTTCATATTTCATGTCTGGTTTTACAGTAATTTCAGTAAATTGTCAGGGTCTTGATGATTTTAAAAAGAGAAAGGACGTACTCCAATATTATAAGCAATTTCAATGCAATATTTTGTGTCTACAAGACACTCATTTTACAGATGATATGGAGAATGATATTACAAATGAATGGGGATATGAAGCATATTTTAATTCATTTTCGTCAAAGTCAAGAGGGGTAGCTATATTTTTTAATAATAATTTTGAATACGAGGTTCATAATAAAGTAACTGATGATGAAGGGAATCTTTTGGCTTTAGATTTGACAATTGAAAACAAGCGTCTGAGTTTAATTACAATTTATGGACCAAATGAGGACACACCCTCATTTTATGAAAGATTATCAGATATTATAAAGGATTTATCAAATCAAGATGTGATTTTGGTTGGAGATTTTAATTTAGTTTTAGACCCAGAAAAAGATTATTTTAATTATCTTCATATTAACAATCCAAAGGCAAGAAGTAAAGTTTTAGAAATAATCTCTGATTATGATTTCAGTGATATTTTTAGAGAAATGCCTCCTGATGAAACAAGATATACTTGGCGTAAACCTTCCCCTTGTAAACAAGCAAGATTAGATTTCTTTCTCATATCAAATTTTTATTTAAATAGTGTTGAAGAAAGTAAAATTCTGAATAGTTATAAATCCGATCACTCACCAATATATCTAAAGATTAAACTAAATGAGTTTACTCATGAAAAAGGTTTGTGGAAATTTAATAACTCACTTCTTAAAGATATCAAATATATTGAAACAATCAAAAAAGTTATTCAGGAAACAAAGGAAAATTATGCATTACCTATCTATTCTAAAGATTATGTCAACAAAATATCAGATGAAGAAATTCAGTTTACTGTAGATGAACAGCTTTTTCTTTGAAACACTCTTAATGGAAATTAGAGGCAAAACCATCTCTTTTTCCAGTTTTGTAAAGAAAAAAAGTAATGAGAAAGAAAATCAGTTAATTTCTGAAATTGAAACTTTGGAAAAAGACTATAATAAAAATATACAAACAATAAAGGATAAAAAAAAGGAATTAGAAAATATAAGAGAACATAAACGTATGGGAAATATCATAAGGTCTAGAGTAAAATGGATGAATGAAGGAGAAAAACCTACTAATTTCTAAACCTTGAGAACATACACTATACAAATAAAATAATCCCTAAATTGATTAAAGATGAATCAATAGATTCCGAAATAACAAATCAGAAAGATATTTTTCTTGAAATTGAAAAATATTATAAAACACTTTATGAGGCTAATTCTGATATGACAGATATTGATCTAAATGATCATACTTGGGACATTGCTGCAGAAAAACTTAGTGATGCACAAAAGAATAGTCTTGAAGGGGAGATAACTTTAAATGAAGCATTAACTAGTTTTGAAAAATATGTCAAATAATAAAAGTCCTGGAAGCGATGGTTTTACAACAGAATTCTTCAAAGTTTTCTGGAAACAGCTAGGAAATTTCATAGTAAGATCAATAAATTATGCTTACAAAAAAGGAGAGCTTTCTGTAACACAAAAACAGGGAATTATTACTTGTATACCTAAAGAAGGAAAAAGTAAATTTTTTATAAAAAATTGGCGCCCAATATCTTTATTAAACGTTGTATATAAAATAGCTTCTGGCTGTATAGCAAGTCGAATGAAAAATATCTTGAATACAATTATAAGTTCAGACCAGACAGGTTTTGTACCTGGAAGATACATAGGAGAAAATACCAGGTTAATTTATGATCTAATGCATTATACAGAAGAAAGAAATATCCCTGGAATGTTGTTAATGATTGATTTTGAAAAAGCATTTGACACAGTGTCATGGAATTTTATTGATAAAGCCCTAAAATTCTTTAATTTTGGTCCTTCTCTGAGAAGATGGGTTTCATTATTTCAATGTAATATTGTATCAGCAATTAATCAAGCAGGCCACCTATCTAATTTCTTTAAATTAGGCCGTGGTTGTCGCCAGGGTGATCCAATTTCTCCATATATATTTTTACTATTTGCAGAAATATTAGCTTTAAAAATAAAAAATAATAAAAATATTAAAGGGATTAAAATTGATGGGGAGGAATACCTAATATCTCAATATGCGGATGACACACTAGTTATATTACATGTAGATGGAACAGAACAATCCTTAAGAAATTGTATTGAAGAAATAGATAAATTTTATAAATTATCAGGACTTTAAATTAATCTCTCTAAAACACAAATAGTCTGGATAGGAAGTAAAAAATATTCAAATGAAAAACTACTTAATGAAATGAACTTTCAATGGACAACACAATTTAAAGTACTAGGTATTTTCTTTGATGTTGACTTAACTAGAGTTCCAAAACTCAACTATGACAAGAAATTGGTCAAAATTAAGAATATAATACTACAGTGGAGTAAAAGACGTACTACTCCTTTGGGTAGGATTTCACTGATAAAATCACTATTAATATCACAATTAAACCATCTTTTTATTGCTTTACCTTCACCTTCTGAAAATTTTGTAAAAAATCTAAATTGTGTTCTATTTAATTTTCTTTGGAAATCAAAAGTGGACAAGATAAAAAGAAAACAAATTACTCAAGATTACAAGAGTGGAGGATTGAATATGATTGATTTAAATAACTACATTAAGAGCTTAAAATCATCTTGGATTAAAAAACTACTCAATGGGCAGGATTCTAAATGGAGATCACTGGTTCAAAAACTTTTAATATCAAAAAGCTATTTAATACTGGTTCAAATTATATTGAAATAATATTACAAAGTATAACTAATGACTTTTGGAAAGATACTTTAATTGCTTTCAAAAATATAGAAGACAAAATGAAAATAGAGTCATGGGAAGATTTTATCACTCAACCATTATGGTACAATAAAAAACTTAAAATTGACAATAAGCCCATTTTTTACCCCAAATGGTTTATGAATGATGTAATTTTTATCTCAGATTTGTTAGATGAAACAGGATCTTTTTTAGAATTAGAGAATCTAAAAGCAAAATTTAATATAGAAAGCAACTTTTTAACATATGCAAGTTTACAGAAAGCAATAAAAGAGGCAATGGCTGTAGAAAAAGTAAACAAAGAAAGATTAAACCCAAGGCCCATTCTACCTTTTTATTTAAAATTATTCTGTCTATGTAAAAAAGGAACAAAAGCTATGTATAAAATTTTGAATACAGAACACATAGAACCTTTTTCAAAAGTAAAATGGAGTAAACATTTTGAAATTCAAGATTCCCTATGGGAAATGATATACAATATTCCTTTTCAATGTACAAAACGTTCTAAATTGCAATGGCTGCAATTCAGAATAAATCAGCATATTTTGGTTACAAATAAAACGTTATATAAAATAGGTTTGAAGGATACTAAACTATGCAGCTTCTGTGAGACATGTGAGGAAACAATTTTTCATATTATGTGGGAATGCCAGAAGGATCAGGAACTTTTACATAGTTTTACGCTTCTCTGTGAAGCTCATAATATAGATTTTCCAAACGATAGTGCTAATTTCATTTTTGGAAATCCAAATCCCAACAATAGTGAATTAAATACAATATTTTTTATGCATTAAATCATTTATACATAGAAATAAATGTCGAAATGAGGTTTTGAGATTACAAGCATTACGTGGAGATATTAAAACATTACTATCTACGATGAAGTATAGTGCAACAAAGAATAATCAAATTAATGAATTTAACACTTAATGGAAAGACTGGCTTTCACTCATGTAAGACCCTGAAACCAGACACCTAAAGACCTTTTGCAATGCTTGGACATGCATATGCCACAACTTTACTCCTATGAACATGATCTAGCTTCTTTACCATTTCTCAACCCCCTTTTTCTCTCTCTATTCCTTTCTTTCTCTTCCCCCTTTTCAATTGTCACTATTATATTTTTTGTATTTGTTTATTATATGTATTAATGATGTATTGATATTGATATTGTAAACACAATGATGTGACAATTGATATTAATAAAAAAAAAAAAAAAAAAAAAAAAAAAAAAAAAAAAAAAAGTTCAACAAGCCTCTTTTTCCTTGAGTATGTTATGAGGTTGGAAGCTTTCAATGGCTCACAATTTAGCCGTTTTAATGATGTTAAAAAAACTTTAGTCCATAACAGTGGGTTTCTGTCGTTTGTCTCATTCTTTAAAACTTTTGTTTTTTTTTAAATTCATTTTGAGAGGCGGATAAGTATTTTCCAATGATTAGAAAATAAAATATGAGCGTGATAATCCTTAAAATAATTTTTCCTAAAATAAATAGGAACGACATTTACGCCAATAAACTTGGAATATTTTTAGTGAGAAACCAGGCATGAATCCGTATTAAAAATCAGGGCCATAATTTTTTTTCCATTTTCAATTATTAATAAAGAATTTAAATAATCTTTTTTTTCTTTGTTTGAAAAAAATTAAATATAAAGGAGATAACACTTTTGAATATTTTGTTGTAATCTTATCTACTCCTGTTATCTATAAAACACAAGTGACTGTCCTAAACAGACATATCCAAAAGGTACAACAACCAGTCAGAAATGCAGTTTGTTGTCTTGTTTTTGTTTAGTGTACCTGGATGTTTTGGGATCGTGGAATTTTATCCTTTTGGATTTAGTACTGGAGATGACAAGGTCAGTAAAAATGACGACGGAAGTTCTCCGGAAATTCCCATCTCCACACGGTTCCCATTCTTTAACCATCAACACGACCACTTAATCGTGAGTATATTTCAATTTATTTCAATTTATAATATATATTCAGAAGAAAATGAGTTAGAACTATTTCATATTATCCTTGTGTTATATTAATTGTAATAACAATGCAAGACTTGTATTTCAAGGTCTGTATTTTTTCTATTGTTTATAACATACACAATGTATTTGTTCCCATACAAATTTTTCAGAAAATCGAATAGATTAGACAGTAAACAGGGAATTGATATTTTTTTAATTAAATGTCAACATGAATTTATAGCTATAGATAAGGGAAATTGCGGAAGTGAACATTTCAGACACTTATCGCCAATGAACTACTTTGTCTTGCAATGACTACTAGGAATATTCTTTTATATAACATGTACGAGGGTTGTCCCAAAATTTCGTAGACTGAGCTCATATCTTTTAAAGAAATTAATGTATCTTAATTTTCAGGGTGGATAAAACGTGTTCTTGGCAGACAAATTACGAAGTTTTATCATGTTTACTTGAAAAAATATTGAGTAATGAAATTTAAAGTGATATCGTTAACTAACACCCGGAGCAATCTGCAACGTCAAAAATAAATAAATAAAATGTCAACGGTTCAAATTTTTGGAGAAAATATTTCAATTACCAGAATCAAATTCTTAAATCAAACGAAACGGTTATAGTTATAAATGTGATATATCTTATTTACTATGATATGATCAAACATTAAAATATGTAAACAAAGTATATGCATATACAGGTATGAAATAATAATAATTTGTAAATGCCATATTTCTACGGGCTTTTCGTCTGTTTTCTCTAATGGTGTTGCACAATGGAACTCTTGCCCATTTCTTAGCCCGTCTTTTACTTTAGTTACTTTTAATCACATATATAAAGAAGCCCATTTAGGACCTATCAAAAAATATTTTTGAATTCGTTATAGCGATTTTTTTGTTATAATTCGTTATAAAGAATTTAATTTGTTATAACAGATTTTTAAAATTCGTTATAAAGAATTTAATTTGTTATAACAGATTTATTGAATTCGTTATAACGAATTTAATTTGTTATAACAGATTCATTGAATTCGTTATAACGAATTTAATTTGCTATTACAGATTCATTGAATTCGTTATAATTAACAAATTTAATCTGTTATTACAGATTTGTTGAATTCATTATAATTAACGAATTTAATCTGTTATTACAGATTTGTTGAATTCATTATAACAAATTCAAGAATTTGGTTATAACGAATTCAACAAATCTGTAATAACAGATTAAATTCGTTATAATGAATTCAATGAATCTGTAATAACAGATTAAATTCGTTATAACGAATTCAATGAATCTGTTATAACAAATTAAATTCGTTATAACGAATTCAATGAATCTGTTAAACAAATTAAATTCGTTATAAAGAATTCTAAAAATCGTTATAACGAATTCAAAAATATTTTTTGATAGGTCCTAAATGGGCTTCCGTACATATACATAGCTAAGGACGAGAAAAAGTTTCCTAGTCTACCAACATTTATTACTGGTACATTCTGTAAGAGTGAATTCAGGATCAAAACACTTGATCATAATCCTGTGCGCCGCCTGTGCTAAACGCGGAAAAAAATAATACGCGGAAAAAAAAATACGGAGTATTAATTACTTTTCTACGAAAGCCCAGAAGACTCATTCGAGATTCGAGTTTCCAATACGAGATTCGAAATTCGAAATTCAAAATTCGAGATTCGAGATTCAAGATCCAGACTAACCAATCAAAAGCGGTTTCAATATTTTTAATTTGATTACTCCCCTTTATTATGTTTTTACTATCAAGAAATCGTTTAATATATTTATAACAAATGTGTCATTTGATTAAATAACAATGCAAGTAAGAGTATTATATATTTTCAAAGAAAATTTAAATAATTATTGGATTCTTAATCAGCTAGATATACCTTAATATATATGATAGATTCTTAAATATTAAATAGATTAATATACCAGGACTTTATATATATTTTTTGTATTGTCGACTACACTTAATTTTTTATGTATTTCCTCTATTAGGAAAACCACAGGTACTTGTAGATGTGACCCCCCCACCCCCCCTCGATATTCAACCCCAGGGCTTATTGCACATTTTGGACATTTTTTTCACAAAATATATCTATTACACTTATTCATCATGTGTACAATACGAAAAAATTGTAAAATCCCAAGAATAATCGCTTAACAAAAAAATACCCCACTTTACATTATAAGAGAGAAAGGTATGCAACTCCGGTTTGTTTACGTTGTACCCCCACTGGTATTTCTAGGTTTAAAACATGCATTTATTTTATTTCAACTTTAAATATCGATTCACACTGTCTATACATATGTTTCTGTCTTAGTCCATGCTATCGGACTGTCCCTGCATCTCGTAATAATCCCACATTTTCTCCTAAACAGCATTCTCTCTATTATTCTGGGGGTTTTACGCCAGCGATTTTTTCGTATTGTACACATGATGAATAAATGTAATAAATATAATTTGTAAAAAAAAAATGTCCAATAAGCCCTGTGGTTCAATATCAAGCGGGGGTGGGGGTGGGGGGGGAGGGGGGCTTGTCCACTAGTACCTGTGGTTTTCCTAATAGAGGAAATACATGTACATTAAATTTAGTTGACAATACAAAATATATATACTCCTGATATATGTAATCTATTTAATATTTAAGAATCTATAATATAAAATGAAATATATCTTGCTGATCAAAAATACAATTATTATTTAAATTTACTTCTAATATATATTACACTCTTTCTTGCATTGTAATTTAAACAAGTGACCCAATGGATATAAGTATATTAAATGATTTCTTGATAGTAACAACATAATAAAGGGAAGTAATCAAATGTTGAACCCGTTTTTGATTTGTTAGTTTGGATCTTGAATCTCGAAACTCGAATTCCGAATCTCGAATTTCGAATCTTGTGTTTGGAAACTCGAATCTCGAATGAGCCTTCTGGGATTTCGTACTTTTCCGTAGGATTTTAAATATAATACACCAAATTTTAATTGCAACTTTTGGGTATTGCGCCGCCTTCCTACACCAGACAATGAAATGTGTCTTTTAAATTGGACTAATTTCTGTAGTTACTCCATATTTGTCCATAAATTTATTAGATAGTGTTGGTTCAATCTAACTTTCATTAGTGTATGACATAAGGTTCCTAGAAAACAATTTTGGGAATTTTGGTACAACCCTCGTATATATGTCATCTTGCCACAAGGCAATGCAACCACAAACACTTTATTCGGCAATAAAAATTTAACTCATACTACCATATGTCTTTTGATAATGTATCCAACTCCAAATTACATGGATAACCATTTTCCCAGAATCGTACTCATTTACACTTTCAGAGAAAGTGCACTGGCAAACTGTTTATTACGATTGTCTTTTACTATAATTTATTTTAAAAAGCATGTCTTACATGCTTGGTTTTATATTCTTTTATCTCATTTAGTCAAATGCTTACTCATTTTTATCATACTGATTGTTGGGCTATTTTTCATACACCGAATTTTCCGTTATTTCGCATAACAAGGAGCACACAGCGGGTGTGACCGGTTGGCAAGGGATACTCAGTTTTTCTAGGCACCTGATCCCACTTCTGATATTTGGAGGTCCGTGTTTGCTCTCCTCCCATTCTGTAATGCTAAATGGACTTTTGAACTGGTATACTGTTCTTTATTTCAAATTATTTCATATCTGTAAACAGTGCCAGAACCCTAAATGTCGAGTGGAAAAGTCAAACCACACCATGTAATATTTTATGGAAAAGTATATGTAAATGAGCAACAAAGCTTAATAATAAAAATTAAAGTTTAACTTCACAATCGTCAACTTCTCTTACTTATGTTCTAATATACCTTTCTCACATGTACACATCGGATTTGTGTCTATTATGCAGTTGATTCGATACGCCAGAGCATGACCTATATATGTACGAACAGCTTCATAAAGGAGGCAAGGTATTGACAAACAACTTCATGAAACAAGGTTATCAACAGCATCGTTTTAAGTCCTCATTTGCAAGTTCTTACATAATACGATTATCACACCTGCAAATAGTCTATCATTATATCAAATTCTGACTGATATTTTGATACCTGGTGTAAGGCCATCATTTACACAAAGGATTGGTCTAGTACTGGCTTTTCCTGTTAGACCGGTTAAAACAAGGAGCTCAAACAGCATGTGACCGGTCAACAAGCGTACTTTTTCCTTTAAAAATCTTGCCGCAATAGACACCCCAAATTAGTTACTGCTTATGTTATTAAATATTTAAGCATTTCTCTTGATAAATCTTTTTTATTCTCTAAATTGTTTTGAATCAACATCGGAGCATTTTTTACATGATGGATATTAAAAGTTAGGAAATACAATTCTTACATAGTCATACACTTTCGTAGCTATAGTATATATATCTTGTTTCAAAGTCAATAAAACAAGCTTAGCATACCTACATGTTAAAAGAAATTAAATATATTGATATGACGAACAGTATTCAAGCTCAAAGGTACATAAAACAATACAAAATAGGAGCAGAACAAACACGGACCTCCAAAACATCGGAGGTGGGATCAGGTGCCATGGAGGAGTGAGCATCCCCTGCCGCCCGGTCGCATCCGCCGTGTGCTCCTTGTCATGATCGGGAAATACATGTAACGGGGAAATTTGTCATAAATTCAGTATATGAATAATGGACTAACAAATTGGTATGAAAAATGTCAGTCAGCAAGAATGTGGATTTGTTTCATGTGTGATTTATTTTAGACATTAGATACTGTTAAGTATTCTTAACGCCTATTGTTCAGGTCAACACAAACGGAGTCATCTCCTTCTTACGTACCGTTTCCACATTTACCCCGAGTCCATTCCCACTAGATGGCGACCGAAGGCTGGTTGCCATTTTCTGGGCTGATGTCGACACACGAAAAGGAGGGACTGTGTGGTATAGAGAGTCAACTGACCAATCAATACTGGACAGAGCAACAAACGAAGTCAGAACATACTTCCCACAGTTCTTCCGTTTTCAAGCCACTTGGGTCTTCCTAGCTACCTGGGATAATGTTGCATTTTACGGATGTTCTCCCTGTTCGAAGGTAATGATTTATCTCGCACTCATTCTCTCTCTAAACCTGTGTGGTTTTGATAATGCATTTACTGCTTTTTACATGTATCTACTTGACAGAAAAACACATTTCAAGAGATCCTTATTACCAATGGTCAGCACTCGTTTACTATTTTTAATTACGATCAAATTGAATGGACAACAGGAACAGCCAGCCAAGGAGATCCAAGAACTGGCCTTGGAGGAACACCAGCTCAGGTAATGTCAATATGTATACTGTAAAGTCACATATTTTGTGGGGTCATTTTTTTGTTGTTTAGGAAAAACTCGTGGGAGTTTCATTTTGTTTAAAAAGAACTTTTGAGAAGTAATATCTATGAACAATTACATTTCATGGTGGACATAAATTCGTCTCTTCATACCTCGAAAACCACGAAAATTACCCCCCCCCCCCCCTGTAAGTTAGTGACTTCACAGTAACCCTTTCTAAAAGAAAGTCAATGATTTATTTTATTTTATTTTTATTTTATTTTAAACTATACTTTATATGCAATAGGAAAAGCCTATAAATCAAAGTGGAGATTGGTGTAATGTGTAATTCTTATCCCGTTTCGGTACTTTTAGGTCGGTTTTAATGCTGGAGATGGCAAAGTGTTTTATGTTGTGAATGCATCTAGAACCCGAGACATTCTGCATGTAAACCACATGTCAAATATCGGAATACCTGGAAAATTCGCCTTCCGTATCGATGCTGCTGAGATTGGTAATGGTGGCTGTAATACACAAGGTACTGTATACTTTGTCATAAGGATAAAATGGAGATTATTAGAAATGAAGTTGTATTTCTTGTAAAATTTTATACGTTTTTACTCCACCTCTAATATAACAAAATTGGTGCTGATTGATTGCTTGTAATACAATTTAATCAATTTAATTGTATATTTAACGTATATTTTATACCCATCACGACGGAAACGCATCATCACTAGTTTTTTCTAAAACCTGAAGAATAAATATATTCATTTACCATTACTGTGTTTTTATATAAAGAAAGGTAGAACTAGTGTCATTTCTCATGTAATTCGGCTGAATCTTTGAAAAACTCTGTATATCCATTTGGTTAGATTTTGTTCTGATTTGAGTGTGTAGTTTTAAGTTTATATTTTGCAACGATCAGAGAAACAGTTGCTTCTATTTGAAATGATCGCAGAATTTGACAACGTCTTTGCAGATAACTCAACATCTTTTTATTTAGTTTCTTTAGTATACTATTATCATGTATATGTATGAAGGCATGCTGCAGGAAAAAATATATTTACTTCCAAATGATTAGTTGTAGAATATCACAAGTATTTATGCTCAGAAGGTAGCCTATGTCTTGTCTTTAAATATTAAATGGAAAGAAAAGTATTTGTCACTAGGTCCAATCCCTAACCGTAATATCAACTGTTGATCAAAAATTTGCCGAGTTAATTAAATAAAATGTGGCGAGAATTCATGTAAACAAATAAAAGTAATATAGAAGAAAAAAAAATTGCATCGCGAAATCCAGTATAATATATATTGAATTAAAAATGAAGAACATGGTATTTATGTAATTTTTTTTCATAATAAAAAAGAACAGTGTTTTGAAATCCCGATCAATCTTTCCTCTGTCTTCCTAAACAAAAGTGATACAATAGTTCAACAAAACACAAAAACTTTGAAATATAATTTTGTTTATATCGAAAGTTCGTATTTTAATTCTACTTGTAATTCGAAAAGTGCTGCTGCAGGAATATATGAATTCATGAAAATCCTTCAATTGATGTGCACATGTACCAAATGTTTAAACTTTGTTATAGGTTTGTGCAAAAAAGTTAAATTGATATTTCCAATTGAAAGTAAGACTCTATATAGCAGGGGTTTTTTTTCACGAGCCAGAAAATTAATTTGCATAATTATTTTTTTCAAAAGAACAGAAATATTTCCAGGATAATGCAGAACTTTTTATTTTTTTTTCATTCAGGTATTTTTTCCCATCAGACTTCATTTGATGACGTCTTAATGTAGTGGCGTCTATAAAGTCGGGAAAAAAGTAAATCTTTGATCCATGTCTTTTTAGTTTTATCAAAATTACATTTTACAAAAAAAGTAGTGAATTTACCGAATAATGATTCATGTACTTCCTTAATTGACATACCTGCGTTGCGGAGGAATAAGAATCTATTCAAATTAATATCAAAAATTTTCTCTTAGGGCGCCAAAAAGTTCTGTTTTGTTAAGAAAGTTCAAAAGGTGTATTTCATTTTATCATGTGAATTGTGGAATGTATGGCATATCAAAACATGTAGCAAAAATTATTACTTTACAAATAAATTTGAAGTAATGTGATTAGATAAATGTTACCGGTATATCAGAACAGAGAAGACAAATTAGCCCAATATCTAGTTTCCACGAATCTGATTCACAGATTACATAAGGTGTTTAAATTTTTTTAAAGATCGTTCATTCATGTTACATACGAAGCGATAATGCAGTATTACATAACTTTTTTATAATAAATTTTCACCCAAGGTATATGTACATTGATTTGAAGATTTGAAAACTGGGTCTCACGGTTGCAATCGTTTCTGATAACATTTACATAATACCCAATTGCAATTTTTTTCATTTTTATTAGACCTGTCATCTTTAAATTTCTGATCAAAGATAAATTATATCTTTTTTATTAAATCAATTAGAATATTATATTCACCACATCTTTTTACCTGTACATGTAATCTTTAAGAAAAAATTGTTTACTATGTTTATTTAAAGCTGATTAAGAGTAGTAAATAGGCACTCGCCATTTTCGATACAACTATCTACTTTGTTAGCATAAGGGTATACCCTTTGCATTCGTTACACCTGACAGCTTTATTGTCACGAGCATCGGCGTGGATTGGTGACCCGTGTTTGTGCTTGTTATCTTGCATTACCTTTGATTACATTTTATTGCAGTTACGTGTATGAATTGTGTTTGTATACTACAAAATACTGTGCAACTATTGTAAGTTTCTTTGGTATCTTATTCCCTGCATTAGAAAACTATACAGTTATTTTTGTCGCTACTGAGTGCTGTGAAGCATACGTCCCTCTACACCGGTAACGACTGATTACACTGAACAGCGAGAAAGTCAGCCGCTTTATATAGGGGTTCTCAGATGTAGCGAGAGTCCGATCAAAAATGGCGGACACATTCTTTTTACGAGTTGTGTTCAGCTTTAAGGAACACCTCTCTAGTTTTTTGATGATCTGAATAAATATAGACCACATATTTATATGATTTCGTTTTGAATTTGATTTTTTTTTTTTACATAAACACAGGCAGTCTGCTGATTTCCCCACGTCATGGCCCTATGCTTGGAGGACAATATCTGGTGATTAGTGGTCCATGCATGAACCTCGATGATGTCATTCAGATTAAGTACTCTTATATGCAAGAGTTATTTCCTTGCCATCGAAAATCAAATTACAGTTCCATTTGTATCACTCCAATATTTAACATTACTGGTGACATCACGGTCAACGTCATCATTAGAGACAACAAGGGACAGGAACAACACCACACAGGACTCTATACGATAGGTACTACTAAAAACCTTTTTAATTCTGATTTATGTTGCTCTGCGCACAATATAAACCTTTTTTTCATAAAAGGAAACATGTATGTCTTTTGAAAAAGGGAAACAAAACATGATTTTATTTAAGCACGGTTAAAAATACTTACAACATACATATAAAAAGTAAATTATTCCTATGTATGAATGCATATAAATATTTGTTAATACGGGTTATTATCTTAACTTTTACTTTTGCATCTACATGCAGGCACTTTTAGCTTTCGCAGTATATGAATAGAATTGCTTTTATACAAGTAGTACAATGTAGAATCCTTATACATGTACATGTACAAGTGTATGAAATTCCAGCTTTGTTAAGCAAAATAATTATTCTTTCCTGAGGAAACATTTGACACAGATATATTCCTATTGTGATCCTTAGTAAATCCAGCTGTGTTTAAGAATCCTGTAAAGAGACACCAGCCTCAAAATTGGATCAATGACCATCAACATGTTATTTCCTGGGACCCGTTTGCGTTTGAATTAAGAGAATCTGAACGAGTTCACATACATTTGTTTACAATAAAGGTAAATCTGATATTTACGAATATTTAATTATGTTTAGATATGTACAGTTAATGTATGTATGATCAACTATAGAAAATTGTCTTTGATAATATTTTGATTGCAATTGAATTTCAGGAACAGTCTAACAATCAGCTTGTGTGGGAGAAATCCACATTGCATGATAACATAGCGAGAACTCTTGGAACCTATACCATTCAGCTTCAAACAGAAGGGTATATGGCAGCAATCCGTGTCACTGCTGCAATGGAAACGGACACTGACCTGTAATTGTATATTTCATAAATTAATTACCCCCTGGTATTTCTCATTTTCTACATTTAAAATTAATAGGATCATTATTTATACACATTTCACAATATGTTACAAAAATATAAATATGAAGATAATGAACTGTATCCAAAGTCAAAGACCATTTAAAGAAATCGGACGCAGAGCAAACACGAATCTCCAAAAACATCAGACGTGGGACTCGTGACATAAATAAGTGAACATGCCCAGCCAACCTGTCACACCCGCTGTATTGGGAAAAATGTAAAAATCCGCGGACAATTCCATCGGTAAATAAGGATTTAACAATTAGTATGAAACACATCAGTCAATATTCGACTCAAAGATCTGTATTTGCTGATAAGGTAATTGTACCGAGCATAGAACTCGCAAAATGATGACCTTAAACGAGACTGTTGATATTCTTCTTTCATCAGCTTGTTTTTCTATAGCTTGAATGATTTAGAAATTGTTCATATGTACATGTAAAGGATGCTCTAGCCTATCGAATAAACTTTATGATACCCATATATAAATAAAGATTTTTACCTCAGAAGCATTTTGCCTAATTCTTAAACATTTTTACCAAAATGCACTTTATTTGGATTGGTTTTTGTTTTATCTGTACTGTAATCCTAATGAATTTTTTAGCATAATTTTACATCTGCTTTTTTGTTCCAGGTCAGAAAGAGGAATTTGGTCAGAAATCTTTGCAGTTGTTCCACAGCACCAAAAATCACAGCGGTTCTGTCAAAACTGGCTGAGACATGAGTATCATCTTTCAAGGGTATCTTCGCAAAATATTCCACCCTGTCCTTGCACACTACAACAGGCTTTGATGGACACGGCTCGGTACCAACCTGATCCCGACTGTAATATGGTAACAAAGATCAGGGATGGTAACTTCAATTGCCTGTACAGAGCAGATGCAAAGCACTGTGTTCGACTCAGCGTTCCTGGGTACACTAATCTAAAAATTTGAAAAGATGTTTCATTCAATATCGCAGCATTATTTCACTATCAGTTATAGATGTTCATGTTGAATTGTAAGATTTGCATATCAGATATTCAAGTCAACTCTTTTGATATTATTCATCGTATTAAAGAACCTAGCATTTTATTCTTAAAGCGCGTCAATGCCACTTACTCAACCTCTCACCATCTTATTTGTCGAGTCGACATACATATTAACGATAAAACGTCATTTTTTGATTTGATGTTAATTTATTATAAGTAGAACTTATATCCTTACAGGTCAATATAATGGTCAATATCAACATAATTAACTTAACTATGATGTCATATCTAGATGACATTCGAGGTTATTACTGTAATGATTATTATACGGTCTATTTTAACATAAACACATTTTCATTCTAAATTTGAAAAAGAAAAATAGAAGGTCTATTTAGAGAAAACGAACAGACAAGTTGACATGTAATGTAACATCCGACAATTGGCAACGACAGCTCTTTTTTTACCTATATTTTAAAAATGAATTCAGTTTGATGAGGTTTCTCATACAATCAGGTATTTTATCTGTAGACCTCGGAACAGCGACAATGTGTGTTGCTACGACTTCAGCGGCAATCTGATCGACACCCGTGTAAAGGAAGGCGGTTCTCTACAACGTTACCACTACTTAGGAGGAGAGAGAAATATTCCCTATGTTAGCAACTTCTACTATGATGTGCTCCCTTTCCTCCACTGCTGTAGATATTATGGTACCAGCTCAGATGTTGGACTGGGTGGACACTCTCTTTATTCAGAATGCCAAGATTATTTAGAGTTTAGAAAAGTTAGTTCCTGTTACAACTACATCCCGCCACGTCCAGGTAATTTTATTTAACTTGAAACAAAGGCAAAAACAAAATATTTCAAGCCAATTTGAGAATGATATTTGTTTGTCCTCTCTCGACTTGGTCTGAAAATATTTTCTCCCGTAAAATTTCAATTTCAATGCTATTTTTTAATTCCATTTTCCAGAGTATATAAAAAATAATTGCTTCCTTGAGGTTAAAAAAGTTTTTTTGAGTCGGGTCATTTTTAGGCAGTCGGCAACCAAACATTTTTTTTAAAGACGGTCTCAAGCTAAACTTTTTCTAACGTTTATGTACATGTTTTTGTTTGATGATTTTCAATCTGTTAGAGCAAAGAAAAAATAAGTTTTTATAAAGTTTAAACAGTTTTAAGGGTAAGACCGTCTCACTGCAGACCGTAATAATCAATTTCGCAAAAACCTTAAGTCAAAGAAAAGAAAAATGACATCTCTGATTAAATTTTGTTTCTTTGGGTTTTTTTCTTTACATTAATACTGTAAAATCACATATTTTCAAGGGGTCAATTTTCATGGGTTTGAGGAAAACATAATTATGCATTTGCAGGGATTTCATTTAGTGGATGAAGATTTTTTGAGTAGTTATATCTGTGAAAATTAAATTTCATGGTGGTAAATTCGTGGGTCTCTACATATCTCCTCGAAAACCATGAAAATTAAACCCCCAAAATTAGTGATTTCTCCGTATTCACCACTATAAATTGAAAGTAAAAAGACTAATTAAGGTAGTATAAAGGTTAAGATCAGAATTCAAGCTGAGAAGTCCGTTCAAACGATACAAATTAGGAGCAAACATACACCTCTAATACATCAGAGGTGGGATCAGGTGCCATAGAAGAGTGGGCATCCTCTTGCAAATAATATTGAGTCAAATGCTGACTGACGTTTTTCATACCGATTGTTAGTCCATTGTTTGTGCGCTGGGTTGGCGGCGGATTTTCCCCGTTGTTTCCTGATCGTGGCAGGGGGCGCGCGGCGGGTGTGGCCGGTGTCGGCGGGGGATGCTCACTCCTCCATGGCATCTGGTCCCACCTATGATGTTTTTGGGGTCCGTGTTTGCTCTGCTCTTATTTTGTATTGTTTTATGGACTTTGAGATTGTATACTTGAGACAAGACAAATTATATCCTTCTCTTCCGACCGATCACACCAGTTGTGTGGTTTTTTGTTATGATCGGAATTAAACAGAAAAATCCTTAGACACTTAATTATGTAAATAGTGGACTAACAATTAGTATGAAAATGCTCGTCAGCATTGATTTTAATGGTTGGTTGTATTTGCCAAAAAGATCATTGTGTCCACCAAAGAGATTGCGAAACGTTGATTTTAGACGAGATAAATGATATTCTTCTTTTAACAACTTGTTTTTCAAAAACATACATTTTTAGAAACTCTCTTTATTAGAATTTTAGAAATTGTTAGTACGCAGGACATGTCGTTGCATATTAAATTAACATCCATTTTTGTTTGTATCATCTGTCCAAGTTGAAATATTTACGGCTTTTAAAAAAAATAAAAAAAAATAACACAAAGTACATAAAAAAGTATATATATATATTTACATTTTTTTTTAGCCGGTGCCAATGGTGATCCCCACATAAAAACTTTGGATGGATTTGGCTACAACTTCAACGGGCTTGGAGAATTTCATTTCATTATATCTAAGAATATGTCATTTGAGAGCCAAATCAGATTTGAACAGGCAAAGCATAGTAATGGTAAGATAACAATAAAACTACAATTGTCAGAATTCTTTGATAAAAATTGTTACTGTAATTTTCATCGTGCATATTTTAGGCAATACAGTCAACGCCAGCGTCTGCACGTCTTTTGTGGCTCGTGTTACAAATGCATCTGATACAGTAGAAGTGATTCTGAATTCTATCAGAGTGGCGGATGTCCTTATCAACGGGCAGATACAGGACTTTAGTGACGTGTCCTGGTTGAGATATGATGGTACGTCCATCCAAACACTTACCTCCTCTACCTTTGCACTTTTTTATCAAATGAACCCCTTTATCAGATATACCTATCAACAAATAGTATATCTATCATAACCCCCTGTTGTTTTTTGCAATAGTGACATGCATAGATTGACAAGTTGGTGATTATATCTTTCTCTGATATTAGATTATTAGATTATTATATGTTACATATGTTACATAAAGTATTATAACAAAAAATGTGTTCTCATATACATAAATGGCATAACAAAAATTAAAACAAAACATGAAGACCAAGAAAAAAAACAATAAGTCTCGACGTTCATATGATAAATATGAATATTTTGAAATTTTTGTAGGTGTATCAAAAGTTTACATAAGACATCTATAAACACTTTGACAAGTTATGGAAATCCTACGTGATGTTTGCTGATGTGGGATATCCTTAAGAATTTTGGCAAGCCTATATATTTCTACTTAATGTCATGCCAATCATTGCCAATGATTCATACCCCAGGTACATGTAAAATTAGATTATTTATATAATAAAACTACATGTAGGCCTATATTTATTGTTTGTTAACAATGTCGAATCACATACCAAAATTAAAATGTAGCTATTGAAAACATTTTTAAAATGTTCCTTCCTAGGGTATGTTAAGTTAATTCGAAATGTTATCTTTTCTGTGCTAAAGATTAATTCCATTATTTTACCTGGCAACAAATTGTAAGTCGTCTGTTTATCATAAACTATTATGTTTATTGTTAATTTAATATCAATTCAAATTGTCTTTTAATATTCAAAACAATAAAACCTGGGCTGTCTGATTATCTTTAATGCAAATAGAACTCGAAAAGGTTTAAGATGCTATCGATTAATTACAAATTTACTTAATTTAATATTTAATTAAAATCACTCTGAATCTCAACGGCAAACTGATCGTTTTGATATATATATATATATATATATATATATATATATATATATATATATATATATATATATATATATATATATATATATATATATATAAAATTTGCTCCTTGTCATAAATGGGTTAACAGAAAAATCTGAAAACCATTCAGTGTGAAAATATAAAGATAACAACTTGTGTGAATAAAGCGGTCAATAGTTTACGCAACGACAGATTGTATTTAAAAACTAAATGTACTGTGAGAACTGACCTCACTTTAAAATGATATACAGTGTGCCTCCCACCTCCCATTTCGTTATAATGGCAAAGTGCATGTTTTCCTCTGGAAGACCCGAAATAAGTGTTAAATTCAAAAAGTGAAATAAGAGCTAGGTGCACATATGTAATTTTAAAAAAAACTGTGAAAGTGTCATTAAATTGTTATTCGATGGTAAAGGAGGAACTGTGGATAAGAAATGGGTACCCTTCAATATTATAGAAAGAATGGCAGTATATCCATGTTTTGCACTGGGATACCCAGAATATATGTCCGATCAAAAAGTAAAATAGGAGTTGCAAAATGGCACTATGTACAGTTACTGTAATAGAGATCTGTTTCAATTTCATTCAGTGGTATAAGAGAAGTTGTGGATAACAGATGGGTACACCAACTGTAACAGTGTACTTACCATAGAATTTTCAAAATGTTGGTTTCAGTGAAAATGCTGATCAAGGAGGAAACGGAGTACGGACCTGTAAAGATGGAATTCTTATAGTCCTCCACAGCACCTGACCCTATCACTGATGTTTTAAGCTCTCCTTTTTAAGCGCTAAGCGCAGCGCAAAGCGCTTTCTGTCAGCGTAAATCTACTTCCATTCGCGAACCAGCGCCACTATAAGCAAGTTAGATAACTCCTCTTGTTATTCTGAAAATATTCAACAGGAAATCCCTGACTCTCTTCCTGCTATTTTAGTGTACTGCTGCGTTACGTGTATTTCTAATAATAGGAAGCAATTAGTAAGGTAAAGGGATATTTCACAGTTAGTAGATAAAAGCAGTTCTTATGCTCTTCTCTACACATTGTAGTTACTTTAATTCATGTCGGCACACATTACTTTTGTATCATGTAGGTAATAATTGCTGCATCTACTGCGCAAATACTTAATTAAAAGCAGTATATTATTAATCATGTACATGTAATATAGTGATTGAATAAGTACACAATTTAAAACTCAGATGGGATTTTAATAATTAAGTTTTATACAGCTGTAACTCTCAAACTGGAAGTGAGATATTAGCATGCTGAGATCTATCTGTGAAGTTGATTTTTGCATCTACGTATCAATTAGTAACAGACTGCAATGCATTCATGGACTGTCTTTTTAATGTCTTTACTTGTGTTGTACTCTATACTTGTATCATATGAGTAAAACATATTATGTAAATAATTCGAAAGGAAAAGCAGTTTCTGTGGTTGTACAGACATGTAGGGTATGTGGTGGTTGTTTTTTCAACGATTCCATTCAAACAGTAAAACTTATTTCTCGGAATATTGTGCTTTAAAATTGTGTATGTAGTGTACAGGATATGGCGAAAAATGCTAAAACCTTAATTAAGGTATACCTTTACTCAGAGGACTAAAACTTTCACTGATAAGAACGAGAAACCACCTTTGGCATATTGTACAACTATGATTCTTGTGTTAAATTTCAATTTCAAATAACTAGGTCAATGGCCTACTTTACATGCTAGTGGCCCCTGAGTATTTCTCGGAAAATACCTCAAATTTACACACTATGACCAATATTTTCTTTATTAACAAAATATTAGAAGCAACACAACTCTTTGAATAATGAAATATTATAGCAATGGAACAGCGTTGCTTCATATAAAGAAACAATTAGAGTTTAGGTCATAAACTTAATAATTATTATAGTCAGAATTTCCTCTTTTATATTTATATTTTTCGCCGTTTTAAATCGAATATTTAAAAAATCTGAATGATAAAAACTCTAAGCCTATAGCCTCAGGTTACATTTGTTGCATTAATTCTCATGGTATTAACATTATATGAGGTCAATGATCACATTATTGAGATATGTTGTCAGGAGTGTTTTTTGTTCATATTTTTGAATTTCTTTATTTCATAGCAATCAATTATTTGAATTAATTTATGAGGTTAAACACATATAATATTTGCAAAATGTTGTTTAAAATTATATGTAACCTTTACATTGTAATTAATATTGCAAAAAATAAAAAATTCTGACAAAAATGACAAATTAAAAATTTAGTCCGAATTTCCTCTGCTCTACCATACATTGATTTTTGTTCCTGTTTATTTTCTTCAAATAATAAAATATTATTTTTTTTTATTTGATATTGAATTAAATCTTGGTTTTGTTATCCATTTTGAACAATTTTTGATTTAACATATTATACTTTTTAAAATTTCCTTTCTGTTTTCTCAAACCTGAGTACAAACGTCATCCTTAACGTTCTTAGCAATGGGCAGGAATAGGGTTAATGTAATGTTAAGCAACAGTTTAATACTTGAAGTAGGAAAATATAAGGAAGAAATAGTTTATGTAAAAATGTGCTTAAGCTGTGTTGCCGATTCTTAATGAAGACTAAATGAAAACAGAATAAAACTAGAGGTTGAGCAGTGAGCCCACTAAATGATACCCCCCGCCTCCCATAATGTCCATGTTTTGCTATTGTTTTACGGTAATGTGTAAAGAGGAATAACTCGTCTTATCAAAAGTTCTATATGTGACGTCATAGGTAAGAATATAATGGCAATGTCCATGTTTTGCAATGGGAAACCTAAAATACGTGTCGAATAAAAAAGTAAAATAGGAGGTGCACAATAGCAATATGTAATCATTAAATTTCACTCAGTAGTATAAGAGGAGTTGCGGATAAGAGATGGGTACAACAAAGCGTAACAGACGGACGTACGGAAATAACTTAATACTTGCATATATTTTCTTTCTTGGTCTCTTGATCGAATTAGTTATCATTGAAAAAGCAGAAAAATAATGAGCAATTATTTTCCGTATTCCTTTTCAACTAGCACAACCATGCCGTAGATGTTTTTCCTCTCAGCATGTTATGCATAGTAGAAGATCATACATACAAGTAAAGAATGATATAAAGCATCAAGCGTCCGTAAAAAAATATTGAAGCATTTTAAATTATTTTAACAATAGTCAAAAATGCTTGGGGGGAGGGGGGAGGGATAATGAATTTTTTTATTCCAAAGAAGAAAAGAGTAAAAAAAATTTACAAATGAGTAAAACATGTTGTGATATCAACACAAATGTTACTGCAAATACGCCATAAATCATGTATTTGAGAATCAGAGATAAAAGGATAGCGTCGAAATATTAGTATAATGTTTTATACTCAAATATTTATTTACCTATTTAATGTATCTGACAAAAAGGGCGTTAATTCTAGGATGCTCATTCCATCTACATAGAGTTTTGTCACATGACGATGTTACAAACATGATGCCAATCTTCAGTTTGAAACACTCGTAAACGCAGAATGAATTTGTGATTTAAAATGATCACCAGAGGATTTTAGCTTTCAGTGTTGCACACAAATGAGAGGAATGAGTGTTCAAATTTATTTCAAAATATACATTTTCCAGCAATTGTATCGCTACATTTAAACTCTAAATTTCATCGGAAAACTCGATTACCATCTCCCTTCCAATAAATAGCAATTTATACGCAAATATTACCTCGAATAGATTCCTACAAAGCGATGGGGAAAGAAAATATTTTTACACGGAGAATTATCTTCTTGCAGTTTCATGTATGTTATATTGAAAGATTTTTTGACAGAAGAAAAAAAAGACATAAGACAATGCTGAATTTCATTATCCAATGGGAAGTTTTCAGGACTAACATATTTGATTATGTACCAAACAACTGTGCTCCCCAAGCGCTGTCGCACTGTCAAGATATCGCTTAAAATTCAATACAACAGGAAATTTAAATTCAAAATAATTCTGATGAATTTCAAATCAATATGCTTAGCGCTTCCCAGTACTTTCAGTACTTTGATTTTGCTCTGCTTTTACTTTTTATTGTTCCAATATAATATACAAGTATCTTTGTACTGTAAATAGGTACAATAAATGGACTTCTTGGGGATTTCGATGGAAACCCATCTAACGACCTACTCTTACCAAATGGTACCGTTTTAGAACCAAACGCAACGGAGGAAACAATTTTCTTTTCTTTTAATAATGCATGTGAGTATTCAATTTGATTTGACATAAATGCATAAGAATACTATAGCTAATAAAATTGTAAACATTGTTGTTGTTACGATAATTCTGTTTATAACTTTTTTCTTTTTTAAGGGAGAATCGAGAGGAATGAATCTTTGTTCACATATCCCAACGGAAAATCATACGACGATTATAATAACTATTTCGTTAGAATGTTTCGTCCAGTATTTTCGTCATCTGTTATTCATTCTGCTACACCAAATGCTAGAGCTCTATGCGGCAACAACACAGACTGTCTGTTTGACTTCCACATTACTGGATCCCTGGAGATCGCACAGGCCACCCTAAACTTCACAGACGAACTACAAGATGCAGAAGATGCATCTGTGCCAGGTAGATAAGTGATTTATATGAAGGGGGTTCAGATGATTGTACATATAACAGCGGTAGGCATGCCTGTTATTCACATTTTGGCATTATTGGCTTTTATCCAATTGCATAAAGGTAATTTCAGAGGTCTTAGAGAGGAAAATGTTTATTCGCTGTATATATGATACTATTAAGACTTTTTATTACTGATCATTATATTTTAAATAACATATTTGCGTGGATAGGTAGAATTGTGCATGTTGTAGCTTTTAAAATCTAGAAGAAAAATATTTATAATTTCAGTGATCACGTGCCCGGTTCTTGAATCTATAAAAGGCGGGGTTTGGATATCAAACAGTACACAAGAAAATGCTACAGCCAGGTTCAAATGTGGAATGGACTACTTACTTATAGGGAATTGTCTACCAAAAACGTGTAAAAATGGAAAATGGACCCATGAACAGAAATGTCTATGTGAAAAAATAACCACCACGACACTGCCCTCCACTCCTCAAATGATAACTCCATACAGTACTGCTATGTTGAAGACGGTGTATGACACAGTCAAAATGATGTGGTACACTGTTGGTGGGGGTATTGTCATCATCATAATCATCGTCTTCATCACGTCCCTGTTAATTTGCTTTAAAATGAGGTAATAAACTTTATCATTATCGTATACTTAATCAGTAAAAGTACCAACTATGAAAAAGATTCATCTAAAAACTCATTACAAGAAACCGCACCATGAGCAGCGAATTATACTGCAATGTGTATTTTTATGATACGAGAACAATGTCTTTTGATGAAAATGATTTTGTTAATGATAAGATTCCTTAAAAGTTTTCCCGGTCAAGACAATTTTCAATGAAGGATATGGAGATAACGAACAGTATTCAATATCAAAGTCCATAAAACAATACAAAATAGGAGAAGAGCAAACACAGACCTTCAAAACATCAAAGGTGGGATCAGGTGCCATGGAGGAGTGAGCATCCCCTCGAGTTGGAGGCCACAGCAAGCAATTTCTTCTTTTCACGTATAAGATTTTGGCACAAAGTCTGCTTCATATGAATTCAATAAAAGGTCTGCTAATAAAGGAGCGCAATTGGTACCCATGGGAATTCCAATAGATTGTTGGAATATCTGGTCTCCAAAAACCACATAGATATTATCAATCTGAAAATCATGAATCTTTCTGATGTCAACTTCAGAGTATTTGTGTGTGCAATCAGAATGTGTTTTAACAAAATAATTTTGCAAATGACCAATGAACAGGTAAGTACATTTACGAGTTCCATTTTTATTGCAAGGAGCACACGGCAGATTTGATCAACAGGGAATGCTCACTCCTTTATGACACCTTATCACACCTTTGATGTTTCATTAAAAATAAAAGACGTGCATTTCAGTAGAAAATTAAGCTATACTAAGCATGACATTTTCATATCCTTTAAGTTCCCGCCCTGAAGAACAGAAAAGAATGAAAGCTTGGAAAAATCGACATGCTAATTAGGCTTTTCACTTCTAACTGGAAGAAATTACGCTTCTGTTGTACAACTCCTTCTATCATTGAGAAAATACCCTAAAGTTATTTTTAAAAAATAGTTATAAATTTAGAGCTACCTTTGCATTACTGTTGAGTATCCTTAGGCCTAACAAACAAAACAGTGATACCTTAAATACAATATTTGCATGGTTTCAGATCAGGAAGGGAGTATATGGAAACTAACAAGGGTACTCCATCTTATTCTGAGAGCTCTAATGGGTACAAGAGAAGAACTGGGAGACCCCCTAGACCACGTGGTAGCTTCTCCAGTCGTTCCGAGTTAAGTGGGCGGAGTTTGCCTCGTTACAGTGTCCATGACAACAGAGCATTCGGTTACATGGAAGCTGAGGATAGATACGTAGATGTCCCGCCACAAGAACACCGACGTCACGATGTTCTCTACTAGTCAGTGGACACGGAGATTGACTTGTTATGTTACCAGTCCACTACTCTATAGCTCATAGCAATCATTCAAAATTTTTAAAATTATGTACATTTACATATTTCCGAAATAATGAAAAATTGGAAGATTTTACATGTGCTTTAGATATCTATAATGCGCCTGATGGACATTTTATTTATTCAAAACAAGTAATTCAAAGTTTTTAAACTTTCACAATGAATGCTAGGACTCATTGTATTACAAGACGTCAAGCACCCTGTACATGAGCTTTATCAACAACGCGACGAAAGGAATTGGGACCTGGAGAGTAAGTATTAAAAAGACTACCATACTAACATGTGTAGATTTTAACAATATAATAATATTTACATCCTCCGAATATTTTTTTCTTTATTTTCTATCAAGACCATTGCCATTTATCAGTGCATAAACGACATAAGCAAGCCAGGTGCAATGTTTTCTTAATAAAAAAAAAACTGCACTGTCTAACACTGTTGAAATTTCAATAATAAATTATTTAACATAGCATTACGGTCACCCAGTCTCCTAACAAACAGTACACATAGGCCTAGTGTCCGCAAGACCAACATTAGCCTTGGTCTACACACGTGCGGTGGAGCTGTCAAACGCATCCAGCGAGCTCGGAGAAACACGTTTTGTTTTGCCGAGAAGTTACGATGGCAGACAAAACTTTTCTTTTCTTAATTAGATCATATGAAAACGATATATATATATAAATCCCTGTTGAACTATATATAGTTTGTTTTTTGTATCTGCAACAACTTGTGTTTAAAATGGCCGGGTTAGGAAAATCAGGACCGGGTCGGAAAATTCTAAACTGAAAAACTTTTTTGTTTTGAAAATTACTGAAATATACTAATGTATTCGTCGCAGAAATTACTTACATTATTCAAGTTCTATATAAAATGGTATGCTGAACTTCAACACGAACCCGAATCTCCAACCCAGTTCTCGTTTTGCCACACATACCCTACAGTTTACAAAGTGTACACACGAGCAGAATCCGGCCAGGGATTGAAAATTCCGTCATTTAATAATACACACACACAGACAGATTAATTTTTTCTTGAAGAAGAAATTGTATGATAATTAACGGACTATAAACATATACTTAATACAATTGTTGATATAGTATTATCAATTCATCGGTGAAAAGATGAATAAAGAATGACCTAAATATTCTCTGTTATCAAACATGTAAAAAAAAAAAAAAGGCTGAGGAGGGAGCGAGCGTAGGAATAATATATTCGATCAGTGCATACTATTTATGCAAGATACTGTAAACCAACTATTATTCGCGTCATCATTTATTCGCGATTCGTCCGTTTGTAATCAATCCGCGACGATTAATTTACGCGACCGAGGAAACTTTTCCTTCAAATACTAAGGAAAATGATGATTCGCGGCGATTAATATTCGCGAGCTAAATTCGGTCGCGAAACTCGCGAATATTTCTCGCACGCGAATAAAAGTTGGTTTACAGTATATTACTGTATTCAGCGGCGGCTCACACAAATTGGTCCGACCAAAATAGTTCCATCATGATAAGTAGATACAACATTATTTTTCATGATAAGAGTAAAATTGTGTATGTCATACGTTAAAGAAATCAAAAATAACGTCAAAATATTATTAGAAAGTCACTTTCCCCCCGAAATGCAAATAAAGAAGAATAGATATGGGTTACCCCATATCCAAAGATATTAGACTTTTAGATTTAATATGTTTAACAGTGTTTATAATGACGTTAATAAAAAAACTGCATTGTCTAATTATGGAACTGTTGTAAATTTCGTGAGTCCATAGCATTACGGTCACCCAGTCTCCTAACAAACAGTACACATAGGCCTAGTGTCCGCAAGACCAACATTAGCCTTGGTCTACACACGTGCGATGGAGCTGTCAAACGCATCCAGCGAGCTCGGAGAAACACGTTTTGTTTTGCCGAGAAGTTACGATGGCAGACAAAACTTTTCTTTTCTTAATTAGATCATATGAATACGAATTCTGATTAATGAAAATCATACAATCCCTGTTGATCTATATATAGTTTGTTCTAACATTTGTATCTGCAACAACTTGTGTTTAAAATGGCCGGGTTAGGAAAATCAGGACCGGGTCGGAAAATTCTAAACTGAAAACCTTTTTTGTTTTGAAAATTACTGAAATATACTAATGTATTCGTCGCAGAAATTACTTACATTATTCAAGTTCTATATAAAATGGTATGCTGAACTTCAACACGAACCCGAATCTCCAACCCAGTTCTCGTTTTGCCACACATACCCTACAGTTTACAAAGTGTACACACGAGCAGAATCCGGCCAGGGATTGAAAATTCCGTCATTTAATAATACACACACACAGACAGATTAATTTTTTCTTGAAGAAGAAATTGTATGATAATTAACGGACTATAACCATGTACTTAATACACTGTAAAAAATGCGCTTAGAAAATAAATACTTCCATTACGTGTTTTGACCTAAACATGTATAAGATTGTGTTTAACAGCTAAACACTTAGGTCTAAACGTGTGTTAGATTGTGTTTAACGGCTAAACACTTATGTCTAAACATGTGTTATATCTAAATGATGTTAAGATTTAACACATGTTTAGATATAAGTGTTTAGAAATTGAACACTTTTCTGTGAAGTGCAGAGTTATCTTTCCGGAAATGACGCATATATATTCGAATGATAAATAGAGCGGTTATCGAAACAAAGGAAATCCCAATGTTACTAAAGAAGATGGATTAAAGGAAGTGAATGCTAATCAAAGTGATAACCATGAAGAGATTGTGAAATGCATTGAAACTGCAACATTACTGCGATAAAAGGTATGTTAACTATTATTTTCATTTTACATAAATTGACCATGATGGGCTACGTAAATAGACATGCGTTTCCACATGTAGCTGTAGATCAAGATTACCTTCGGTTATATATTTTGTATTCCTGAAATCTAGAAAGGAGTACACTATATAAAATATCAATAATATCTATAACAGTATCAATACTAAATAGTGGTTATATAGACGAGGTTCAATAAAAGTAGCACAATAATAGCTATCAAACATGTAAAAAAAAAAAGATTCATACAAATCCAGCCATTGAAAAGCATATTTTGATAAAATTTGAATTTCTTTCTTACAGGATATGGTCCACATCGAACTTGAAAGCAAAAATACATGTATCAGAGAAACTGTTGCCATCTCCAAGTCCACAATGACATGCCATCGTTCTTACATTTTCAACACTTCTTACTTTCTAGGGGAAACTGAGTTTTGTGAAGTCTGCTGTTCGTTATAGCTTTGAACAACCTAAAAGTATTCTCAAATAACGACAGTGGATTACCTACTGACGGTCACAGATGAAAACAAATTATGCGTGTGTTGCTCAGTGAAAAATTGCTGGAAGTTAAACTTGATACAGACATGAGAAATAACTGCTTGCTAATCTGGTTAGAATTAAAACCAGCGTGTAAAAATTTAATGTATATTTAATTTAAAATTCTTTATAAATAATCCCTGTTTGAATGTTCATTGAATAAAACTCAAAATGTAAACAATTGTTATTTTTTCAGCTTTCTTGCAGGAAGACAACGAAAACATCCAAGTGTTTAATTTGTAAACATGTATCATAACATGTTTTGTAAAGTGTTTAAGGTCTAAACATGTAAGTGTTTAGGGTCTAAACACTTTCCGTTACACGTAATGAAATTAAATGTGTTTAGAATTTCAACGCATCAAAAAAAGTGTGACAAGAAAGTGCTTAGGAAAGTGTCTATCATCTAAACACATTTTTTACAGTGTACAATTGTTGATATAGTATTATCAATTCATCGGTGAAAAGATATGAATCGAAGAATGACCTAAATATTCTCTGTTATCAAACATGTAAAAAAAAAAAAGGCTGAGGAGGGAGCGAGCGTAGGAATATTGATATTTTTTATTTGCATTTCGGGGGGAAAGTGACTTTCTAATAATATTTTGACGTTATTTTTGATTTCTTTAACGTATGCCATACACAATTTTACTCTTATCATGAAAAATAATGTTGTATCTACTTATCATGATGGAACTATTTTGGTCGGACCAATTTGTGTGAGCCGCCGCTGAATACAGTAATATATCTTGCATAAATAGTATGCACTGATCGAATATATTAATAATATTTACATCCTCCATATATTTTTTTCTTTATTTTCTATCAAGACCATTGCCATTTATCAGTGCATAAACGACATAAGCAAGCCAGTTGCATTGTTTTCTTGAACAGAGGCTGTTCCATCCATTATGCACACAATCATGACATATTCATCAATAATAAAATATTTAACGTTTAATTTTACTTTGAATGTTTTTTTCCATACAAATGTAAATATATACAATGAAATGTCTTTCTTTGTTATACTGCAAAAAAAAAAAAATACTTGTAAGCGGGTTATGTATTTTTTTCTGCAACAGCTGCGACATTCATTCTCGTACTAACAAAGAAAGAAAGCATTTTATCATTTTACATTATTTTAAAACTTGCATTTTAATTCCCTTAATTATCTCATAAACTTTTGAGCATCAATCCCAGCTACATCACCATGTTCAAAACAAGCCAAACGGGTCTCACGAGCACGAGTTCTCAACAGCTGCTCAAGTAGATAAAATTGCTAATCGTGGGCTCCCCACAGAATAAAGACCAGGATAGGGATATCTGAAGAGATAAATTTAGTTTATGTGCTCTTAAATGCGGGCAATCATGAACAACTCAGTTCGTATGTACATGTACCTGAAGCACATTTGCAGCTCTGTTCTGCAGCCATTAAAATGATAAAGCGAGTGTTTGTGAATAGAGCATTTATTACATTACAAATGCCAAATAAAATGAAAAATTTTACAATTTCAGAATGCAGCAGAAGGTGGGGTGCAAAAAATATCCCACACCTTCAACACAAGAAAATCAGTAATCTGAACAATAATAAAAATGTGCATGGAGGTTTGAAGGGGGGTGGAGGAGGGTAAAATTTTCAAACCACGTTTTTTGGAGCCAAGCGGAATTATGAATATGGGTTAGGCTAATAGCCGTAAATAGAGGGCGCTTGGAAACTATAACCCGGAAAAACCCCTCAAGACCCAAACATTCATACACATTATTAGTAAATCAAAATACAAAAACCTTTGAGCATTTAGATCCCATAAATTCCTTTATATACATAAATACACTTATTGCATAAATGTGTAGTTCTTCAAAGCCCATGTTAACACTTGTACCTGTTTACTCATTTGAAAACAACCTTTTGTTACTTTACATCAGCTATTCAACAAAATGTTTCATATGAAACAAGTTAATCTTAAAATCTCGTATGAAAGTTTTATGAATCTGAAAAACGGTTCATCAATAAAACAACCATTATTGTTGTTTTTATTCTAATCTTGCTTGCAAAGGATCACATAACTTTTAGAATTTTTTACGTCAGTTTATTTTCCAAAAATACAAAATTGTACACACCTCAAAATTGGCAGAACACAGCAGTATGGTTGCTAAGATTCATTTTAGGTAAGATAATAAATCCAACTACATGTACTCCCTTTGTTTATATTCTCAAATTATTTCCCATTGCCAAGGGCTTAATTTCCAATACAAATAAAAATCTTCCAAGATATGGGTTAATAATTATAAGAAATGCCTGAACCACGCCAATTCCAGGTATTATTATATAATAAAGATATTGCTATTAATTCAAAATGAGTTTACCGTTTTTGACAATCATTAATTTTTTTACTGTTGTCTTCAATAAATTATTTTTATATAAGAAATAAAATCCAAATCTTAAAAAAATAAAACAAAGTAGATAAATTGAACTTTAAGAAACACATGCTTCAAAATTTCTTTTAAAAAAAGCACTTCGAATAAAAATATACATGGTTGAAACTTTTTTCTTAAACCAGAGAATTGAAAACGTAAAATGTAAAGAATTCTGCAAAGAGAAATTGCATATCATGTACCTTTCTCATCAGCTGTTAAACTGTTAATCTGATTTTTACCTTATAATACCCTGTAGATCATGCATGCAAGAACTATAATAAGCACTAAATACATGTAGTATAATACTCGAGCACTAATTATTGAAATAATTATGAAAGACTAATAAATGACTAGACAATTTTAACTCAACTACACACGCAATACAACTAAGATAAAACTTTTTTTTTTTAAAAATGCATGATACTAAAATAATGCTAAATAACGTGAATAAGGGTAGTTACTTCTACTACTAAAGACAACTGTTGGAAGAAAAATGAAAACAAAAGACCCTTTCACATCACTGCAGAGAAAACAACGACATTACATAAAATGGATCTCTGATATGCTTCAATGGACTATGGAATACAAGAAGTAATGTTTAACATATTTATAATTAATGATCAATTTCTTACAATAAATATTCTTCAATATTCATACTTAATCAATTTTCATAATCAGAAAAAGTAATTATTCTTCAACTGGCTTAAATTAAAATGAAACTAATTCTGATAAAAGGTTTTCCTTTTTTTCAGCAAAGCATTTTTTCTTTGATATCAACTCTGAGCCTAATCTTTAACAGAATAATTTCACGAGACCTGATTTTGTAGGAGAGCATTCAGGATACGAATTCTGACAACAATTTTTTTTCACATAAAGTAACAAAACTGCATGTTTTCAAAAAATCATGATTGTATTCTAAAAAAAATATAAATTTCTATGCATGTCCTTCTTTCGGGTCTCTGCTGATGGAGTTAATAATGTTTACTTAATGGCCTTGTATCTCCACGTCTTCATATTCTTTTCCTTATTTACTTCATGGCCTCATATGCGTATCTCTGCATCATTATTTACTTCATGGCTTTGTATCTCTTCGTCCATATTAACATTTACTCCATGTCCTTATGGCTACATGTTCTTATTAATGTTTTACTTCATGGCCTCGTATCTCCGCGTCAGCCTCTTTGTGATTTCCTCAGACAGAACTTTCCACACTTTCCCGTGTTTCTCCATGTCCACCTTGTCGGGGTGATAATGGATGATAGCCTTCTGCAGCGTTTTCTTCACGGTACAATGATCGACGTAGGACCCTTTTTTCTTCACATTTCCCTCCAGCTTGTGGTCCTTATTCTTTGGAGGGAAGACTCTGTACACGTATCGGAGGAATTCCTGGCTGTCTTTTTCGTCTGCTTTCTCGATGTTCTTCATTTCTTTCTCTATGCCCTTTATGATCTCTTCTCGTTCTTTGTTCCACTTTTCCTCCTCGGCTGAAACGGTCTCTTTCTGGTAACGCTCAAGAATTTCTGCACAGTCCTTGAACCAGTCTAAAATAAGGATGAAGATTCTGATATGTGGTCACATCCTTTGGGGGAGAATTATAATCTTGTTTCAGAGGTAACAAAAAATTTCCAAAGCTACTAAATTCCTTTTTTTAAAACTCAAGTAAATATTATTGCTCAATAAATAAACTTATCTATGAAACATAAAAAATTTTGGTCATTTTGATTGTTCAATTATCATGTCCGTATGCAAATCATTAAGTTTTATTTATTAGCTCCATCATCCTTTATGAGAAATACGAGATAAACACAGACCCTCTGAGTTAAAGGTGCGTGGGTGCATGGAGTGGGCTAACTGCATGGATCTCATCAAATATTCTTTGGCTTTGTACTTGATTTTCAGGACTTTATCATACACCCTTCCCAGACGGCTGAGAGCCACAGCCTCCATCTCGACCTCTGTGACCTCACGCGTGCGAAGAACAGCCTGTTTGTACCAATCAATCACTTCATACACCATATCCATGTTCAGGGCCTCCTGATCCAATAACAGCCTCCCATACAACTGATCACCTGACAAATAAGTACAGATTAAGTAGATCAGAAATGTACTGTATCAACACAAATTTTCATGGGGATAAAATTTCCTTGATTTGCCATCTAAAATAGTTTCATGGGCATTTAATTTCATTGATTTGAAAGTAACCCTATTCAATATTTAGTCATATAAATTTTCATGTGGGATTTAATATCATTGATAATTCTTAACAACGAAATAAACAAAATGTTATCCCCCAAGAATATTTGTGCTTTTATAGTATATTTTGCAATCATCAATAAGAGGCCTAAAGGCCATACTGTTCTTTACCAGAATTCACCCCTGTAATACGTATTATGGCCCCATCCTACCTCCAGGGGTCAAGATTTGAACAATTTAGAATTAACATTACCTCATGATGCTTCCACATAAGTTTTAGCTTTTCTGTCCCAGTGCTTTTTGGGATGAGGATTTTTAAAAAAAATTTTCCCAATATATCTTAGAGTAAAACTTGGATTCGCTATTGTGACCCCACCCTATCTCAGGTGATCAGAGAAGCTCACTTGAGCTTTCAGCTCAAACTTTCAGCTCAGGAGAGTTAAAAAATAGCAATAGCATACATTTTTCTAAATACCAGATACCAAAGGGAAGTAATGCATCAATTACTATGATTTCATTCACAGATCTGCCTCTTCCATTTCAAATAAATTAATGAGTCTCGGTAATTGATAATTACCAACACTAATGGCCTGCAAGGATTCAGCCATGCACTGGTGCATGAAGACATCTTCCTCTAGGATTCGGACCTCTGCCTGCAGGTTAGCTTTATCTCCCTGGAGCCTCTTGGCCTCATTGATTGGCATATAGCAGTCTCTCATCTCATACAGCCCTAGAATGATCAAATCAATAGTTACTGAAATCTGCCAAGTTTATTCACCATATCAAAACATGCTTTTACTTTTGGTATTCCAAACAGTCTACCAATATTTGATATATTCACATAAGTTTAACTCTTTTCCCCCTGTTGCCACCATTTGACGCACTGGCCATTTCCCTATAGCATTTCTCTGGCTTCCCCCTGAAGCTTTTTTGACTGATTTAAGAAAACTACTAGTGCAAGTTTAATGGATTTATTTTGATATAAAACATCATCAGAACATCACATATTGCATATCAAAATGATCAGAAGACATTGAACTTTGAAAATTTTAGATTAGTGAATGTACAGAAGTCACCTGTATTTCATAACAGAAGTGAATTCAGGTAAATTTACCTGTAAAAAAGAAACTTTGTGTTTTTGCACTATTTACAACATGATTTCAAATCAAAACTTCTTATAACATATAAATAACATCTATAGCTACTATTTCTCAACAAATTTAAAGTCAATTGTTGGCTTAAAGGTAAATTTTTTACCTGAGAAACTACACGAGACAATGTTCATAATAATGAAAAATCCATAGTTGCCAACTCACCCGATTTCGTCGGGTTACACCCGATTTTTCGACCCTTAACCCGATTATTTTTTATGACCCGGCGGGTCATGCTTTTCACCCGATTTTTGCCGAACAACCCGAAAATCTCCCGATTTCCGGATTTGGTTTGTAAATTAGGTTGCACTTTTAACTTCCAGTTACAACCCAAGCTTGGATCTACGTAAACAATGCCGATGGCTATGCTCAGTGGGCCATTTACCAGTAAATTATGAGTGCAGGTGTAAACAATTAACTGGGAGTTGTTTTGACAAATCAAAGTTTGAAGTCAATTTAAAATGGCTTCCGATAGAAGTAGATCATTATCAGGGTCAGCAGGAACAAATTGAACCAAGAAAAAGAGAAGCAATATTTATGTACATATCAATTAAGGAATCTTGGAAAGCAACTTTCATACTATAAAATACAGTGATCGAAGATAGTGTAGACCTTCCTGTATATCTAAAACATATTAAACTTGTTATTTAATTAAATTAAATAAGAGATAGAAAAAATTACTTCAAAATCAAAACTGGAATACTTCCAAATTTAGCACAAATTAAAATGAAAAGGCTTTCTTTAAAAAAATAAAAAGCACACTTAATTCAGGTCAGTACTGAATTAAATAATGAAACCTTCAATGCTCTTTTTAACCTCTAAATTCAACATTTTAACATATATTAATTTTTTTGTCTTTGTAAGTTAAAGCCTTTTTTAAATAAAAGAATTCTCAATACACAAATACTTATATATATATAATAAAATATAATTTAATGATGGTGAATATGTCGTGAATGTCGTTACGCGTTAAGACCAGATTTTTTACTTTCCAAATCTGGTCATGACCAGATTTTTACATGTCAGAGGTTGGCAAGTATAAAAATCAATGATAAATAAATAAACTAGAGCCGAGCTCGTTGCAAAGCAACGAGTAGGTCTTCCGTCCTGTTTGACCGGGAGTGACTTTCATTTTAAAACAAAATGAGTAATGAAGTCCAAAAATAGTTTAATCCTCCAAATCTATGTCAATTATTGCAAAATTAAGCCATTCTTTAATACTTCCGGTTCAACCGGAAGTGACGACAACGGACGGAAAATTAATATTTAAGCTTCTGGTGACACGTTACCCAATAACCTGTCAAAAACGGCAAAAATATGCATTTTCTGACTACTTCCGGTTCGACCAAAAGTGACGTCGCCGGACGTAGTTTGACGACCCCATTAGATAAAGCTTGATATTTTGAACAACTTTGCTTCTTTGATGTATAACAAATTCTCAATACTTTTTGAGATATCTGGAAAAAAACTTTTGGCCCCTCTAGATCCCATAATTTAGGGGTCAGCCTTTTTTTCGACATATCAATTGAAACATCTTCTAATTCTACACAAATTATGTTCTATATATTTTAACAAAATATTTTTAGTTTAGAAGAAAAGTAAAATATGCGTAATTTTTGGCTCTTTTAAGCGTTCTAATTTTTGACCCCTATATAGCGCCATTTTGAATAGAGAAATCGAAAAACAAAAACCAATGTGCACAACTTCAATCCTTCTATTATCTAAAATCAGTAGAATTTCTGCTCCAGCTTTAGCCGTCTCTGAGCCTTTGTCTGGAAACGAAAGCCTATAAATTTTCCTTTAAAGGGAAATAACTCAAAACCGGAAGTGGCTTTTTCAAATTTTAGACAGACTTTTGATAGAGTTTATTAACGTCTATAACCTCTGAAAATTTGAGCAAAATCCGTTGAGAAATGAGCGAGATATGAGGCCTCAAAGTTGCGGTCTAGGAAGCAGAAGAAAAAAAAAAAGAATAATAATCTTTACCAACAGAATCAGTAGAAGGTCTTCCGTTGGAAACGGAAGACCTTAATAAGAATGAAGTTAAAAACTATCACATGCTATATATCACTGAGTTCAGAAAGTATCTAGTTATCTTTTTATCACATAATAATACAACAAATGCAATTAACATAAAGGTAAACTCAGGTAAATTTACCTGTGCACTATTACATTTAATTTTTGCACTAGTTGAAGGCACCAATTTTTTTTAACAACATTTTGGATATAATAAACTATAAAATTATGAGTTAACAGTTCTAACAAGATTAATTCAGCATCATAAATTAGTATACACCTGGCAGGATTTCATAAATATAAACGAACAGTTTTGATATATAAATAGAATTTCATATAAATAACAGCAAATAGACATAAATCATCTGAACTGAGATCAAATCATACAATGAGACTTTTAGTCACACAAAATATAAAATTGAATCACATTTTCTTGGCACTGTAGATACACTCAGTCACACAGGTAAAACAGGTAAGTTTCAGGTAAATTACCTGGTGTGAAGGGGATTCGCACTATTTAGCTCATGAATGTTTTGCACGAAAACAAGGCTGACACATGTGGAGATTGCAAACGGGACATCCTGTCACAACTTCTTTACGAACACCTTCCAGGTAGCAGTGTTTGCACCTTCGACGCTTGCCCTCCATACGCAACAGGGAATGTGGCATACGATTGTTCTCAACAGCCATTGGAGAAAGGGCCTCACGGACACACACTCTCTTCCTTGAACAGAATTTCCCCACCAAACCACGGCCAAGTTCGAGTACAAAGTCCAGATGAGTAAATCTCTTCTTCTTTATGGTCCCTGCAGATGATTCTTTGTACAGGAGGTACGAATTCACACGGCAACAGTCCCAAGATGAACCACAATATATACTTCCAGTATTTCTTGCTCGGACGGCCACACGCATACTTTTTACGCAGTTGATCGTGAATGTCCACTCCGTTCATGTAGGTGTTATAGTCCGAAATGGCCTTAGGCTGCGGAACCATCACACGCTCACGTCCTACCTGACGCTCACACCTGACAGGATCACTAGAGCTGTTGTTGTGCAGGATAAGAACAATGTTGTTGTCATTCCATGCAGTCAGCGTCAGATTGTCTTTCTCATAGGCAACAGAATTTCCTCGTTGTGGGATGTGTTGTCTCTTGATGACGGATTTCTTCTGTCGAAGTGTTTGCGAAAGATCTTTCCTGTTGGGATTTACAGTTCCACAGGTGTAAATGTCATCCTCAAACAGGTCATTTGCGAGTCGAACACTGGTGAAGAAGCGATCATGGTACACGTGGTGATTCATTCCCACTAAGTCTTCTTGTGAGGCTGTGCACAACACTATAACCCAGTCCATATTGCTCCTGTATTGGTGTCCTATCTCTTTTCCCAGTGTACAGTCGGAATTCACTCATATAGGAGGTGCGTCCATCACATCGGGCCCAGAACTTGATCCCAAATTTCTCTGGTTTGGCAGGCATGTATTGTCGAAGTTCTGTCCTACCTTTATACCCCTTCATGGCCTCATCTATGGAAATTTCCGCTGAATGTTGGTAGAACTTCTTGAAGTTGGCGTTTGCAATGTCGTAGAGTGGCTTCACACGGTTGATGGGGTGATAGTGGGGGTCGTTTCTCGGCTGACGGGCATCCTTCGCATTCAGATGAAGATACTGGGTTAGTTTGGCATACCTGTCTCTGGACATCACCATCTTGAATCCCGTAGAACTAAGAAAATCGTCATCCTTCCAATAATCCTCATACTGGTGACGTGGGGAAGCGCCCATCAAAACGTTCAGTCCAAGGTAGGCCCGAATTTCTTCACCGGAAATCTGGGTCCAAGTTCTGTCGCACTCCCCATTTTCACGCTGGCACAAGACTGCATAGGCATTCGTTTCCTCGGCGATTTTCTGGTAAAAGTCTTTGGGAATGAACAAACCCAAACTAGAACTGTCCAATAGGGACAAATACCCCCCCCTGGGTTTTTCAGAGTAGGTGCCAATTCAAAAATATTTTATGGATCTAGTAAGAGGTGTTCACTATTGTCTAATAAAGTGCCCCGCCACAGCATGATACCCCCATCAAATATTGTTCGATAATCATAAATTGGTTAGGGTGCAAGAAAATCAAGTAACCTTGATTAACAGATTGACACAGATTTCAATGATCTAATTTCCATTTCTTATCATGCTTAAAATATTGTACATACATCTCTAAGAGACTTACAGTGTAAGGATTAATTAAAACAAATAATACATCATATAATTCTAAACTGGCTGTGTTAGAGCTTAACAAATATCCATCTGCAGCTTTCAATTGTTTATTGCATATTTTATGAAATAATGGAAATGCTACAGTCTAATAAAAAAAATCAAAAATTAATTATTCTTTAGACTATAAAATTCTAAGTGAGACATGACTGCAATTTGTTGCAAATATATAAAAATTGAAATGTAATTTTTTTTTAATGAACACATGTATAATTAATTTTAATTATATTATTCAATACTAATTCAGTTTTAATCATACACTAAAACATCAATTTGTTTTAATTACATTACACCAATTGAAAGATCTTTATCTGAACTACAGCCATCAAGAACTCTTAATTAACAGAAGCAACTATAAGGCCATTTCTTTTTGCCCAACTCCCAAGAGATAAATTAAGATAACACAGCATGATGCTCTTATTAGTTAACTCCCGACAATGAACTCATTAATTTCTCTCTAATTTGACATGCACATTTCTGCTATCAAAATTTCTCCTTGACCAGTGCTTGATAATTATGCCCATGGGACAAACTGAATTCCTTTCAAAACATTAACATTTGTTACAGAATTTGCTGTAAAGTATATGATAAAAAATAAGTTTTTACTTAATTTAGCATTTTTTAATAAGGATACAACTATATTTTTACATTTTTTAGGATTATGAAATTTAAAATTTTAAAGACTTATTTTTTTTTTAAAAAATCACTTAAATTAAAGGTCACTGTGACCTTGAAATAGGTCGTGACACACCGTCTACCCAAGATGCATAAATTGTCCAAGTTTGATGATTGTAAGTCTAATAGTTTTCTAGTTATGAGCCAAACAAAATCACAAAATAAAAAAGAAAAAACGCCTGTAAAATGCAGAAAAATCATCCAATCATGATGAAAATCCCAGGTGCACACCTTCATATGGTGAATAATAAGTGTATAAATTTTCAGACAAATCCATCCAACAGTTTCTGAGAAACGGTCCGGACAAAATCTTGTCTACAGACAGCCGGACAGACGGACAGACAGACGGACATGGTGATTCCAATATACCCCCCTAAACTTCGTTTGCGGGGGTATAAATAATCCAAAGGCGTTGCCGTATCAACATGGAAATCATCAGGTAACTTGGGGCCTGCAGGCAATGCACACCTGGGGACACCGTCGTCGCCATTGTTGTTTGCCGGGTGGTTCCGATTATGGGCCCGCCAGTCTCTCCCGTCGTTTCCATTCAGCACATCTTCGTTGTCGGAATCTGTGTCGATGTCATCACTACCAAAACCAGAAAATTCGGAGCCCGAATCTGCCTCAATAATGTCCATAACATGGTCTAAATCGGAGTCGTACTCGTCCGAGGACGCCATTTTCTTCTCACTTCAACACAGGTGTAAAACCCCGGATTTACACGTGACCTCTCACCTCTACGAAACATTACCAAATATGGTAATGTTACCTCATGTCTAATAAACACGATTGGATGTTATTTAGAGCTGAATTTATTTTAGAAACTGGGAAATTACCGAGATATATTGGGCTGTGTATGAATGCGTCAAAAGTCGTCAACAGGGAAATGGCGCGAGTCGTCAAATCGTGGCAACAGGGGGTAAAGGATAAAGTGCTCTAGGGGGAAAAGATTTAAACATATGGCAACCCAAATTTCCCCTGGTTTTTCATTGATGACAATTTGTATAACATCTTTTACTGAACAAATTCTATAGATAGATTGATGAGGTTGTAATCACTCATAACACCCCAAATTAATGATATTTATTCCTGTCAAATTTCTGAAACTACCGAGTAATTGTTCTCTATAAATAATGCAATTGAAAATGGTTGTGCCAATTTTGACAGCTACATGTATTTACATTTTAAGGCGCCAGTGATGAAAACCTTTTACCTCTTTTAAAATCCTTGTTCTGTATAGCAGTGATTCCGCAGTGAAAATGACAGTTAGTGAGCTCAATGTAGCACTCGGCTTGGATCTCAGGTATCTGCATGTGCTGGACGAGATCATGGTAAGTATGAGCCCGGTTCTCCATGGTGAGCTCGCTGACTCGCCCCGCCCGTAACTCCTCCCAACACGACTTGGCCGAGGCCAAAAGTCCGTCACGCCAGGTGTCCGGCTTCACACCAACAGAATGATGGAAACCGAAGGAGAAGTACTTGAAGGACTCCTTATACTGGTGGATCATCAGGGAGAACCTCTCAAGACACTGCTCGTCCACCCGCGCCATCTTCCATGACACCATAGCCAGGTTCTTAGCAGCAGAAACCTGTCAATATTTAGGGTTTTTTTTCTCTCATATATTTTAATTTTTATTTTTTCCAATTTTTTTTTGAAATTGCACATTTCTTTGTCAACTTAATATACATACAAATGCATATTGTTAATTCTCATATTTGTAGATATATACAGTGAAAGCTAGTGAAAAAAATTAATAAAATATTTCAATACCTCATACTAGAAATCTATACCAAGGAGATCAATTGAAATATTTCCTTTTTTCAACCAAGCTTTGAGCCTAAGTATGACTCAGTGTTTTCTGTATTACCTTCTCATCCTCATTATTGCTGAAGTTATAGGCTTTGTAGTAACAGTTTGCTGCCTGTCTGAGGCGCTCCTTCCTAATGGAGGGACACAGATTATCCTTGGCCGTCACGTAAATAGTATTCCCCTGCTCCCTCCAGTGACTCGACGACGTGTTCTGCGTCATGACGATCGCTCTTTGTACAGGAATTAAAATATGTGTAGAATCAGAATTCTTCAATTATTAAAGTTTTGCCACATAATTGGTATATTTTTTTCAGCAAGTGCAGCAAGCTCAATAGACTAACATGCAAAGACAGAGGAAATTCAGAATGAAATCTCTATAATTGGGATGAAATATGCATGTATGTCAAGTAAATTTTTTATGTGAAACCTTCTCAGAATTCCTTTGCTACCAATTAAGATTCCATGCGATAATGTGATTAAATAAATAACCTAAAACATAAAAGGCTTCCAGTTTATAGGAATCTTAAAAAAAACAATCTACGTCTTTTGTCAAAAACATTCTTCTAGGAGGTTACTGTAGTTCACTAAATTTTCGCGACACCTTATTTTCGCAAAATAGTCATTGACTCTTTATTAGCGAGACATGATTTTCACGAACTGTTGTTTTTCCTCTATATAATCATAAGGAATACTATTAAATGCGAGAATGAAATTTTCGCGACCTAAATGTCTCGTGTATTTAAGAGAAAATAAAGTTCTCGAGAATAAAACATGATTTACAGTATAATTGTATTTATGTACTGGATCATCAATAAGCACCGTTAAGGGGGCCGACTATAGTTTTATTGTGTGAAAACTACAATAGCGAAACTCTTCATTTTTATACCATATATAACTTACATTAACTTCAGTGTACTTGCAAAGTTTGGGGAAAATCTACCGTCCAGGTATTTTTGAAGGACCGTCTCAATATACAGGTACATTTACTATAGGATTATATAGGAAAATGCCAATTTTTAGCACTTTAAAGCAAATTATACAAATACTACAATAGACATTTTGTTCAAACTATAATATTTTATGAGTAATACTATAAGATACAATATATGTAAGAAACACAAAATTTTACCGTCTTGTTAAGAGAGGGGGCATCTCAAAATGCAAAAAAAATTTGACTATTTTTATAGAGTATTACAAAATATGACATCAACAATGGATTCACAAGAAAACATAATAAAAATACTGGAGATATTCTAAAATTTCTATTTTCTAAATTTCAAAAGCATATGTTTATTACTTTTTCTGTAATAATATTTTTATTATCCCTTTCTTTAAGAGCTTCAGATTACCATAACGTCAAAAAGACACTGCAGCAACGTCAACCTACCTATCAATTGCAAAATCGGTTAAATTATCAGTTATATCAAATTGTAATTAAATTTTTATACCTATAATTTCTTAATTTTGTTTAATTTTAATAATCAAGCAAAAAAGTTGTATTAAAACAATAAATACGCTTCATTTTACTATGATGCACGAAATATTGCACAATGGAAACTATAGTCAGCCCCCTTAAAAAAAAATCATGTGCAGGGCAGGACAAATAGAGACAAAAAGCGAGGCTTGTAGCACGTGGATTGGCAGAATCAATATCATATGTAAATATTGAGGAATAACTTTCAGATTTTTCGATTTCATGACGATGATCAATTGACTGGTTTGCGTGATAATTTTATGCATAAACGTCTTCAGCGCTTATGCAAATTATCACACAAGCCCTAATGGTCACACCGTAAAACATATTAATTGCTTTTCATTAAAATCTTCTACTCTGTTCTACAACAATTTCTTAACAGAAATGAACCATAGTACGAAACATTTGATTACATTTGACGGAGATTAAAATGAAAAGCACATTGTTATGAAAATCAACATATTTTGTTGGATTTAAGACCTTTTTAGAGGTAAGAGTGCAAACAGCTTGTGTTACTGTAGAAATATGAAACGTTTAGAAAAGGTAGTATATCAGAATCTATCCCTCTGCCATACAACTTTCCTACTGGATTTTTCTACATAAACAAGCCTTTCAGTGTGGTATCCCATTCTGCAATGAATCAGTAACGAATCCAGTGGCTGAGTGAGTGACGCGACGGTTTCAAGTTACACCCTGTGACCCATGCAGTGACCCAGTCCCTTTGACCTGAATCCTATCGACATTTTAAACCATGACAATGTGAATGAATGATCTTTTAGAAAAATAAACATTTTAAATCACACAAACATAATTACATTGTAGTGTTGACAGAAAATATCCCTCAGACTGCTTTCTCTCTGACCTTTTGACTGCAACTGGGCTGGTTTTCCCGCGAAATCGGATCCGTAGAACCTAGAATGTCGAACCCGATGTTTTCAAACAACTCATTTACTAGATTTATACATTGTATATCGCGTGTTTCATTGTACATATTCAAATTTCATGGCTCATTGATTTTTGTTTTAAATATCAACATATCTGAATGTAAATTTTTGTTATTTAAAAAACTATGGAACATGATTTGGTAAAAAAATTATTCAAATAAAACGTAATTTTACAGAAATCCATTAATTTTTAGCCCACTGAGTTTATTTAATCAGGTGAAATCTATATAAAGTTCTTACCTTGAAAGTCTTTAGTTTCTCATAATATATTTTATGTATCTACATGGTAAAATAAAAAATAAGAATTGAAGTCCATGTCAACCTCAAGTTTCAATGTTTTCCCATTTTACCTTAAATATTCAAAATTCAACTTTCCAAAATTAAATTTTGTATTTTAAACTTTAGAACTTTTGATCTACCGTTTCTTCAGAAAGTTTACGCTTAAGAAACTACAGTGCAGTACAGAAATTTGAATTGTTAAGTGTTACACGGACTTGGAATTGAACTATGCTTTGACAAAAACCAACGAGTCTGTCAATGAATATTTATTTTTAGAGAGAGGGCTAAAATATGCTGAGTCTACTATAACCCCCGTCCCATACACATATCCAATTCACATTCGCCAATATACACTTAAGGCCTGAAAGCAAAATATCCACTTGATGGAAAGTAAATGGTTAATTTAATTGAGCAATATATTATTGGTTTACTAAAAGCCAGTTAAGTTGAGCGACTTGAATTTTATTTTATGTGTATGTACCTTTTAAAAGGAAATTATTGTATGGAAGTTTTTGACAATTAAGAAGTTCAACGTTAATGTATACCAGTAAGTGAAAACATTCGTTATTATTCATATTTAGAACATAGGATGCTAAAAATATATGTAAGCAATTTGTAATGGTTTGAATATACTGCAGTTTTTATTAATGCTAAAACACATATTAATCTATCATGAAATTTTTTTTCTCTCGATCTGATTTTTCCGATCCTTCTAATTAATATAAACATAAAGTTAAATAAAACTAGAGGTCCTGTGAGCGATGAGCTCACTAAATGATACCCCCCGCCTCCATATAGTTATAATACAAAGTCCATATTTTGCTGTGGCTGGGAAACCCAAAATATGTGTCGGATCAAAAAGTAAAATAGGAGGTGCACAATGGCAATATGTAATAAAGATTCAATCTGTGAAAGTTTCGTCAAATTTCATTCAGTGGTATGAGAGGAGTTGCGGATAAGAGATGGGTACCCCAAAGCGTAACAGACGGACGGAAGAAGGACGGACGGACGGACGTACGAACTGACGTACAGACGGACGGAATTAACGATTACTATATACCCTGCCGCTTTTCAAGCGGGGGGTATAATAATTATATCATGTTTTACAATTTAACAAATTTATTTGAATCTAAATACAAATGTGAATGGCAGTTCGCACGTGGACATGGGCCTGAATAGCTCAGTAGGTAAAGCGCCTGATCTAGATGTACAGGACGCAGGGTACGATTTTCTGGTGCAGCCACACATTTTCTCATTTCCTTGGATCTATATCAAAATTTAGTGCAGCTGACCACTACCTTAAGCCAAACTAAGTAATTTTGCAAATTGCTTTAAACGAGACTGCTGATATTCTTGTTTCAGCAACTTGTTTGTCAATAACTTGCCTCGTTTAAAACATTGATCATAAGTAGAGCATGCTTTTGCGTATCGAATCAATTGAGAGATATACACCTTGTATGCAGGCGATGAAGGTATATAAGGTATATTGCTGCATAAGTAAGGGAAGTTGACAATTGAAAAATTAAAGTATTCACGTTTATCATAAAACTTGGTTGTTGGATTACCATTATCTTCCTTTTCAAGTAAAACATCTAAATATGAAACAGATGTGTCAGACTCTATGGTATCTTTTATCTCAAGCTCACCGAGATATCGTATCGACGTAGGAATGGAAATTACCATTGTTAAGTGACAATGCGTCGTCGATATATCTAAATGTCGAGTTGAAGGCCACAGCAATGTGATTTCTTCTTTTCACGTACATGTATATTTTTGGACAAACTATGGTTCATATGAATACAAAAATAGGTCTGCTAATAACGGGACGCAATTGGTACCCATACGAATTCCAACAGCTAGACTGTTTGAAAACCTGGTCTCTAAAAACCACAAAGATTTGTCAATCAGAAATTCAAGCATCTTTTTAATATCGACTTCAGAGTACTTGTGTTTACAATCAAAATGTTTTTTAACAAAATAATTTTGCAAATGACCAATGCCAAGATGAATAAATTTACGAGTTCCATTTTTATTGAAAAAGCAGCTGTCAGTGATATCAAAAAGCCTGGACTTTAATTAATCGTTGGGAAGGGATGTGAATAAAGTCGAAAAGTCGTAAGTTTTTAAGCTATTGATTTTGGTAAAATCTTGTGATTTCAAATGTTCCAAAAGTTTCTTGGAATTTTTAAGTGTCTACATCTGATTTACTCCACTTCTTGAATATATTATTGCACAGTACTCTTGAAGTTTCTCCTTCACTACTGTTAATATCTTAGTGAGGAGTAAAAAAAGAGGCTTGGTTGAACATTTACTGGAACCCGTTATGTATCTTTGTTTGTAAGGATTTTTATGAAGTTTCGAAATCCTATATAGATATGGTAATTCATGTTCTCATGTTCAATTTGGTTGTTTTGGTATTTTAAAAATATTCGAAACTGACTATGATTTTGAAGAATTTCTGCCCTAGAAAGGGAACTATGAGTATAAGTTGGATAACCACTTGTAGAATTATATCCAAGTTCTTCTAAAATACAATTTATAAAATGAGCTTTCTAAACGAAGACAATGTTGTAACCTGCTTTGTCAGCAGGGACCAGTACGTACTGATTATGTAATCTACCTAAGTCTAGTTTTCACTTCTAGATAATTGAATACAGAAGGATAAATGGTTTTTATTGCCCCTCAATCTTTTAATACAATATTTCTAATTTCACAAAATTATAGAAGGGCACTCTAGTAGCTAATTATGTTCATCACTTAGTTTGTGTTTTTTTCCTGCCAGATAGAAAAGAGATAAAATTGTCTTAATTTTAGCCTAAACCATTAACGTCCAAGGGGGTGGAGACAATGAAATTCACAAATTTTGACACCATTTATGTCATTAGAAAAATTTGCAATAAAATTTTTATAACCTAAGAATTAAACCATTCAATGCATTTTTCTTCTGTTAGCAGTTAGATGATCAAACTGCCATCCAATTATCTGATGGTAGTGAAAACCTAGTCATATTTTGAGACAAGAACGAAATTCTTTGGGCGACATTCAGCAGCTTAGAGGCCGTTGTCTTGCCCGATTTTGACGTCTTTTTTTTTTATCTGGCAACCATTTTTGTCCCTTTTAGCACAGTTCTAATTCTTTTCCTTTTCCATGTGTCCTGAATTAAAGCAATTAATGAACAGTCAAACAGTAATTGACCACCCTCGATCATCATCTTGCTGACGATCCTCAAACATTTCGTTAAGCCTACCGTTGGTCGGTCGATATTTAGGTTTAGGGTTTTCGTACATGTCGACCGACAATGAAAATCTAACTGTTGGTCAGAGTTTGACTTTTATTTAAATTATTGGTGTTCCTGGGAAAGTACTAGTAATGTGAAATAAATGATCTATCAAGCTGACAGATTGTCTAACTGTCCGTCTCCTAAAAGTACATTATTTGGCAACAAAGAATGCATGCAATGAATTCCTTTAAAAACAACAATAGGACGTCCAACATTAAAAGAATTGAATTGAATGTTAATTTTAAAATGCTTTCAACATTCCCTGTATTTGGCATGTTTTATATGATATGCAAACAAACTTCCCTGATTGGAATTCTGATTCAGTTAAGCAAATAACTTAAAATGGACCCCGAAGTGCGTAGATGCAATATACTTATTTTCCTTTCAGCTAGTTAATTTTTATATCTTTAAAATAACTGTATCTGTTTTACAACTGGCTAGTTGAGAAAAGGGAAGTTTACTCAATGATTGACAAATGGACATTATAAAATATATACATGTAACCAGGGTAATTCACTATTCAAAACACAACGCAAAACGTATGAAGATGCATTCACGGATGTTCCTGCTGTGGTCAGTTTGTCTTGTACACGTGGAGAGTTTGACAGTCTCGGACTTCTATCCTTTTGGGGTGGGCCACGGAGATACTACAATGGCAGCGAATGATGATGGGAGCTCTCCAAATATTTCAATTTCCACAAAATTCCCATTCTTCAATCACCAACACGACAAATTAATTGTAAGTACGTTAGAAAATCATATTTAAATACCATGATGGATAGTTAATCATGATTTGCCGGGTTTTTTTCTAGGTGAGTACGAATGGTGCTATTTCATTCCTGACCCCAGTGTCTCAATATACTCCGGATCCTTTCCCGCTTGGTGGCGACCGTAGACTTATCACTCCCTTCTGGGGAGACGTAGATGGGTCAATATAAAAAAAAGCAGCTAAATGTGTCACTTCTTTGTAAAATCCTATTTTTTATTTTCTCCCAATTTTGGATTGTTGCTTTACAATCTATGACATCTGTACTTTCTATTTACTTATAGAAATTTTCGCATAATTCATTTCATTAAAGTCAATGGATGGTTTTATCACACCAATCAGCCAAATTCATGCTGTCAATGGAATTTTTCTATTCATATAAGGATAAATACGCCAAAAATTATATGAAATTTTGTCTGAAAAATCATGTATACATAAAATAAACGTTAAATAGAATATATCTTTGAATAAAAAAATATGAGCCCCACCTTCCATTTAACTGATACAGCATTTAATATGACTGTACAAGAAAGTTGTGTCATTGGTGTTACTATTTTTGTTTTTGCTACAAAAAAGTTATCATTCCTGATAAGAAAATATAAACAGTCCTAAGTCATATTACATCACCTCTCACCAAAAACAACAGAAACTGCTCCTTGATATTCATGATCAGAACATATTAATGGACTTCAGAAGTAAAAAAGTACACTAGTACAAACTTTTTTTGTCAGTGGTGTTTCCATCGTTATTTCAAAACGATTTTAGATATTCATTGAACTCTTTTACGAAAGATGTTCTTTAGGGAAACTAAAAGCAATGTTGACATAACTTTTACTTTATCCAGGGTAAATTAGAAATATTAGATCATTTTATGAATAATACGTCATTGGTGTTACGGTCATTGGCATTACTTTCTAAAGTTTAACACCAATGACAGGAATGGTTACACCATTGACAAAACAAGTACTTTTGGAGACAAAATACATTCTTCTTATATTGAAAAATTATTTATTTGTATTCTAGTTTGCAAACCTAATTTATGGTATTTGAAAGTAATTGATCTATTTTCCAATAAATATTTTTTTTTCCACGTACGGAAGTTTTAAATATTAGGTAATGCAAATGACAACTTCATATCATATACATGTAACACCAATGACAAAACATTTTTTATGCTCAAAATATATATTTTCCCTTCTGAAAAATTCACTGGCCATGCATGAATGTCAGAGTTTATCACCTAAGTAAAGTAAAATTAGTCAAGTTTAACTTAGTTTGTATAAATCTCTCTACGAATAGTTAACTTTTATGGTAACACCAATGACTGGCGAAGTAACACCGGTGACAAGAGATTTTGATTAATACATTTTATCTACTAGTTCTCTAATGAAGAATGTGGGATTTAAAACATCATATCCTTCACAATTGAGACCCTTTTACCCTACAAACATTTTTTCTTTCAAACCAATGATTAACAAACACTGCATATCTCTTGTCACTGGTGTTACTTCACCAGTCATTGGTGTTACCATAAAAGTAAACTATTCTGTCACTGGTGTTACCAGATTTCTTTTTGTTATAAGATCATTTTAAGTATGAAATCCCAGAAACTTTTTTCATTTTTGTATGTTAGCCATGCAGTGTATTCTGTCTTTCACATGAAGTTTCATGTTATAGTATGTTTAAATGCTAATTGTTAAGTGCTAAGTCATTAGTATTACTAATTTCGATCATTGGTGTTACAGTTGAGTCAGTGGAGTAACCAACCTAAAACTTGTTATTTTTGACTTTTAATAAGTTTAAATGTAAGAAATAACTTTATATTACCAGATTTCACTCCTTGAAAAAAGTCATAAATTATGTTATTTTGAACTGTACACACATGGCACCAGATTTACAGCATTTTTTAGTGTGTGTCTATTTATTTTTGTCTCATGTCAATGTCCAAATATGATTGAAAACTTAATTTTCATCACTGGACAACGATACTTTTGGACTTATCAGTAAACTTGAATAATCCTAGTACATGTTTATCATGGCTTGCATTCATAAGTTTTTTAATTGATTCTATACAACAAAATTTTATAAGGTAACACCAATGACAGAAAAACACAATTTGATAACTTTTACGAGAACATTCTGAAAAAAATAGCTTCCCTACTGTTTGCTAAATGTTGTTTTCCCAAAATATTGTGCAGCTTTATCAATTTAGATACAAAAAAGAAACGGAAATATTTAACTGTATCTCCAATTTTCATATGAACCATTTAGCTGCCTTTTTTTATATTGACCCAGATACAAGGAAAGGGGGAAATGTGCGGTACAGGGAAACTACAGACCCAAAAATATTAGAAAGAGCTTCCACTGAAATCAGGGCGTACTTCCCCGAGTTTTACAGTTTTTACTCTGCTTGGGTTTTCATAGCTACTTGGGATGATGTCGCCTTTTACGGATGTTCGTCGACTGGTTGTTTAAAGGTTTCCTTTTTTGCATCAAAGATTACGTGTGCTTCTGAAAAATTACTTTGTTTTAACTCTTTGTAACACATTATGTATTATCTTCAATGCCCAACCTTTTCAGAGAAACACCTTTCAGGCTGTACTGATTACAAATGGATTACATTCCTTCACTATTTTTAATTACGCAAACATTGACTGGACAACTGGGACAGCAAGTGGTGGAAATGCAGATACTGGGCTTGGGGGAAAACCTGCACAGGTCAGCAATTTGTTTCCCGGAGGATGTATTAAATTCATATAGTAAACTTACAAATATAGTAAAGTATTTTCTAATTTTCAGGGAACACTAACACTTTTCACACAAATGTATTTCATAGGAAAATTAATTTTGTGCAAAAGCGTAAAAATATGAAACCAGATCACCAAACATTCAAAAGTTTTGCTTAAGGTTAAAGTATTTAAAAAATGGGTCAAACTCAAGGATAACAGGTCAAAAGGGTTGTGACAAAAGAAAAGATTTCATCAGTCATCACAAAAATATATTTCTAAGATAAGAAAATCCTAGCAAGAACAGTTAAAAATACGGGAATTTCTTTTTCAAAAGTAGGTCAAACACTAAGGTAAAGGTCAAGAGTTCAAAGTCAATGGTACCTCTATAATTTTATAAATATTTTAAGGTTGGTTTTAATGCTGGTGACGGGAAAGTTTACTATGTAGTGAATGGCTCACGCACAGCAGACATTGTCAACATACACAAGATGTCCAATGTACGTATTCCAGGAAAGTTCGTCTTCAGAATAGATTCGTCGGAGATAGGAGGAGGAGGGTGTAACACGGAAGGTATAGGGTTATATATATAACTAGAGGTACTGTGAGCAATAAGCTCACTAAATGATTCCCCCCGCCTCCCATATGGTTATCATGGCAAAGTCCATGTTTTGCTGTGGCCGGGAAACCCAAAATATGTATCGGATCAAAAAGAAAATAGGAGGTGCACAATGGCAATATTTAATAAAGATTCTGTGAAAGTTTCATTAAATTCACACTCAGTGGTATAAGAGGATCCGGAGTTGCGGATAAGAGATGGGTACCCCAAAGCGTAAAACACATGTGCTAATAAGAATTTTATTTCCAAATTCCAAGATTTTTTTTAATACAACTCAAGGCATTCTCTGAGCTTCTTTCATACATGAACCATCTTTACATCATAAGCTGATCAAAGATATTTCCACCATCTTCTTATAGCATGTGCTATCGTGTTTTTTTACGTATTGAAGACCTATTCCTAATTATATCATGTAAAATATTCATTATCATGTATATTTTGTTTATTTGTTTCATTTTGTAACTCATTAGTTAAAGCAATAGATAATAAGCACAGCCCTTAGATTTACCTGATCTGTATTCTCCCGTCAATCAAGTGAATTAAGACCATTCATTGGGTACTTGAAATTGATTGACATTTAGCTACTAGTCCCTTTGTATAACTCTATCACCGGCGCTTATTACCTCGGGCTTTAAAGAACAGGAAGTCTAATATGCAACGTTTAGTTAAATAGAGTGTCGATATTATTTTAAACGAAAGAACATAAATGTGAATGCTATATATTTTTATGTGTTCAATTAGGTACCATCTGAAGGGAATTCTGACTCCCTTTTCATAAACAGTTCTTTATTGGATGGTATTTGATCACATGATCACAAGCGCTTCATCATGATGTATCGGGCTTTCGATGTGTGAGAAACTAAGAATAATTTTAACATGAAAAACATTTAAATAGAGTAGGTCCCCCTGCTGCTCTGGTTCCTATATCAACAACTCTTAAGGTTGTTCCACATACATTTCGTGAACAGTACCTGTTATATATTGAATTCTCAAGGTACAGCATCCTGGTCCCCCAACAAGAAGTGCATTTTCAAATTTATTGTGCAAAAATTAATACAAACTAGAGGGAACTGTGAGCAATGAGCTCACTAAATGATTCCCCCCGCCTCCCATATGATTATAATGGAAAAGTCCATGTTTTGTTGTGGCCGGGAAACCCAAAATATGTGTCGGATCAAAAAGTAAAATAGGAGGTGCACAATGGCAATATGTAATAAAGATTCTGTGAAAGTTTCATTAAATTTCACTCAGTGGTATGAGAGGAGTTGCGGATAAGAGATGGATACCCCAAAGCGTAACAGACGGACGGACGGACGTACAGACGGACGGAACGGACATACCGATTACTATATACCCTCCCACTTTTCGGGGGGTATAAATATTTAAATGCCAATTTGTGACATTACATATATCACTGGTTGGCAGGGGATGCTCACTTTCCCCAGCTCTGACGTTTTGGAAATCTGTGTTTGCTCTGGAATTCCCATGGGTTCTTAACAGAACTATTTTTATTTTCATATGAAGCAGAATTTGTCCACAATCTTATGCATGAAAAGAAGAAAACACTTGCTGTAACCTTCAACTCGACATTTAGATATATCGACGAAGTATTGTCAATTAACAATGGTCATTTCCATTCCTACGTCGATACGATATATCTTGGTGAGCTTGAGATATAAGATACCACAGAGTCTGACACATCTGTTTCATACTTGGATATTTTACTTGAAAAAGACGTTAATGGTAATCTAACAACCAAGCTATATGATAAACGTGATGACTTTTTAACTTTTCTATTGTCAACTTCCCTTACTTATGCAGCAATATACCTTCATCACCTGTATATGGAGTGTATATATCTCAGCTGATTCGATACGCAAGAGCAGTCATCATTTCGTAAATTCTATGGTCGATACAATGACTTTGTCAGCAAATACAATTTATCATTGAGACAAATGCTGACTGACGTTTTTCATTCTTATTGTCAGTCCATTATTTATACACTGAATTGACGACGGATTTTTCCGCTATTTTCCGATCATGACAAGGAGCATACGGTAGGTGTGACCGCTCAGCAGGGCATGCTCACTCCTTCACGGCACCTGATCCCACCTCTGATGTTTCGGAGGTCCGTGTTTGCTCTGCTTCTATTTTGTATTGTTTAATGGACTTTAATATTGAATACTGTTCGTTATCTCCATATCCTTCTGCTCGTATTTTGTATTGTGTTTTGGACATTTGATCTTGAATACTGCTTGTTATATCCATATGTTTCATATAACCTATTTGGCTCATAACAACCCTTTATGGAGATTGATCTCAAACTGCTTACTGAGTAATTGATTTTTTTAATCTATTCCTATTCAGGTAATGTCATCATAACGCCAAGTAGCGGTCCAATGTTGGGTGGTCAACATCTAACATTCAGTGGACCTTGTATAGAAGAATACACTTCATTCAAAGTCAAGTTCTCCAACACAAGATATACATTAAGATGTGAAAAGGACTCACCTTACAGCTTTTATTGCATTACACCTATGTTTGACAGCACTGGTAATATTCAAGTAGATATCATATTGGCTGACGAAAGCAAAACCAAACCGTTCATAGGAAACTACACTATATGTAAGTACCTGTATCAAATTATGTATGAATTTCTCTACTGAGTGAAACCATGTGAAGAAAAAAAACTGCATCCCCTGTCAAAAATACGCAATTCTGTCGAGGTTGCATAAAATAGTATTTTCATTTATTCAGCGTTAGGTTTTCTTTAATCATTATTCCTACTAAATCTATTTCCAGAGAGCACATTGAATTTCATTCATCTTGTTGCATTTTACGTGTGTCAAAAATATAGGATCTCACATGAATTATAGTTGGATATGATCTTTATCCAGCGAGTTGTGTGTTTTATATCCCTGAGCCTTGGCAAGGGGATAAAAACGCACAATGAGTTGGATAAAATCATATCTAACTACAAATCATGGAAGATTCTTTTTATCCCATGTTTTATACAACAATGTTTAACACTGTTTTTTATCATTTTACTTCATCACTCTTACGCAAAACCCCATTGTGACGTCACATCTGTGGAATACTGTGGAATACGAAAACGATGTGCTATATCCGCTGGATAAAGGGTTAAACATGAGATAAATATGCATATAAACTTGCATTTTAAACTGTGCTTAAAATTTATTATAAATAATGCCCTGTTCACACGGAGACTTTAATTCACAGTAAATTAATGCGAAGTAAACTAATGCGAATCAAACTAATGCGAATTAGATTGCGTTCACACGAAAGCTAATGCGAAGTAAACTAATGCGAAATATATACATTTGTGGTATCTTTCCACCACGTAAACATACAGAGAGAAAATATCTTCAATTCTGTATGAAGTTTGTCGGAGGTCAAAGGTCAATACATGACCGAATCACACGGCGCAATAATTTCCATCGTGACTTATAAATATAAAATGACTTGATTTTCAGGTATAAAAATGAACAAAATAAGCAAGTAAAATAATTGTTTTATTTACAATGTAAACAAGTACTTCATATATTTTTAGCTCACCTGAGCCGAAGGCTCAAGTGAGCTTTTCTGATCAAAATTTGTCCGTTGTCTGTCGTTGTTGTCGTTGTCGTCGTCGTCGTAGTCGTTGTCGTTGTAAACTTTTCACATTTTCATCTTCTTCTCAAGAACCACTGGGCCAATTTCAACCAAACTTGGCACAAAGTATCATTGGGTAAAGGGGATTCAAATGTTTTTGTTCAAATGAAGGGCCACGCCCTTTTCCAAGGGGAGATAATCATGAATTTGTTAAAAATTAATGGCATTTTTAAAAAAATCTTCTTCTCCAGAACCGCTGGGCCAGGAAAGATGAAATTCATGTGGAAGCATCCTCAGATAGTGTAGATTCAAGTTTGTTCAAATCATGACCCCCGGGGCAAGGGTGGGGCCAAAATGGCCGACCCAAGTTTTACATAGGAATATATAGGAAAAATCTTTAAAAATCTTCTTCAGAACCGCCAGGAAAGATGAAACTCATGTGGAATCATCCTCAGGTAGTGTAGATTCAAGTTTGTTCAAATCATGACCCCCGGGGCAAGGATGGGGCCAAAATGGCCGACCCAAGTTTTACATAGGAATATATAGGAAATATCTTTAAAAATCCTTCTCAATTACCACTGGGCCAGGAAAGATGAAACTCATGTGGAATCATCCTCAGGTAGTGTAGATTCAAGTTTGTTCAAATCATGACCCCCGGCCCTGGGGATAGGGTGGGGCCAAAATGGCCGACCCAAGTTTTACATAGGGATATATAGGGAAACCTTCTAAAACTTCTTTTCAAGTACTTCAGAGCTATGAGTAGTGATACCCGGGGTATTTATATGGAATCATCCTCAGGTAGTGTAGATTCTAGTTTGTTCAAATGATGAACGCCTGGAAGGGGGTGGGGTGGAGTAAATTCAAGCCCGATGTGCTCAGGTGAGCGCTGTGACCCCTGGGCCTCTTGTTTGAAGATCAATTTAACCTGTGCACATAGAGAATTTTCGATAGAATCTAGCCTTTGTTTACACGTTGTATGTCACTTTTGTCAACTGCACAGTCTCTTACTTTTTAGTTTATCCTTATTTTTGTTAGACCTTAACAATGCTTTAGTTAAATCTTCATGATATATGCTAAAACTATATTTTTTCATGAAATCCTACTCACGATAAATGTGTAAATCAATTGGAAAATATCAAAGCATTGCAATCACGCCACGAACAGCTGGGAAACACCTCGATCGGTGTTGTCTAACTTCAATGTAAACTGTCGCCAGTGTCTCCGCGTGTTAACATCATAAATATACCTTTAGTTACTGAAATCGTAGATTAAATGTTTTTGATCAAATTTAATACTTGATTGCAAATTAACTGGCTCGGACAAGTGTCTCAATGATCAATCCATCGGATCAATCCATCCCTTTCAGGCGACCGAAATTCCTCCAACTTTTTAACATCAATTCTCGGACGTGTTTCCTGTGTCTTTTCAGCATTAATGATCAATTTTCACAATTAAAAATATTCCCAGACAAAAATCTATTCACTATTACTGATCACAAAAGCCTTTAACAAAATATTCCCTTCGAAACAGATTTCTTAGCCTGACGAATTCGAAGCCTAACCGCCTTTCAAGCCGATTTACACCTTACATACTTTTGACGGAAATCTACGGCGACCTGTTAGTGCAATATTTATATCCTAATATATTTAATTTAGAATGTAATTGTCCATCTCAAATGTATATATAAGTAATAAATAACAAGTTTATAAACTTCAGTGGGAATTGAAGTGGGTCGGTACGTGATCAAATCTTCTGAGAAGGCCTTTGGCCTTCACAGGATTTGATCATGTGACCGACCCACTTCAATTCCCATTGAAGTTTATAAACTTGTTATTTATTTCTTAAAATTAAAATTTTACTTCTGCAGCCCCGCGTCAGCATGGCTATTGTGACGTCATTTGTAGATCACGTCACCTTATGCAGAAGCAGATCCATTTGACATAATGTGTATACACATTTTGATGATTAACAAAATTTTCCTTAATTCTTCACTCAAAAATAGCACAAGTATTTATAGCTGACCACCGACAAGTGGCATTTGACTAAATTTTGCCATTACGCATGCGTCAGAATTTAATTCGAATTAACTGCTTTGCGTTAACACGGAGCTAATGCGAAGTAATTTAATGCGCAGTAAACTAATTCGAATTAAACTAATTCGCATTAAATTCTCCGTGTGAACGCTAAGCGAAGCTGATTCGCAATAACTTTACGTTTAATTCGAATTAAACTCTCCGTGTGAACAGGGCATAAAAGAACACATCATTATCTGTTAACAATTATTTACAGTGAATCCTGCTTTCAGCAAAGTTCTTGTAAGTCGCCAAAATGGAAACAGTTTGGAAAATGATGAACATAATATATCGTGGAATGGAAACGTCAAAGAACTTCAAAACAGTAGCACAGTAGATATCTACGTATACAAAATCAAGGTACAAGAGAAACAACAGCACGGTTGATCATTGAATATATCATAAGGGAATAAATATATTTTGTTTTAAAAAATCAGATGCACAGTAGACCTTTACCTATACACAATCAAGGTACAAGTATAATTCAAAACAAGCTAATGTAGAGAATATGCCTCAGCTTAGGGAAAAACGAAGAGCTTACGGGGTCGATGGGAGGGGGTACTTTAAGAAAGCCAATCAGACCCATAGATCGTTAAAGTAATAAATTTCGTTCGAATAGTTTCTTAAAATATGAAAGTTTTTCACTCACAAAAATAAATAAATTTACGATCTTGACCTTTGACCTCTTGACCTCAAAATAATGGGGGTCTTCCTTAGGCCATAGGAAGCATTGGTATAAAATTGCATTGCAAAAATCTCAAAACCTTTGATACATCGCACAGAAGCGAAAGTGTTAAAGCAAACAGAAGTTATGAATTTATAAACTTGACCTTTGAATTTTTCACCTCAAAATGAATTGACGACTACCTTAGGCCATAGGGAGTTGCTGTGTTAAATTTTAGAAGCATCTCGAGATATCACGTGGAAACGAAAGTGTTGCAGACCGAAAGAAATACAGACAGACGGACGAACAGACCGGTCGAAATCAATACATCCCACTTTGAAAAGCAGGGGACAAAAAAGCAGTAGCATAGGATACATACAATCAATGTACCAAACAATTGTTGTAAAAATATAGTATATCGAGATAACTGGATTTTGTTTTTTTTTTCTTCAAACCAAAGGAGGAAAATGGTGAGATTAAATTAAACACTTTTATTGCAATGAGGAATATATCTAACTCAATTGGTTGGACGACTTTTAATTTAAAGATGCATGAACAGGTCGCCATTCTACGTGTAACTTCTCGTGTGGAGACCGCATTCAAAATGTAAGTTAAAATAAGGAGTTATTTAACATTTGTTTATATTTTGAATACTTAAATTTTTACTTTTGTTACATGTATATAATTACCGGGTAAATCTTTTTTGCCAGGCCACAAAGAGGAATATGGTCAGATTTGTTCCCCGTTACCCCTTCCAAAGCTGTTGCAAAACTTCTTTGTAAAAAATGGATAGAAAAAGAACGCACTCTTTCAAAGTTAAACGTTGCAGAACCTTGTCCGTGCACCCTCCAACAGGCGCTGTTAGACATTGTAAAGTACCAGCCCGATCCTGACTGCAACATGCTCAGCGTGGGAGCAGAGGGGCGGGGCAACTGTCGTTATAGACGTGATGCACAACATTGTGTGAGACTGACAATACCAAGGTATCATTTTCTCTAATAATATTTCCCACATGAATCAAAGTCCAGGCTTTTCGACTTCAGAGACAGCTTTTTTTATGCCCGCGTAAACGAAGTTTCGGGGATATATAGTTTTTGTCGTGTCCGTCCGTCTGTCTGTCTGTCTCTCTCTCTCTTTCTCTCTGTCTGTCTAGCTGTCTGTCTGTCTGTCTCTCTGTCTGTTTGACTGCAAAAACTTTAACCTTGCCCATAACTTTTGATTAAGTGGAGACATGACTTTCATATTTCACATGTGTATTTCTTGTGGCAAGACCTTTCTTTGGGTACCACCAAAGACCTTGACCTTGGAGCTTGACCCACTTTTACATGAAAATTTTAAACTTTTACTTTTGACATATCTTTTGAACATTAGATACCAGGACATTTATACTTCGCATATATATATTTCTTAAAAGACCTTTCATTGGATACGAACAACCTTGACCCTTTGACCTTGACCTTGTAGATTTCCATACTTGTTTGAAAAAATATAACTTTGGCCATAACTCGTGAACGGACTTTAGGACTTTCATACTTCATGTACGTAATCCTTGTGAGAAGACCCTTCATTGGATACCAAAGCCTTTGACCCTTTGACCTTGACCTTTGGGTTTGACCTACTTTAAAAAAGGAAATTTTAACCATAACTTTAATTGAATACCAATTACCTTGACCTTTTGACCTTGCCCTTGGAGATTTTATACTCATTAAAAAAACTTTGGCCTACTTTTAAATTTCAAAATTGTTTTCCAGTAAGAATACCCTACTTTTGGTACCAATTAATGAAATTTGCATTTAAGAAAAAGTTTATTCTTTGCTATGTTGCCATACGCAGGCATCAGTGTTTCACAAACACGTCTTGTTTTCATTAAAAATGGAACTCGGTAAATTTACGTACCTTGTCCTTGCTCTATGATGAGTCATTTGAAAAATTATTGTGTTATAAACAGTCTGATTGAACAAACACAAAACTACTCTGAAGATGTTAATAAAAGGATGCTGGAGATTCTGATTGACAATGTCAATGTGGTTATTGAGAGCATTTTTTCAACAAACTGTTAGATTTACCATGGGTACCAATTACACCCAGTAATTAACAGAGCTTTTTTCGTATTTATAAATATATAGCAAAATTTATTCAAAATTTAATACATGAGAATAAAAAAAACCAGTAGTTGTGGGTTTCAACTCGAAATTTAGATATATCGACTACATATTATCAATTAACAATGATTATTTACATTCATATATATGCAGACACGATATATTCCAGTGAGCTTGCAATAAAGGATACAACAGTCTGACACATCTGTTTCATATTTGTATAAGTTATTAGAAAAATACGTCTATGGTAATCCTATAACCAAGCTTTATGAAACACGGGAAGACTTTAACTTTTCAATCGTAAATTCCCTCACTTGTGCAGCAATTTGCCGCTATCACCTGCGTACAGGGTTTATATCATATATTTGATTTGATACGAAAGAGTACATGCTCTATTGATGAACAATTTAACATCAAACTCTATGATATTTTGATACTTGTTGACAAGAACATAATTATATTCGACCATAAAATTTACGAAATATCTGCTTAATGAAACTATTGATTTCCCAGTGTTTTCAAAGCCATTTATTTTAGTAATTATTTTTCAAAGTCAATGGTTGTTATACAGAAATGTAAGCTAATAGATTTGGCAAACGTTTTTCATAAATATCATGGTCCTTTGTTTTATGCAAAAATTGACTTCGTCACAGTGCACAAGGCGGGTGTGACCAATTAACAAAGGATGCTTTCTCCTGCTAGACACCTGTTCTCACCTGTTAAATTGCTTGGGGTCTGTGTTTTATGCCCTTGTCACAGATTAGTGTTGATTTTATTTTTCTATGAAATTGCTTTTTGTTATCTTCACCTTTATTGATTCATATACTTTTTAACAATCTTTCAGAATTTTTCAACCATCCCGTCTTTTGCCTCTTCCAAAATAAAATTCTCTTATTTTTGAATGAATTGAATGCTTTTTTCTTCCTTCTGAATAAAAGTGAAGATGATTTAATCTTCTTACACGACATTGAATACTTTTTCTACTTTAAAAGGTGAAGATGAATTAATCCTTTTATACGACATTGAATGGTTTTTTTCTTCTTTCTAAAGTGAAGATGGCGCCGACAACGTTTGCTGTTTCAATAAACAGGGAACCTTAATAGACTCGAGATCCCACGAAGGTGGTACACAACAGCGGTATCACTATCGAGGTGACAACCATAACAATATGCCCTACGTGACAAACTTTTGCAAGGACGTTGTCCCGTTTTTGCATTGTTGTCGTTTTTCACAGACGTCTATGAATGAAACTAGCAATGAGGATGAAACATACAGCCTCTGTCAGGAGTTCCTGACATTACGGAAATACAGTTCTTGTGAAAATTACGACCCTCCTAAACCAGGTCAGATATATTTAGTATCAGATTCGTTATTCCGTATACTGTAGATATACCTTTTCAGGAACCTTAAAACGTCTTGTTGCATAGCGTTATGTCAATGAATCGAAAGTTATTTCATAAAAAAAATCTGGAGAGAAACATTCTATAATTAAACGTTAAGCATTGACTTTGAAACACTTGTTTGTGTGTATAAAGTTCCTTTTTGTTCCAGCAAAAACCAATGGTGACCCTCATATCACTACACTGGACGGGCTTAGTTATACGTTTAATGGAGCTGGAGAGTTCGTGTACATTTACACTGAGAATGAACAATTTAAAAGCCAAATCCGCTTCAAACAGTTCCGAAAAAACGATGGTAAGGTATACTCATTCACCTTTAATTAAATATTGCAACATTGATAGTAAATGAAGAAATGTATCAAAAGGAACTAATTTCATATTTTTTCTAAACAGGGTCGCTTGTAATGGCAACTGTAGCGACTGCCTTAGTAATGGAGTATGAGAATAGATCAGATTGCATAGAAATTAGACTCAACTCGATAAGAACAGCTGATGTACTCAGAAATGGAGAACTGCTTGATTTTCAAGACTCAAGATGGATAAATGCGAAAGGTGTTGTATTAATCTATGTAAATCGATGGATAGAATATTGATTTATTTCATTGATTATGCTTGTAATATTGAGAATTGTTCTAGGTGTAACCATTGTATCACTTCCTACTAAAGGAAATAACACGGGCAGGTCATTTATGATCATGTTTCAAGAGATCAAGATGGCATTCAGCATTGAAGCCTCAAAAGATATCTTAAACGTCATGCCAGTTGTTCAAGGAAAGGAACTGAATGGTACTTTTTCTATGTTATCTTCTTTTATTTATTTCAAATTAAGAGTGTTCGATAAAATAATATTGAACAACAACTTAAAAAGCTATACTGCAAGAATATGGGTTAAATCGTAAATTTATATGTACTCCATCCTATCAATAATCTTTTTGTAGAACTGTGTATTGAGTTGAACTAACTTGAGACATTTTTTTAATTTGAAGGAACTCTGAAAGGATTGCTAGGAAATTATGATGGCAGTCCTTTGAATGACTTATTTTTTTCAACACATCAACAGCTGCAGCAAAATGAAACTGACGAATCCTTGATTTTTGAATTTGGGATGTCATGTATGATTAAGTTGATTATTTATTTAATCTTTTATTAAGTGATTCGAAATTACAAATTAAAATTTTCAGTTGGCTATGTATATGGTATAATGTTACGGAGAAGTAATGATTTTTTTGGTTGAAGGGGTCATCAACGAGAAGGAGTCCCTGTTCACGTATGAGCCTGGTAAGAGTTTTGCGGACTATCATAAGCCATCATTCCGTCCTGTGTTTGAGTCCTCCATATCGGTTACAGAGGAAGTTAGGGCGGTGTGTGGAGAAGACAAAGATTGCATTTTTGATTTCTTTGTGACGGGATCACGTGACATAGCGGAACAATCTCGAACATTCCAGAAACAATTTCAGGAATCTCAAGAGGCAGCTGTAATAGGTATTTGTACATATATGATGTGTTATTATTGCACACGAACCTTCTCTATGCTATTATAGTCATTGTGAGTTTTTTCCCCATCTCAAAATACGTAAACACTTTCGTTACAGTGTTGACATGCGATGATTTGCCAACAATTCCCGGTGGAGTCTGGGAAACAACCAATGGGAATCTCGAAAACTCGTCTGCTTTCTTTATTTGCAGGGATAGATATACGATCTCTGATAACATAAGTTATATTACATGCTTGAATGGGCGATGGGAACGATATAAAAACGTTTCTTGTCAACTTAACACTTTTCAAACCACCCAGCCTGGTGCAGGTGTCCTAATGAATCCGGAAATGTTTCAGAATGCGAAGTTACCTGCCTACATAGGAGTTGGGGTTGGACTTTTCCTACTTACCGCATTTATCATGGTTTTTATCCTTTATCAAAGAAAAAAAGCAAGGTGTGTATTGTTCATCTACCACTCAGTGCAAAAACACCAAAATCAAAATTATATAGTTGGTTAAAGATTGCATCTCATATGAATTGTTTTTCAATCTTTCAGGCGCGGTCATTGGAAAGTCTTTTCTAGTGAAAAGTCTCTGACTTTCCCCAAAACTTCTGATTCGGAGGAAAACAGTGCTGCATTAACGCAGCTACCAATGGAACAAAACACAGAGAAATGTTAACATTGTTATTATATTCTTTTGTATTAACTAGTCTGATTTACTCATGTATGCAAAAATATTACTTGAAATATAACTTACTTTTGATGAATTTTTAGTTCACTGTGCATATAATGCAATATGTTGTACTGTTTCACATTGTACTTATCATGCTCTGAAGATGATTTTCCTAATCATTTAGTATTTTATTTTGTACTACGGATATCTGTTTGACGTACCAAACTTACAGAGAACTGAAAAGAGGGGTAACCCTGTACATTTACCTAGGTATAATTCAGTTAAATGTATATCAAATTATTTATAACTATCATATCAAATTAATTGTAAAAATCTCCAAATGAATTTAAGATAGACATAATTGAATTGACCATACCTTCATTCATTTGGATAAAGAGATTATTGATTTGAATATGATTATCATTAATAAATGATTGGAACAAATATTAAGAATGAACTCATCCTTCAAACTATTGAACCTATCTTCCAAAAAATAAGAAACTAAGGTTCAATTGAATTGAAGATATGTCTTTTAAAATTAATTATTTAGTATCTTAAATAGATGCTCACTCCTTCAAGACACCTGATCCCACCTCCGATGTTTTGGAGATCTCTGTTTGCTCTGCTTCTATTATGTATTGTTTTGTGGGTTTTTGAGCTTGAATACTGTTCATTATCTCCATATATTTTATGACTGAGCCTAGGTTCAAATGAATTATGTCTATTTTAATTCCATTATAGATAAGTTCAATTCAATCAAAGATACAAGTATAGAAATTGAATTATACCTATCTTTTTCCAATTTAAAGATACAGGTATATGTTTAATTGAATTATACCTATTTTCGTTTAATTTGAAGATAAGTAAAATTGAAAAGACTGGAACAATTAATTTAAAACTAGGAACAATTAATACATCTACACAAAGGAATTAAAGATAGGTATAAATCAATTATACCTAGGTTCAATTCAATTCCGTCTATTTTAAGTCAACTATACCTATCATCAATTTTGGTATTTGTACTTTTTTCAAATCTGTTATAGCTATTTTTAAATTAATTGTACCTATCTCCAAATGAAATAAAGATAGGTATGCATGTAATTGAATCAAAACATTATAGTTTTTTACGACGATTAATCTGTAAATGAGTAAAATCATTCGTTTATTCCTCTCTCACAAGTGCAAAATAGAAAAAAACACCACTTAAGAATTAAATGATTATTTAGAAGTGATCTGCAGTATTTACAAAAAAATTGTTCTTTTATCGCAAATATTTTAGCCAAAAAGCGAAGCCAAATAAGTATTCTTTTGCTTTTCAAGATTAATATTGAAAAATGTGATAAAAATGTCTTAACAAAATTCATGGCAAATACTAATAATCTTTGGTTAAGAAATACACAGTTATTAATAATTAAGTGTAAAGGAATTTGAAGATAATTTTAAATATCTGCATTTGGAAGCTTTCAGAAATATGTTCTAACAAAATAAAAATGATGACTGATTATACGTACTTTTACTCAGCTCAATGAAGACTGACCTTAAAAAAATGTCCTAGGCTCTTTCAGATTGCAGCACAATTTGATAAAGAAACATGTCCAGATCCATCTGATTTCGGTTTCCTATCACTTGGAACGAATTCAGAGAACTCGAACAACTTAAATGATAATGACACCTAAATGATTAATTTGTTGAATTCTATAACATTTTAGCGATTCTCTTTTTCTTTCATTCGTTTGTAAGGCAGAATGCGTCTGATAATTTAAACAAAATCATAAACAAGTTCGCATTCAGTTACAACACTGCGTGATACGTTCATCACAGAATGTATTGTGCCTGTTCTCTTTGTTGGGGATAAGCTGTCTGGTTTTTGTGGACACGGTGATACTTTTCATACTTTTATCCTTTTGGTGAGGACGTGGGTGACACGACAATGCCTGCAAATGATAAAGAGAGCTTGCCTAACATTTTAATTTCTGCGAAATTTCCATTTTCAACCACCAAAGTGACCAATTAATCGTAATTTTGTATAAGTTCGTAAAGTACAAAGTCTTTGCATAAGTACTGAGACTTTTTATGATAGAGAATATTAATTGTAAATAATACTTATGTGTTTTCTGTTAGGTGAGTACCAACGGTGCTATTTCATTCCTGGCGCGGTGTCTAAATTTACACGTGATCCATTTCCGCTGGACGGGTACCGTAGACTCATCACTCCCTTCTGGGGAGACGTGGATACTACAAGAGGGGGCATGTCCAGTACCGGGAAACTACAGACCCCAATATTCTAGACAAAGCTTCTCATGAAATCAAGGCATATTTTCTTGACTTGGTCGTTTTCACGCTGCTTGGGCTTTTATAGCCACATTGGACAATGTTGCATTTTATGGATGTTCAGGTAGTGGATGTTTAAAGGTAATAAATTCTTTTATTTTGTTTGTTTTCTTGTGTTTCATCGTGATCAGTTCCATATTGTATTCATTATAAATCTAAACACATCGAATGATTTATCTATGTTAATTCTATCTGGTTATACATGATATTCTTTATTCTTCTGTTTTATTCTTATAACATTATTTTTTGAAGCAAAATACTTTTCAAGCTGTATTGATTAAAAAATTGACAACATTTCTTTGCCATTTTTAATTATGCAAACATTGAATGGACAACCGGAACATGAAGTAGGGGGGACGAAGACACTGGACTCCGAGGGACGCCTGCTCAGATCTGTATTTCTGTCTGTCTGTCTCTCAGTCTGTTTGTCTGTCTAGGTGTCTGTCTGTCTATTTGTCTAGCTGTCTGTCTGTGGAATTGTGGGGGTTCTATACTGTTCGTTATCTCCATATGTTTCAATAGAGAAACACCGACATCTTACGAACGAACGTACTCTCCCTAACTTCCCGTATCTCGATAGTTTTCTCGGGACCAGTAATTGTACCATGTAAAGTTTAAAATCAGAAGAAATAAGTATATGTGTATAATAGAACGGATGGTGTTTTAACCACTTTGTATTTGAAAATTACTCATGTGAAAATTTTTGTAATCACTATACAATGTTTTAAAAAAGCGAACAAATAGAAGAAAATACACCTAATACTTTAGACGGATTAGGAAGCACGTTTGTCATGCGTCAGTGAATAAACAATACAAACTACTCGTAGTGTGCGCCTAGTTCATATGTGGAAAGGTTACTTTTTACAGCTTGAAAAAATAAAATAAATACGTGCAATCAAGCAAATAGGTAGTGCGCTTTATAAAGTGTCTTGTATTGAGAGAGAGAGAGATATTCTTTTTTAAATTTAATATTAAAATGGTAGAGAGTTTCTTCTTAGATGATGTATTAAATGGCGATCTTAACTAAATTATCTTGGGCTGCATTTATTTTATATGTATGTAACTGGCCTGAAGCAAGCAATTTCAGTTTTTTTTTTTTTTTTTTTTTTTTTGAGGGGGGGGGGGGGCACAATTAAAAGTTTAGAGTCACTACCAAACAATTCCCTGGGAAGCCAAATGAAAGATTTTTTTATTGAGGGGGCACAAGTATACAGTAGTTTCTATAATATTACATTGTTTATTTATCGACTTCATTAATGGGGGGGGGGGCTTATCCCCAGCCCATCAACCCCGTTCCTATATACGATTGTGTGTACATGTATATCTGTTTATAGATGTGGAATATAAAAAAGGCTGAAAATATGCATTTATGTAAGGTGGTGCATTTTTCTTAGTAAACTTCTTTTCTTTGTCTTAAAATTATGCTCCACAATGTCATTGTTTGTTAACCATGCATTCTTCGTCAAAATATAAAATTAGAAGATACACTATGTACTTTTGACCACACACAGAGTTATTTTGACGGAAGGTCCAATATACAAATAAAAACTATAACCGAAATTATAATTTGTTTTAATTTGTAAGGAAAAATATATATTCACCACCCTGTTGTAAAACAAAAATAAGATTGATTCCAGAAAACATATACGGACTTTTAAAAGTGTGAATAATATGAAAACGTAGTTGTCACTTAGTTGTCATGGCATCCTTCAAAAGTATGTGCACACATATGCTCATCACAAGTGGTTGTAGACCAAACAACTTCCCCATCCCCATCCCCATCCCCATCCCCACCCCCAATATAAATATCGGGTCCCAAGATATTCATATTTGTCTTCTTTCATAGATTAACCGTCTAGTACATATTTACAATGTGTTTCATATGAAAAATCCAAAAAGTACATAGAATTCACTTTTTATTTCAAAAAATCATGCCAGTAGTATCTTAAATCACCTCTGACTTTTTAACTGCAGGTATCAATTTTGTATGTCGTAAACTGTAAATGTTATTAACGAAAGAAAGCCAAAAAATATCTCTGGACCCGAATTTATATATAGTCCAGGGGTTGGGGGAGGGGGGCATAGGTCCTTTGATGGCATGCTAAATGGAACTTGCTCTCATAGACTGTAAACCAACTTTTATTCGCGACGACTTTATTTCGCGATTTACTGGGGGGTAAAGAAGTTCGCGACGATTAATTTTTTTACCGTACTGTTACCTGAGGAGGGGGTGTGGTCAAAGTAACAGTGGTGTTATTTACCTGGAGACCCCCAATACCCAAGATGTCAAAAATCTGTGTATACGTAGCATTACACAGGAAGTCTGCGTTTGGTAATCAAGGTCATCATTACGTGTTTTGTTTGGTTTTGAGTGAAACTACGTAAAATAATTATTTCAATATGAAATTTATTTGTAAACTTATAAACGCATTCATCGTAATCATGCAATGTTTTGAAGGAAAAATAATAAGATACATGTACAGCATATCGTTTTAGAAAATGTTTTCCTTACATGAAAGAAAAAATCACGCGTAAAAACTACAAATCAATAATATTATCTTTTTTTAATCTTCAATAAAAGAAATCACTTGATTAAAAAAGTCTGAATATTGAAATAAAAAAAAATTATTAATCCACCTATCCGTCGTGCATGTGAACATGCATTTACCGCGATCGGAATGTTTTTTTTTTTTCCTGGCCAACAATATTTTCCAAAATTTTCCATATTTTTGATCCTTCGTACGTTAACAAAAGTTATCTCTTTTCAGAATCGATCACTATTAATGATCTTCACATTTTCATTACGTATATATACAGACGCTAGAGGAAATTCGATCGAGCATTAATTCTGACATCAATTTCTGTACAACATCGTGCGGATTGTAGCCATAGTACAAAATAAAACATCTTTTAAAAAATATGCTATGCCGTTTATTAGTGCTGAATATTTTTTCTTATATCCCATTTAATTCTTAAAAAAAAATTTAAATCGTCGGACTTCCAATTACGGCAAATAGAGCCGGTTTCTGTGGACGCGGTCTTTTTTCTACAGATAACGTGGGCGATATAACACTTGCAAGAAACAAACAGCAGTGAAGATATAGAAAAGAAATATTTTATAATGTCAATGTTTTAATAATCTACTTTCAATTATTTTTTAAAATAAAATTCAAACATATTGGAGTTTTCTAACCCGTGTGTATACTATCCGGGTACATGAAAGCGTTTGACCCGTGACCAGGTAATTGTTTTCAAAACATGCCAACTCAGATTATCAGGAATCACAGATAGCTGACCTGTCAATCAAATTAGAAGCTATTGTTCTTTTTATGATTGACAGGCGGTAGATTATTGATCTTGAATCAGGTAGATTTTGGGGGCATTAACATAAAATTGGGTGTTTAAGCCTTTTTTGTAAGTGTTTTAATAGAAAAAGATACTAAAAGGATCCTTTCGCGACAAGAAATATTCGCGATGACGAGGCTCTCGCAAAACTCGCGAAAATATCTTGCACGGAATAAAAGTTGGTTTACAGTATCTTAAACTATGTCAAACACACAATTCACTAAACTTCCATCCCCCCCCCCCCCCGAAAGTTGAGGATATTAATTTTGGTCTGCCAGTTCGTCTTTCAATTCTGTCGGTCTGTTACGTTTTTGTTTCGAGCAATATCTCGAGAAGCCTTTGAGCTTTTACAGTGAAATTAAAAAATAGCTTTGGGTCTGGCATTGTAAGGGGGGAGGGGGTTCCAGTCCGCTAGCACCCGTGAGATTTATATGAAGATTTTTAAGATACATGTTTGTAAGAAGAAGCTTTATCCACCGACAAATTACGAACGGACATCCCCTGGACTTATGATATGGCTATAATACCTGTGTATTAAAGCCGTATTAATTTGATTTTTCGCAGCATATAGTATTTTGAACAAGAATTTATTTGAAGTTTTGGGGTTTTTGAAATTTAATTTTAGACCATAACGCGACCGCCTTTCGTAAAGTCCCCCCCCCCCCTCGACCCATACTAGATCTGCACATACTATTATTTTTTTATTTCATGCCACAGAATGACATTTTTTAAAATTTTCCTTTCATTCCCCTCTCGAACCCCTTTGCTCGTTTAAATGTCAATTGAAATGTATTGTAGCGTCACGGTAGCGACTCAATCGCATCATCTCGGGTCTTTCCGTCAGATGTCGGAAAAACAAACATCACCGGATGTTAAAAATTTATACATCTTCCTGTTTAGTCAAATATAGGATAGACGGAGATAGAAGTTCCATCTATGGTATATTTTAGGTAATATCATTACATTGAATAAAGTTAAACTCCATATTCCACAGATGAAGTGTCTCCATGCATTTATTTCAAAGATCGTGAAAAGGGGGAGTAGTAATGGCGTCTTCCTAGAACATTCGAGGTCGTTTTTCCGCTAGTCGGAAAGGCCCGAGAAGTTGCAATTGGGTAGCGACTACGACAAGACGTGGCTTTAAGGTATTTTGTAGAGATTTTATCTGTCAAAATCCCCATAAAATTGAAGAATTCAATAATCCAACCGTAAATACAATAGACTTCAATGACTGATCCCCGTTTTTGGTTCCGTTTGTTCGTAAGATGTCGGTGTTTCTCTAATATAACCCGGTAACCTTTTAAGCGGCACTGTTCATACCAAATTGATTTTGTTGTCAGACTTATTGCAATTGATGTTCGATATTTTTTTTCCAGTTTTACTATTTTCTACTGAAGTTAAACAGTTAGTTAGTCTTATCCTTGTATTTATGACGATTAATGCTACGCCTTTCAATGTCTTTACACGATAATGATGACGAATAATGATGATGATTGGTTTTTTTATATAGCGCTTTTCTAGCATAAATGCTACTCAAAGCGCTTTACAATCATTATTACCCCAGCAGACCATAACAATTCAGAATCTTTCTCAGTGCAAGCTGCCGTTAATAAGCTAGAACCCTAACATTCTGACAATATCTTTCACTGTCTATAGCCAGTCCCCTTTTACACTTGGGTGGAGTGAGGAAATTCATGTAAAGTGCCTTTCCCAAGGACACAATGTCGACTTGCCGCGGCCAGGATTCGAACTCGCAACCTTTCGGTTTGGAGTCCGGCACCTTTACAATTAGACTACCGATGCCACGATATAATCTTATAATCTTAAGTTTTAAAAAAAACAAGATCTAGTACAATGTTACATTAGGTCGCATTCTGGGCATAAGATATTAATCAAAACAGAGGTTATCAGTGAAATCATTACTCGCTCCCGTGTAGCACATGTGTGTTTTGTTGAATTAAATAAGGTTATCATTAAAATGCTATATTTTTTTTTTCTCTTTTTTTTTTCTAAACTTCCATTGATTATATATATTAAATTTGACTGCTGAAAAGTCAGTAAAAATATATACTGTAAAACGATAATATTTGGCGCACTACTAATTTTGGCGCCTTTGGCGCAAGAGCCCCTGAGCGCTAAAACGGAACGCGCGATTACGTTATGTTGAAGGTCATTGGATTTTATATAAACACTAGCACTGCACATGTTCGGAAGACAGAAAGTTCTGCCAAATTATAATTTAATTAAACTATTGTTACCCCGGTAGTTGTTACCCGATTATTATCATTAGCACCTTCAAAGTTTGGCTTCTTAGCGTGTCAATCATCTATCGCCTCGAGGTAAACAATGCAATCAAGCATGGCGACTGAGCTTGCAGACAATACCTTATTAGGATTACCGTTTTATCTAAGTAATTTTTACGAGTTGATGGACATCAACTCAGTAATGCTACTGCTTACAATGTTGACCTAATTTTGACCAAAGAACACACCTCGTTTATTCAGTTCCTTCTACGATGAATTGTATCACATCTTGAGAAACTCTACATAAATAAAAGCGAACATATATATTGAAGACATGTCAATGTTTCTTTTTTTGAAAGGAAATTTATTTTAAGTATAAACAATAACATTTTCATTGACATCAGACATGCCTTATTGTGTCGTTCCGACAAAAAAATAGTGCATTTTAAACCGCCGAAGAATGAAAGTGTATTTCGTCACTTCTCATATTCCTATATGTGCATATATGTCTTGTCGATTTTTAAAATTTTCAAACTAATTGCATAAAACATTGGTTAATTTTTCTGTTCGTTGGGATTTATACAAATGACACATAGGCCTAACATAGAGATCGAACTCCTTTTTCATATTCATACGCACCATGCTACTTTGCTTTGTAAAAAACACGCAAAATCGGCAGCACAACAGTGACTTCAAAAGAAATTGACGGGACTGTGGAGGCTTACTAGGAAATTTTTAGAAGGTACGTAAATGTAATTACATGTACATTTAAGTATAGTTGCACGTGTTGCTCTGAAATATAAACTTAGCCAGTAGTTTATCGATAGGACTTCGTATGGTACTGACCGAGTAAACATTAGCGCCACCTTGTTTTTGCGGCTTTAGGGGCCTGATTCTATATAAATTTTTCTTTGTGTTTTTTCCGCAAAAGTAGCTTCCATTGTAGTAATGAGGCAACTGCCTCACTAGAAATATTATTTTCAAGTCTTTGAAAACACACAAAACAGCAGTCGTGCGACAGGACATGCCATTGAAATTTCGACTAGATTTCCACTTTCTTGAGAGAATCGGTAATGTTTTAGTGAAAATCGAATGAATATTTTTCTGCATGCAATGATACGAAACGAAATTATCCAAGATAATATTTCTATTTGTTGTATCACACGAAAAATACGATGAGAACGAAGCATCTGTTGGAACGACGCCATTTTTATTTTAGCCAGGAGCGGATCAAAATCCACCGCATGCACCTGTTCATAATAAATCTGGAATAAGTTATTTTAATTGATTTATGTTTACTCATATCGCTTCAGAAAAATATAGACCACTTTTTTAGTGTAACATAACAGGGTGAAAGTGTCTTATTTATTTATTTTCATTATAAAATAAAAAAAAAATATTCATAAATGGGAATATGTGGAAAAAAAAATACACATGTTCTGGATGACATGCGAGTACAAAGGCATCCTGTGTCATACAACTATGGAATTAACAATTTGAGATGTAAAAAAAAAAGAGATCAGATTGAGATTTTGATGATCTTAAAGATGCATTATGTTGATGATGTCAAGGGCTCAAAAAAGAAAAAGACAAAATTTTCTGGAAAATATCAGGTTCAAAGAAAAATTGTCAAAGCAAGTCTCAGCTATTACTTGCATTGCAGCAGATATGCATAAAGCATCAAACAATTTCTCAGAAGATAGTAGAGGTAGACAGTGTACGTGTTGCTAATGCACTTGTAAGCATTTTGTATAAAGAAGTGGTTTGAATTCCTACAGAGGATTGGAATTCAAGTGATCTTAATTTATTGCTTTGGAAAGATAATGATTTACATTTAAGATGTCATAATAAATAAAATACCCTTCAAATCTTATTTTATATGTTGTTTTAATTTAGAACTTAAAATTTGTTATTTTTCTAGAAGTACATGTATAAACCATAAGGGCCACAGCATAATGGTTCCTGGAAGGATTTGTTTACGAAACCTTTTTCATTGTTTCTGGAGGTTTGTTGGTTAATTTCTCATTCCGGAGAAATTTAACTCCATCACTACCATGTTGGGGGTTCCCTAATGCCAGATGACATCTCCAGGAAAGCAAAGAGGTACTTTTAAAATGTCATAATAAATAAAATACCCTTCAGATCTTCAATTTTACTTGTTATTTATATGTCGTTTTAATGATAATGTAAAATATTTTATTTTTCTAGAGGTATACACCACAAATGGCAGAGCATAAAGGATGGCTGGGAGATTTGATAAACTTACTGTTGTAGGAGAACAATTTGAAGCATTGATATATATTAGAAAATTGTGCTGTCAGTCTTTTGTATGTTGGAGGACAAGCTTCCCCTTGAAAACTGGAACAAATGTGAAATGAAGAATGTGTATCTTTATATTGAGAACTTTTCCTTGTAAAATCACCTCTGGGAAAAAGTTTATTTCATATCAATTTATTGTGTTCATTATCTGGTCTAATTTTATATTTGTAATTGTTTTAAAATTGCATGGCGAAACACATTTTTGCTCACCGGAGTCAAAAGCTTAAATGAGTTTTTTGATCCGATTTCTTTGTTGTCTGTTGTGTTGTAAACTTGTTACAACTTAATTTTTGTTCAAATGATGCCCCTTCCCCTCTGGGAGCTTGAGACCATTTATAAAGTTAAACTTCTCAAAATGGAACTGATATCTTCTTTTTTTCAAGCCGAGATTCTCAGGTGATGTACAAAGTATGTACTTTGTAGTGACATCAATTAGAAGCAATATCATTTTTAAACCGCAGTTTGATAGCAGAAATTTTATTTTCAAGAAAATGTTGGAGGCATATGTTTATATATATCATTAATTTCATGTTTGAATTTCAAAACCGATTTCAGCTACTACAATTTACATTGGGAAAAAATGCAGTTGTCCAACTTGTGTCTATTGTGTGTCATGAAGGTAAAATCTTACAGCTTATTGTGATATGCAACAAATATTTTACCGTGACCATGTGTTTTTGCAACAGTTGTAAAGTGTATATGCTCAAGAACATAATTATTAGTTTTCTCCTGTAGCCCAAATATAACTGTGTTAGTACTTTGATTACTGAAGCATTTATTTGTAAATCAGGGTCCTGTGTAAAACTTCTGATATTAAGATTACACACATTTTGCATTCTTAATGCTCGTTACACTTGTGAGAAAATTATGAACAAAATTGTGACGGCGACTTTCTCTTTTCTAAAAAAAGTCATTTTCTTGTATTTTACTGTATATTGTGCTTTTACACATTCAAACTGGAAGACTGCAATGTTAAAAAAAATCTTATATGATAAGTATAACAATAGTAATTGTCAAATTGATAATGAAAAGTATTTTAGGTCACCTGAGCCGAAGGCTCAAGTGAGCTTTTCTGATCACATTTTGTCCGTCGTCCGACCGTTTGTAAACTTTTCACATTTTCGACTTCTTCTCAAGAACCAATGGACCAATTTTAACCAAACTTGGCAAAAAGCATCCTTGGGTGATGGGAAGTTTAAATTGTTAACATGAAGGGCCAAGTCCCCTTACAAGGGGAGATAATCAAGAAAAGACAAAAATAGGTGGGGTCACTAAAAATCTTCTTATCAAGAACCTCTGGGCCAGGAAAGCTGAAACTTATGTGGAAGCATCCTTGGGTAGTGTAGATATTTTATTGTTAAAATCATGACCCCCGGGGGTAGGGCGGGGCCACAATAGGGAATCCAAGTTTTACATAGAAATATATAGAACAAAGCTTTAAAAATCTTCTGAAGAAGAACCACAGGGCCAGGAAAGCTGAAACTTATGTGGAAGCATTCTTGGATAGTGTAGATATTAAATTGTTAAAATCATGACCACCGGGGGTAGGGCGGGGCCACAATAGGTAATCCAAGTTTTACATAGAAATATATAGAACAAAGCTTTAAAAATCTTCTCAAGAACCACAGGGCTAGGAAAGCTGAAACTTATGTGGAAGCATTCTTGGATAGTGTAGATATTAAATTGTTAAAATCATTACCCCCGGTGGTAGGGCGGGGCCACAATAGGTAATCCAAGTTTTACATAGAAATATATAGAACAAAATTAAAAATCTTCTTCTCAAGAACCACTGAGCCTGAAAAGCTGAAACTTATGTGGAAGCATCCTTGGGTTGTGTAGATTCTGAAGTTTTAAAATCATAAAAGGGAAGGGGGTAGTGGGCATCATAGGTAAAGAAAGAGAGGGAATCTGGTAAAGAACTGCATCCCCCAAGTTACTCTGGTGAGCGATGTGGCCCATGGGCGTCTTGTTTTAAAGAGATATTACTTTTGCTGTATCCACATTAAGGGCTTCAGATACTGTTGTACCATGATACACTGTAGGTATAAAAGAGCGTTTCATTTCATTTGTTAAAATAGGGCACTAATACACAAAAAATGTTTAATTATAATGTAAAAAGAATTGCTTTCCTTATTATTTCACATGACATTATTTGTTTATGGGATTTAATAATACAGTGCATCATCTCATGAAATTGACATCAGAAATCAAATGGAAGTCTAAATTTCTGCAATTTTTAAAAGGCAATTTCATTTCCTTATCAGTAAAGCAGTGTTCAATTTATAAGCTTGAACAACCATCAACTCGTATCAGTACTTTCAGTACTTTGATTTGTTGATGCATGCATTGTTTTAATATGATTTAAATGAGTAAATACTCCATTTCTTTTAATTGAAAATAGAAATAAAACAAGATGTGTTTGTGAAGCACTATGCGCCCGGCGGCAACAAATTTAAAAACAGATCACAGTGAAGGTCACAAGGTCATTGATCTTGGTGTCATTTGAAAGATCTTGATTAGTGATGTATGCATATCAAATATGAAGTTGTTACACCGAAACTTTCTGTTTTTAAATAAAAACGCCCAAAGTTTCCAACAAAGTTTATTTTGTATTCCCGTGTAACACTTTACACACAGGACCCGACTGAGTAACTAATTGAACACACAAATTCTACGCTAAATATTAAGAACTGCCCAACCTTCAGACTGCCAATCACTGCTAAATTAACCCGTTAATTGTGAACACTATGAATTCTGCATTTTCTCATGGCCAGCACTTCGGACATTCAATCCCCCTGAGACTCGGGTGATAAAAGTCAGCAATGCTGATACAAGAGCTAAATTTCCCAGCCAAATCTTAATGAGCGGTCAAGACCTTTTCACATAAACAGATCACTGCAGTCTTTAGCTTAGAGCAATTACTACAAATCAACAAGATTAAGATAATATAAATCAAGCATTAATTATACAAACAATTTCACACAAAATTTCACTTTAACAGAAGTCTCTATCTTTCATGGTTCAAAAGTTATGGTGAAGGTTCAAAAAAAGATATTTTTAGCATATAAGACACAGTCAAGGTCATAAGGTCATTGACCTTGGTGTCTTGTGAAAGGGCTTTATTAGTGGAGTATGCATGCCAAATATTAAGTCTCTATCTTTCTTCGTTCAAAAGTTATGGCGAAGGTTAAAGTTTGCTGTCAAAAAAGCTATATTTAGCATATAGGCCACAGTCAAGGTCACAAGGTCATTGACCATGATATCATTTGGAAAAGCTTTAATAGTAGTATAGGCATACCAAATATGAAGTCGCTATATATCATGGATCAAAGGTTATGGCGAAGGTTAAAGTTTGCAAAAAGAACCTCTATTTTTAGCATATAGGTTACAGTGAAGGTCACAAGGTCATTGACCTTGGTGTCATTTGGAAGAGCTTGATTAGTGGAGTGGGCATACCAAATATAGTTCAAAAGTTATGGCGAAGGTTAAAGATTGCAGACAAACAGACAGACAGGCAGACAGACAGACAGGACAAAAACAATATACGCCTCGGATCTTTCGATCCGGGCGCATAATAAATTTTAACATTGTTCGACGTCCATGTGATAGCAACACGTACTGCGGTAAAGTTAACGAATGTTTACTGATATACGGGAGTACTAATGTGTTTCCGTGCTTCACTAACCAAAAGTCAATAACGGGTGTGGATTAAAAAAAATATCACATTTCTATATTTCAAGCGCTAAAATTTATTTGCGCCAATGCATTCCCACTTGCGTTTGCGCTAAAATACGTATGCGCCAAATTTTTCTCGTTTTACAGTATATTTAATAAGGCAACATATTTTTTGTTATTTAAGATGTATACTTTTCAAAAAAGTAGTTTATAATCATTATGATTTATTGGCAGGATGGGAAGGTGTTTTATGCAGTTAATGGGTCACAAACACCAGACATATATAATTACGATAATTGAGAAAACCAATGTCAATGAAATATGTGGAGATAACGAACAGTATTCGAGCTTCATAAAAGTTCATTAAACATTACGAAATAAGAACGGAGCAAAACATTACAGGTGGGATCAGGTGCCATAATAGAGTGAGCATCCCCTGTCGACCGGTCACACCCGTTTTATATATACTTTCTATTCAGAGAATATTTATAATTCATCGTCTTTACCTTTTTTATTGAGAAAATTTTATTATTGATCTGCTTCTTTGCTTTTCATATCAGTTTTTAATTTTTAAACTTAATTAATTGAACTTACGGGTACTATTATGCAAGGCTAGCCAGATAGCCCACGAGAATGTTCACCACATATCCTAGGATTTTGAAACTTCCAAGACGAACTTTCGGTTGTCGACGACTTGGTTATGAAACAGGGATGGGGTAATTGAATAAAGTAATTGTAATTGAGTGCAATTAATTACATTTTTCAAAGTAATTGGAAGTAATTTGTATTTGAGTGAGCCTTCAATTACAAGTAATTGAATGTATTTAAATACATTTCAAAAAAGGTCATGTATTTTCAATTACTTTTCAATTACTTTTATCAAAATGAAAGTTTATAAAAGAAAAAAGTGTCTTATACTGATACACAGTTTTTATACTGGTGGGTTTATACTAGTAACTACCTATTCCCACTTTTTTAAAATCTCAATTCTTATTCCCACTTGCAAATATTAATGATTTTTTTAGATAGTTAATTTGTTTTTACAGTAATTAGACCAACTACATTCAATTTTAGATTTACCTGTATTCTATTCATTCTATGATAGAAAATAATGGATGGAAATATGATAGATATTTATTTCCTTCAAAAATATGGATTTGAGAAAGTAACAAAAAAGATCTTGCCATACACCATACTGGTGTAGCATGGGCTTCTGTTTGTACAATAATTAAATGTCTCATTAATGTTTAATTTGTTGATACAGCGTGTCACACTGCCCAAGGCATTAGGTAAAGGTCTAATTTTGTATAGGTGTGAACCCCTCTCATACCCAAGAACAAAAACACTGAATAAAAGTTCACTATAGAAAAAATATATTTAAGAAAAATCTATATTTTTTTATATAAAAATAAAACTCAAATAATTAAAAAGTAATTAATTACATTTATCAAAGTATTTGAAAGTAATTAATTACATTTGAAAAAATCAATGTAATTGTAATTGCAAGTAATTGACAAAATTATTAATGTATTTGAAAGTAATTAATTACATTTCAAAGTAATTGACCCCAAGCCTTGTTATGAAGGGTAATCGCATTTTCGTTCCGAAGGGACAAAGGTCGACTATGCTCGAACGCTTACATATAGACCATATGGGCGTCACTAAATGTTTGAAAAGGGCTGGCGATTTGTTATTTTGGCCCAAAGTATCTTCGAATATTGAGGACATGGTCCTTAAATGTACAACTTGTTTGGAAAACGCTATGCGAATCCCAAGGAGCCACTTATTTCACACGATTTACCGTAACGCCCATGACAAATTGTTGCTTCCGATTTATTCAGTTGGGAAGGACAGGATTTGTCACAATAGTTGACTACTACAGTCTCTATTTCACGGTGGATCTCTTTAACGACACTCGGGCATGCACTGTGATAAACAAGATCAAATCAGGCTTTTCCCACCAAGGGATACCATAGAAATTTGTGTCTGATAACGGACCGCAATATTCTTCTGGAGAGTTTGCCACGTTTAGCAAACAATATGGCTTTGTGCACACAACATCAAGCCCTATGCATGCTCAGTCTAACGGTCTGGCCAAAAAGAACGGTTCATACCAACAAACACATTATGACTAAAATCAGGGCTGATAAGAAAGATCCCTATTTGGGAATCTTAGAATATCTTAATACTCCTATAGAGGCAGACTTATCCCCTGCACTAGCCTTAATGGGTCGTCGTTTAAGATCTATCTTTCCCTCTACTCACGAAAACCGACGGGGTCTGTTAAAATCTCGGGAAGCGCCATTACCGGAATTTGAACCGTTTGTACCGGTACTTATGAATGATCAAATTGATTCAGTCTGTCAAACAACTGCTAACGTAAAAACCAATCCAGTCATAGTGTCCCTGTGAATACCCAAAATAACAAAGACAATGAAGTCAAATCATCAGACTCCTCAGAACCCTATATCACTCGTTCTGGCCGTGTGGTAAAACCTCGTACTATTATTTCTATGTAAATTTCTGTGTTGATTTTGAAAATCAAAAAAAGGGGGGGGGATGTAATATTATCGTAAAAAAATAAAGTTTGAGACTGCCCCTATTGTCATACTATATATATTGTACTGTGTGTGGACCCCGTATGAATTTTTTACTTCCGTTTTATTTATGTTAATACACGTGGTAGAACTCAGCGTTCTCGACATATTTTTCCAACCCATACTTTACGATTTTATAATTAAATCATTTTCCGTACAACACACGACCAAAATTAATAGATGTGTGCCAAAACTGAAGATATTTTTCCCTATATATTTCATTGAAAACACCATTATTAAAAATAAATAAATAAATAAAAATCACTGAAAAATGAGCAATTTTGTCCAATTTCATTATTAATACTTAAATCGGCAGAAAATGCGTAGTATCTTCTTTAAAAATCATTATATATTTAGTTTTTAAAGTAAAAGATAGTAAGTGACCTAACATCAGTTCTACGATTTAGGATAAAATTGTATATTAATTTGCACTTATTTAAATACTAGTATTCAAAATCATGTATGAAAACAATTTTTTACAATAAATAATTAGTGCTTGGTTATTGGACCAGTTTGTCTAATTTTTTTTAATATTTTTGCCTAAGTCACATTTAAGCCAACGGTCGGGCGACCAAATTTTTCTAGTATAGTCGGCTGAAAAAACATGATCGTCCGACACCAGTATCAGGTGAAGCAGAATAGTCACATTAATTCCTAGGAACACCGATGCCAGTATTTATAGGCTGGACAACCTTCACCATATCATCGTTCGATGGGACGCAGTTTGATTTCCAACGTCGGCCGATATTTACAAAAACCCAATTCTTAAATGTCTGACTGACTTTAAAAACCGTCTGACGATGGTTGGACGATGATCGAAGGTTGGTCGACGGACTGATTTAAATGAAGGAATCGGCCGTCGCTGCAGAAAAAGATATAACTTGTACCGACTGACATAATATTGGTCGGCCGACGAAAAAAGAGGCCAAAATCGGGATAGGTCACATTTAAGCCGATGGCCGGGCGACTAAATTTTTCTGGACTTGTCGGCTGAAAGAACATGATCGGCCGATACAGTATCGGGCGACACGGAGCAGTCACATTAATTCCTAGGGACACCGATGACTTTGATAAATAACACGAAAAATCTTTTTTCTTCAGAATTCAGCAATATATTTTACAGATCTATATTCAGATAGGTGACGTGGCAAAATCTTTTAAAATTGTGACTCAATACTGAAAATGTGTGCAAAATTTTGTATGGAATTGCATAAAAAAAGACAAATGGTGCATATCTAAGCAGCAAAGAATATTTAAGACTTCTTTATATCTTACGGATTAATTATTCATGTTATTTCTAGATCTGTTTCAAAAAATTATATCAATCCATGCATCAAAATTTTGTTTGTGTTATGCAAATATACACAAGTCGGCCAAGCGTCGACCGATCATCGAGCTCAGAGCTACAGTTTGATTTTAAGCGTCGGCCGAAATTTTAAACACCCTTATTGTCCAACGACGGACGACCGATTTAAAAAAAAAGATGATCTGGTTACCGTCGATGGAAATCGGCCACGATGAAAAATTATAACTTGGAATGGACACAAAATTGGTCGGCCGACAAAAAAATTGGTCAAAATCGGCCATAACTTCAATCCCATTTTTGAAAACCCGGAAATGTGGCACCAACGGCATGAAAATTAAAACTTGAAACAATTTCTTCGATTGAAGCAGTTAATGGATGGTCAGTTTACGATGGACACAAAGTTGGTCGGCCGACATTTAGAGGTCAAAATCACATTTCCAAAAACTACCAACGGCCAAGACAACGGCTGATATGTTTTGACCTCTTTTTTGACGACCCAGTTTGTCACCATATTCATAATTCTTTCTGAATTCCTTCATTTTTGCTTCAAAACCCATCGGCCGTTAGTCGTTGTTGGAAATGTGACTGGGGTTTAACTGTCTGTCTTCTGAAAATAATTTTTTATATGGCAAATGATATCAAAGAATTCTTTAAAAACATTAGGGTGAACTACTATTTTTTTTACTTAAAGCATAGTTATGCTTTTAACATTGTCTGTATTTGGATTGCTTTTATTTGAGATATGAACAAACATCCCTGATTGGAATTCTGATTCAAATAACAAATAACTTAAAATGGACCCCAGAGTGTCAAAAACAATAAACTTTTTCCCCTTAGTATGTAAGATTTTATTTCTTTTAAATAACTATTAATATCTGATTTACTACTGGCTACTGACAAAAAGGAAGTTTACTCAATGATTAACAAATTAAATTTACATGCTATCAAGGTTAAGTCAAATGCATAAATCAGTAACGCAGCACATTTGAAAAAGTGTTTAAAACATGTCGTTACTGATATTTCTGTTGTGGTCAGTTTGCCTGGCCCACGTGGAGAGTTTGACAATCTCTGACTTTTATCCTTTTGGTGAGGAGAGGGGTGATACTACAATGGTTAAGAATGATGACGGAAGTTCTCCAAATATTCCAATTTCCACTAAATTCCCTTACTTCAATCATCAACACGACAAATTAATTGTAAGTATTGCATAGAAGATCAACATATTTTTAAATATAGTGTTTGGAATATTTTTAGATTTGGCATTCTTTCTAGGTAAGTACAAATGGTGCTATTTCATTCCTGACCCCTGTGAATCAGTATACACCAGATCCTTTTTCCGCTGGGTGGCGACCGTAGACTTATCACTCCCTTCTGGGCAGATGTGGATACTAGGAAAGGAGGATTTGTGCGGTACAGAGAAACTACAGACCCAGACATATTAGAGAGAGCTTCCAATGAAATAAAGGCTTATCTCCCAGCATTTTACCGTTTTCGCGCTGCTTGGGTTTTCATAGCTACGTGGGATGATGTGGCATTTTTTGGATGTTCCTCGACTGGTTGTTTGAAGGTACGCGCGTTTTTCTTACACTGAAGATTGCGTATTTGTGCGTGATACTTTAACATTACTATGTATTAATTTTGTAGTAATACTATCATCACTGTCCAACCTTTTCAGAGAAATACCTTTCAAGCTGTACTGATTACAAATGGACAACATTCTTTCACAATATTTAATTACGCAAACATTGAATGGACAACTGGGACAGCAAGTAGTGGAAATGCAAATACTGGGCTTGGGGGGACACCTGCACAGGTCAGTAATTTATTTATTCACTTTGTAAACCTTCAATTAATAAGTTTAAAAAATCTCTTTTGGAAGTTCTTCAGGGCACGCTTCAATACATTTTCAGTTATCACAGAGTCAAGTGTATTTCAAGTGCTTTTATTTTAGTTAAGCTATATCTGCTTGAAGTTTCAAAGTTTCAAAGCTATCAATTTTATTTTTCTATTATTAATATAACTAGTGCTTTTTAATCCGATTATATGGGTTTAATGTAGTGCTTAATATAATTTGTTTTTATGATGATGTTTATTTTTTTTTTCTTTATTTTTTTTTTTATTTCTTCTTAATGCAATCATTTTGCTTTTCAAATTTCTGTTTTTTTTCTAATTCTTAAATTGGTTTTATCTGCCTTGTGTGTTTATATATTACATGTGTTTTTTCGCATGTTAATTATGTTGTAAATGTTTTCTATGTGATATTTTCAGCTGTGATAGTCGGTTGAAAATCTGTACAGAGCTCATGTTTATTGTTATATTATTTTTTAAAAATGCCGACTTTAAATAAAATTTACTTTACTTAAAAATAAAAGCCAATTAATTTATTACAAAAAATAGCAAAAACTACGAACTTAGTTGACTGCACTTTTTCGGTGAGTGCAGAACTTAAAGAGGGGAGGGGGTACAAAGTAAACTTATCTACAGAAATATTTGCAATCATTCAGCATTCATTAAAAATCTCATAAATTTGAGAACATGTATCAGTTGAAAAATAAAAATAAAGCCTCTTTATTCGTATACTTAATTATAGGTTGGTTTTAATGCCGGTGATGGGAAGGTATATTATGTAGTGAACGGCTCACGTACAATAGACATTGTCAACATAAACAAAAAGTCCAATGTACGCATACCAGGAAAGTTCGTATTCAGAATAGATTCATCGGAAATAGGTGGAGGAGGGTGTAACACAAAAGGTATTAAGTTTCATATACTACAGAAATACACTCGTATTTTCTAGTTTTGAAGTAATCATTTATGTCAAAATAAAAATCATCAAAGTTGTAAACGTAATGAGAATTTTATCACCAGAGTCGACGAATGTTTTGATCATGTTCTTTGTATGGTTGATATTCTAATATAATGCAGTGCATTGTAGCAACCGCTAATGATGTAATGCCGCTTAATAAAAACGCATAAGGGCCATACTTATTAAACAGAAAAGGGTAAAACTTATTTTCTAATGAAAATTTAGTACCCGCGACAAGTGATAGCCAGTTCCCATTATGACGTCATATTATGACGTCATTGCTCTCTACTACACAAATTTAGACCATATAAGAATATCAACAAAAAAGCTTGGGCACAAGGGCATGTCCTATGTATTTTTACAGAAACAAGATCAAATTAGAAGCAGAATATTCTTAGAATTTGTGATATTGCTGTGCAAATGTCGACAAATTAATTGTTTATTTACTATTTGTAAAGTTTTGAGTTGAAACGGGATAAAAATTCACAGTCCAGTGTAGGTTTCCGCAAATGATAATCAAACGAGAAAGCGCATAGGATTTGCGCAGCACTTTTGTTAATCTTTTGAATATTATTCGTAGAATTATACATTATTTACTTAAAATTAAATAGGGTATGCCCTTGCGCCAAAGCCTTTTATTGAATGTCTTATTACTTTGAGTACTAAAGAACAATGATATCAGAATATGACGTCATAATGTGCACTATTTATAACATGCCTTGGGAACTAAGTATGTACAATAAAATGAATTTAATCCGAATCTGATTAATAAATAGTTTCTCTTTTGCATTTTTATTAGCTCATTTGCATAGAAACACCTATACGCAGCCTTAAATCACTTGTGCAATTTGAAGTATGTATCAATATAGGAATGATATGCAATACAGATATACATGTATGTAAAATTTAAATGGTACCTCTCAAAGGTAGATATAGTGCTAGCTTGTTTAATTGTATAGGAATATACATTGCTATAAACTACAGCTGGGTGGAAAGAATCATTCAGATTCTGCGTAAGATGTATAAAGAAATCGAAGTACCTGTAAAAATGGTTGGGGAACTCGCTTATTGTGAAGGAATCAAATTAGGTATACATGTAATTAGGTATAAGAAGGTGTGTGGAAAAAACATTCGGGATTAGCATAAGATGATGAGTTCAAGCAAACACCTAACAAAAGTAGGAAGGAAAGGAGGCTTTATTTTACAGAAATATTAATTGGTACAATCTACAAGTTGGTTTCCTTAAGATATTTAAGTGCACTAGTAAACAACAATGTACCTAACGTGTTCTCTTAAATTTTACTCCTTTAATTTAAATTTTTACACCTTTTTATCAAAATAAGTCTACATTTTAAATGAATTATACTTTTCTCTAAAAGAAAAACACAAAAGGTAGACATTTTTGTATAACCCTTATAGAATGAGAGTGTTGATATTTTTTAACTCCCTTTCCCGCAACGATTTAGATTGTTACAGCGTACATTTCGTGTGCCTTTTATAAAGACTGAAAGGAAAAAAGTAACGCAGGGTAACATAATATGCGAATGCATGACCAAAAATTACCAAAAATGGTCAGATGAGAATCCTTGTTACTAGGCACTAAAATCAGTGTTCAGAATTACTCAACTGTGAAATATATGACGTCACGCAGGGAAAAAGCAAAAATACGTGCAACTTGATTAAGATAAGTATGTCAACAATCTTCTTGTACCATTTGGTGCACTTGAGGTATACACATTGTTTTTCAGTATTTATAGAGGATATGCATGTAATCTTGTAACAGTTGACGGAAGTTCCACGGGGTCTGGTTTTTACGTTGCCTAAATTACGGACAAAGGCAACAACGGGTTGCTGTGTAGTCACTAGTAAATTTTCTTCCTATAGAACGTCTTAACCGTCGTAAGAGAGATTTTTGAATAGTTTCCGATCAACTATGACGATGACGTTACAGACCCACGTCAAGATCGGATAATTCATCCTGCCACCTGTTTAAGCGCCATGTAACTGCCACAAAACTGCTGTAAATAGAGTAGGCTTAATCATAATCATAACATTCACAATAAAACTGAAAGAGACCAATTGCGCAATTTGAATTTTTGAGCTGGTCAACTTTACTTTGATGTTCCATTAACTGGCGCATGCGCGCGCCGTTTCCCTAATTTTTTCAGCGTGTGTACCCCTAGGCCTAGTGTAGCTTAGGTTTACAAGTAACAGCTTTTTAAAAAGCTTGCCTGACTAAATCAATCAATTTATCTGCATGAAGAGTGATAACCCTTTTGAGCAATACTTTGTGGGTTTAAAAAATATCCAAACTTTATATTTTGAGAACCTTATATAATTGTTGAAATCTTGATTTTACTGAACTTGTTTGAAGGATAAACATACTCTACACTCCATGCTAAAGAACTTTGTAGTTGATGGCTGGGGGTACAGAGGAGTGATCATCCCTTGGATAATTGATTTCAAATTTCAATTTAAAATCTTTTGTGAAATCACGTCATTGTGAACATTTTAAAAGATGGATATAATTAAAAAACATTTTGTTGGAGGATTTTGGTTACATTTGTGTGTTAATTATGATTTTAAAAGTTAGATATCAAATAATACATGATATATTGAAATAAAATAAGAAAATTCAATTTATTTGTAGAAAGAAATATCCAAGATTAGTCTTACTTTTTTATTAATCGTGTGCATCTGAACAAAGACATATAATAGATCACGCATTTGGAGACGATGGCTTAAACTTTTTTATCATTATTGGACTCGTCCATTTATGGAATAAAAAATTTAACAAATTATAAACATCATTTCTGATAGTGTCCATATACCATGTATACTGATTCTATACGATATGTTGTTTTAAAGAATGGTATAAAACTTGTAGATTGAATTTCTGAAGCATTAGCAGGAAGTTAAAAGGACAAACTTTATTTAATTCCATGGAAGTTAGCACGTGTCAGCCATTCATACAATAGAACAATCCAAGAAAAAGGCGCGAAGATAGCTTACTAGTGACACTTGGCGCGAAAAGAGCGATTCACCCCTTTCGTAGAATATAAATGGACTGATCCAGTAGTATAGAAATGCAGAAAAAAGGATACACGGACATGTTGAAACGGCAAATCATATGGAATAATCTGTTCCATACAAAAAGATTAAAGGAAGTAAACACTGCAGTATTTCGCATCAGTAATATCTTTCTTTTTTCTGAAAACTGTTTCTTTTAAAATGCAGGTAAAGAATTCCAATGTAAATCTGCTTGCACAAAATCTAGCTCTTTAGATATGGTCGCACATTTCCGGATCTTGGAAATATCAATCCTTATACTGCCTGACGCCGTGACGTCAGGCAATCAAGACTTTCACATAAACAATCACATTTACCCTTTCGACTGGTCCATCTTTTTCTCATTGAACATCTGTGGGATGAAATGGGAGATAGGGTTCGAAATGCCAAAGCTGGTCTCTTTCAACTAAGGTGTGCCTTGTTGAAAGGGTTGAATAATATCCCTATTTGAAGGATAAACATACTAATAAACTCCATGCAAAGGAGAATCATGGCTGTTACAGAGAGTAGACATCGAAGATAATGAGAAATTTCAATTTCACTTTTGGGATGTCTCGTCATGTGAGTTTCTATAATACGTGAATAATGAGGCAAAAATCAATTGGGATTTTGGTTACATTTTTATTAATTATGATTTTAAAAGTTAGATAGGAAAAGTAGAAAATACTTAGGAAAATTAATTTATTTCACCTTAAAAGTTTATCCTGCTTTTCTTTTTCCTTTTTAGGTCACCTGAGTAACTCAGGTGACCTATTGCTATCCGTTTTCGTCCGTCGTCGTCCGTCGTGCGTCATGTGTTAAAATTTGAACATTTTCAGCTTCTTCTCCGAAACCACTGAACCAATTTCAACCAAATTTGATATACAGCATCTATAGGTGGAGGGGAACAAAAATTGTGAATTTCATGGTCCCTGCCCCCCTGAGGCCTGAGGGGTGGGGCCAAAACCACTAAAATTAATGAAATCTTTAAAAATCTTCTTCTTTACTCCTGGACATCAAGCAGGCAAACTGTTGGCATGAATGTAATGAGCATTGAGTCCTCTACCAAAATTGTGAAATTCATGGCCCCAGGGTCAGGGGTTCTAGTGCTAGGGTGGGGCTCTATAGATTATATAGTGAAAATGCATTAATTCTTTGAAAATCTTCTTCTCTGCTCCTGGGTATTAAATACACTAACTAAGCACATAGTTATGATGAGCAAGAGTGCCTCTTCCAGATTTGTGAATTTGATGGCCCCAGGGTCAGGGGTTCTGGTGTTAGGGCTGGGCTCTATAGATTATATAGTGAAAATGCATTATTTCTTTGAAAATCTTTTTCTCTGCTCCTGGGTATTAAATACACTAACTAAGTGCATATTATAATATATGCCTATAAAATTGTATTTATATATATATATGTATATAAAGATTATATATATATATTTCTTTGATATATATATTATATATATATATATATATATATATATATAGTGCCTCTTCCAAAATTGTGAATTTGATGGCCCCAGGGTCAGGCGTTCTGGTGTTAGGGCGGGGCTCTATAGATTATATAGTGAAAATGTATTATTTCTTTGAAAATCTTCTTCTCTGCTCCTGGGTATCAAATACACTAACTAAGCACATAGTTATAATGAGCAAGAGGGCCTCTTCCAAAATTGTGAATTTGATGGCCCCAGGGTCAGGGGTTCTGGTGTTTGGGCGGGGCTCTATAGATTATATAGTGAAAATGCATTATTTCTTTGAAAATCTTCTTCTCTGCTCCTGGGTATTAAATAAACTAACTAAGTACATAGTTATGATAAGCTAGAGTGCCTCTTCCAAAATTTTGAAATTTATGGCCCCAGGGTCAGGGGTTCTTGTGTTAGGGCGGGGCTCTATTGATTATATAGTAATAATACATTTATTCTTTGAAAATATTTTTCTTTGCTTCTGGGTTTTAAGCTAATGATCCAAGTATATATATATTTATGACGAAGAAAGGTGCACCTAGCAAAGTGGTTTTTATGCCCCCAGGGTCAAGGGGGGGGGTGGTTACATAGTCTGAAAATAAATTAATGCCTTGAAATCTGCTCTTTGGTATTAATCAACCATTTTATGATAAAATTTGCAAAATTTTAGGTTGAAATATATGACCCTGGGTCAGTGGATCCTTTGGGGTGAGGTGCACAACTGGTTATAAAGTGGAAGTGCATTTTCTCTTTGTTACTCTGATCTACCTCTGGGTATTAAGTAAAAAGAGTAAGCATGCTAAGTTAATAATTATGATAAGCAATGGTGCCTCTTTCAAAATTGTAAATTGTGAATTTCATGGCCTCCGGTTTAAACACGAACCAAATTTAATTGTTTGAAAGTTGTTACACAATACTCAGGTGACCTATAAGGCCCGTGGGCCTCTTGTAGTATATTGAAGCCCCAGATACAATTCTGATCCCTGATAAAGTTTTTTTTCTCATATTTCTGCAAAATAAAATTTAAATTTATATAGCCTGTTTGTGATATTCTACTTATAGCCTGCTCGGCTTCTAATACCCCTGTTTTGGAGTTTGGTCCTAACCTACCTTATTGTTTCTTTATTCATTCCTATGCAGGCAATGTCATCATAACGCCACGGAGCGGCCCAATGTTCGGTGGTCAATACCTGACATTCAGTGGACCTTGTGTGGACCAGTATACCTCATTTAAAGTCAAGTTCTCCAACATTAGATATGAACTGAGATGTGAAATGGACTCACCCTACAGCTTTTATTGCATAACACCTATGTTTGACAGCACTGGTGATGTTCAAGTAGATGTCATATTAGCTAATGAAAACAAAACCGATATGTTTATTGGAAACTACACTGTTTGTAAGTACATGCATCAAATACTCTTTGAATATTTCTTCTGAGTGATCCATGTAATCCCCGTAAAAATACTCAGCACTGATGAAGTTGAATATAATATTTATGTGCCCTTTTTGTTTATCCCTTTTGCAGACAGTGGATTGAATTTTTTTCCACTGCGTTGCATTCTAAGATGTATGTGTAAATCGATATGACATTTTTTATACATATAATTAATTACTTATATAAATAAGGACAATATCACAATCTGTTTCAGTGAATCCTGCTTTCAGCAAAGTCCTTGTAAATCGCCATAACGGAAACAGCTGGGAAAATGGTGAACATAATATTTCGTGGAATGGTAACGTGAAAGAACTTCAAAACAGTACCACAGTAGATATCTACGTTTACTCAATCAAGGTACAAGTATTATGAGTATGAGGATATGTAGTGCAGTAGATCTCTTGTATTCACAATCAAGGTACAAGTATAATGCGTGGAAGAGCAATAGCGCAAGATATACCACCAAGGTACAAAATATTGTTGTAAAACAGTGGCTTAGTAGATTTCTACGTACAACAAATTAAATACAAAAATTTACTGCTAAAAAAACAGCACACAGTATATATATCTACGCACACAAAAGGCACAAATAAAGTTGAATGCTATAGATAAAATTTCACATGTTTGTAGTTGGATATGATTTTTATCAAACGAGTTGTGTGTCTCTCCAAGACTTGGCGAGGGGATAAAAACACACAACAAGTTTGATAAAAATCATATCCAACTACATATCATGTGATATTCCTTTTATACTAATTAGCGAGGTCCCTTGTCACAATAGTTGCTATACAGCACTATCACTGTTTTATATAGGACTCCACTTCATTTTACTTTCCCTCTAACGCAAAACCCATTGTGACGTCACAACTGTCTGATACGAAAACGGTATCAAATGCATATGAGCTATATCAAGGGATAAAGGGTTAAACATGGGATAAAAAAACTGTAGCGCAGTCGATCTTTACGTTCTAACAATCAATGTACATGTACATGTATAATGCTGGAATAAAAGCAGTGGCACAGTAAAACAGTAGCGAGTAGATCTTTAAAGATAAACTGTTTTGTTAAAATATTACGCTGTTAAAAAGACTACTAGTAAAAACTGTAGCGCACTAGATCATCGCGTATACATTATCAAGGTTTAGTCGTCCACAGTGGAGGAGCGTCTGTTCTAGAGTCGCGGAGTAAGGAGTTGATCCTTACTTTGCGGGTTCCAATCCCACTGTGGGACCTGGAGACCGGTCCTTTGGATGTGACCGTATAAAGCGAGGTCCCGTGTCACGAACCTTGCTGTAACCTTGAAAACGACCCTTCTGAAAGCTGAATTGCCTTGATGTAGTACAGGTCAAATATTTTTTCACTCTCTAAATGGTTCATTTTTGAAAATTCGCAACTTAAAAACAAAAAACAAACAAACAACGAGGTGAAAATTTCATTTTTGTGCCTATTAATTTCATTCTTAAAATATGACCCAAGTTGTTATTTTCAAAATTTTGGACAAAAATTTGTTTGTATAATCTGTCCTTAAACCTCCTTATTAGTTCTGGCATTACATCGAAGTAAAGTCATTAGTTACGCTCGAGCACGTAAGCAGATTCATGTAATATTGTGTTCAGTGAAACAAAAATTCATAAAATATATTTCAAAGAACGACGGTTTTTTATTCGTGTATGGTATACGAGGTGAAATTTTTTAACTGCTCGTACATTGATAAATGAAATGCACGAACATTGGAAGCTTTTTTGTACGCAAGAAATTCGTTTAACTGACAGTAGTACATGTATTAGTAAAGAGATATGTTTATTATGGTTTACCAAATTATGTTTAATTATTTACGATATATGCTATTAATAAACTTTAATTTGTGTATTCGTTTGAACATAATATCTAGCTTTGAAACTTTCCAAAATAAAAACTTCGAATATAAATACAAGTAATCGTTAGAAGTACCCTCAATATCCTAAATAAAGATCCACATTTTTCTTTTACTGTATTTTTCATAGCTGTACATTTTTAAAAAATATATTTTAAAAGTATATTGTAGAAAATTGGCGACTTTTTTTTTCTTCTCAAAATCAAAGGAGGAGAATGGTGAGATTAGATTAAACCCCTTTATTGCAAAGACGAATATATTGAACTCAATCGGTTGGACGACTTTTAATTTAAAGATGACTGAGCAGGCTGCCATTCTACGGGTAACATCAAGTGTGCAGACTGCATTTATAACGTAAGTAAACATAAGTAGTTTACTCAATATTTGTTTGTATTTTTATTCTTACATGTTTACTATTATTACATATTTATAAATGAAATATAATCTTTCTGGTCAGGCCACCAAGAGGAATATGGTCTGACTTGTTCCCAGTAACGCCATCCAGAACTAATGCGATCCTTTTTTGTAAAAACTGGATAAAAAAAGAAGTTTGGTATCCAAAGTTGAGTCTAGCAGAACCTTGTCCGTGTACCCTCCAACAGGCTCTGTTAGACATTGTAAAATACCAGCCCGATCCTGACTGCAACATGCTCCACGTGGGAGCAGAGGGGCGGGGCAATTGTCGCTATAAGCGTGATGCACAGCATTGTGTGAGGCTGACAGTACCAAGGTAACATTTCCTCTAAAATCATTTCTATACAACTCATGACAGTTTTTCAAATGTAGAGATATTTTTTTTTACATTTTCTGTCTCATCTGGCATGTAAAAATTGTAATTTACACACTGAATTCCTAACAGTAAAGTATGTCAATCGTCAGATTTTATTGAATATTTAGATCCACAAGTTTTGTGTTTTCTGCCATCTTTACAGATAAGTATTGTTTGTCGATCACTGTTTGTTATCTGCACCTTTTTCATATCACGTGACTTTAAACAATATGTCTGAAATCATCCCGTCTTCTGGCTCTTCCAAACAATTCGAATGATTTAATCCTCTTACAAGACATTGAATGCTTTTTTTTTCTTTTTTCTAAAGTGAAGATGATTTTATCCTCTAACACGACATTTAATTTTTTCTTCTTTTTAAAGTGAAGATGGGACCGACAATGTTTGCTGTTTCAATGAACATGGACGCTTAATAGATTCAAGATCCCATGAAGGTGGTACACAACAGCGATATCACTACCGAGGTGACGACCAAGGGAATATACCATACGTGACAAACTTTTACAAGGACGTTGTCCCGTTTCTGCATTGCTGTCGTTTTTCACAGATGTCCTCGAATGAAACTAGCGATGAGAAAGAAACATACAGCCTCTGTCAGGACTTCCTGGCATTACGGAGATACAGTTCCTGTGAAAATTACGACCCTCCTAGACCAGGTCAGAATTATTAAGTATCATATTCGTTATTCTGTGTGCTGCAAAAATACGTTTTCAGAAAACATAAAACTTGTTGATTGAATATGGTAATTGCCAATTAATCCAATGTTATTTTTAAAAAATTAAACTGGAGATAAAACATTCTTTAAAGGTAAAGCCTTGACCCCCAACTAGGCTTTCAAATCAGAGGGCACAAGTGCATATAGACAAACATTTTGAGTATTTCTCTTTCATTGCACAATACGTATACATAGCACATACTGTTTTAAATCGCTGGTTCATATGTATAAACGTGTCTGCATGAAGTTCCTTTTTGTTCAGCAAGAACTAGTGGTGACCCTCATATGACTACCCTAGACGGACTTAGTTATACATTTAATGGAGCCGGAGAGTTCGTGTACATATACACAGAGGATGATTTATTTAAAAGCCAAATCCGTTTCGAACAGTTCCGAAAAGACGATGGTAAGGTCTAAAAATTCATTTTTTAATAAATCTTGCTTAATTTTATGAAATAAAGATAATATATAAAAAAGAACTGATTTGCATGTTCTTCTAACTAGGGTCGCTTGTAAAGGCAACAGTAGCGACAGCCTTAGCGATGGAGTATGCTAATATCTCTGACTGCATAGAAATTAGACTCAACTCAATAAGAACGGCTGATGTCCTCAGAAATGGAGAACTGCTTGATTTCCAAGACTCCAGATGGATAATCGTGAAAGGTGTTGTATATTTGTATGTATATTTGATAGAACAAATTTTGATTGATTTGATTGTTGATGTCTGTTCTATAATATTGAGGATTATTTTAGGTGCAACCATTATATTACTCCCCACTAAAGGAAATAACACGAACAGGTCATTTATGATCATGTTTCAAGAGATCAAAATTGCATTCAGCATTGAAGCCTCCAAAGATGTCTTAAACGTCATGCCAGTTGTTCAGGGAAAGGATCTTAATGGTACTAATTTTTTAATCAAAATTGATCATGAAAATAATATTTCCTGCATGAAGCTGAAAAATGAAAATGCTAATAAACAACTACGGAAGAACCATATTTTAAAATATTGGCCAACTCGTACACCTATATGTTACATGTGTATCCTGTTATGATAATAATCTTTTTGTATATAAGTGAAAATCTGAGACATGTTTTGATTTAAAGGAACACTGAAAGGATTACTGGGGAATTATGATGGTAGTCCTTCTAATGACCTACTTTTTTCAACTCATCAACAATTGCTGCTAAATGAAACTGACGATTCGTTGATTTTTGAATTTGGGATGTCATGTATGCTTGGTTTATTTTTTGATATCCTTTATTAAGTGAACTAAATTTGAAACTACATATTTAATTTTCAATGGACTAATAGTATGTAAATGGCGTAATGATATGTTGAGGTGTACTGGTCTTTCTGATTGTAGGGGCCATTAATGAGTCCGAGTCCCTGTTCACGTATGAACCTGGTAAGAGTTTTGCTGACTATCGTCAGCCATCATTCCGTCCTGTGTTTGAGTCCTCCGTGTCGGTTACAGAGGAGGTAAGGGCGGTGTGTGGAGAAGACAAAGATTGCATTTTTGATTTCTCTGTCACGGGATCACGTGACGTAGCGGAGCAATCCCTAACATTCCAGAAACAGTTCCAGGAATCTCAACAGGCAGCTGTAATAGGTATATATATGGAATGTAATTAATGCACACGAATCTTCTGTAAGCTAGGATGGTCATTGTAATTTTTTTTACCCCGTCTCAAAATTCGTATACATTTTCATTACAGTGTTGACATGCTATGATTTGCCAACAATTCCTGGTGGAGTCTGGGAAACAACCAATGGGAATCTCGAAAACTCGTCTGCCTTTTTTGTTTGCAGAGATGGATATACGATCTCTGATAACATAAGTAATGTTACATGCTTGAATGGGCGGTGGGAACGATATGAGAACGTTTCTTGTCAACTGAACAGTCTTCAAACCACTTCGCCTGGTCTCCAGCCTGGCACAGATATTCTTATATCTCAGAATGCGAATTTACCTGCCTACATAGGAGTCGGGGTTGGACTTTTCCTACTCGCCGCATTTATCATAGTTTTTATCCTATATCAAAGGAATAAAGTAAGGTGTGTAGTGTTTATCTCCTACATAGTGAAAAAAAATCCAAAATCAAAATTTGCACAAGGAAACTTTTTTCTTATAAATAGCTTATGTATACATAATTTTATAGTACGTGTGGAGTTGCAGCTCATATAACTTGTTTTTGATGTTCTAGGCATGGTAATTGGAAAATTTTTTCTAATGAAAAAAACTGACGATACGGTGCAAAACAGTGCTGCAATGGAACAGAACAAAGAGAAATATTAACATTTATTGTTATTTTCTTTTGAATTGACTAGCCTGATTTATACTCGTGTATGCAAAAATATCACTAGCTACCATTGAAAATTATTTATGTGCATGTGAGGTATCAGCATTATGTCTAGCTGTTTTACATTGTACCTTAGCATGTTCTGGTCCTGATCTGTGTACCGGTAACCATGTGATCGTGTATTTGATCTCGATGTGCTACGGATATCTGTATGACTTAAGAGACTTGTAGGGAAACTGAGAACTCAATTGAACCTATTTTAATTCAATTATACCTATCTTTAATTCTTGGTCTTCAGTTCAAGCTAAATATGCCTGATGATCTTCAAATCAATTGTACCTATCTCTAAAACATTTAAGATAGATATAATTCAATTAAACCGAAAAGTATCTTAAATTTATTTGGATATAGATTTAATTCTTTTGAAGATACATGTAGATACAATTATTTGAAGATCGGAACAAATCAAAAAATTGTTCTTCAAATAATTAAACCTATCTTCAAATAAATTGAAGATAGTTACAATGGAATTAAATATAGATCTTAATGAATTGAAAATAGGATAAATAATTACACCTATCTTTAAATAATTGAACACAGGCTCAAATGAATTACACCTATCTTTAATTCCATTACAGATAGACTCAATTGAATTTACCTATCTTTTTTATTAATTTGAAGATAGATATAAGATTCAATTCAATTAAACCCATCTTCAATTCATTTGGAGATAGGTAAAATTGATTTAAAGATAGGTACATTTATTTGAAAATAGATGAAATATTTGAATACACTGTGAAATCACTAATCTTTGTGGGGGGTTAACTTTCGTGGGTTTCAAGGTATGAAGAGACCCATGAATTTATGTCCACCATGAAATACAATTTTTTTCATTATATCACTACTGAACAATTCTTCAACCACGAAATCAAATCACCTTGAACCAATATATTTTCCTAAAACTACAAAAATTTGACCCTTTGAAAATATGTGATTTTACATTATGCTTATTTGTCATTCTAAAGAATATAACAATGTCGACTATGCTAGATACCGAGGGATTCTTGATATACGAGGGGTGATCAAAAATTTCGCGAACTAATTGAATAGCTTCCATAAAAGAAACAATATTTGGTTTCAATGTTGATTATATTTTAAATTGATTCACTCCAATTTTAATGCACATCAACCACCATTCTGTGCATGCGTGAATCACGTGATATTGGCGGTCACGTGACCCCCTCCGTAGCGTTCTGTCACAAAAGTTCAAAGATTTTTCTTAGTTTTATATTTCTTTCCATGTGAGTTAATTTTTATGACAAGAACAGTTCATTTGTCAGAAATGGTCAAATCTCGGGAAAAGAATGGGTGGATAAGAATATATAAATCCTTTCCAAAAATAAGCATGGCGATAATTAAAACACAAATCTTCTGCCTCGGGAGAGACCTTTATTCAAGGTGGATTGAGAATAAGTGCCTCCTTTTTATCATATCTAATATGTTTAAAATCTAAAGTAAACGATATCTTAGGTATTTAATAATTATATTATTGTTCAAATATTCAACCATTTTTCAAAGTGTAATTTTGAGGTCTTTGATAGCAAATTGCTTAATTAAAAAAACACATATCTTTTAAACTTGCTTTCACTGGGCAAGATGACAAGTATCATTTTTAATAATCTGCCTTCCTTCACTAAAACGATCCATCCAATCATTAATTGAATTTATAGGAATTTATTTATCTTAATAAACTGTGTACAAATTATTATATGATACTGTAGAGGGGTTTCTAAGATATACAATAAATTGTACAGTCGTTTGTTGAACGAGCTAGACTGAGACAACAATTTTTCGTCACAAGTGACCTACATAGTGACGTCATTTTCACATTGTGACGTCACAAACAAGGAGAAAAACTTTATTCAGCATATGCTATTTATAGACCTTGTGTATGGCAGTGTGTGTACCGAATTTCATTCCAATCTAAATTGTGGTTTTGTAGATATAAATATAGTTCGCGAACTTTTTGATCACCCCTCTTAATGATATAACATGTGATTGTTTTAAATAAATACGTAAATCGTAATTATGAAATCAAGAGCTTTTCTTCAAGGATTAAGCATTATCTGATAATGATTAATTCTTGAAGAAAAGTATGACAAGTGCAGGTTTTACCTGGTATCTGCAAAGAGGATTGTGTATAAAAATAATTCGTAGAAAATGTAGTACCTCGGCTAGTTTTCTTCCGAGATATAACTTTCCTACTGTATATTTTCTACACAAGCCCCAGTCAGTGCAATATCTGCAATGAACCAGTGCACGTATCCATTAATGACGCGACGGTATCACGTTACCCTCACTCCGTGTGACCAAACTCACTTATATATAAACCATGACAATGAAAATGTTCTTTCATTATTAAATCAAACAAATATACTTATTGTTGACAGCAAAAATACCTATGACCTGTCAACACCTGAGGTGACTGCGAATGGCCTGGATTTCCCGCAAAATCGGATTAGCATTGAACTTAAAATGTTGAACCCGATGTTTTGAAACATTTCAAGAGATAATTAGAACAAACAATATTCTTTGTTTTTAGCAGTTACCAATAAAAGGGCTCTCAAAGGACAATAACAAAATAATGACTATTATGTATAATCATATAATACATCTTGCTATAAACAATGTATCATTTTAATTTCCCAAAAAAATTTTGGCGTTAGGCCTTAGGCACAAAAAGTGGGGGCCAACCTGTTTTTCAATGAACATTTTCAACAGTTAAATTAATTTGGGGAAGGGGGCAGACCCCCTACTTCCCCGATAACTTTTACACGCAATATCAACCTGAATGAATTCATTGACATATCAGAAGGTCTCTGTCCTTTCTTACATACTGTAAAATATTCTGCAGCTTTTATAAAGCAATGCTTTCACCAATCTCGATCTATCATCTGCATAATAATAGGCATACAGTGAGTGAATTACACATAATTTTATGTAAAAGTTAAATTTCACCTAGACTGACTAGAAGTATAAACTTTGCCATAAGAATTAAAAATACTCATGTGCAAATATTGCTTACAGTGTATCAACCCCCGCCCCACACAAATTCTAGTTCATATGCTCCAAAATATACCTGGCAGCAATATTTGTGTATACCTAAAATGTGCACATGCCATGGTGAGTGAAAGGTTAATTGAATTGGGGCTATATAATTTCAATAAAAGCTAATCAAGTTGAGCGACTTGAAATTTTATGTGTAATTAAAACATAATTGTGACGTAAACCTTTTGTTAGCGTTTTCCATTGTATGGCTTAGTGTTGAGGTAACTCCCCTAACTATCCATTAAGTCACCTTTAAGTGTCCTTTCTTTTTGGAAAACTGTCCATGGCCATTTGTTTTAAAAATAGACAGTTAAAACAAACAGAATGGAGAGTTACAGGTCATGTGCACAAGAGGTAAACAAAAACACATACATTAAAAACGATTTAATGTACAATTCAATACCAAAAAGAACTTTAAGATTTAAGTTAATCCAGAATACAGTGTCTGTATCAGATCTGTTTGGTTTTACACAATTAAATCCATGAATAATGCACATTATTTCAATGCTTAAAACTTTTTTTCCCCACAAAACTTAAATTTGAATGACATTATTTCACATTTGATAAAGATTTTGGAAACATCATTTCCTCGAGAAGAATCCATTTTAAGCTTGAAGTAGGCTAATATTAAATCCATCACCTAGAAAACAGTTCGTACCATGAAATCTACACTGTTGCAGTGAACATTTCGGTAGGAAATATTAATTAAAATTGAACATTTCTAGATTTGATTTAAAATACATTTTCAGGTCGAAGTTTGGTTATCCAACACTCGGAATACAATTTGCATTTCACCATAACACTGCTGCAATTAATATATATCGTCGAAGAAGTTTTGAGGGGATCAATGTTTGGATAATATTTTCATTAAGGCTTACTATTCTCTGTTTCCAAGTAAAATATCACTGGTTTTTGTGCTTCAACTGGTTTCAATTCAATTTCGATCATGTCATATATATATTCTCTCCATAGGAATTAAGGAAACATGTTTGCCCTCACAACGCAAAATATAAACTGATTTTGATGAAATGCATTCTTATATAAATACAAGCATCCCCCGAAATCCGCCTGTAACTGTCCATTCTTTAGACAAAAATTATTTATTATTCTCATCTGGAAACACAATGTCTATTCAACAAACTGTTGTGCACCCCAAGCTTACCTATGACTGTCCATTCTGTAAACACTGAACTTATTGTATGTGTACCTATTTTGCAATTTTTTTTTTAATTCTCAGAACAAAGAGAATCATTTTTATAAGTAGGAGAAAGGCCTCAAACTGTCCATTCAGTGAGAGAAAGAACTCCATTAGTTTTTTCTCTTACGGCCCTCCATTAGTTCTTTCTCTCACACCAGGGACAGTCTGAGGCCTTTCTCTTTTACTTCAATAGTTGAAAAAATAAAAGAAATCTTTACACTGTAAGGTTACAAGAATGAGACCAAATTATACGCCCTGTACAAGGTGTGGTGGCATCTTTGCCATGGTATGCGAAGTAGACCTTTTATGCACTCTAAATGTTCATAAGAATGCTCAAATTCAATTTCAGCCAGGGGCCTTCGCCCCAGCTAGCTGCAGGCTCTGTGCCCCCAGGTCCCCTACTGATTTTCCTAATTTCTCCGAAAATATTATCCCCCAAACCTGGAGTAATTGCTGTCCTGCCTTCCTTCACCTTATTTTTAAGCAAAAAAAGATAAAGGCACATTTGCATCTTGCCTTAATTTCTTTATACTTTAAATTACTAAAGTCATTCCCTGAAATATAAGCACAGGGTCAATCTGTTAGAGAAAAAAAAAATGGGTTATATACTGTATATAGTATATGATCCCTTATTATATATTCCGAAATATGATTCCGATAATGTATTCTATAATAGGAGGGTTAATATAAGTAATATCACAGTGTCAATATTTTTTGTATTTTGTGTCATATTATCAAATACAATATACCACAATTTGCCCATAATATGATCATGAATGATTTATTCTGTCAAATGCTCCATGCTCAGTTGAGCATGCTCAGTTGATATGGAAATGCACTATTCCTTGGACTATGCACACAACAAGTGCATTTTTCTCATCATGCCCAACAAGTGGGACCAATTTTTTTCAAGACGCCCTGGAAATGCAATGTGTTTGGTGTATGTTGCTAGGGTTCAGGTACTGGTATGTTAATTCATTAGTCATGATATATTGCTTTGTTCTTTAATTCATTTATAATAACTGTACATGCAAATCTTATAAGAATTTTATTAATTACGTTTTATGTGGAGATCAAATATTTGACAAAACAATAAAATCTAAAATACAAGAAAAGTAGGATACTATTTCAAATATAGAATAATATGAGACTGTTCCTGAATAAAACAATTTTAGTTACTATGAATTCTATTAACATGTCAAATTAAATATAGTTGTAGCAAAATATTGACACAATTCTATTTTTGTCATATTAATGCATGTACGAGGGTTGTCCCATAAAATCGTGGACAAAGCGTTTTTCTCAAAAAGTAATGGGCGCACTAAGCTGAAATTTTCAGTAAATGTTTATTCATCATATTTAAGTGAATCATGATGTTTTTGATAATATATATTAAAAAATAAAGATTTTATTCTGCTTGAATGTGCACAAGGTATGGTCCTACGGCGCACGGTAAAAATAGCAAGGTTATATTAGAGAAGACATAAGAATTAATTGGTAATAAAAGTTTTCAATACATAAGATAAGGATGAAAATTACCCTAATTCCATTTCTTAATCAATTCTGTCGTCTTTTTAAAAATTTCAAGGCATTTGGTTAATTTTTGGCAGTTTCCCAAGCATTTGAAATGGGAAAGTAATAAACAAAAAACACGAAAAATGGCGACTTTTTATGACGTTACGGCGCACCGGAGAGCAGTTCAGATAGATTAGGATGTTGTAATGATGCCTTAAGAGACTTTAAATGAATACAGAAGAAAGAAAATATGAAAAATATCACCAGATCTTTAGTATATAAATGAAATGAAAGTTTTCTTAGTGAAATCTTCGTGGTCGAGTCCCCAGATAGTACATAACATATGGACAGACTGCCATTTGTAATAGCAAAGGACGCTGTCACTGTCGACCGTCGATGTGAGATTCTCTTTTAGTTGAATGATGGTGAGAATACTGTCTGTAACTTGCTAATAAATATTCAGAAGATCGCATGAGTGTGCCACATTGGTTTCTTAACTGGTCATAGATACTCACATATGTAAATCAATAAAATTTCTAAATTTAAGTGGGGCTTATCCAACTTTAAGTTTAGCAAAGATAAAACGTGACGCTGTTTTAGACGCTCTGACGTTATCATCCGTGCGCCGTAGGGCGATACAGTACATAACATAAAATATCACAGTTTGTTTACCTATGCATATATCTATTTGAAATTTGCTATGTATATTCATAATTTATCTACTAAAAAGTGGTGAAAATTTCAGAACGCAGTGATGATTACTTTACAAACTAGACAACTTGTCCACGATTTTACGGGACAACCCTCGTATATGAGGTAGATAAACAAGTCAATGATTGAGTTGTTTAGTTCTGATTAAAATTTTTGTTTTTACTTATATGGGAGTAAAAACTTGATTGATGAGGCTGAGAGCACAGGGAAGGGTGCTAATTCTGTCATTAGTATGGTTCACCACTTTTTTCGATACCATGGATATGGAGAGAAACAGCATCCAATCATTTTGACAACTGCAGTGGGCAAAACAATAACAACATTTTCTTATGGTTTTGCTCTCTGGAGAGTTCTTGTAGGTAAGTGTACATCATAATGAAAAATATTTAATTTTAATGATAAAAAATTGTACCCGGTAAAAGCATTTTTTGCATGTATAATGTCAGTTTTGATATATATTCAAAAAATGCAAACTCTTCCTAAATGTAGCATTTGTATATATATAATATTATATTGAAATTAATTAAAAAATGTATTTCCTTTCGATTTGGACTCCATATTATTGTGGAATATTCTATGATGATGGCAGGACACACTAAATTTTGATCCTGACTGGCATTTTGGAGTCTGGAAAGTAAAATGGCGTACATCCTCAGCAAAAGCCATGAATGATATGGCAGACACCGTCCGTCATTCATCCCACAGAGGCCATAACGTTCCTCAGCTCATGTCAGATCCACAAACGCCTGCGCAGTTTAGGGACTGGAAGTCGTACCTTGAACAGTTCTCCAAACTCTTGAAAAACATTCGAGGCTATCATCATTTCTGAGTAAATGCTGAGATTCCTGGTCTTATTGAATATAAGGAGCTCTGTAAGTTTGTTCCTTTGTGTGTCAATCTCCTGAAAGATAAGAATATCCTTCCCTCCGTAAATGATCCTCTTCCTCAAGAAATCCCAGCACCTGGTCTTGAGCCCAAAAGGCAATGGTACTTATATGAGCAAATCTGTGAACATTGTCTATCACTGAAACATCATGTCCAAAACCAGTCGAACCAAAGAAAGAGCTGAAAGTTTATTCACTTGATCATTCCATGTCACACTTGGGGAAAAGGAAAAGTCTTCTCCTTAGATGAAGGGGAAGATTATTGTGTGTAAGAAAGATTAGAAGTAAAATGTATACATGTAGTTCCTATTGTATTACTTCCAGTAATGTGTTACATTGATGTACTTTTCTGGTAGTCGAATTTCATTGCTTTAAGACATTGGTTAGAATTAGGACTTTTACCCAACTGTTTACATAAGCTGTGTCCTATGAGTAGTGCTACATCTCAACAGTTTAAAAAATGTGTAACAGTATGAAAATTGTTGGTTGATGTTTGCACCTTCTCTGTGACATTTTCCTTTAAATGCATTTTGAATATATTTATTTAAACAAAAAATATTATAAAGCTTTGTCAAAAATGATTCTTTTAAATTTTTTTTTAATTTTCAAGGGATACAATTTTCACACTACCCCTCAAAATGTAATATTTTCATAATCTTTATACTGTATACTGTTGATATTGTTTAGAAAGTACAGATACATGCATCTGTAATATCATCAGTACATTTTAATGTACATGTTTGCAATATTCAGAATGTCTGTTTAAAAAAATAGTAATCTGCTATTCATTTTTAGTGATTTTGTTTACAGCTGTCAAAGAACCTCTTTCATTCTGTATTTTTTTTTTATATCTGGTGTATATTGTCATAACTACAAATAATAACTTTTTTATTATTTTCGAATGTAATTTCAATTGGCATATTTATCTTTTATTGAGAATAAATGGTTGGATTATTTTTTCATTATGCATGTTTTCTTCCCTTTCTCTCTTTGGTCATCGATACTGGTAGGATAATAAGTCAGTATTCTGAATCAAATTCAACTGTTTCAACAGTCACATGTAATAAGTTAGAATAACAGTATATTTAATGACTCAATGATTTAATGGTTCAATTAATTCATTTTTATCATACCTAAGGAAGATTTTAAATAAAAAGAAGAGATTGTTCTTAATACACCAGTAGAATGTTGAAATATGTTTGATCTTTTAATAATTACGACGTTATGGTAACGTCACTGACGTTATGAAATGACTGGAAGATGCCTGCATACCTTGGTCTGTATCTTCTTTATTTTCACTGATATTTGCATGAAATTTTGAATTTATATTATTCAAAGTGTCCTGATTTAAAAAAGACAATAAAATTAATTTCGATTATTTACTCATCTGGACCCTTTTTCCCAGTCGCGGTCACATATATGAATCTAATTAACATCAAAAATTTTGTTAAATCAAATTAATGTTATAGATGTTTAAAACATCAAGCATAAGGGGTGTCGCCGCGTTACACTAAACGTAACATTTTAAAGAATATTTTTTAGGATGAGAAAGACAAACACGATATAAATATTTAAAATGTATCTTATCGCCCAAAAAATAAAAAAAAGGCAAAATAAACTTGCGTGTTTTCTAATAATCAGTTAAGATTAAATGACGCTATTGTTATTTTGTATTTTTAAAAAAAATTGTGTTTGACTCTGATGCATTGAACATAGGAAGTGTCCGAATGGGGGGTGGGTGGGGAGGGGGGGGGGGTAACGAGCTGCTTTGGGGGAAATTACCAGTGTAGACAGTCACAGTGATTGATAAGACTTACAATGATAAAAAAAGTAAAGGAGAGTCTTTGTTTATAGATGATTTCAGCGATTTTAGGAAGTTGGATAGGTCATTGAATTATTATCAGAAGACAAGAAGACTGAAAGAAGAGAGGTCGGAAGGAAACGTTTAACATGGTGTCTGATGTTTTCAAAAGACATTCGTGTATCTGTTATGTAAATGGATATGAACACAGTTTAATTATACTGTTCAAGGAATTTTGACAAAGAGTTAATGTACGATGGCTACCAAGAATTTATTCGTGAACATATTTGAGAATCTCAAATATTTTTATTGAGAAACGTTTTTAAGATTGATGGCGAATATACATAACGTGACGTAATTTAGATGAAATTACTTATGTATTAATTTATAAATGACCTTCCATTGCATGTAAACAATTCAAATATTGATATGTTTGGTGATGATGTAACTCTGTATTCTAATAATAATAATGCAAGATGTTTAGAAAATACACTAAATTCATTCAGATCTTTGTGAGATTGAGAAATGGTGTGCTCAAAATCAAATGGTTTTAAAATTTTAATGTTGATAAAACAAAATGTATGTTAATGGGAACACAGCAAAGAAAATTAAAATTAGATAATCCAAATTTACAACTTTATGCCTCAGACAAAACAATTGAAATGGTTGAAACTGAAAAAAAATTCTTGGTGTACATATTGATGATAAATTACAGTATGCAAATCATATTGATTCAGTTTGTAAAACGATAAATTATAAGTTATTTACTCTTCGAAGGATTAAGAAATTTCTCCCTCTACATACCAGAAAACTATATTACAATGCTTATATTTTACCATCTATTAACTATTGTTTGACTATCTGGGGTAATGCCCCCAAGCAGGACATGGACAGACTATTTAAATTACAGAAAAGGGCAGCAAGGATTATTCTTGACGCAAGTCCAGATTCTTCTTCTAAACCACTGTTTGAGAAACTTGGATGGTTAACAGTTTATGAGCTAGTTGATCTATACAAATATATATTATTATACAAAATTTTCAGTGGAACGACTCCACAATATCTTTGTAATTTATTTGAATTTCATTCTTCAACTTCTTATAATCTTCGATCTGAAAGTTATTATGATCTAAGATTGCCGAAATTTCGTACAAACTTATTCAAGACATCTTTTCAGTATTCAGGTGTACATCTATGGAATAAACTTCCCCAACACATTAGACTCTCTCAATTTTTACGAACATTTAAGTGTAATATAGAAAATTACATCATCAGCTGTCGCACAATTATTTGAGCACAATAAGGTTTCGATATTGTATACTGTATTATGATTGTTAATTAACTATACATGGACACTATATTCATAATCTTATGATTGTAATTCCTTAAATATATTACTATTATATATGACGAATTGTATTCTGTATAGTTTTTGTATTTGATATATACAGAAGGCCCTGGGGAAGAATAGTGCATGCACTTACCAGGTTACCTTCTTTAAATAAAGTATTTATTATTATTATTATTATTATTATTATTATCATTATTATTATAGATGCGGCGACTAACAAATTCGCACGTTGTATATAATTCTACGTTTTTAAAAGTATTATTCACTTTGAATTAAAATTCTCAGGTCTGCTTTGAAATTAATATAGCTTCCATCAATTCTAATTCTGTTTTTTTTACGTCGACTAGTAGCAATTTTTTTGAAGTTGTGACATTACTTTTGGATCAACCCTTGTACATTCCGAGGTTTGCGACAGATAATTTCGCCTGATAGATAATTTCGCGGAATCTACGTTCCTATGAAAGTACACAAATAATGATGAAGTAAATGAACTTGCGAGCCATCTAGCGTTAATACAGGTAATGTTGTTTCTTTTTTGCACACCATCTATAGCGTCAATTCAGTCAATGATCGTTGGTTTTGCATTGGTGATTTTGCATCGGAGTCTGTTGATTTTGCAAACGAGTCAGTTGATTTTGTTTTAAGGTTTTCTGTTTTGTATTTCATTATGTTCATAAAGTTAGTTGTTAGTTTTGCATTAACGTAATTTTTACCCTTTCCGCCGCCAATAGTATTCCTTATATTTACATGCTTTTGATTGGACGCTCATCCCATACGTGCTATAAGCCCCGCTTCTGTCTCTATCGGTTCACGTCGCGCCCCGTACGTGATTTTTTTTAACTGCGCCTATCGATGAATCAGTACATTTATGAAGAAAGTATAAATTAACCATTTGTAATTTTATCTCGGACAAAGACACTGGAAATGTAAATATTTGAATATATAACAGATTGTATAATGGTTATAGATCGTAGTTTTAGAAGTAAACAAATAAAAAATAATTTGCCCCTGGTCAGTGCTCCCCCCTCCCTCTAATTATAGATTTAAACTTTGATTGATTTTTTCTTATCGGGCTTTTTCAGTGAAGAAGAAAATAAATAATTTGACCTTGATTTTATTGGAAATAAATAATCTGTCCTTTATCGACATAAACATAAGTAATCTGACTCGGAAAAAAACCCTAGTGATAAGCGTCCGAATGTTATGCATCATTGTTGACAATACAATGAGCGCAAAAATGAAAGTAGATTTCACCTGTCCATAGATTGTCATAAGGTGTTCATTTAACTTGTACATTATGTCATGTATGAATCTTACGTGTATCCTCGTTTGATGTCATCAATACATACGGTAGGTAACTCTTTCGCAAGAGGGCGCGACTGTTTGGAATCGTGTTTATTGTCATCTCCCTCGGGAGATGACACATTAAGATTGTATGCCGGAAGTGAAGTCCTAGTGTAAGCCTCCATTAATCTTTCTGGATTCCTCGATGTTTTACAGAGTTCCAAGTACCCTGTAAACTGGTTTTCTTTTAGAAGAACTAGCTTAGGAGTGTGTGATCTACTTTCGGTTTAGGTTATTTGAAAGCCAAGGAAAATTTAGAAAAGAAGTACGATGCTTATAAATATCTATAGTTTCGGTGTCGTATATATATTGATCCTCAATACATTAATACATTATTAAATTGGTAAACCACACAAGGAGAATTGACAATGGCGTGATTTCTATACATGTATATAGATTTGTTGACACGAAGGAAAAACTGGTTCTCGCACAAATGAACAAGCTTACAATTAGATTCTGCAAAAAATGAACGAAGAGTGGTCAACACTAATTTTATGTTAATGTTTTTAGTCTGTAATGGGATTTATTAAATTAATTCCTGTCAAACTTTAATGATTAGCTGTTTTTAAATGAATGATAATTATTGTTGATAATTCCGTATTGTGTTAAGAAAATATAGTTCAAGGAAAGTATTTGAATTTAAGTAAATTGTAAACACCCAGAAGCACAAAGACCGCTAGAATGAAATTTCACCAAAAATCGCCTTGGGTGCTCTCGCAGACGTCCATGCTTTCCATATATATATACTGCGGCCAAAAGAAACTGCGTACTTTACTGTGGAGTTTGCTGAATAAGTCATTTGGGAACTTCAGGTGTAATAATCCATATATTCATTGCATTTAAATATTTCCCTTTCTGTTTTATTTCTTTGACATTATTGATACCAAAGAGATGACATTTCAGGCTTTCTGGAAAGCCAAACTTGTTACGTTTAAAGTTGCATCCCATATAAACTGTGTTTCAATCTTTCAGGCGCGGTCATTGGAAAGTCTTTTCTAATGAAAAGTCTCTGGCTTTCCCCAAAACCTCTGATACGGAGGAAAACAGTGCTGCATTAACTCAGCTACCAATGGAGCAAAACACAGAGAAATGTTAACATCGTTACTTTTGAATTGACTAGTCGAATTACCTCATGTATGCAAAAATATCACTTGCTTTCGATGAAAATTTTTCACTGTGCAGATGATAGAATATTTTTTATTATTACCTAACCTACTATTATTTAAATTGTAATTAGGCATTTTAAACTGTTTCACGATTCATTTTATACTTTTGCGTGATCATGAAACAGTCGAACTGTTGACCGGGACACATAATTAACTGTCGCCTGGCTGAAATATCCATTATGACATCATAATCAATTTCCCGTACTTTACAGCTATATTACATTGAATTATATATAAAATAAAGCAATTTAATGGCATTCAATTTGAAATTATCATCTGAAAGTAATCCTGATATCTATATAAATACATGTTTAATTTAACATCACGTCAAAAAAGAGGCCAAGAACACTTTTTCTGAAGGTAGTTTGGAAAAATGTAGGACCCTTCATTCATTATAGATCTTTGCGTTAAAACTCCAACCCAACGTGTTATATTCAAACTTTCAAGAAATTATTATGTTGTTTACAAATGTGCCACTGATAAATTGATATTTTATTAATGTGTTGTTTTGAAACCAATTGGCGTGAGAATTTGATTAGTCTATTGTTCAGTTTGATTTCAAGAAATAAAAAAATTGGCCGATTTATTCTAAAATCCATTGATTATTATGTCTATATCATCATTTTAAGAAATTATATAGTAGGTTAGGTAATAAAACACTAATTTTATGACAATTCGGGAAACAGTCAAACTGTTGTCCCTCGATAATACGGAAGACCTGGGAAACTGTTGCCCGAGGCCGACGGCCTCGGGCAACAGTTTCCCAAGTCTTCCCCATTACCTCGGAACAAAAGTTTGACTCGTAGTCATGAAATAAGTGTATACTGTTTCACATTGTACCTTATCATTCCATGGGGATTATTTGCCTAATCATTTCGTATAAAAATTTGATCTTGTACTACCGATATCTGTGTGACGTACCAAACCTACAGGAAAACTGAAGAGGGGTAACCCTTTACATTTACCTAGGTTTAAATCAGTTACATCTTTATCAAATCATTAATTACTATCATCAAATTAATTGTAATAATCTCCAAATTAACCATACCCTCATTCATTTGGATATAGAAATAATTGATTTGAAAATGAGCATGATTATTAAATGATCAGAACAAATAGTAAGAATGAACTCATCTTCAAACTATAGCACCTATCTTCCAAAAACATAAGGAAAGTTACAACTGAGTCGAAGATAGGTCTTTTAAAATGAATTACTTGTTATCATTAAAGGATTCTCAGTCCTCCAGGACATCTGATCCCACCTCTGATCTTTTGGAGGTCCGTGTTTGCTCTGCTCCTATTTTGTATTGTTTTATGGACTTTTGAGCTCGAATACTGTTTCTTATCTCCATATATTTCATAACTGAACCTATGTTCTATTTAAATTCAATGACAGATAAGTTCAATTCAATCAAAGATATAGGTTTAATTGAGAAGGATATGGAGATAACGAACAGTATTCAATCTCAAAGTCCATAAAACAATACAAAATTTAGAGCAACGAACACGGATCAGAGGTGGGATCAGGTGCCATGGAGGAGTAATTATGCCGACCGGTCACACCCGCCTTGTCACGATCAGGAAATCACGGAAAAAATCCGTCGTCAATTCAGTGTATAAATAATGGACTAACAATTGGTATGAAAAACGACAGTCAGCATTTGACTCAATGATAAATTGTATTTGCTGACAATGTCATTGTATCGACCATAGAACTTACGAAATGGTGACTTTAAACGGGACTGCTGATATTCCTGTTTCATCAACTTGCTTGTCAATAATTTACCTCGTTTTAAAAATTGTTCATACGTGGAGCATGCTCTTGCGTATCGAATCAACTGCGATATGTATACTCCGTATGCAGGTGATGAAGGTATATTGCTGCATAAGTAAGGAAAGTTGACGATAGAAAAGTTAAAGTCATCACGTTTATCATATAGCTTAGTTGTTAGATTACCATTAGCTTCTTTTTCAAGTAAAATATCCAAGTATGAAGCAGAAGTGTCGGACTCTGTGGTATCTTTTATCGCAAGCTCACCAGGATATATCGTATTGACGTAGGAATTATACCTATCTTTTTTTATTTGAAGATAGGTACAGTTGATTTAAAGACTTGAACAATAATTTTAAAACTAGCAACAATTAATACTTCTCCACAAAGGAATAAAAGCTAGGTTTAAATCAATTATACCTGTCATCCATTTTGGTATTTGTACTTTTTTTCAAATCAGCTATAACTATCTTCACAAAAATTGTGCCCATCTCCAAATGAAATAAAGATAAGTATGCATGTAATTGAATCAAAGCATTGCTTTTTTACCGCAATTAATCTGTAAATGAGTAAAATTTGTATATTACTTTCTCAGAAGTGCAAAATAGGAAACACACCACAAGATTTTGAAGATTATTTAAAAGTGATTTGCATTAGTTACGTTCACACTAATTTATTTTCTTTCTCAAAAATTTTAGCCAAAAAGCGAAGTATTCTTTTACTTTTCAAGATTAATATCGAAAAATGTTATCAAAAATGTCTTAACAAAATTCAAGGCAAATACTAATAATCTTTGGTTAAGTAATACACGGAGTTATTAAAAATTAAGTGTAAACAAACTGGAAGATTATTTGAAATATGGAATTGCATTTGGAAGCTTTCAGAAATCTATTCTTTCAAAATAAAAATGATGGACTGATTATATGTATTTTAACTTAGTGCTCAATAAAGATTGACCTTAAAAAATGCTGTGTTATCCTAGGCTCTTTCAGATTTGCAGCACAATGTGATAAAGAAACATGTCCAGAACCATCTGGTTACTGTTTCCTTACCACTTTGAACAAATTCAGAAAACTCGAACGACTAAATTGATAATGACATCTAAATGATTTATTCGTGGAATTCCATAGCATTTTAGCGATGCTCTTTTTCATTGGTTCGTTTGCAAGACAGGATGCGTCGAATTAAAAAAAAAATAATAATAAACAAGTTCTTATTCAGTTACAACACGAGCTATGTGAGACATTCAATACAGAATATGTTGTGGTTGTTGTTTTTGTTTGGGATAAGTTGTCTGGTTTTTGTGGACACGGTGAGGGTGTCAGACTTTTATCCTTTTGGTGAGGACGTTGGTGATACGACAATGCCTGCAAATGATGACGGGAGCTCGCCTAACATTTCCATTTCTGCGAAATTCCCATTTTTCAACCACCAACATGACCAATTAATCGTAAGTTTGTATAAGTTCTATACAAATTACAAATTCTTTGTATATGTACTGAGACTTTTGAATATAGAGAATATTGACTGTAAATAAGACTTATGTGTTTTCTGTTAGGTGAGTACCAATGGAGCTATTTCATTCCTGACCCCAGTGCCTGAATATACTCCGGATCCTTTTCCGCTGGACGGGGACCGCAGACTTCTCACTCCCTTCTGGGCAGACGTGGATACTACAAAAGGGGGGCATGTCCGATACAGGGAAACTACAGACCCCAATATACTAGACAAAGCTTCTCATGAAATCAAGGCATATTTTCCTGACTTTAGTCGTTTTCACGCTGCTTGGGTTTTTATAGCTACGTGGGATAATGTAGCCTTTTTTGGATGTTCAAGTAGTGGTTGTTTAAAGGTAATAAATTTTTTATTTTGTTTGTACTATCGAATTAGTTTTCTTGCCTTTCATTGTGAACAGTTTCCTATGGTATCAATTATACAGTATGATTCTTTTTTAGATATTAATTTTACCTGGTTTTACATGATAAACATTATTCTGTTTTATAATATTATCTGTTGAAGCAAAATACTTTTCAAGCTGTACTGATAACAAATGGACAGCATTCCTTTGCCATTTTTAATTATGCAAACATTGAATGGACAACCGGAACTGAGAGTGGGGGAGACGAAAACAATGGACTCGGAGGGACACCTGCTCAGGTGGGTTTGTCTGTCAGACTATCGGTGTGTCTGTATGTGGCATTGTGAGGGCTCTGTACAATACCGGTATAATCTGGTAATCTTTTATGCCGCACTGTTCATATGAGATTTATCATTTTGCTATTGATAATCGTTATTTTAACACTTTTATCTATTTTCTCTTCTGACATTTTCTGACAGTTAAATAGTGTCATCCTTGTATTTATGATGATTAAAGTAATACACACTAAAACTTGCGCCAGTTTAAATAAGGTTGGAAATTTTTATATTTTGTTTACCAGTAAAATTTACAAAAATACTGTAAATTACACCATTAAAATTAAACGCGTTATAAAGTTATCAAATTATAATTATTTGTAATCCTGCCAGGAGAGAACTGGCTATTTTTAAATAAATCCATCGCGTGACTACGTCGCAACTTTTCGATTGATTAACAAACATGGCGTCAGGAAAACGAGGTAGGCCGTTTCATATACAACTCACGTTTGACGTGGACGGCAAGCGTCTAACTCTTAATGATACTTATCTTTTAATGTAATCAGTATGAACCATCTATACTCTGTTATGACGCACATTAACTTTTACTAATAATGCAGCATACCTCGTTGTCTATGATTTCCCATGGACATGCTTGTCTATACATATGTCTACTGTTACCGTATTTCCTTCATCAAAAGACTGAATTTTTAATTGCAGTTTTGTTATTACATCGACTGGTATGGTAAACTTTTGTGAAAAGTATCCTCTTTTCATTACACTCCATGTGTTTCAAATTATTTAATCATTTTGTTTCACACAGAAATCGGCGATCATATAGCGTGTATTACTTTAATGCTACGTTTTCTAATGTCTTAATTTACACGATACTCTGACGTCTTACACGGTAAGTAAAATTTAATCTTGTGCAATATTACAATAAGACGCATTCTGAGCATGAGTTATAAATCAAACAGCCAGAGTTTATCAGTGAAATCATTACTAACATCCGTTTAGCAAATGTGTGTGTTTTGTTGAATTAAATAGGTAATGATTAAAATACTATTTGTTTTTATTTCTTTTTAAAAGTTCATTGATTATATATATTAAATTTGACTGCTGAAAAGTCAGTAAAAATATTAACTAATTTATCCATTATATTTTTCTTTGTTTCTATTTCCTTGACAAGAAGTAGTTTATAATGATTTATAGGCAGGATTCAATGCCGGTGACGGGAAGGTGTTTGATGCAGTTAATGGGTCACAGACACCAGACATCATTACGATAAACGAGAAAACCAATGTCAATGTACCAGGAAAGTTTGTGTTTAGGATAGATTCGTCAAAAGTGATAACAGGGGGATGTAACACCAAAGGTAAAAGACATTATACATTACATATGTGGAGATTAGAAATAAGAACGGAGCAAACATGGACCTCCAAAACATTAGAGGTGGGATCATGTGCCATGATGGAGTGAGCATCCCCTGGTCACACCTGTTTTAAAATACTTTCTTATCAGAGAATGTTTATAAGTCCTTATGTTTACCTTTTTTATTAAGAAAATTTTATAATTAATCTGCTTCTTTTGCTTTTCATATCAGTTTTTAATTTTCAAACTTTGCATAATTAATTTATATGCCCCCTACTTGTGTTGAGAAAATAGCTGCTTTCAGGACAATTGACTTCTGAATCATTAATTAACATAAAGATTCATTATTTACTTAATAGCTTTTTTCTATTCTATTTTAATTTATTTAAAACAAATGACTCTTACGCATCTGAGTAATTCTTTTAAATATCATGTCAAAAATGAACACATTGGAATTTCTTTGAGATATTCAGTGTAACCTGAAAACAATTTTATTGACATCTAGTAAAATCATGGTTGATTATAACTACAGGGACCATGATAATTTCACCAAGAAGCGGCCCTTTGTTTGGAGGTCAGCATCTTACATTGAGCGGACCTTGCATTGATCAGTACGATGTCTTTAAAGTCAGGTTCAGCGGAATAGGGAAGACTTTGACGTGTGAGAAGAAGAATCAATATAGCTTTTACTGCATCACACCTAGGTTTGACAATACTGGAAAAATCACAGTACAAGTATCATTACATAGTAAAACCAAACGGATGAGTGACACGTATTTGAATGGATATTACACTGTTTGTAAGTATTTAATTTTACTTAAGGATATTTACCTCTAGAAACCATCAATTTATTTGAACCAGCATGTTCTGGATAGATCAAAATTTGAAAAGGACTCCAATTCAGTAAGGGAAGATTTCCACAGAAGTTAAATATTTTACTTATTTCCTCTTTGGCTTGACTAGCATTAATAACAGAAGATGGCACTAACTTTTTAACAACTACTAGTAATTTTATAAAACAAAAAAATCTGCAAAAGAATAATTTAAAAACTTATTATACTTTTTTTTATTACATCTTGGTTCCAATTTGCAACTAACGTACCATTTCAAAACCATTTAATTCATTTTCAACACGAACCATGAAGGTCAAAAATCAAATTCTATAACTTAAAATGCTGTGGAATTTTTTTTACAACATCATGGATAAGAATTGTTAATTATTTGCCCATCTGTTATCTCATCTTAATGTCTTGTCAAAGAACTTTTAATAAAAACTCCTCTTCAAGAAACAGGAAGGGGAAAAAACAAAACGTGTTTGAAAGACAAAGTATCGAAAATGCTCCTTTATAAATTTTTGGCAAGCTACTTTTGATAAATTAGAGAAATGGAAGAGTTAACTTTGTTTTTTTTTTAAATGTTTGTTTCAAAATTAATTTAATTTACGTTGATCACGTAGAATATCTAAATCATTGCAGTGAATCCAGTCTTTTGCAAAGCTAATGTAATTCGTAATGACCCGGACAATTGGAAAAATGGTTCACAGTCAATATCGTGGAAAAATAATGTACCGGAACTAGAAAATAGTAGCACGGTCGATCTTGAAGTACACGCACTGAAGGTAACTTATACTCACACTTGAATTTTTCTTTTTGAAAAATATAGTATTCTAAACTTTCACTTCTTAATAATTGTTATTTATTAATAAGTAAAATTCTTATATGAATAGAAATACATCCTTTCAAATGTAAATTTAAAATGCCATGCTGATATTGAATAAACTTCAAATCAAATTTCTTTTTACTTCAGGAAAAAAATGGGAAATTAGACTTTGAGTGCTCAAATACAGTAGCAAATATTTCAAATTCTATTGGTACGACAAACTTTAATTTCAACATCACTCAGCAAGTCGCCTTACTTAAGATAAAGTCCCGTGTAAAAAGAAGGGGAATGTAAGTTTATATTATTTTGGACTCCATATTTGGGACATTTATCATTACAATTGATAAACGCATACTACATAATGTGTGCAGTTACAAAAAAGGAATTAAATTTTTGTAGGCCATCCCCTGGAATATGGTCTGATGTTTTCCTAATATCACAGTCAGGAGAAGAAGCCCGGCAGATCTGTAAAAACTGGATTAACTCGGAAAGTTCGTTTCCAGCAGTAGACCCCGGTGAACCCTGCCCATGTACGATACAGCAGGCTCGTGTAGACTACGTAAAATATCAACCCGATCCTGATTGCAACATGTTCCAAAAGGAATCAAATGAAAAAGCCAACTGTCGCTATAGACGTGATGCCCAACATTGTGTAAGACTACCAAGACCAAGGTATTCATCTTACAAAATATTTTATTTATTTTTGATAATTTGTTCGTCCACATAATATTTATGTTTCTCTCTATTCATTTATCAATATTTACATTTCCAAAAAAATTCCCCTATGATTCTTTACAAAATAAAATGCAGTATATTTTCTCATGAACTACATTAGGTATGCACCACGAGTAAACATGAATATCTCCATTGTTACGTAATAATACCGCTCTTGACATCAAAAAGTAAAAAAAAATATGGTGCACACTGTTTCGTATTAAAAATGACAGTTGAACGGCGTAAATTTATGGCAAGTCATCAAAAAAAATAATGTAAATATAAGAAATGAATTTAACTTTTTGAAGATTCATGAGGTATATGAACTTCATCGCTTCACTCCGGCATATTTATCATGAAGCGCCGGTGTGAAGCGTCGTAGTTCATAACCTCAAGAAACTTCAAAAATTAAATTTAAATATGTAGTATTTTGGTAATACAAAGAATAATAGACATGATTTGAGTATTTCAAAAGTTACATTTCCGTTAAGGTAACCTAGTTTGCAAAATATACTATTAAGCATTGTATTGTTTTTAAACCAATATTAGGGAGTATATATTTCAATTAACGTTTTGAGTCATTTTTTTTTCAAAACTCGAGACTTTGGATTATTCCGTCTACCTGGTCATAACGTTTTACGGCAGTTATGACAAGGGATACTTACTCCTCCTAGGCACCTGAACGACCTCTAAATTTTTCGGGGTTAAAATTTCATGCCATATTCAGAAATTTTTATTGTTTGTAGGTGTTATTTTAATTACCGTTCGTTCTCTAGACTTTTTTTTTTATTTTAGAATGCATTTGAATGTATTGTTCTTGTTAAAATGATTTTATGAAGCTCATCTTTTATTTCACAATTAATACAAAATATGAGTTTAGAACTATAATTTTTATTTTCATTCTTGGAAAGCAAAGATGGCAGTGATAACGTTTGCTGTTATAATACAAATGGAAATTTAATAGACTCCAGGGTAGAAGAAGGAGGCACATATCAACGATATCACTATGGTGAGGGTGTTCCTTACGTCAGCAACTTTTACTATGACGTCATGCCGTTTCTGCAGTGTTGTCGTTTTTCACAGCCGTCCGCGAACGATACTTCCGCTAAAGAAGATACGTACAGCCTCTGTCAAAATTATCTAAAATTAAGGAATTATAGCTCGTGTCAAAATTACGAGCCTCCAAGGCTAGGTAATTAAAATGAATAAATCACATTAAACTTTGTGTTACAAGAGATAGGATATACTTTGTCTCCTTACATCCCTACTGTAATAGCATTTGCTTCTATAAATACAGCAAAACAATCAAATAAGTTTACAAAGAATATGCTAAGAGTATTGATTGATTGAAGAAATCTACCTACAAAAAGCACACAACCGCCATTTTTCTATGTTTTTGACCTACTATGAACCAGTTTTGGAATGAAATTAATCTATAATTGATATAAAGCGTCTCATTGTTTAAAGCTAGAACGAGCGGTGACCCTCACATGACTACCCTAGATGGGTTCAGTTATACATTTAATGGAGCCGGTGAGTTCGTGTACATATACACAGAAGATGAACTATTAAAAAGCCAAATCCGCTTTGAGCAATTAAGAAAAGACGACGGTAAGATAAAAAGACATCACCTCTTTTGAGCATTAACTTTAAATAATTTCATGGATTATCAAAAATATTTTCATCTCTAAGATACTTTCATTTATGATAAGGATCGTTTGTTCCTGCAACTGTAGCCACGGCTGTAGTAATGGAGTATGGAAATAGTTCCGGGCGTTTAGAAGTTCGCCTTAACTCGATCAGAACAGTTGATGTTCTCCATAATTCTGAACTTCTAGTGTTTGAGGAGTCAAATTGGATGGATCTTAACGGTATTTTAATTAAACACTTTAAATCTATTGACGCTACATAATGTTCTATACTACATTTATTTATCGTATATTGATTTCTAGGTGTGTCCATCCTCTTGCTCCCGACTGAAAGCAATAGTTCAGACGCTTCACTGATGGTTATGTTGAAAGATATCAAAATATCTTTCAACATACAAGCCTCAAAGAGGATAATGAATGTTCTACCGATTGCTCATGGGGATGAGATCAAAGGTTTGTATATGAATTGCAGGAGCCAAGTCATATTACTGGTAAAGTTGGATATAATAAAGAAATCTTTTTAAGTCATAGTATAAATATAATTTTTATGTCACCGTAAACGAAGTTTACATATTGGGGGCATATTTTTTGTACTCTCTCTCTCTCTCTCTCTCTCTCTCTCTCTCTCTCTCTCTCTCTCTCTCTCTCTCTCTCTCTCTCTCTGCCTGTTTGTCTGTTTGTCTGCAAAAACTTTAACCTTGTCCATACCTTTTGATTTAGTGGGTCCATGACTTTTATATTTCACATGTGTATTTCTTGTATCAAAAACTTTCTTTGAGTACAACGACCTTTTGAACTTAACCTTGGAGTTTGACCCCCTTTTACGTATAAATTTTAAACTTTTACTTTGGCCATATCTTTTGAACAGTAGATACCAGCACATTAATACTTTACATATGTATTTTTTGGTTAAAGACCTTTCATTGGATCCAACAACCTTGATCCTTTTGACCTAGACCTTGTAGATTTCCGTACCTGTGAAAAAACGTTAACATTGGCCATAACTTTTGAACGGTTTTCATTCTTCATATATCTTATCCTTGTGAGGAGAACCTTTATTGGATACCAAGCACTTTGACACTTTGACCTTGACCTTTGAATTTGACCTACTTTAAAAAAAAAAGCAAACCTTGACAAAAACTTTCGAAGAGTTAGGGCTAGGGCTTCCATACTTCACATATGTATTCTTCGTGGCAAGACCTTTCATTGAATACTAATTGCCCCTGACCTTGGAGACTTCCTTATTTATCAGTGTCTATGAAAAACTTTAATTTTGGCCTACCTTCATATTTCACAATTGTATTTCCAGTGAGAATACCCTATTTTGAATACCAATATATCAAATTTGCATTTAAGAAAAGTTTAACCTTCTCTTTATGTTGCCATACGGGGGCATCTGTGTTTCACAAACACATATTATTCAAAATTATCTTTATACTTTTTTTTTGTTCTTTATAGGTTTTTAATTAGTTTAGTTATTTTAGTCAATGTAAAAACAATGCTCTTTTTTTTAAACTTTATTATACCCCCCGCTTGAAAAGCGGGAGGGTATATAGTAATCGGTATTTCCGTCCGTCTGTACGTCTGTCTGTCCATCCGTCTGTACGTCTGTCCGTCCGTCCGTCCGTCCGTCCGTCCGTCCGTCTGTTACGCTTTGGGGTACCCATCTCTTATCAGCAACTCCTCTCATACCACTGAAGGAAATTTAATGAAACTTTCACAGAATCTTAATTACATATTGCCATTGTGCACCTCCTATTTTACTTTTTGATCTGACATATATTTTGGATTTTCCAGAGCAAAACATGGATACTGCCAATATATTCATATGGGAGGTGGGGGGTATCATTTAGTGAGCTCATTGCTCACAGTACCTCTAGTTTTACATTAATTTTTCATATTGTCATTTGCATGCTCCGTTAATTTGTTTTGTTTATTTAAAGGAAAACTAAAAGGACTGCTTGGAAATTATGATGAGAACCCATCAAATGATCTTTTGTCCTCGGATGATCAACTATTATCGCCGAATGCCAGCGATGTCGTGATATATAATAAGTTTGGAATGTCTTGTATGTTTTTTTTTCTTTCAGCTTTATTTTTGGTAATTTATAGAAATCGCAAATTAGAGTTATAAAATAAAGAAAAGTTATCAATATCGGATATGTTCAAGAATCTTTTAAACATCAGAACTGGGATGAGTCCTCATCTCGTAAGTTCTATGTCGAAACAATGCCTTTGTCAGCAAATACAATTTGTCATTGAGTCAAACGCTGATTGGGGTTTTCATCCTGACTGCTAGGCTATTATTTTCCCACTGAGTTGTTAACGGATTTTCCCGGTTTTTTCCCAAACATGAAAAGGAGCACACGGCAGGTGTGACCGATCGCAGAGAATGCTCACTCCTCCATGGAAACATACCATCTCTGATGTTTTGGAGGTCTGTGTTTGCTCTGCTCCCTTCTTGCAATGTTAAATTGGTTTTTGAGCTCGAATATTTTTGTTATCTCCACATATTGCGTAAGAAAATTTCAAAAGGTATATTTTATTAATTTATGCAAACATTGATAATGTAATATTAAAGGAAATTCTATTAGGATACTTTAATTTATAAAGTAATTAAAGTAATAATTTAAACACAAATATAATATAAGAAACGCATGTAATCTTTTTATGGAAAATGATTTCAAACATACTATTTCGTGGGAAGTTGAGACCGGTTCTTTGGGTAAGACTGTATAAACCGAAATAGACTGCTCAATGGCCCTAAGTGCCGAGTATAGGACGAATTTTTTAGCTCTTCACCGGCAACTGGTGGCGTCTCCATATGCGTGCAAAATTCTAAAGAGGGACGTTAAATAACATACAATCCATCAATCAATCAACCAAGCATTCTGTTTGCCAATTTACTTTCATTAAGTCCGGAGATAATAAACCCTGCCCTGATTACCTAATCTGTTGACCCCGTCAATTCAATGAATGTAGGCACATAATTGGAAGCCAAATGCAAAAATTCTATGTCGTGGGATGAAGGAAATCCGAATTTTCTTAGAACAAACAATTGTTTAGTAAATTTTTACATCACATAACTATGCTACAAGAGACAAACTGGGAGGATGCAAACAGCTTAAACGTTTTCAACCTAATCATGAAAAATGTTACGTTAAAAAAGATGAGAGGAGCTCCGCCCAATATATTACATGCCTGACTTTAATGGCCATAGTTACAGATTCACATTATTAAGCTTACAGTTCAATGTTTTGAATTTATGGGGATATTTTTTACATAACTGCTGATGAACAAGAGACAAACTTTATTTTAAACTATTTAAAATAAAGTTTGTCTCTTGTTCATAATTTTTTCATGCAAGAGATTTTCTATTAGCTCATTTGTTCAACTTACAACAACCTTCACCACTCCCTCAAACTAGTTGAAATAGAAATTCATCATTATAGGGGTCATCAACGAGACGGAGTCCCTGTTCACGTATGAGCCTGGTAAGAGTTTTGCTGACTATCATCAGCCCTCATTCCGTCCCGTGTTTGAGTCCTCCGTGTCGGTTACAGAGGAAGTGAGGGCGGTGTGTGGAGAAGACAAAGATTGTATTTTTGATTTCTCTGTCACGGGATTACGTGACGTAGCGGAGCAGTCCCGAACTTTCCAGAAACAGTTTCAGGAATCCCAACAGGCGGCTGTGATAGGTAAAATAGTTATCTATATATCAAACATAAATTACATTGATATCCCAATATCAGGTAGTCTAAATCTTAATTTCGGGAATCGTATATGATTTTGATTAATGTATTTTAATTACAGTGATTACTTGCGATGACTTGCCAACGGTCGCTGGAGGCGTGTGGAAATCGACCAATGGAAATCTAGAAAACTCGTCTGCCGTCTTCATTTGCAGAGATAGGTACAGTTTGTCTGGCAGCTCCAGAAATATTACATGCAAGAATGGGTATTGGGAACCGTATGGAAATATTTCATGTTTACGACATGATAGCGTTGTTAAAGATCAACAAACCAACGCCACTACACCTTCAACAAATGTTCCCGTCTACATTGGAGTTGGAGGGGCACTCCTTTGTATCTTCATCTTTTGTGTAATTCTTTTTATATCTATGATGAAGAAACGGAGGTAAGCAGATTTTAAATAATAAATGATTTTTATCTTCAAATGACAATTAGATGAAAAGAGAGTAAATAAAATTTACTTTAGCAATAAAATCACGTTATTACTTGATATTTCAAAGTGATATATTTTCATATGAAAAAATATGTTATTTTTATTTATGATTTTAGCATAAAATATGAATGTACCATTTCAGTTTGTCTCGTTAGTATAAAAAAAATCGAATGTTTGAAATCATTTAAATATCCTTGAACATTGGGAAAAAAGTCCGGTGTTATTCAAATGAAATAAATTTTATCATTGGTACAAATAGAAAACCATATCAAGTGTTATAAATATTGGAATTTGGAATTGCTTCCACCTCCTCTGCTGGATTAGCGATCACAATTCGCAATTGTCATCTCTTTTGTCCCATGTTTGCCCCTTTATCCCGTGGATATGACTCATTTTATATTTTCAAACCCAACACTTAAGTAAAATGTGACGTCACAATAGTTTATGCGTTAGTTTGATGAAGTAAAATAGATTGGAGTCCTATACAAAAAGAGTGTAACACTTTGGTTGTGAATTATCAAACATGGGGTAAAAAGAATCTCGCGTAACTTATAATTGGATATGACTTTTATCCAAATCGTTGTGTGTTTTTCTGCCCTCGCCAAGGCTCGGGGATAAAAAAAAACCACAACTCGTTGGGAAAAAAAATCACATCCAACTACAAATCTTTGGTTAACCTATATTTATCGCATTATTAATTAATTTAACAATTGAGGATTAACACATTCTTATTTACAGGTTTAAGGGATTGAATATCCATACTGGAGTCGGAACATCGAAGATCACCCAAGATGCCCAGGAAGAAGGTTTAAGTGCAGAGTTATCTCAAATGAATGTTAATAAATCAATGTCGCCTGCACGTTAATTGCTTTTTACAATTTAAATATCAAAGAATTAAATCTTCATTAACATTTTATTCTACAAGTGTAATATTTTGAATAGAAATGAGACTTTTTTATTTACTTTTTTGTATACATGTTATAAGAATGTGGCAAATTGCTTTGATGTTTTGCTGAAAATAACTCTTGTTTTTTTTTTTTTTACCAAAATATACATTTCTAGGGAGATTGGGGATGGGATGAAGGAGGGCAATATTAAATCAGTATTTGTTATTTACATTAGCCTACCTAGTGTACAAATATCATTTATTTTTGACCAAAAAGAATTAAATGATTCAAATCTTGAATTGTTGTTTATTTTGTATATTTCCTCCACTTGCTTTTTAGCTCACCTGAGCCGAAGGCTCAAATGAGCTATTCTGGTGGTCAAAATTTGTCTGTTGTCTGTCGTCGTTGTCGTTGTCGTCGGCGTCGTTGTAAACTTTTCACATTTTCATCTTCTTCTCAAAAACCACTGGGCCACTTTCAACCACACTTGCCATAAAGTATCCTTGGGTAAAGGGAATTCAATTTTATTCAAATGAAGGGCCATGCCCTCCAAGGAGAGATAATTATGAATAAGTGAAAAAGTAATGGCATTTTTAAAAAAATATTCTTATCAAGAATTACTGGGCCAAGAAAGATGAAACTCATGTGAAAGCATTCTTAGGTAGTGTAGATTCAAGTTTGTTCAAATCATGACCCCCAGGGGTAGGGTGGGGACACAATGGGGGTCAAAGTTTAACATAGGAATACAAAGGAAAAATCTTTAAAAATCTTCTCCAGAACCACTTGGCCAGGAAAGATGAAACTCATTTGGAAGCATCCTCAGATGGTGCAGATTCAAGTTTGTTCAAATCGTGACCTCCGGGGGTAGGATGGGGTCAAATTGGGGGTCAAAGTTTAACATAGGTTTACAAACTAGGGAATATCTTTAAAAATCTTCTTCTCCAAAACCACTAGATCAGAAAAGTGAAAACTCATGTGGAAGCATCCTCAGATAGTGTAGATTCAAGTTTGTTCAAATCATGACTCCCAGGGGAAGGGTGAGGCCACAATCTGGGGGACAAAGTTTGATATAGGAATACATAGGGAAAATCTTTTAAAATCTTCAACTCCATAACTACTGGGCCAGGGAAGATGAAACTCATTTGGAAGCATCCTCAGGTGGTGCAGATTCAAGTTTGTTCAAATCGTGACCTCCAAGGGTAGGATGGGGCCATAATGGGGGTCAAAGTTCAACATAGGTTTACATACCAGGGAATGTCTTTAAAAATCTTCTTCTCCAAAACCACTAGACCAGAAAAGAGGAAACTCGTGTGGAAGCATCCTCAGGTAGTGTAGATTCTTCAAGTTTGTTCAAATCATGCCTCCCAGGGGAAGGGTGGGGCCACAGTCTGGGGATCAAAGTTTAACATAACAGGAATACATAGGGAAAATCTTTTAAAATCTTCTATTCCAGAACTACTGGGCCAGGAAAGTTGAAACTCATGTGGAAGCATCCTCAGGTAATGCAGATTCAATTTTGTTCAAATCATGACCCCCATGGTTATGGTGGGGCCATGATGGGGGTCAAAGTTTAACATAGGAATACATAGGAAAAATCTTTAAAAATCTTCTTCTCCAAACCAGTGGGTCAGGAAAGATGAAACTCATTTGGAAGCATCCTTAGGTAGTGCAGTTTCAAGTCTGTTGGTTTGAACATATTTTATTGTCAAGATATTACAACAAAAAGATTGGACACAAGTGCTAAATACTTAGAACTTCTGTTCAAATCATGACCCCTAGTTGTATGGTGGGGCCATGATGGGGGGGTCAAAGTTTAACACAGGAATACATAGGGAAAATCTTTTAAAATCTTCTTCTTACACCAATGGGCCAGGAAAGATGAAACTAATTTGGAAGCATCCTCATGTAGTGTAGATTCAAGTTTGTTCAAATAATGATCCCCAGGGGTATGGTGGGGTTATGATTGGGGGAGGTCAAAGTTTAACATAGGAATATATAGGGAAAAACTTAAAAAACTTATCAAGAACCACTGGTCCAGTAAATATGAAACCCACGTGGAAGCATCCTCAGGTAGTGTAGATTCAGGTTAGATATAAATCATGACCCCCAGGGGTATGTTTGAGCCATGATTGGGGGTCAAAGTGTAACATAGGAATACATAGGAAAAATCTTTAAAAATCTTCTTCTCAAGAAAAGCAAAGCCATGATTGGTCATAGTTATATGGAAGCAGCCTCATGTGGTGTAGATTCAAGTTTGTTCAAATCATTATCCATATTGAACCCAATTTAATATATAAATTTTTCAATGCTGAACTGATTTTGCTTTTAATTTTACATAGCCAGAGGTCAGGTGAACGATGTGGGTCTGGGCCTCTTGTTTCGTTATCTCTTGGGATTCAGAGAGTGAGATACTGTATATGTTTGTTCATTTGATCTATCTGTTTCCACTCTAGGTGGTCATAATTTACAGAATAAACTCTATCTTCTAACTGAAGGACCAAACTATGTCACATTTTAATAATAACTTTTCTTACTTTGGTGGAATAGACAATTCATATTTTGGAAGATTAATGGGAGTGTTCTGTAGATGTAAAAGGATGTCCTGGGTATCGTTTATGATCAAGCTCAAATCTACATAACGAGAGAATCCATTCCAGATTTGTCTTTTCTGTTCCTGAGAAAAAAATAGATTTTTTTTAAATTTATCTTGTAACTTTACTTATTATGGCCCAACCTATCCGTTTATGGTCATTGCATTACTTAAGAAAAAGCTTTATATAGGAGTTTCAACTTGTCTTGTCTAAAAGACTTGTAAAGAATATTATTATTCATATAAAAACGTATGAAGTGTGGCTTCAACCTATTCCAGGTTATTGTGTTTTGAAAAAAAACTTGAATCTGTACTTTGCAATAAAGCTTTCAATGAATATTTAAATTTTTCTAGTCCAGTTCTAATCAAACAAGCTTTATCTTTATGCCACTGTGGAAAACTTTGATCACCCGGGGACATACTTAACGAAGCTTTCACATGAGTATAAAATTGTCTAGCCCCATATATCCCGAGGATGTGACAATCAGGGAAGCTATTAGGTCCATTGGAATCTGTAATTCATAGATTTTTTGAAAAATCGTGTGATTTAGTTTTCACCGGGACATTCCCAGGTGAGCTGCCGTGTGAGTGCTTGATACACATTTAGAGGGAGCTGAGTTTCGCTGCATAGGCAGTACATTTTATGCAGTATGAAACGCGCAATATCACAAGCATCAAAGGGCAAGGATAGCCGATCGTGGTAGGTATTTTGTATTTTTTATTGATTTTTAGTGTGTATTTAAAAGTATTCTTGTTTATCAATGAGTCTAAATATAATTTTGGCTTACAATCAGATGTGTAACCTACCCACTTGAGCAGCGATAGATTATTACACAGTTCCTAATATAATTGTCATTAAAAGGCGACATATATTATTTGTACTTTGGTATAAATATACATCATTTAGTGTTGCCATCAGAAAGAGTTGCCTAACTGGATGTCTTGAAAAATTGTAGCGATAAGACAAACATAAGCTGAGTTTACCAGTAAACCACGAGGGATCTTATAAGAATATATACGAATGAAAGCCAGGGATGGGTTCGATTACTTTTAAAAGTAATCGATTAAATTACAATTACTTTGGATTTTAAAAGTAATCGATTAAAAGCTGATTACAGACATTTTTTAAAGTAATCAATTACATCTGATTACTTTTCCTTCATGTAATCATGATTACTTATGATTACTTTAGATTACCTTAAGTTGTACTTTTTTGTTTAATATTCAAGGACAACGTCATGTTTTTATTCTTCCTTTTTTAAAATATCCTTAATATTTTTAAGGTAGAATTCAGACAAAGTTTAGTTGTATATGTCTTTATATAGATGCATGAGATTTATTTTATATCACCTGATTTCTATCTTTAAACAAGTAAATGTCTTGTTACTGTTGAGAGAATTAGAAAAAAGAATTTATCATAGTTTTTTTTATAGATAAAACTGGACATAATTTTAGGTAAGGATAAAGGGATTTGATAGGGAACTGTTACACAAGTAATTGACCTTCTTGACAAGTGAAGGACTTTTCAATGAAAGTGCCAATTATAAGATGTTTGTACTGGAATTAACACGTGGACTGGACAAGCATGGATAGTTCAATAATTAATATTACCCAAGCTGACCCAGCCTTATATGACTAATTAATTCACATTACCTCTTTATGTACACTGTAAATCAAAGAAAGGGAATTTCAGAATACGTTTCTATTATAAAGAAACATTTGCTTAAAAAAAAAAATTTCAAAGATTAACGGGGAAAGCAAATTGTTGCATTACACACATGTTCATTAATTGAGACAAAAATAAATCAAACTTTTAAAATGATCCTGTAGTAATTTGCTATCACTATATACATATATCTTGTCAAAAACAGCGAATTACAAAGCTGCTAAAGTATTTTGAAATGACTACTGAATAAAGCAAGGAACTGAGAGAATTTACTCATTGCCTGGACAATGGACTTGAATATATTTAAACATTTCTGGAGGCATTAGAAGAGGATATAATTAAATATAGCTTATGGTTTTGTAATAATTTTTAAAAAAAAGTTTTGCACACTGAAAAATATTCACTGAAAATCATTAAAAATCATGATTTTTTAAACTTTGTTTTAATAATTGTAATCATAAAGTAATGAAAAAGTAATCATGATTACAGGACTTTTTTCAGAGTAATCGATTAAATTACGATTACATGTAATCAGAAAAATGAGTGATTAGTGATTACTCATGCGATTACTTGGCAAATTGTAATCGATTGCAGCTGATTACGATTACTGATACGATTACCCCATCCCTGATGAAAGCATGAAGAAATGTGTGCGAATGTGAGTGTGTTTATGAAAAAAACTATAGAAAGTTTTCTTTTGTAAATAAAATTCTGTTTATTGGGTAGTTTTGGTGAATTGGCGCTCAGCCACGTTTCAGAGAGGAAGATTTATTTAAATATGACAAAATATTTTTCACTCTTATCTCCCCTCGAAAGACTAGAAATCCACAGTCTCAAGATAGAAATTCACAAAGGCTATCCTTTTATTAAATTGCCCTTAAATTTCATTAAAGAAAAAGGGCCTTGAACAAAAATAGGATATGCACACTTTTTTTCCTTTTAAACTGGTGTCGAATTGCACACTGGTTATTGACAAGGAGGAACAGTTTTGTCCTTCACTTCATCGCAGTGCCAGACAACTCACCGAAAGACAGGTCACCGACAAAACTGAAATTCGCCGAATGGACAATTCACTGACAATAGTGTCGGTGAGTAGAAATTCACGGACGTTTTTATAATAATTGTTAGATGTCGTGTTAAGTATTCAGATTTAATACCGCATATTTGAGTTCATCTCACAGTACAATATGCGCCGTTATCTAAGCTCTATCCTTTTATTATATGTCATCATTCACCTCCTTTTTGTGGAAAAACTAATAAATGTGATGAGCCGGAATTTATTTATCCATCCATACAGTGTCGGTACTTAGTCACCAGGTTTACGGGTTATCTCCCCTTTTCTATGAATCAATGAAAGTGAAAGGTGGGTGATGAAAGTATCCAATTTATTTTTTGTGTTATGAAATATTTTATCATAATTTTCAGTTTTAAAGGTTAAGTTTCAATCAAAGAAGTAAAACGGATTATCTTATTAACATTAATATTGCTCGATGGCAAGTATTTTATTGGATTGAAACAGATCGATTTGCCACCCGTCCATGCTTTAAACTCTGGCACATGGTACAAGAAATTACAATGTGGTAATAATAGCCAACTTCATCAGCAGATTTTGAATGAAGAAAAGCGTACTAATTGAAATAATATTTAAACAAAATAAGCTAATGTAAAAATAGGTTTGAACTTCAACTTCATTCGGTCCATGTTATTCAAGGTCATTGGTCAATAAACATCCGCACACATGGTGGCCTATATTTAGTTACTTAGGTCTCTTAGCCTATCTTTAGGGGATTTAAAATGGGAATATCCATAATTATAGTTCTTACAGTATGAGTATACTTTTGTAACTTATGGTTTGTTGCATTTATCAATTTTATCTAAAATATTGAGTGATAACAAAAATAAATAAATAAATGTTCCAGGATAGGGTTACACTAGCTGTGCCATAAAAGTCTACCTTTTTCCTTAAAACAGTAAATTAAAAAAAAAAACAGATTGAGAAGTTATCAAAGTTGGATAAAGCTTTAGAAATGTTATTTATAGCTAGATTCACAGAGGGACAGAACCCTAATTAAAGTATATAAATTTCAATCAAGGCCATTAATCTTTAAAAAGGTCCAAAGAGAGACATGAAAGATATGCAATTGCGACAAACGCAGTAATCAATTGTGAAATAAAATAGTTTGAAGTAAAAAAACAGAACATGTTATGGTGCTTTTGAATGTAACATTACAGTAATGCATTGTATGACATGAATTATAATTATGCATTGTATTATATGAATGAAACATCAAGTAAGTTGTGTATTTGTTTATACATATTTACAGTTGTACATATGCTATATGACAAAACTCAAGGTAAGTACGAATGATGACTAAATAGATTTTGAGTCAAAAAATTCAGTTGGATGGAAGCATTACAATGAACGATTCAGGCTGTAAAATCTGGGGGGCATACCCGGCATAGGTAACATGCACCAGAGTTGTGTACATTGTCTGTCAAATCCACATAATATGTATATTAGAACCAGCAGCATCCTTACCTAATCGGATAACACTTCTCTAAGGGGCTTGACATCGAGGACAACTTCAGACTCAACAAGAACAATAACAATGTGTGCATAGTAATTTAGGACCTCAATGGTTCATTAGTAACAGTTGATATAGATAGGATTCTCCAAATTTTATTTTAATTAACTACATGTAGATATCTAGCAAGGCTAACTACTATTTTGCTGGTTAATATATATTAAAGGGTTTTGATTAAGTAAGATGGGGTCAAAGGCATGTTTCGCATATATATTCTGTGTTGTCATTTTGGTTTAGTTAAAATTATACTGAAAAGAAATTAAAGAAGGTGGGTCTGCTCATTCATTTTGAAGCTGTCTCCAGTGTACATGAGCATAATCATGAATTTCTCTAACAGCGCCTCTACCTTAATTGAGAAGGTTTGATGATGACACAATATAAACACATCATTTAAAGGGGCTGGGTGGTTGTGGCCATTTATAGACTATTTTGATCTCCGTGAGAAGAAGAGCTCAATGTAAAGATATAACAAAATGATCAAATTTAAAACTAAAATTTATTAAATTTTTCTTTGCCAAATCATAGTTGACAGTTTAAGATATCATATCCCAAAATTTAAATTATATCTGGTGGTTAATAATTGTTGACCTCCTAGCTTCCTTAATGTCTTCTCACCCCTTACCTGCAAAAAGGCCATGTGGGTTATATACCGGTAGTTGTGTTTAGTAAATGAAAAGTTTCGTACCATCTTAAGTTAACATGAAAAATCAAGTAAACTTATTTTACTAATTTATTTATTGTTTCACAAATGTTGATTACATTCTCAGAGATTATTTCAGCATGGGCTTGTAATTCCTGACAATGTTCTAAAAATATGGGTCTAGTCACTTGTTAAATATTTATACAAGGAGAGAACTTTGGGTATTTAAATATAATTCTACAAATAAAAGACTATAAAAAGAAATTAAATAATGATAATTTAAAGGCTAATTGAAGCACTGTAAATAAATAAATAAATTAGGAAATTACCATAATTAACATTTATTCCTTTGAGTTATCTTTCTCATTGGGGAAAGTGAACCTTAAAATATATAGGAATTGCAACTTAATTTTCCTGAACTTTTACCAATTTTACTCAAGTTATTCAATTTGGCATAGAGAATGAGGGACAATTTACAGAGTTCTTCAGGTGCTAGTCAATGCAGGCTCATTTGAATACAGCTCACAGTGCTGGTATTTTCTATGTATTTTCCTTATGGCACATGCTGTATGAATGGTCATGCAATAATAATAAATAAATCAATAATAATAATAATAAAAAAATGAAATTAAAATAAAAAGGGTTATAATGGGGCTTTATGTCAGTGTTGGTTTCTGCTGCATCTCTAAGTTATGAAATAAAAAGATTTGCTATTTCACACAGATAAAAGTTGCTTTAGTTAAAATTTTATATTCACAGTTTTTAAACTCACAAAGGGTACATTGTTTAGGTAACTAGTTTTCTTTATCACTAAAACACTAAAGGCGAGATTACCTAACTTCCTAACAGATAGTGGGGTAGGGGTAGACATATTGTTCCACAGGCTAGGTTACAATCTAATCCATTTCCTACAATATTTTCCTTTTAATAGTATGAGCTTGCTGTTGGAAATTAAAACACATATACATATCTCAGGGGCATTTTCCCATTGAAAATATCAGTTCAAACCCAGTTGCCATTTGCATGTTATATGATAGGTGTTTCTCCCTCATCTAAGCAGTTACATGTAGCATAATTATTAAACTTTACTTTACGCATTTATCTCATATGGGATTAAGATGCATTAGTTGGTGCATATATATGTACATGCAATTTACATCCATGCATTAGCTAGTGGGTACAAATACAGGTTAGCTAGGGGATACAAATACAAGTCCACATGTGTGTAGGAGTTAGAGATTCATAGTTACTGTACTAAGATTAGATCAACTTCTCCAGCATTTTAGGGTATTAGATAAAGGATAGGTTTCCACTGACTAAGTATATTAATTTTCATGCTCTCTATCATATATCCATTTTCTACATACCCTATTCCATAGCATATTTTTGCGGGGTGGGGGTGGGGGGGGGGCTTAAGGTGTTATAAGATTATGCATTTGGATAGAGCATCAGCTGGGAAGGGGTTTAGAATAAAGGATTTAGTCATATGTGCCTTCAGTGTATGCTACAGTCTAATTACATTTACAAATGAGCGGTAAATACAAAGTCCTCTATTGTGTGTCTTGGTTTGAAAGGTACTTATTATATACAAGATTTAATCAATTTTAAATGACCCTTGGAAGAGCTTGTTTTCGAAAATAAGTGGTACATGTATAACATCATTCCCTCAGAACTGGCAAGCTACATTACCAAATATCACAAAACATACTGCAGTTTACAAATTGGGAATGTGAACACTTTTAAAATTATTGTCCCAATTTGTAAACTGCAGCATGTTTTGTGATATTTGGTAATGTAGCTTGCCAGTTCTGAGGGAATGATGTTATACATGTACCACTTATTTTCGAAAACAAGCTCTTCCAAGGATCATTTAAAATTGATTAATTCTTGTATATAATAAGTACCTTTCAAACCAAGACACACAATAGAGGACTTTGTATTTACCGCTCATTTGTAAATGTAATTAGACTGTAGCATACACTGAAGGCACATATGACTAAATCCTTTATTCTAAACCCCTTCCCAGCTGATGCTCTATCCAAATGCATGATCTGATCACACCTTAAGCCCCCCCCCCACCCCGCAAAGATATGCTATGGAATAGGTTATTAAAATTACAGACTTCTAAATCTTTTTAGGCCAATAAGGCTGTAGAAAATGGATATATGATAGAGAGCATGAAAATTAATATACTTAGTCAGTGGAAACCTATCCTTTATCTAATACTGTACCCTAAAATGCTGGAGAAGTTTATCTAATCTTAGTACAGTAACTATGAATCTCTAACTCCTACACACATGTGGACTTGTATTTGTATCCCCTAGCTAACCTGTATTTGTACCCACTAGCTAATGCATGGATGTAAATTGCATGTACATAAATATGTACCAACTAATGCATCTTAATCCCATATGAGATAAATGCGTAAAGTAACGTTTAATAATTATGCTACATGTAACTGCATAGATGAGGGAGAAACACCTATCATATTACATGCAAATGGCAACTGGGTTTGAACCGATATTTTCAATGGGAAAATGCTCCTGAGATATGCATATGTGTTTTAATTTCCAACAGTAAGCGTATACTATTAAAAGGAAAATATTGTAGGAAATGGATTAGATTGTAACCTAGCCTGTGGAACAATATGTCTACCCCTACCCCACTATCTGTTAGGAAGTTAGGTAATCTCGCCTTTAGTGTTTTAGTGATAAAGAAAACTAGTTACCTAAACAATGTACCCTTTGTGAGTTTAAAAACTGTGAATATAAAATTTTAACTAAAGCAACTTTTATCTGTGTGAAATAGCAAATCTTTTTATTTCATAACTTAGAGACGCAGCAGAAACCAACACTGATATAAAGCCCCATTATAACCCTTTTTATTTTAATTTCATTTTTTTATATTATTATTTATTTATTTATTATTATTGCATGACCATTCATACAGCATGTGCCATAAGGAAAATACATAGAAAGTACCAGCACTGTGAGCTGTATTCAAATGAGCCTGCATTGACTAGCACCTGAAGAACTCTGTAAGGTGTCCCTCATTCTCTATGCCAAATTGAATAGCTTGAGTAAAATTGGTATAAGTTCAGGAAAATTAAGTTGCAATTCCTATTTTAAGGTTCACTTTCCCCAGTGAGAAAGATAACTCAAAGGAATAAATGTTAATTATGGTAATTTCCTAATTTAATTTTTTATTTACAGTGCTTCAATTAGCCTTTAAATTATCATTATTTAATTTCTTTTTATAGTCTTTTATTTGTAGAATTACATTTAAAAACCCAAAGTTCTCTCCTTGTATAAATATTAAACAAGTGACTAGACCCATATTTTTAGAACATTGTCAGGAATTACAAGCCCATGCTGAAATAATCTCTGAGAATATAATCAACATTTGTGAAACAATAAATAAATTAGTAAAATAAGTTTACTTGATTTTTCATGTTAACTCAAGATGGTACGAAACTTTTCATTTACTAAACACAACTACCGGTATATATACTGAAAGGAAAAAGAAACGCATAATAGCGGAATAGCGAAAAATATTAATCTATGTGGCCGAAAATTATGAAAATTGGTCAGATGTGTATTTTGGTTACTATGCATTAAAATTGCTGGTCAAAATTACTCATCCATGAAATGTATGGCGTCACGTAGGGGAAGTGATAAAAAGCCAAATACACGGGCATGTTGATGATGACAATTTTGTGATAACATTTTGTAGTACCAAGCGATGCATTAGAGTTATAGACATCGTTTTCCGGTATTTGTAGTCTGTATAAATTTCTTGCAATCATGGTATGGCTGACGGAAGTTACACTGGGTCCATTAATTGAATTGCGTAAGTGAATAAAAAGGCAACAACATGTTGCTGTGCAGTTTGTTTTTAAATTTTCAACCAAAAATGTTTTTTCGGTTGTCAGAGAGTAACTTCAAAGATTTCCAACCAACCATGACGGTGACGTTGGCGCGTAACAACGTCACACCAAGACAGGGCTTTTCATCATGCTACCTCGGTTATTGTCAAGTCATTACCACAGACATCGATATTTTTACAGCAGACAGTCATACTCATATTTTCACCCTAATACTGACAGGAACTCTCTGCTCTAATTTGGTACGCAAGCTTGGCAACTTTACGTTGATTTTTACTCTCACACGCGCACGTACGCGCCGTATGCGTCATGTTTTTAGCATGTTCACACTGAGAAAATGTAGCCAGTGTTTGTCGAGACTTCCTTACAAACATTCACGTGTACCAAATCAGCTAGATTCTGTAAATTCTATCCTAAATCGAAAATTCGTGGGATTCATTTGGCGGGGGGATTTGTTGGCTTTGGAATAACACAGCTACTCTCAACCATTAAGACTATCATCGGAAGGCTTGAATGATAATTCTTTGAGAAAGATAAATGCTCTGGTGAACTCAATGTACAAGAAAATCAAGGTTGTTACTAATGCGCAAGGTAGATGATGAGAATTTTTATTTTAATTTTGGGGGGTATCGACATATCAATTTCAATAACTCAGGAATTATCAGTCAAAGTCACACAAAATTTCGGTTACTTGTTGTTTAAAGTTGGATTAAATTGTTTGATAACAAAACTGGAAAACATATTGGAAATAAAAGTTTTAATTTTATTCAGAAGTTTATTATGCGTTTCTTTTTCCTTTCAGTATAAGATACATGGCCTTTATGCAGGTAAGGGGTGAGAAGACATTAAGGAGGCTAGGAGGTCAACAATTATTAACCACCAGATATAATTTAAATTTTGGGATATGATATCTTAAGCTATCAACTATGATTTGGCAAAGAAAAATTTCATAAATTTTAGTTTTAAATTTGATCATTTTGTTATATCTTTACATTGAGCTCTTCTTCTCACGGAGATCAAAATAGTCTATAAATGGCCACAACCACCCAGCCCCTTTAAATGATGTGTTTATATTGTGTCATCATCAAACCCTCTCAATTAAGGTAGAGGCGCTGTTAGAGAAATTCATGATTATGCTCATGTACACTGGAGACAGCTTCAAAATGAATGAGCAGACCCACCTTCTTTAATTTCTTTTAAGTATAATTTTAACTAAACCAAAATGACAACACAGAATATATATGCGAAACATGCCTTTGACCCCATCTTACTTAATCAAAACCCTTTAATATATATTAACCAGCAAAATAGTAGTTAGCCTTGCTAGATATCTACATGTAGTTAATTAAAATAAAATTTGGAGAATCCTACCTATATCAACTGTTACTAATGAACCATTGAGCTCCTAAATTACTATGCACACATTGTTATTGTTCTTGTTGAGTCTGAAGTTGTCCTCCATATCAAGCCCCTTCAAGAGATGTGATATCCGATTAGGTGAGGATGCTGCTGGTTCTAATATACATATTATGTGGATTTGACAGACGATGTACAATTCAACTCTGGTGCATGTTACCTATGCCGGGTATGTTCCCAGATTTTACAGCCTAAATCGTTCATTGTAATGCTTCCATCCAACTGAATTTTTTGACTCAAAATCTATTTAGTCATCATTCGTATTTACTTACCTTGAGTTTTGTCATATAGCATATGTACAACTGTAAATATGTATAAACAAATACACAACTTACTTGATGTTTCATTCATATAATACAATGCATAATTATAATTCATATCATGCAATGCATTACTGTAATGTTACATTCAAAAGCACCATAACATGTTCTGTTTTTTAATTTAAAACTATTTTATTTCACAATTGATTACTGCCTTTGTCGCAATTGCATATCTTTCATGCCTCTCTTTGGATCCTTGTTAAAGATGAATGGCCTTGATTGAAATTTATATACTTTAATTAGAGCTCTGTCCCTTTGTGAATCTAGCTATAAATAACATTTCTAAAGATTTATCCAACTTTGATAACTTCTCAATCTGTTTTTTTTTTCAAATTCACTGTTTTAAGGAAAAAGGTAGACTGGTATGGCACAGCTAGTGTAACCCTATCCTGGAACATTTATTTATTTATTTTTGTTAAATGTCACTCAATATTTTAAATAAACTGATAAATGCAGCAAACCATAAGTTACAAAAGTATACTCATACTGTAAGAACTATAATTATGGATATTCCCATTTTAAATCCCCTACAGATAGGCTAAGAGACCTAAGTAACTAAATATAGGCCACCATGTGTGCGTATGTTTATTGACCAATGACCTTGAATAACATGGACCGAATGAAGTTGATGTTCAAACCTATTTTTACATTAGCTCATTTTGTTTAAATATTATTTCAATTAGTACGCTTTTCTTCATTTAAAATCTGCTGATGAAGTTGGCTATTATTACCACATTGTAATTTCTTGTACCATGTGCCAGAGTTTAAAGCATGGACGGGTGGCAAATCGATCTGTTTCAATCCAATAAAATACTTGCCATCGAGCAATATTAATGTTAATAAGATAATCCGTTTTACTTCTTTGACTGAAACTAACCTTTAAAACTGAAAATTATGATAAAATATTTCATAACACAAAAGATAAATTGGATACTTTCATCACCCACCTTTCACTTTCATTGATTCATAGAAAAGGGGAGATAACCCGTAAACCTTGTGACTAAGTACCGACACTGTATGGATGGATAAATAAATTCCGGCTTATCACATTTATTACTTTTTCCACAAAAAGGAGGTGAATGATGACATATAATAAAAGGATAGAGCTTTGATAATGGCGCATATTGTGAGATGAACTCAAATATGCGGTATTATAATTAATTTATTCAAGATTTATTCAAGATTGTTTGGGCGAAGGCTTAAAAAACGTGACACAGTGCGTGTACAGTTATACATCAGTAAATGTTCTGACTGATTAATTTAAAATTAGAAATTTAAAAATTTAAATTTATTTTACCCCCCCCCCCGGGCAAACGAAGTTTAAAGGAATCACCTTGTCCGTCTGTCTGTCTGTCCGTCCGTCTAGCTGTGCAAACGTGTCCGGTCCATATCTTTTTTACAGAGGAACATTAGAATCTACTACTCCAAACGAAGATTGCCCATGGTCTAAGGGTGTGTCACGATCTTGACCCAAGGTCATTTGAGGAAGTTCAAGGTCACTGAAGAAAAAGATTCATAATTCGTGTGCGGTCCATATCTTGCTTATGGATAAACTTGGTAGGTTCTCATTTCACACGAACATTGTACATTATTAAAGGGTGTGTAATGACATTGACCCAAGGTCATTTAGGGAAGTTCAAGGTCACTGGAAGAAAAATTTCATAATTCGTGTCCGGTCCATATCTTTCTTATGGATAGACTTGGTTGGTACTAATTTCATAAAAAGATTGCTAATAACCAAAGGGTGTGTCATGACCTTGACCCAAGGTCATTTGGGGAAGTTCAAGATCACTGGAAGAAAAATTTCATATTTGTTCCCGGTCCATATCTTTCTTATAGATAAACTTGGTAGGTTCTCATTTCACACGAAGATTTCTCCTGTGAAAATTTTCGCTCTTTTAGGCGCTCTAATTTTTTACCCCTATATAGCGCCATTTTGAATACAGAAATCGAAAAACAAAAACCGATGTGCAACTTCAATCCTTCTGTTATCTAAAACCAGTAAAATATCTGCTCCAGCTTTTGTGGTCTCTGAGCCTTTATCTGGAAATGAAAGCTTATTATTATTTTTCGTTTAAAGGGAAATAACTCATCAGCGGAAATAATTTTTTTAAATGTTAGACAGCATTCTGATAGAATTTATTACCATCTATAATGTCTGAAAATATGAGCAAAATCCATTGAGAAATGATTGAGATATGAGGCTTCAAAGTTGGCTTCTAGGAAGTAGAAAAAAAAAATAATTAGAGAAAAGCTCGTTTATAAAGCAACGAGTAGGTCTTTCGTCCTGTGTGACTGGAAGTTACCTTTAAGTCAAAAAATGAGAAATGACATTTCCCATGATTTAAATACTCTAAATCTATGTCGATAATTGCAAAAGTAAGCTATTTGTAGCTAGTTCCGGTTCAACTGTAAGTGACGACAACGGACGCAAAATCATGTTTTCTGCTTCCGGTGAAACGTATAACCTAGAAAGTGTCAAAAATATAAAAAATATGCACTTTTTATAACTACTTCCGATTTGCCGGAAGTGACGTCATTAGACTAGTTTTGATGATGTCACTAGCTGCCACTCAGTATTTTGAACAATTTTGCTTCAATAATGTATAACAAAATTTTCACGATTATTGAATTATTAAGAAAAAACTTTTGGCCCCTCTAAATCACTGACATTAGGGGCCAGCCATTTGATTATATTGGATGAAAGATATTGTAATTTTGCACAGGTTTTGTTCAGTATGTCTTTACAAATTATTTACAGGAAAAGAAATATGCAAGAAAAGGCTTTGAAATTTTTGACATTTTTAATATGCCTTTTTTTTCAGACGATAGCGAGCGCCGACGTGCGGCATTTCCGGTAAAAATGACAAAAGTTATACATATATACAAACATGGGTCTATCATATCTGAAAGTTTGATGTTTTTATATAGAGCCATTCATGAAAAAATCTCCGGACATCCCGATCCTTTATAAAGCATAAAATATAAAGCAATATCTTGGAATGGAAGTGAAGTAATAAAAAAAAAAGAAAAAAAAACGCATAAGGTTCAAATGATGATACATAAGTCCTGAAAGTTTCATGAAAATCCATCCAGCCGTTTTCGAGAAATCGCATGCACAAATCGGTAAGAAAAAAACAATATTTAAAGTGAAAAAAACCTAAGAATAACAGAAAGGTCTTCCGCTGAAGACGAAAGACCTTAATAATCTTAACAAACAGAATAAGTAGGTCTTGCGTTGGAAACGAAAGACCTTAAAAATGAAATTATCTTCACTTTTAGCATATATCTGTACATGTTGTACAATCCTCTCCCATTTCTATTCTGGAAGGAGAGAGCTATATGCAGACTCTGGCTTGAGACGATGACGCGTTAGACATTCAACTTTCTTTCGCCGCTACAGTATATTACAAAATAAAGGGGCATGGGCAGCTAAAAATGTATTTCAATTTTATATTTATTTTTTATGTTTACAAATACTTTACTACGATTTTTCTAATGATCGTCAAAATTTTGAGTTTTAGTTGTTGAGATACAGGCAGATTTAGAGCTCCAAACCTTTGCTATATAAACAAGGTCTGTGCCTTGTTTTTGTTTTCAAAGGTTAAATATGCTTATATATTTTCTCTCAAAGCAGATTTGTTCATTAAAGAAGTTAATTCTAATTACATTTAGCCAGTTTCTAGTGATTTTCTGAATCTCGTTTTATTATTAACATGATATTTTCTTGTAAACAAAAACAAGGAACGAGCCTTGTTTACCTTATTAAGAATTTTATGTTCTCTATCTTCTTTTTAAATCAACAAATGGTGTTCAAATATTTGCTGATCATTAGAATTGCCTTAATTATGCATTGAAAACATTAAGATTAAAAAATAATCGGTTGAAACTGTGGCCATGTCCCTTTGAAGTACCATATATGAATGGTTTAACTATGATACAACAAAAGTGGGAACCGACCAGCCTGTCTACAAACATTAATTTTCAACAGTTTGATGTTTCGTTTGAAAAATGAGTGGCAGGGGCACACTCTTGATCCCCCCAATGCCTTTCACATGCAGCAATATTTATACTTTTGTCACCTGCGGAGTTTATATATCTTAAGCCCGGTTTACACGCTCTGCTTTTGCAGTTACTCTGCAATGCAGACAGAGATTTAACACCGGCTGCTTACCATGCCTGCTCTTACATTTACCCATATAGTTTCCTATCAGAATGGTCAGTTACGTTTGCTTTGCAGACTGAAATAGAGCAAGTTCTATTCTGTTTGCTTGCATGACTGCAGTGCAAACCCCTGTTAACACGCTCTGCTTTTGCATCTCTGATTCAAAGCAGCTGCAAAAGCAGAGCGTGTAAACCGGGCTTTAGTTGATAAGAAACGGAATAGCAGGTTCTATATATGAACACTTTCTAAAACGAGGACAGTTATCGACAAACAAGTTGACAAAGGAAGAATTTCTCAGTCTCGTTTCAAACCATCGTTTTGTAAGTTATACATATGGTCGATGCATTAACCTTAATTGTCAGCAAATACAATTTAGCATTAAAGTAAAGTGCTGACTGATGTTTTATGCTGAATGTTAGGCCATTATTTACACACTGAGATGTCCATGGATTTTTCTAGGTTCCCCTGCAAATGACGAAGAGCACATGGCGGCTGTGACCTGAAAATAGGGGGTGCTTTTTCCTCTATGGCACCTGATCCCACCTCTTATGATTTGGAAGTCTGTGTTTGCTCCACTCCTATTTTGTAAAGTTTAAAGGACATCTGCACTCGAATACTCTTCATTATTTCCACATATTTCATGCAATATCAAACTGAAGTTATCGACTTATCAGAGTGTCCCTGCCCTTTTTAAAATCAAATATTGTGCTGTTTTAACAAAAAACTGCAATCATTTATTCCTATCTGTTATCCGCACGCATGTGAAAATTGTCAGTAAATTACACGTACATATATTATTTCATGAACATTATTTCCAGCTAGTGTGACTATAGAGAAACTTTGTCTATTGAATTAAATATACTGTATACCCAAGTGCAACTATTGCATAATCAACCTGCGCCAAATATACATAGTAACTACCAGCAAAATTTGCGTATGTGTAAGTTTAAAATTTTTGATTTTGTACATGATGAGTAAAAGGTTGATTTAATTGGGCTATATAGTTTCACTAAAAGCCAGCCAAATTAAGCGATCAAAATTTTATTATACAAATCTTGGCCTTTGAAAAGGAAATGATTGTAAGGAAGCTTTTGACAAACAAGAACGTTAATGTACCGGTGTTATCTAAACTTCGTATATAATTTTTATTGTACATGTACCATTAGTGATAGCATTTATATTATTAGTCTTAAAAACACAGGTGGCTAATAAAAACATGTGATAGGAATTTGTAATAGTTTGGATCTCATGCTTATCATGATTTTTTTTTTCTCAAATTAATGTAAACATAAATTAAAATAATATTTTATATATTGTTTAACAATTTAACAAATTTATCTGAATCTGAATTATAGTGTGGTGTCACAATCTATGGTATCTTTTATCAAAAACTCACCGGGATATATCGTATCGACTTGAATGGAAATTACCTCTGTTAATTGACAATGCGTCGTCGATATATCTAAATGTCGAGTTGAAGGTCACAGAAAGTGTTTCTTCTTTGGACAAATTCTGCGTCATATGAATACAAAAAAAAAGGTCTGCTAAATTCGGGCGGTACCCATGGGAAATCCAACAGACTGTTGGAAAATCTGATCTCTAAAAAACACAAAGGTATTGTCAATTAGAAACTCGAGCAACTTTTTGATATCGACTTCAGAGTACTTGTGTTTACAATCAGAATGTTTTTTAACAAAATAATTTTGCAAACGACCAATAACACGGTGAGTAGATCTACGAGTTCCCTTTGTATGGATAAAACAGAAGTAAATGATGTCAAAAAGCATGGACTTTAATTTATCGCGTGACATGGTTGTGTACATGTGTATAATGTCAAAAAGTCGTAAGTTTTTAATTTGTTGATTATGATAAAATCCTGTGATTTCAAATTTTTCCCAAAGGTCCTTGAATATTTAAGTATCCACATCTGATTTAAACCTCTTCTTAGAACTATATTGTTGCACAATACTCTTGAAGTTTCTCCTTCACTACTGTTAATATCTTAGTGAAGAGTAAAGAAAAAGGCTTGGTTGAACATTTTCTGGAACCCGCCATGTATCTTTGTTTGTAAGGATTTTTATGAAGATTCGGAATCCTATATATATTTATGTTAATTTAAATTCATTTTGATTCTTTGGGATATGAAAAAGATTCAAAACTAACATAATATGATTTTGAAGAATTTATTCCTTAGAAAGGGAACTACTGTATGAGTATAAGTTGGATGACCACTCGTAGAATTACCTGGTAAATTCAAGGTCTTGTGAAATACAATATATATTTGTCAGCAGGGAATGTAACCTATCTAACCTATCTTTTTTTCGACTTCTGGGGTATTGAATACAGAGGGATAGATGGTTTTCATATTGCCCCTCTTTCCTTTAATACAATCTTCTTATTTCACAATTATTGAAGGGCACGCTAGTAGATAATTAATGTTCAACACTTTGGCTTTTTTCCTGCTCGATAGAAAAAAAAAGAATTGTCTTAATTTTTACCTCCACCATTAACATCTCGGGGAACGGAGACAACAAAATTCATAAATTTTGATACCATTTATGTCAGAAGAAAAATTTTCAATAGAATTTTTATAACCTAAAAATTAAAACATTCTTTAATATTTTTACTTCTGTTAGCAGTTAGATGATTAAACTGCCATTTAATTGTCTGCTTGGTAGTAAAAACTTGTCACATTTCTGAATGAAAAAAAACACCATCAACGGTCGACAGATTTTGAGGCAAGAATGAAATTCTTTGGGCGACATTTGGCAGTTTAGAGGCCGTTGTCTTGCCCGATTTTGACCTCTTTTTTCATCTGGCGACCATTTTTTCGTCCTTTTGGCACAAGTTCTTTTCCTTTTCATGTGTCCTGAATTAAAGCAATTAATGAACAGTCAAATAGTAATTGACCACCCTCAATCATTATCTCGCTGACGATCATCAAACATTTTGTTAAGCCGGTCTTTGGTCGGTCGAGAAGAAGGTACTTGGTTTATTGTATATGTCGACCGACAATGAAAATCTAACTGTGGGTCAGAGCTTGAATTTTTAAAAATCATCTGTGTTACTGGGAAATAAATGTGAGTAAATAATATCTCAGGCTGACGGTTTGTCTAATTGTGTCACCTGAAAATACTTTGTTTTTGGTTTTTTTTGGCATGTGATCCCAAAGAACCTTTTTTTTTAAAAAAGCATAAGGATGTCCAACTTCAAAAATAATTTAACCTAAAACATGTTAATGCTTTTAACATTCCCTAAAGTTGACATGTTTAATATTTGATATGTAGGCCTTTTAACATGTTCAACTCATTACTGAAACCTTTTAGAGCAAATCCAAGGTATCTAACTGTTTATAAAAAAAAAGTCAGTTTTTAGCATTCCCCAAGTGTTTCTTTGCTGTCAGTAGAATTCAGTGGTTTTAAAATTTGGCACTAATGTTTAACTTATTTGCTATAAATTGCGGATACGTTTAATAACATATAAGTAATTTTTTGAATTAAAATAAAAAGTGATATCTACCCTCCTTTTTAGTTCTAACCTGATTATTTTTTTATACTCAGTCGTTCTTCTTCGTGCTTGATAACACAAATAAGATAATTAATTGTTGCATTTACTTGTAAATATAAATATATATTTATGTAGAAAGCGCAAAAATGCACACGCAAAAAACATGACATTACTATTTTCTTCTTCATAACAATCGTCATAGAGTTTTAAAAATATTAAATATATAGTCTGTTCCCATTCAATTCACCATGTTATTTCAAGTAGAGTGAAGACATTCTCCTTTTTTTTTTGGTCACACTTTTGTGTACAAAACAATGTAAGGAACCCTTTTGCGTACATAACAATACCAATGCTCCTATAAACGATATTTCAAAAATCGGAACTTAGATGGTCATTTTTCCACACTTGAGTTACCTGTCCTTAAAACACAACATCGTAGTTGTCAGCTATAAATAAATAAACTTTTTGATGTTTTGATAAAAGGAATGCATAAGTTATTATCTCATTTGATAATTTCATGTACATATAAATCTATATAAGAATTTTTTTTACCATATGAGCAACTTGAAAAATTAGTTGAGAGGCCTATGATGTTTGTTTGCAAACAAACTTCCCTGATTGGAATTCTGATTCAGTTAAGCAAATACTAGTAACTTGAAATGGACCCCGAAGTGCGTAGAAGCATTACGCTTAATTTCCTTTCAGCAGGTTAACTATTATATCTTTAAAATAACTATCTGTTTTACAACTGGCTAGTTGACAAAAGGGAAGTTTACATAATGATTAAAAAATTGATTTTATATGTTATATATTCTATTCGTATATGTAACCAAAGTAAGACTTAAAGTCATTATTAAAAACACAACGCAAGACGTATTAAGAGGATTCTAAAACATGATTTTACTTATGTTCCTGCTGTGGTCAGTTTGTCTGGTCCATGTGGAGAGTTTGACAGTCTCGGACTTCTATCCTTTTGGAGTGGACCACGGTGATACTACAATGGCAGCAAATGATGATGGGAGCTCTCCAAATATTCCAATTTCCACAAAATTCCCATTCTTCAATCACCAGCACGAAAAATTAATTGTAGGTATTTTAGAAGATCACTTTTTCAGTACAATGTTGAATAGTTGATCAGTATTGGCTTTTTGTTCTAGGTGAGTACTAATGGTGCCATTTCATTTCTGATCCCAGTGAATCAGTATACGCCAACTCCTTTCCCGTTGGGTGGGGACCGTAGACTTATTACTCCCTTCTGGGGAGACGTGGACACAACAAGAGGGGGGCATGTCAGATACAGAGAAACTACAGACCCTGAAATATTAGAGAGAGTTTCCAATGAAATCAGGGCGTATTTCCCCGAGTTTTACCGTTTCCATGCCGCTTGGGTTTTCATAGCTACGTGGGATAATGTGGCCTTTTATGGATGTTCGCCGACTGGTTGTTTAAAGGTACTTGTTCTTCCTACTCTGAAGATTGCATACGCTTTGTTGCAATTTTATCTTTATTTTTTTTAAAACCATTTCAGAGAAACACGTTCCAGGCTGTCTTGATCACAAATGGACAACATTCCTTCACCATTTTTAACTATGCAAACATTGTCTGGACTACCGGGACAGCAAGTGGTGGAAATGCAGAAACTGGGCTTGGCGGAACACCTGCACAGGTCAGTTATTTGTCCCCAGATGGATGTATTTAAGTCACTTAGTAAACCTACAATTCATGCGCTTGATGTTTTTAACCTTTCTTTTATAAATAAAGAAATTCCTAATACTATATTTTTATAAATTCATATTCCTTATACTATATTTTTATAAATTCGTGAATAGAAAAGGTTACCAAAAAAACGTCAAGTTCCTGTGTTCATTTTACGAGGGATGTTCAATAAATAATGTCCTCAGTGCTCGGAAAGAAGCAAAAGACACTTTTCAATGCTTAAATCTTAACGATTTAACTTTATATTCTCTTTTAATTAAAACACATGTCCGTAAAATTTTTTCATCCAATTTCTAATTGTTTTTAGAACTCATTTTTGGGTATGACCCTTTGTATACTGGAAAACGCAGATCTTAAGATTTCCTGGACTCGTTTCAAACAAACGTGGATAACTACAATTACTGATGTTTTAAAATAATTATTTAGATATTCTTACACGATGTCGTTTCCACTAATTTTTCACAAGATAGAGTGACCTTTGAGTACTAAGTTTTTTTTACTGTCAAACGTTTCTTTAAAACAGTGTGAACTACTCCCGAAATGATGTCTATCAAATTTGCTGTCTGTCTTATAGTCAATCATACATCATCAGTGATTATTTGTTGAAATATGGCAAACAGTCCATTGATTTTCATAGTTTTTGTTAGCAAGGACGGTACCCATTTTTGATGTCCATTATATTATGCTTTTTATCATTAAAATCCACGAGCTAATTTGTCAATAATACAGACATTGGTTGCCGTAAATTTTACATATTATATTATATTGAATATTTCTTTAGAATTCTTAACGAGCTTTACGGCATCTTTAATGAAGCGTTTAATTTCACTCTAGTTTACTGATTCTTTATCATTCATTTTTAATGCAGTGTCTCGAATAGCCCTTGTTTTCCAGCTTCTCACAATGAAACTATGTGATGAAAAGTAGTCACATAAATTGTTACAAATTCATTAAAGATACAATGATGCAAAAATGTCAAGCCTAACGTCATATGTTATCTGTATGTCATACAGTTCAGGAAATTATTTTTTGAACAGCCCTCGTATAATATTTTCACTTTCGGTAGTTTTTCAGAATAAGCTTTGAGGCTTTTTTAAAATATTTTATAGGGCAATTAAATGTATTTTTGCGATGTTTCTTTCACGTTGTTTATAAAAGCTTTTAGTGCACTTGCCTTAAAATGGATAAGAAGCAAGTTTACAGAATAAAAGAACACTCCGAGATTTTAGTATCTAAACTTATCATTATGGTCGTAAATAAACTATTAATGATTGAATTTATTAGGACAGCTTCGATTCATTGTGAATATTTGATAAGATGTTAAAAAGATTGCTTATAAAATAATAAAAACAAGATACATGTTTGTGAAACATTAATGCCTTCATTTGGCAGCTCATGACCATATGTTAAGGGCAAAAATCCACTATTACAAATCAAACTCAAAGGACAACAGATTAAATTTGTAGGTACCTTTAGATAGGTCTTTCCACAATATATATATTCGTAAGATATGAAATCATTATCACAAAGCCGTCAAAAGATAATCAAGGTGAAACGTATTACAGTTTTCATTGCAAATCTCGAATATTTGCACTGTTGACTGAAATATATGAAACGGTGGAGATGGGTAGTTGAGGAATTAGTCCGTACTCTGTTCAATGTTTTTCTGATTAATTAAAAAATTAAAAAGTAAAAAACAAATATCTAAGTATAACTAGAGTTGAGCTCGTTGCAAAGCAAAGAGTATGTCTTCCGTCCGATTTTCAGATGGACTGCTGGCAAGATGGGTATATAAAAATACTGCATTCTTTAAAAAGGCCTCCAGACAAAATATGAAGTTTTTCTGTATTTTAATGGTGAAAATCTCCTTTTATTCTCATGATAAAGGAATTTATAATTGAGACCGAAATTTGCCCCATCAGACAAATAATTGGATCGGATGTCTTGGTTGAAGTAAATCATTTTATTTTATGATAATAAATACAGAAAAACCATTCCATGCTTTTAAAAAGGATCTCTCAAAGTTAAGAACTTGTATAAGTTGAAAAATTGTTCATACATATTTTTTATCTTAACTCTTTATTTTTGTACAGTATTGAATCATGAATTTAGGTTGGTTTTAATGCTGGTGATGGGAAAGTATATTATGCAGTTAATGGGTCCCGAACAGCAGACATAGTCAACATAAACAGGAAGTCCAACGTGGATATACCTGGAAAGTTCGTATTCAGAATAGATTCATCGGAAATAGGAGGAGGAGGGTGTAACACGGAAGGTATAAGGTTATATATAACTATTACATACACGGTATATTATTAGTTATCCAGGTTCAATCAAGGGATTACGGGGATTTACCCCGGATTTTCTTCTATATACCCTGAGGCCTTCGGCCTTTGTAAATAAATTCGCTATTCAGGTCCAATCAAGGGTGTACGGGGATTTACCCCTGGTTTTATTCCATATATGGAATTTATTTTCTATGTACCCATAAAAACTCGATGTAAATATCAGAGTCTAATCAATTGTGTTTCAATCAATTGAAAAAATAACTACGCATTATAATGCATCGTGACGTCATTTTTTTTGGGGGGGGGTTATCGTAGAGAAAGTATACATTGTGATGTCACGTTCTATTTACTCCCGGCTCAAGTAGTGTGCACGGAAATTCACACCCGACTTCCGAACCAATCAAAGTTCGTGTTACAAGCTACATAGGAAATATTATCTGGAAATAAACAGTTGTATACTATAATCTTTAAGTGACCAGTAATTCATGTACTTTCACAGCACCCGATAACGTTAAAATGGGCAAGGATGTGGGTTGTAACAGGCATATTTTGTGCTTTTTATATATTGAAGTCCCAAGTTATACATGTATATGGAGATAATTAACATTGTTCAAACTCAAAAATCCATTAAACAATACAAAATAGGAGCAGAGCAAACACATACGGAACTCCAAAACATCAGGGAAATATATAGGATCAGGTGCTATGGAAGAGCGACCAGTGACTTTCGTCATGTCATGATAAGGAAATAACGGAATCCGTCGTCAATTCGGTGTGTAAATTACGAAAGTAATGAAGGGACATGGGAATTTTCAAAAATGTATGAAAGTAAACCGAGTTTTCGATTATATTATCCGTTCTCTTGGATTTATTTTTTAAAACGAATTGCCAATTCGTTCTCACAGATTATCAATTCGTTCCCTCAAATTACACAATCCGTTATCTCGAATTGTAATTTATTCTCTTGGTTTAAACAATTCGTTCCCTCGGAATGTAATTCGTTCCCACGATTTAATTATTATTTATCTTACATATTGGATATGACAATACGTGTCAAATGAAATAAAATATGAATAAGTTTTTACTTCTTGCTTTTTATTATATATCCAGTCATCAATGAGAAAATAACATAAATATTTTTCAAATCCATATGCTAGTACAGATATCTACACAAAAAAGTCTTAGATTTCTGTGTTACATGTGTAGTACAACCATTTAAAGTCCTGATTAACGTAAACATGGGTTTCTTTATTAATTATTATTTCTAGAATAAATAGATATGGCGTTTTAAATAGGAACATATTTTACAAGATTTTGAACACACATAACCAGATGTTAAATATACATCAGAAGATTTTGAATTTACATCACAAGATTATCGAATAAAGCAACATTTTACACGCTATGAATATACGTAGACTTAATTATATAAAAAAAAGTTGGGAAAGACCGGTAATACTGAAAAAATATATAGAACGCATTAAATGATACAAAGGATTGGATTTTCCTAACCTTTATACGTGTAGTCGGATATATGTATATGTAATGAAATTCGAGAAAACGGTTTGCCAAAATCATAAGACTGATTACATTGATCAGTGGAATCGGCCTGCGTTATTTGAAATCCTAAATTACAAATCGAGATCTCGAATTATTAATTTGTAAAAAACGAATTATATAAATCGAGGGAACGAACTAGTTAACTGTGACGACGATATATGTAATTCGAGATTACGAATTATAAATCGAGGGAAAGAATTGATAATCTGTGGGAACGGATCGTGTAAATAGAGATCTCAAATTAGATTTTACTTTTTTGAGAAATCGACGTGTCCCTTCAGGGCTTTCATAGTAAATAATGGCCTAACAAGAAGTAGGAAAAAAAGTCAGTCAGCAATTGGTTAACTGATAAATTGTATTTGCTGACAATGTCTAACAATTAGTATGAAAAACGTCAGTAAACATTTGACTCAATGATAAATTGTATTTGTTGACAAGGTCACTGTATCGACCATAGACCTTACGAAATGATTAATTTAAACGAGACTGCTTATTTTCTTGTTTCAGCAACTTTTTTGTCAATAACTTACTTCTTTTTAAAACTTGTTCATTCGTAGAGCATGCTCAAGATTGCATATCGAATCAACTGAAAGATATAAACCCGTATACAAGTGGTGAAGGTATATTGCTGCATAATTAAGGTAAATTGATGATTGAAAAGTTAAAGTCATCTCATTTATTTTTTTTCATACTGAGTTTTAGGCCATTATTTACTAACTGAGTGGAACATACGTTTTCCGTTATTTCACGATCATTGAACCCATGGGTATGACAAGGAGCACACGGTGGGTGTGGCTGGTCAGCAAGAGATGTACACTCCCCCATGTCACATGATCCCACCTCTGATGTTTCTGAGGTCAATGTTTCTTCTTTTTTTAATGGACTTTTGATCTCGAATACTGTTTGTTAGCTTAGCATATTTCAGATATAGCCTATTTGGGTCGTTATAATCCAATATTGAGATTGATTTCAAGTTGCTTCACTGTTCCCTTATTTATTCCTATTCAGGAAATGTCATCATAACGCCACGGAGCGGCCCAATGTTCGGTGGTCAACATCTGACATTCAGTGGACCTTGTATAGAAGAATACACTTCATTCAAAGTCAAGTTCTCCAACACAAGATATACATTAAGATGTGAAAAGGACTCACCTTACAGCTTTTATTGCATTACACCTCCGTTTGACAGCGCTGGCGATGTCCAAGTTGATATCATATTGGCTAATGAAAACAAAACCAAAACATTCAGTGGAAAATACACTATTTGTGAGTACATGCATATGTATCAAATAATGTTTGAATTACTAACTGAGTGAAATCACTGAGTTTGAATTACTCTACTGAGTGAAAAACTAGAACCTCACATCAAAAATGCACAGCACGGTTGAGATTGCATTAAATAATTATACCCGGTAGTTCATTTATTAAGTTAGGATTTTCTTTCATTATCCCTAGTTTCCTACCTATGATAATTCTAAAATATTGTTTTCTAGAGAGCATATTGAATTTCATCCATTATGTTGCATGCTAAATGCGTCTACTGATACATGTATGTATATAAACTTACATTTTAAACTGTGCATAAAAATTTATAGATAAAAGAACATATTATTATCTGCTAATTACTTTCAGTGAATCCTGCTTTCAGCAAAGTCCTTGTAAATCGCCAAAATGGAAACAGTTGGGGAAATGATGAACATAATATATCATGGAATGAAAACGTCAAAGAACTTCAAAACACTAGTACAGTAGATATCTACGTATACAAAATCAAGGTACAAGAGAAACAAAACACAATTGATCATTGCATACTAGTATATCAGAAATGGAAACATATTTAATGCTTTAAAAAGAGAGAATCGCTATACACAATCAAGATACAATCATTACAAAATCAGTAGTGCGGGATACATGCAAATAATTAAGGAACAAAATATTGTTGTAGAATATATTGTTTAAATATATTTTAGATAAATGTCATATGTCTTTCTTTTTCATCAAATCAAAGGAGGAAAAGGGTGAGATAAAATTAAACCCTTTTATTGCAAAGATGAATGTGACTAACTCAATCGCTTGGATGACTTTTAGTTTAAAGATGACTGAACAGGTCGCAATTATACGGGTAACATCTCGTGTGGAGACTGCATTCAAAATGTAAGTTACATGTAACATCAGGAGTTTACCATTTATTTGTTTATATAATTAATTATTTTATTTTTCCTTTTGCTACATGAATGTAATCTTATCTTCTCGGTCAGGCCACAAAGAGGAATATGGTCAGATGTGTTCCCACTTACCCCTTCTAAAGCTGAAGCAAAACGTCTTTGTAAAAATTGGATAGAAAAGGAACGTACTTTTACAAAGTTAAATGTTGCAGAACCTTGTCCATGCACCCTCCAGCAGGCACTGTTAGACATTGTAAAGTACCAGCCCGATCCTGACTGTAACATGCTCCACGTGGGAGCAGAGGGGCGGGGCAACTGTCGTTATAGACGTGATGCACAGCATTGTGTGAGACTGACATTACCAAGGTATCGTTTCCTCTAACAACAAGTCCCCACAATGAATTAGACATCATAGATAGCTGCTTTTTAGATAAAAATGAAACTCATAAATTTATTTGCCTTGTCATTGATCATTTGTAGAATTAAGGTATGTCACTCGTGAATTTGTTAAATCAAGGATTTATTGAGAAGTATATTTTGGATAGGTACTTATATAGAGTGACTCAAAATCGCTGAAAAAATAGTGGGTCAGTGTTCATCTTACTGATCTACGGTACAATGAAGTTGACCTTTTTGCACGTAAAATTTAACTCTCTGGTTAATTACGTATACCTCTTTTTTATTTTATCAGATGTAACCATGGCAAAAAATGTTATCTTATTATACGTAAAATATTTTGAATAATATTTATCATTGAAAAAATCTTGCAATTTAATGCGCGTAAATTATTGTGTGACCTTTTTGCACTAAAATGTAACATATTTTGGGGTATTAAAATATAAATAGGCAATAAAATATTTTCATAAATCCAGCTTTTTACGACTTAAGCGCTGATTAGTCACAAATATTGAGTACTTTAAAATTATGAAAGAAAAAGTTGGGGTCAGTGATGTTAATTTGAAATATTGATTTTCAGGCCAAAAATGGTGTTAATTTTATGTTCACTTATTTGACATATCTTCATTTTTTGGCAAAGTTTGTTGAAGGAAGTTGTAAAACTTGTTCTACAAATATAAATTAATACCTGTATTTAATATTCCTAGCAATATCATAATGGAAAATATTCTCCGAGTAAAAGTATGTGAGGCTAAAAGTCCAAGATATTAAATTTAATAAATGTGCAGATTTGCAGAATTATCTGCTAAACATCCTTCCACCACAAAAAATAGTCCTCACAAATCTTGCTTCTTTGTAGCTTTTTGAGCAGTTTTTTTTTTGTTGAATGTTAAAACATTAACATTGATGAAATTAAAAATGTTATAAAAATTGAATTTTGATATATAGTTTTGAAGTAAGAGGTACTGTGTGAACTTTTCCAAAAAGCTGAGGAGTGACCTACCTTAATATGTTTAAAAACTTTCTGATTGTACACAAAAATACTCTGAAAACTGTTATAAAAATAATACCGGAGTTTCTGATTGATAATATCCAAAAGGATTTGGGAGACCAGGTTTTGCACAATCTGTAAAAATTACAAGATACAAATTTAACCCCATAATTAGCAGACCTGTTATGAAGCATAATTTATTCAAAATTTCAAAATTTTATACATAAACATACGAAATTCAGATATATCCATGACATTTTATCACTTAACAATGCATACTTTCATTTTTATGTCGACACTAAATATACCAGTGAGCTTGAAATAAAAAGATTCAATGGAGTTTGACACATTTGTTTCATATTTGGAGTTACTAGAAAAGGACGTTAATGGTAATCTAATTACCAAGCTTTATAAAAATCTTGACGACGTAAATTTTTAAAACTTGAATTCCTTACCTATACAGCAATATGCCCTTATCACAAGAACATGTGGTTTATATCCCGCAGATGATCAATTTCGACTTTAACTTTTTTATAGATTGTCAAAGTCATATAAAAAAACATAAAACTTGTAAAATGTTGACTTAATGGGACAGCTGATTTCCTTGTTTTATCAAATTCATTTATTAAAACCTTTGCAAAATTTTGACTTAAAGGAAACTGTTGTTTTCTTTGTTTTATCGAATTCATTTATTAAAGTCATTATTTCTCAAATTCTATGGTCTTTATAAAGATATGTAAGCAAATAAATCCTTGATCATGGTTGGGAATTTTTTCATACAACTTATAGGCCTTTGTTTTATATTTAAATTGACTCTGTCACAAGGTTCAAAGTGTGACCAATCAACTGGGGATGTTTTTCCTCCTATAAACCTGATCTCACCTCTGAAATTTCTAAGGGTTCCGTTTATTATGCCTTCTTAACGGATTAGTGTAACATTTTTTTTATTTATGAGATCACTTTTTGTTATCTTCGCCTTTTTCATTTCATGTAACTCTAAACAATCTTAGAAATTTTCAATCATCCCGTCTTTTGGCTCTTCCAAAATAATCGTCTAAGTTATTTCTCTTGCTTTTCTTCTCTCTAAAGTGAAGATGGCACCGACAACGTCTGCTGTTTCAATGAACAAGGAAACCTAATAGACTCTAGATCCCACGAAGGCGGTACACAACAGCGGTATCATTATCGAGGTGACAACCATAACAATATGCCCTATGTGACAAACTTTTGCATGGACGTTGTTCCGTTTCTGCATTGCTGTCGTTTTTCTCAGACGTCCCTGAATGAAACTAGCGATGAGGATGAAACATACAGTCTCTGCCAGGACTTTCTGACGCTACGGAGATACAGTTCCTGTGAAAATTACGACCCTCCTAAACCAGGTAAAAAAATCATTATTTTGTGAACTGTATGTATACGTTTCCAGGAACCATAAAACGTTTTGTTTGAATATGTTAATTGTTAATGAATCCAAAGTTTAAACCAAAACGGATAGAAAAATTTTATCAAGGTTAAGCTTTGAACTCCATACAAGGCTTTCGAATCAAAAGGCACAAATGTGCATATATTAACACCTTTCCTTCAAAAAATACTTCTGTAACATTTTTTTTCTGCAAAAGGTCTATATAACTACTCAATTATTTATCACAAATATTAACACAAGAAATAAAATATGTCAGTTTTGAACATATTTAGGGATCGGTCACATGATCATACAGCTTAAAGAATTTATCGTATATTTGTAGATTATTATCAAAACTTTCCAGATCTTAGCATATGTCTATTTTAAATCTTTGTTATGTGTGTAAGTATGTGTAAATATGTAGAGTTCCTTTTTGTTTCAGCAAGAACTAGTGGTGACCCTCATATCACTACATTAGACGGACTCAGTTATACGTTTAACGGAGCTGGAGAATTCGTGTACATTTACATGGAGGATGACCTATTTAAAAGCCAAATCCGCTTTGAACAGTTCAGAAAAGTCGATGGTAGGGTCTAACAATGTACTTCTTGATAATTCTTGCAAACATTTCATGTTATAAAGAAATATATTAAATGTTCGTTATAAGTTATCTCCATATGCTTCATGGAACTAATTTACTCGTTCTTTAAACAAGGATCGCTTGTTAAGGCAACTGTAGCGACAGCCGTAGTGATGGAGTATGAGAATAGCTCTGATTGCATAGAAATTAGACTTAACTCGATAAGAACAGCTGATGTCCTCAGAAACGGAGAACTACTTGATTTTCAAGATTCCAGATGGTTAAACGTGAAAGGTGTTGTATTTATCCAATTAAATTGATAGAACAAATATTGATTGATTTCACTGATTATGTTTGTAATATTGGGGATTTTTTTTTTTTAGGTGCAACCATTGTATCACTCCCTACTAAAGGAAATAACACGGGCAAGTCATTAATGATCATGTTTCAAGATATCAAAATTGCATTCAGCATCGAAGCCTCGAAAGATATCTTAAACGTCATGCCAGTTGTTCAAGGAAAGGAACTGAATGGTACTTATTTGTTTTTTTTAATTGAAATGGTTCACAAAATAATGTTAGCTGAAGCTAAAAAAAATGTCCATGAAGAACTACTGTGAAAATTATTATCTAAGAATATTGGCCGCATAGTAAATTTATACACTACATCCTATCGTAATATGTTTTGTAGAAATGTGTTCATAAGGTTGAATAAGTCATATTTTAATTTGATTATGAAGGAACACTGAAAGGATTGCGGGGAAATTATGATGGCAGTCCATTGAATGACTTAATGTTTTCAACACATCAACAATTTCAGCAAAATGAAACTGACGATTCCTTTATTTTTGAATTTGGGATGTCATGTATGATTTTGTTAATCATTTATTATTTGTTTATAAACTGTACTTCTTTGAAACTACAAATTAGAATTTCAATGGACTATGAATATGGTATAATGTAACGGAGAAATGTACTGATTTTTTTGTTTGAAGGGGCCATCAACGAGACAGAGTCCATGTTCACGTATGAGCCTGGTAAGAGTTTTTCAGACTATCATCAGCCCTCATTCCGTCCCGTGTTTGAGTCCTCCGTGTCGGTTACAGAGGAAGTGAGGGCGGTGTGTGGAGAAGACAAAGATTGTATTTTTGATTTCTCTGTCACGGGATCACGTGACGTGGCAGAACAATCCCGAACATTCCAGAAACAGTTTCAGGAATCTCAAAAGGCGGCTGTGGTAGGTAAAATAGTTATCTATATATCAAACCTATCTATATGCATTAGATACATGTAATATATGCATAATTGTTACAAATGGATTTGTAAGCTAGAATAGCCATCCTGAGTTTTTACCCCATCTCCAAACACGTATACACTTTCATTACAGTGGTGACATGCGATGATTTGCCAACAATACCTGGTGGAGTCTGGGAATCAACCAATGGGAATCTGGAAAACTCGTCTGCCTTTTTTGTTTGCAGAGATGGATATACGATTTCCGATAACATAAGAAATGTTTCATGCCAAAATGGGCGGTGGGAACGATATGAGAACGTTTCTTGTCAACTGAACAGTCTTCAAACCACCTTGCCTGGTACCCAGCCTGGTGCAGGTGTCCCAATGAATCCGGAAATGTCTCAGAATGCGACGTTACCTATCTACATAGGAGTTGGGGTTGGACTTTTCCTACTTATCGCATTTATCATGGTTTTTATCCTATATCAAAGACAAAAAGCAAGGTGTGTATCGTTTATCTCCTAATCAATGCTGATAGGTCCAAAATAAAAAAATATTATAGTACGTGTAAAGTTGCAGCTCAACAGTTTTTTATTTTTCAGGCGTGGTCATTGGAAAGTCTTTTCTAATGAAAAATCTCTGGCTTTCCACAAAACTGGTAATACGGAGGAAAACAGTGTTGCATTAACTCAGCTACCAATGGAACAAAACACAGAGAAATGTTGACATTTTTGCCATTATTCGTTTAAATTGATTTATTGTCGCTATATTCTTTTGAACTGACTAGTCTGATTTACTCATGTATGCAAAAATATCAATTGAAATATCAATGGCTGTCAATGAAAAAATTTCACTGTGCATATGAAGCAATATGTTTCACTGATACACATTGTACCTCATCATGATCTTGGGATGACCTGCCTAATCAGCACGTATTAGATATTGTTGTACTACGGATATCTGTGTGACGTACCAGACTTATTGGGAAACCGAAAAGGGGTATACATACCCTATACATATACCTAGGTTCTATCATAATATTAATTGTAACAATCTCAAAATGAATTTAAAAGAGATTAAATTGAATTAACGTTCAATTCATTGGGATATAGGAATAATTGATTTGAATATGAGTATAATTATTAAATGAACGGAAAGAAAAGTAAAAATGAACTCATCTTCAAACTATTGCACCTATCTTCTAAAAGGAAATAAGGAAAGGTGCAATTGAGTTGAAGACAGGTCTTAATGAATTACTTGTCATTTAATAGATGTCACTCATCCATGACACCTGATCCTATCTCCGATTTTTTTAGGTCCGTGTTTGCTCTGCTCCTATTTTGTATTGTTTTATGAACTTTTGAGCTTGAATACTGTTTTTTATCTCCATATATTTCATAATTGAACTCTCCATATATTTCATAACAGAATCAAGGTTCAAATTAGTTATAGCTATTTTTGATTCCATGACAGATAAGTTCAATTCAATCAAAGATAGATTTAATTGAATTATACCTTTTTTTCATTTGAAGATTATGTACAGTTGATTTAAAGTTTGGAACAATTAATTTAAAACTAGGAACTATGAAGGTACATGTATAAATCAATTAAACCTAGGTTCAATTCAATTCCATATATTTAAAATCAATCATACCTATCAACAATTCTGGTATTAAATTTTTTATGCTTTTTTCAGATCAGTTATAACTATCGTCAAATAAATTGTACATATCTCTAAATGAAATAAAGATAGGTATACGTACTTGAAGCAAAGCATTGTTATTTCTACTGCAACTGATCTGTAAATGAGGAAAATTATTCGTATATTTCCCTCTCGCAATTGCAAAATAGATGAAGCACTACTTAGATGTTAATGGTTATTTAAAAGTTACCTGCATTATTTACTTTCACACTTTTTTTATAAAAGCTTTTAGTCAAAACCTGAAGCCTAATAAGTGTTCTTTAACTTTTCAAATTAATATCGAAACATGTGATCAAAAATGTCTTATCAAAAGTCAAGGCAAATACAATACTGAAAGAAAAAAGAAATGAATACTTTAGTAAACTTTCGAATTCTATTAAAACTGTTATTTAGATAGTTTTTCCAGTATTGTTATCAAATATTTTAATTCATCTTTTATCAACAAGTTAGCAAAATCTAGCGTGACTTTAATAATTCATGAATTATTGAAATTGATATGTCGATACCCCCCAAAAATTTAAAGAAAATTTTCATTTCTCTTGAGCATCAGTAACAGCCTTGATTCTCCCGTGAACTGAGTTCTACAGAGCATTTATCTTTCTCACAGGAATAATATTCAACCCTTCCGACGGAAGTCTTAATGGTTGAGAGTAACTGAAATATTCTAAAGCCAACAGATCCCCTCGCGAATTTTCGAATTAGGATAGAATTTACAGAATCCAGCTGGTTTGGTACACGTGAATGTTTGTAAGAAAGTATCGACAAACACTGGCTACATTTTCCCATGCTACGCGTGTGAGAGTAAAATCGACGTAAAGTTGCGAAGCTCACGGACAAAATTATAACAGGGAGTTTCTCTCAGTTTTAGCCTGAATGTTACGAGTATGATTGCCTTCTGTAAAGGAATTGAAGATCAAATTAATCAATTATACCTTAGTTCAATTCAATTCCATCTATTTTAAATCAATTATACCTATCAACAATTTTCGTATTTGTACTTTTTTCAAATAAGTTATAACTCTCTTCAAATAAATTGTATCTGTCTCCAAATGAAATAAAGATAGGTATGAATGTAATTGAAGCAAAGCACTGTTTTTTTTCTACCGCAATTAATCTGTAAATGAGTAAAATTATTCGTATATTCCCCTCTCACAAGTGCAAAATAGAAAAAGCACAACTTAAGATTTTAATTATTATTTAAAAGTGATCTGTATTATTTACGTTCACAGTATTTTATTTTCTTCCTCAAAAATGTTAGCCAAAAAGCGAAGCCAAATAAGTATTCTTTACCTTTTCAAGATTAATATCGCACAATGTGATAAAAAAGTCTTCTTATTAAAATTCAAGGCAAATACTACTAATCTTTGGTTAAGAAATACAAGGAGTTATTGATAAATTAATTCTAAAGGAATTTGAAGATATTTTTAATACATGCGGAAGCTTTCAGAAAATCTGGTCATTCAATAGAAAAATGAACTGATCATATATACTATTACTCAGTGCTCAGTGAAGATTGACCTTGAAATGAATGTTATAAATATCCTAGGCTCTATCAAATTGCAGCACAATTTGATAAAGAAACATGTCCAGAAGCATCTGGTTTCGGTTTCCTATCACTTGGAACAAATTCAGAGAACTCGAACGACTTAAATGAAAATGACATCTAAATGATTAATATGTGGAATTCCATAACATTTAAGCGATGCTCTTTTTTCATTGGTTCGTTTGCAAGACAGAATGCGTCTGAAATTTTTTTTAAATCAAAAAGATTTCAACACAAGAGCTGCTTGAGACGTTCATGACAGAATATGTTGTGCCTGTTGTATTTGTTGGGGATAAATTGTCTGGTTTTTGTGGACACAGTGAGAGTGTCCGATTTCTATCCTTTTGGTGAGGACGTGGGTGACACGACAATGCCTGAAAATGATGACGGGAGCTCGCCTAACATTTCAATTTCTGCTAAATTCCCATTTTTCAACCACCAACACGACCAATTAATCGTAAGTTCGTAAAGTACAAAGTCTTTGCATAAGTACGGAGACTTTTTAAGATAGAGAATATTGATTGTAAAAAGACTTATGTGTTTTCTGTTAGGTGAGTACCAATGGTGCTATTTCATTTCTGACCCCGGTGTCTCAATATACTCCGGATCCTTTTCCGCTGGACGGGGACCGTAGACTTATCACTCCCTTCTGGGGAGACGTGGATACTACTAAAGGGGGGCATGTCCGGTACAGGGAAACTACAGACCCCAATATTCTAGACAAAGCTTCTCATGAAATCAAGTCATACTTTCCTGACTTTGGTCGTTTTCATGCTGCTTGGGTTTTTATAGCCACGTGGGATAATGTCGCCTTTTATGGGTGTTCAAGTAGTGGATGTTTAAAGGTAATGAATTCTTCATTTTGTTTGTGCTATAAATTAAAAATTATTTTTCTTGCGTTTCATGTGATCAGTTCCGTATGGTATGTATCCATTATATATTTTAACGCATTGCATGATTTATGTCCCTGATGATATTCTTTCTTCTTCAATTTAATTCTTATAATATCATCTGTTGAAGCAAAATACCTTTCAAGCTGTACTGATTACAAATGGACAACATTCCTTTGCTATTTTTAATTATGCAAACATTGAATGGACAACCGGAACGGGAAGTGGGGGAGACAAAGACACTGGACTCGGAGGGAAGCCTGCTCAGGTCGGTTTGTCTGTCTGTCTCTCAGTCTGTTTAGCTGTCTGTCTGTCTGTGGAATTGTGAGTGCTCTATACAAAATAACATGGTAGCCTTTTATAAAGCACTGTTCATTTTATATTTTGTCTTAAGACTTTTTGCAATTGATATTCGCTATTTTTACCATTTTTACTATTTTCTTCTGAAGGTTGAATAGTTAGATAGTCTTATCCTTGTATTTATGAAGATTAATGTTACACTTTTCAATGTCTTTACACGATAATCTTAAGTTTGTAATTAAAAAAAATGTTAAACAAATTTGTTGTTTGTACAATGTTACATTAGGACACATTCTGGGAATGAGATATTGATAAAAACAGAGGTTATCAGTGAAATCATTACGAGTTTCCGTTTAGCGCATGTGTGTTTTCTTGAATTAAATAGGTTATCATTAAAATGCTATATTTTTCTCTTTTATCTTAACTTCCATTGATCATATATATTAAATTTGACAGCTGATAAGTCAGTAAAAATATATATATTAAATTATGCAACATGTTTGTTTTTGTTATTAATGTATTCTTGACAAAAAGTAGTTTATAATGATTAATAGGCAGGATTCAATGCCGGTGATGGGAAGTTGTTTTACGCAGTTAATGGGTCACAAACACCAGACATAATTACGGTAAACGAGAAAACCAATGTCAATGTACCAGGAAAGTTCGTTTTCAGGATAGATTCGTCGAAGGTGATAACAGGGGGATGTAACACCAAAGGTAAAGCATTAAAACATTATACACGAAATATGTGGAGATAATGAACAGTATTCAAGCTCAAAAGTTCATTAAACATCACAAAATAGGAGAGGAGCAAACACGGACGTAGTAAGCATCCCCTGCCGATCGGTCACATAAGTTTTTAAATACTTTTATTCAGAGAATGATTACAGTTCATCATCTTTACTTATTTTAATTGAGAAACTCTCACCATTGATCTGTATTTTTGCATTTGCAAATCGATTATCAATTCTAAATACATATCAATTTTCAATTTTAAATTTTTGCTTGAAACATGCAGAGATAACAAACAGTATTCAAGATCAAAAGTCCATAAAACATGACAAAATAGGGGCAGAGAAAACAAGGACCTCATGAAATACCGGTATTTGGAGATAACGAACAATATTCGAGCTCAAAAATCCATTTAACATTACAGAATTAAAGAGCAGAAAAAACCTCCAAAACATCAGAGGTGGGATCAGGTGCTATGGAGGAGTGAGCATCCCCTTCCGACCGGTCACACCCGTCGTGTGCTCCTTGTCATGATCGGGAAAATATGATGGCCGATATGAGCCGCCAAATTACAAGTAAGAGTAGTTTTATCACTGGCGGATTTAGAGGGGGCCAAGGGGGCCCGGGCCCCCCTTTTGTGTCCAAAATTTTTTTTCAATATTTGATAAATCAATGGTTTTTTTTTTGGTATGGCTGTAGGCCCCTACCCTGACCTCAAACAGGTCGCCCCCCCCCTCCTTTTCAAAATTTCTGGATCCGCCACTGTCTATTATGTACGCAGAATTATTTGACTTTAATAGAATTACCTGTATCAATTTGTACATGTATAGCTTTGTCAATGGCAAGACACATGTAGTTGTAATAGTAATTTGTACATGTACAAATCTTGAGACAAAATACACTTGAGACTACTTAACATTCCTTAGATTTATTGGGAAGATTATTTGTATACTAAGAAGGGACAAAATCAAAAACAAGTGTATCTACTTTTCTTCTATTTCCTCCAGTTCCTCTCATTTTTACTTGTTAAATTAATATTGTTTACCTTACATTAATTGATCACAAAATGAAATGAGATTGGGGTTTGTTGTTTTTGGTCTTTGATCTCAAATTTAATTTTTTTCACCATAGAATATTTGAAAGTGTCTTTATTTAGATTCCTCTTGGTTTTGTTAATTCTCTAACTTTAATAATAAAAAAAATCTTAACCTTCATTTGTAGGCCCAAAAATACTGGTGAAAGATTCCAGAAACAAAGGAGTTGCATCTTTATTGTTTGTTTTCACGCCAGATGAAAATCTGGTGCTTGGGGATCTGCGTAAAAAAATATGTTTATTTTTCATTCTATGCTTTGCCCTGTTTCCATATTACTTTTTTCTTCATTATTTTCTTTCTCATTGGAACTAGGAAAAAATATAACTAGGAAATACATAACGTTTTATATAAAGATGCAGTGATTTACGATGGAATTGGAAAAAAGACTCTCACAAAATATGCCTTCAATAATGGAAAAACCCGACAGATAAGATCACTGAAAATATTTGTAAGATCAAAGTCAGTCTTGCTGTTTTAAATATCATTAAAAGAATTGGAATACAACATTAACATGCATTTACCCACCCTCAATCAAAAAAAAAAAAGAAACAAACAAAAACACGTGTATTTATTTCAGTCTCCATCCCAAATTACAGATATCTAAGGAATATTTTCTCAATCGTTCGATCAAGGGACATATTTTCATCTGGCTGGAAAAAAAATAACATAAAGATGCAGCTCAATAGTTTATGGAATCTCTAATCAGTATTTTGGGGCTACGAATGGAGGTTAAGATTTTGTTATCATGACAGTTGAATTTGAAAAAAAAAAGAGGAATCTAAATCGAAGCAAAATATTCTATGATAAAAAAAAATAATTTTGAGATCAAAATAAAAAAAAACAATGTCGTTGCATTTTTTTGATCAATTAAAGTAAGGTACACAACATTTATTAAACAACTAAAATGAGGGAGGAGGGAACAGGAGAAAAAGAAGAAAAATCGGATAACACATGTTTTTGATTTTGTCCCTTCTAAGATTTTAGATAACCGTCCAAATAAATCTAAGAAATGTTAAGTAGTCTCAAGTGTATTTGTCTCAATATTTGTACATGTATAAATTGATATTACAATTACATGCTTTTTGACAAAGTGTACTTGTACAAAATGATACAGGAAATACTATTAAAGTCAAATAATTCTGCGTACATAATAGAGCTACTCTTGTAATTTGACGGCTCATATCGGCCATCGTAGGAAATAACGGAAAAATCCGTCGTCAATTCAGTGTATAAATAATGAACTAACAATCAGTAGGAAAAGCGTCAATCAGCATTTGACTCAATGATAAATTGTTTTTGCTCAGAAGGTCATTGTATCGACCATAGAACATTCGAAATTATGACGCCCCGTGGGAATCCGGGTTAGAATAGGTCCTCAGTACCCCCTTGCTTGTCGTAAAAGGCGACTAAATGGGGCGGTCCTTCGGATGAGACCGTATAAACCGAGGCCCCGTGTCACAGCAGGTGTGGCACGATAAAGATCCCTCCCTGCTCAAAGGCCGTAAGTGCCGAGCATAGGCCTAAATTTTCAGCCCTTCACCGGCAATGGTGACGTCTCCATATCAGTGCAATATTCTGGAGAGGGACGTAAAACAGTATACAATCAATCAATCATTCGAAATGATGACTTAAAACGAGACTGCTGATATTTTTGTTTTATCAAATTGTTTGTCAAGAATTTACCTTGTTTTAGAAATTGTAGTATATATAATGTAGTAAGTAATAATATATATCAACCCTAATTGTGTTTTTAAAAAATAGCAGCTTTCAGGACAATACCTCTTGGATTTACAATAAAAATCGTGATTTACTCGATAGCCTTTTTCAATTCTATTTAAATTTTTTTTAAGATAAATAACCCTTACGCTTTAAAATTGAGAGCAATTCTTTTAAGGGGGCCGACTATAGTTTCCATTGCGCAATATTTCGCGCATCATAGTAAAATGACGCGTATTTACTGTTTTAATGCAACTTTTTTTGCTTAATTATTAAAATTAAACAAAATTAAGAAATTATAGGTATAAAAATGTAATTACAATAAGATATAACTAGTTTTTTAACCGATTTTGCAATTAATAGGTAGGTTGACGTCGTTGCAGTGTGTTTTTGACGTTATGATAATCTGTAGCTCTTAAAGAAAGGGGTAATAAAATCTTATTAAGGAATAAGTAATAAACATACGCTCTTGAAATTTCAAACATAGAAATTTGAGAATATCTCCAATATTTTTATCATGTTTTCATGTGAATTCATTGTGTACGTCATATTTTGTAATACTCCATAAAAAATAGTAAAATTTGCTATTTTTTGCATTTTGAGATGCCCCCTCTGGTAACAAGACGGTAGAATTTTGTGTTTCTTACATATGTTGTATAATATAGTATAACTCATCAAATATTATAGTTTGAACAAAATGTCTATTGTAGTATTTGTAGAATTTGCTTTAAAGTGCTAAAAATTGGCATTCTCCTATATAATCCTATATTAAATGTACCTGTATTTTGAGACGGTCCCTAAAAAATACCTGGACAATAGATTTCCCACAAACTTTGCATGTACACTGAAGTTAATGTAAGTTATATATGGTATAAAAATGAAGAGTTTCGCTATTGTAGTTTTCACACAATAAAACTATAGTCGGCCCCCTTAAATACCATGTCAAGTATGAGCACATTTGGGCAAAAAAAAATATTTTTGGCAAGCTGTGTAATCTGAAAGCAATTTTATTGACATCTAATAAACTCCCAGTTACTTATAATTTCAGGGACGATGATCATATCACCGAGAAGCGGCCCTATGTTTGGAGGTCAGCATCTTACATTGAGTGGACCTTGCATTGATCAGTACGACGTCTTTAAGGTCAGGTTCAACGGAATAAGGAAGACTTTGACGTGCGAGAAGAAGAACCAGTATAGCTTTTATTGCATCACACCTAGGTTTGACACCACTGGAGAAATCACAGTACATGTATCATTACATAGTAAAACCAAACGGATGAATGACACGTATTTGAAAGGACACTACACTGTTTGTAAGTATTTAATTTTACTTAAGGATATTTACCTCTAGAAACCATCAATTTATTTGAATCAGCATGTTCTGGAGAGATCAAAATTTGAACAGGACTCCAATTCAGTAACGGAAGAATTCCACAGAAGTTAAATATTTTACTTATTTTCTCGTTGGCTTGCCAGCATCAATAACAGAAGATGGCACCAACTTTTTTAACAACTTATTTTATAAAAACAAAATCAAATTGCAAACGAATAATTAAGTTAGTATACTATAGGGTTATCGAATAAATATTGGTGAATAATGGCACAAGTTGGCTGTTCAAATGCACGAGCTTGCGAGTGTATTTGAACGCCATCGAGTGCCAATATTCACCAATATAAGTTCAATAACTCCTTTATTATATAGCTAAAACATTTTCCTCATATTAATAATAATTATTCGAACTAAAAAACTCAGATTAATGATTTTTTAGTATCAGTATTCAAATTAACGTTTGTCCTGTAAGTGATCAATATTGTATCATTCTGATGAACCTACCGAGCTATATGATTTGCTTCTTTGGGTTTTAATGGGTCATATACGTACTAAATTTTTATTAGATAATTTCATTTTGTGTGAAAAATAAACACATCTTACCTAGATGCCACTTCCTTTCTTTAATTTATCTCTGAGAACTTGACCAGACGACTTTTTTGGTTTACAACGGGGCGTTCGATATTCAACGCTCGTATTCGGAATATTTTGGTTAGCGTTAAATAAAATGTCAAGATATTGAACGCTAAAATTCTCTAGATTTCGGTAGTATTTTATTAGAGACTTTTTATTACCTATATAATAATTCTATTAATTAAATCTTGGTTCCATTTTGCAATTAACGCATCTTTCCAAAACCATTTAGCCGAAATATGGCTGAAATACCGGGATATTGCCGACTCGGCGTTAAACACCAATCAATCAATCAAAACCTTTTAATTCATTTCAACACGAACCATGAAGCTCAAAAATCAAATTTCTGTGGATTTCTTTTTACAACATCATGGGAAAAAATGAAGTATTTGCTCATCTGTTATATATCTTATCTTAATGCCTGGGCAAAGAACTTAAAATAAAAAACTCCTCTTCAAAAAACAGGAAGGGTTAAGAAAAAAACGTGTCTGAAAGATTTTAAAGTGTAGAAAATGCTCTTTTATCAGTTTTTGTCAAGACACTTTTGAGTGATTAGAGAAATGGTAGAGTTTACTTTGATTACGAGTTGATGGACATCAACTCAGTTATGCTCTTACAAATGTTGACCTAATTTTGACCAAAAAACACACCTCGTTTATTCAGTTCCTTCTACGATGAATTGTATCACATCTTGAGAAACTCCACATAAATAAAAGCGAACATATATATTGAAGACATGTCAATGTTTCTTTTTTGAAAGGAAATTTATTTTTTAAGTACCATAACATTTTCATTGACATGCCTTATTGTGTCGGTCTGACAAAAAAATAGTGCATTTTAAACCGCCGAAGAATGATAAAGTATTTCGTCATTTCATATATTCCTATATGTGCATATATGCCTTGTCGATTTTTTAAATTTTCAAACTAATTGCATAAAACATTGGTTAATTTTTCTGTGCCAAGTTCGTTGGGATTTATGCAAATGGCACATTAGGCCTAACATAGAGATGAACTACTTTTTCATATTCATACGCACCATGCTACTTTGCTTAGTAAACAAAAACACGCAAAATCGGCAGCACAACAGTGACTTCAAAAGAAATTGACAGGACTGTGGAGGCTTACTATAGTGGAAATTTTTAGAAGGTACGTAAACATGGTAAATGTAAATACATGTAAATTTAAGTACAGTTGCACGTGTTGCTCTGAAATATAAACTTAGCCAGTAGTTTATCGATAGGACTTCGTATGGTACTGACCGAGTAAACATTAGCGCCACCTTGTTTTTGCGGCTTTAGGGGCCTGATTCTATATAAATTTTTCTCTGTGTTTTGTCCGCAAAAGTAGCTTCCATTGTGGTAATGAGGCAACTGCCTCACTAGAAATATTATTTCAAGTCTTTGAAAACACACAAAACAGCAGTCGTGCGACAGGACATGCCATTGAACATGTTGAAATTTCTACTAGATTTCCACTTTCTTGAGAGAATCGGCCATGTTTTAGTGAAAATCGAATGAATATTTTTCTGCATGCAATGATACGAAACGAAATTATCCAAGATAATATTTCTACTTGTTGTATCATACGAAAAATACGATGAGAACGAAGCATCTGTTGGAACGACGCCATTTTTATTTTAGCCAGGAGCGGATCAAAATCCACCACACGCACCTGTTCATAATCAATCTGGAATAAGTTATTTTAATTGATTTATGTTTACTCATATCGCTTCAGAAAAATATAGACCACTTTTTTCATGTAACATAACAGGGTGAAAGTGTCTAATTTATTAATTTTCATTATAAAAGAAAAAAAATCATAAATGGGAATATGTGAAAAAAAATACACATGTTCTGGATGACATGCGAGTACACAGGCATCCTGTGTCATTAAACTGTGGAATTAACAATTTAAGATGTAAAAAAAAAAAATAAAGATCAGATCGAGATTTTGATGGTCTTAAAGATGATTATGTTGATGATGTCAAGGGCTCAAAAAAGAAAAATACAAAATTTTCTGGAAAATATCAGGTTCAAAGAAAAATTGTCAAAGCCAGTCTCAGCTATTACTTGCATTGCAGCAGATATGCATCAAGCATGAAACAATTTCTCAGAAGATAGTAGAGGTAGACAGTGTACGTGTTGCTAATGCACTTGTAAGCATTTTGTATAAAGAAGTGGTTTGAATTCCTACAGACGATTGGAATTCAAGTGATCTAAATTTATTGCTCTGGAAAGATGATGATTTACATTTAAGATGTCATAATGAATAAAATACTCTTCAAATCTTCCATTTTACTTGTTATTTTGTATGTTGTTTTAATTTAGAATTTAAAATTTGTTATTTTTCTAGAAGTATAAACCATAAGGGCCAGAGCATAATGGTTCCTGGAAGGATTTGTTTACGAAACCTTTTTCACTGCTTCTGGAGGTTTGTTGGTTAATTTCTCATTCCGGAGAAATTTAACTCCATCACTACCATGTTGGGGGTTCCCTAATGCCAGATAACATCTCCAGGAATTTAAAATGTAATAATAAATAAAATACCCTTCAGATCTTCAATTGTACTTGTTATTTATATGTCGTTTTAATGATAATGTAAAATATTTTATTTTTCTAGAGGTATACACCACAAATGGCAGGGCATAAAGGATGGCTGGGAGATTTGATAAACTTACTGTTGTAGGAGAACAATTTCAAGCATTGATATATATTAGAAAATTGTGCTGTCAGTCTTTTGAATGACTTGGAGGACAAGCTTCCCCTTGAAAACTGGAACAAATGTGAAATGAAGAATGTGTATCTTCATATTGAGAACTTTTCCTTGTAAAATCACCTCTGGGAAAAAGTTTATTTCGTATCAATTTATTGTGTTCATTGTCTTGTCTAATTTTATATTTGTAATTGTTTTAAAATTGCATGGCGAAACACATTTTTGCTCACCTGAGTCAAAAGCTTTAATGAGTTTTTTGATCCGATTTCTTTGTTGTCTGTTGTGTTGTAAACTTGTTACAGCTTAATTTTTGTTCAAATGATGCCCCTCCCCCCCCCCGGGGGGGAGCTTGAGACCATTTATAAAGTTAAACTTCTTAAAATGGAACTGACATATTCTTTTTTTCAAGCCAAGATACTCAGGTGATGTACAGAGTGTGTACTTTGTAGTGACATCAATTAGAAGCAATACCATTTTTAAACCGCAGTTTGATAGCAGAAATTTTATTTTCAAGAAAATGTTGGTGGCATATGTTTATTTATATCATATTAACTTCATGTTTGTGAATTTCAACACCGATTTCAGCTACAATTTACATTGGAAAAAAATGCAGTTGTCCAACTTGTGTCTATTGTGTGTCATGAAAGAAAAATCTTACAGCTTATTGTGATATGCAACAAATATTTTACCGTGACCATGTGTTTTTGCAACAGTTGTAAAGTGTATATGCTCAAGAGTATAATTATTAGTTTTCTCCTGTGTCCCAAATATAACAATAGTTATTGTCAAATTGATAATGAAAAGTATTTAAGCTCACCTGAGCCGAAGGCTCAAGTGAGCTTTTCTGATCACATTTTGTCCGTCGTCCGTCTGTCTGTAAACTTTTCACATTTTCGACTTCTTCTCAAGAACCAATGGGCCAATTTTCACCAAACTTGGCACAAAGCATCCTTGGGTGATGGGAAGTTTAAATTGTTAACATGAAGGGTCAAGTCCCCTTGCAAGGGGAGATAATCAAGAAAAAACAAAAATAGGGCGGGGTCACTAAAAATCTTCTTATCAAGAACCACTGGGCAAGGAAAGCTGAAACTTATGTGAAAGCATCCTTGGGTAGTGTAGATATTAAATTGTTAAAACCATGACCCCGGGGGGTAGGGCGGGCCACAATAGGGAATCCAAGTTTTACATAGAAATATATAGAACGAAGCTTTTAAAATCTTCTTCTCAAGAACCTCTGGGCCAGGAAAGCTGAAACTTCTGTGGAAGCATCTTTGGGTAGTTTAGATATTTAATTGTTAAAATCATGACCCCCGTGGGTAGGGCGGGGCCACAATAGAGAATCCAAGTTTTACATAGAAATATATAGAACAAAGCTTTAAAAATCTTCTTCTCAAGAATCACAGGGCCAGGAAACACCCCTACTAATGTTATTGTGATTTAAATTCAAGACACGTGATTTAGGTTGATCTATTCAAAGGTTATAGGGTAGAACCGGTTTTATAAATAAAATTGGCAGTAAACATGATATTGCTATAGCCTGTTTCTTTTGAAAACATGTCCTGTAATAAATGTTTCCAGACCTTTCTGAAAGACTTTCATGATTTTCATCACAAAAAGGGTGGCTTAAGGAGGGGGTGTTAAAATAACAATATATCTTATACTTTTCGGCGAAAATTAGAGCTCACTAGTGACCGATTCGCTGGTAAAAAATGTGTATTATCATCTACACTGACGAACCTTTGTTTGCCTTATATGGCTATTGTTATAAATGCGCACAGAGGATCTTACCACGAGCAACTGAACAATCGTTGAATGAATACAATGAAGCGCATTGAAGTGGTAAAATTTTCCGTTCGAATGGAACGTTTTGAGCTATTTTTAGAGTGTTTATTGTCATCTTATGACACGCCCATTTCTTTAGAAATGGATAAAACAGTCAAGTTGTTTCTTCAAATACCTGTAGAACAGGTTTTCCATAAATATAATAGCCAATCAAATTAAGGATCTAAATAAACACCAAGTAAACACGTGTCCGACCGAAACATGTGTTGTGGTAACTTCAATAGACATGATAAGTTAAAAAAATATGTACATATTCGTTGCAATTTGTGTTTTACAGAAGCGGGGAGTCTCTAACTCCCTCTTCTAATTTTTTTTTAAAGCTCCAATTCAGTGTAAATCATGATGCTTGTCGCGAAGAATGGGGTGTCCTAAAACTACGACGAATATTCCTTTTTCGTTTCTAAAGAAATGGGCGTGTCATTATGTTATTATTGGCGTTCAAAACATGACTCAGAACTTTTCACCCAAACGGAAAATTTTACCACTTCAATGCGCTTCATTGTAGCAACGTTTACACCAAATACATGTTTACATTTTATTTCGAACACGTAGTTCAGGTCAATTTAGGATCATGTCAATGGACTGCAAAATAACAAAAATATTCTTACGAACAAAATACAAAGATAAAAAAAAAACTATGAAAGATGTTAGGGGCGTTTTTAATTTGTTGTTAACTGAAAAGAAATGTTCAAGAAAACGTAGTTTGTGTCCAGTTCAGAATACCAGCGCTTCAATGGTAAGGAAAACGAGCAGCATCTTCTATGCATTTAAATGGACAAAACTTTGTTTACGTTCGTGATCACGTGTTCGGTCAGGGAATTCACCTGGCAATTGTATTCACCGATAGTACAACAAAGGAATTAATACAGACGCAAATCGCTTTTGCAGTACGACTTTCAGAAACCTAGACTTCCACCGCTTATTAAACAAATGAATTGTTTGTCATTATGAGCATGAAACTAATATTTTTAAAAATGCTTTTCATTTACCTTAAGATTTTCCTTTTTTTTCAAGCGTAAAATTCCTGTAGTATTCATAGTAACCCATAATGCAATACCCATTCAGCTGATTGGTCAGTTAAAATCATGCTGGTGCCTCATTTGCTAATCTGACGCCAAAAAATATAGTCCCGGTTCCCATGCAAAAATATTTGTCCAAAAAGAAATTTTAATTCATGACTGCCGAAGATTGTACTATGGAGAAAACTTATTTAAGTTTGAATGAATGAAAGAGAGATCGATTGATTGAAATACATTTCTACAGACATTATCATATTCTAGGGTGGTGAAAACTGAAACGCAACATAACTTTTTTGTTTACCATGCCTCCACGTGCTAGTCACTTCCTAGCCACATTTCCGTGAATAATTTACCCTATCTCGCTGAAGTCTCGCTAACTCTCGCCAGATCCACTGCCAGAGCTACTCTGAACTCATCGGGTTTTATAATTTACAGAACACCGAAAAATAAAAGGTTCCGAACACATTAGTAGGGGTGGGAAAGCTGAAACTTATGTGGAAGCATCCTTGGGTAGTGTAGATATTGAATTGTTTAAAATCATGACCCCCGGGGGTAGGGCGGGGCCACAATAGGGAATCCAATTTTTACATAGAAATATATAGAACAAAATTAAAAATCTTCTTCTCAAGCTAGAACCACTGAGTCTGGAAAGCTGAATCTTATGTGGAAGCATCCTTGGGTAGTGTAGATATTGAATTGTTTAAAATCATGACCCCCGGGGGTAGGGCGGGGCCACAATAGGGAATCCAATTTTTACATAGAAATATATAGAACAAAATTAAAAATCTTCTTCTCAACCTAGAACCACTGAGTCTGGAAAGCTGAAACTTATGTGGAAGCATCCTTGGGTTGTGTAGATTCTAAATTTTAAAAATCATAAAAGGGAAGGGGTTAGTGGGCATCATAGGTAAAGAAAGAGAGGGAATCTGGTAAAGAACTGCATCACCGAAGTTACTCAGGTGAGCGATGTGGCCCATGGGCCTCTTGTTTTAACGAGATATTACTTTTGCTGTATCCACATTAAGGACATTCAGATACTGTTGTACCATGATACACTGTAGGTATGAAAGAGCGTTTCATTTCATTTGTTAAAATAGGGCACTAATACACAATAAATGTATAATTATAATGTAAAAAGAAATGCTTTCCTTATTATTTCACATGACATTATTTGTTTATGGGATTTAATAATACAGTGCATCATCTCATGAACTTGACATCAGAAATCAAATGGAAGTCTAAATTTCTGCAATTTTTAAATGGCAATTTCATTTCCTTATCAGTAAAGCAGTGTTCAATTTATAAGCTTGAACAACCATCAACTCGTTTCAGTACTTTCAGCACTTTGATTTTTTATTTTAAAAATGTTTGTTTCCAAATTAACTTAATTTACGTTAATCACGTTGGATCAAAGTATCTGTGTTCGACTATGATTTTTCTTGCGATTATCATGTTTTTTTACAATGTCTAAATCATTGCAGTGAATCCAGTCTTTTGCAAAGCTAATGTAATTCGAAATGACCCGGACAATTGGAGAAATGGTTCACAGTCAATATCGTGGAAAAATGATATACCGGAACTAGAAAATAGTAGCACGGTCGATCTTGAAGTACACGCACTGAAGGTAATTTATACCCACATTAAATTTTGAATTTTTCTTGTTTTTAAATATGTTTTTATAAACATTTTACTGCTAGATAATTGTAATTTTTTAAAAGTCATATTTCTTATATTAATTGAAATACATCACATCAAATGTAAATTAAAAATACCATGGTGATAAATCAACTTAAAATCAGTTTTATTCTTATTTCAGGAAAAAAATGGAAAATTGGACTTCGAATCCTTAAATACAATAACAAATATTTCAAATTCAATTGGTACGACAAACTTTAATTTCAACATAACTCAGCAAGTCGCCTTACTTCAGATTAAGTCACGTGTAAAAAGAAGGGGAATGTAAGTTTATATTATTTTGGACTCCATATTTGACATATATCATTGCAATTGATAAACGCACACTCATTAATGTGTGCACTTGCAAAAAAGGAATTAAATTTTTGTAGGCCATCCCCTGGAATATGGTCTGATGTTTTCCTAATATCCCAATCAGGAGAAGAAGCCCGACAGATCTGTAAAAAATGGATCAATTCGGAAAGTTCCTTTCCAGCAGTGGACCCCGGTGAACCCTGTCCATGTACGATACAGCAGGCTCGTGTAGACAACGTAAAATATCAACCTGATCCTGATTGCAACATGTTCCAAAAGGAAAGAAATACAAAAGTTAACTGTCGCTATAGACGTGATGCGCAACATTGTGTAAGACTTCCAAGACCAAGGTATTTACCTAACAAAATATTCTATTGATTTTGATAATCATTTGTTCGTCCACATGACATTTCTAGTACCAGTTATTTTTCTTTACTCATTTATCATTACGTAGCAAACGGGACTTTTGGTAATATAATGAATAAGTGACACAATCTGAGCATTTCAAAAGTTACATTTCCCTTAAGGCGATCTAGCTTGTAAAATATACTATAAAGCATTGGATTGTTTTAAAAAGATAAAAGGGAATATATATTTAGGGAATATATATTTCAATCAACGTTTTTAGTCATTTTCTGAAAACTCGAGACTAAGGATTATTCTGTCTACCTGCTCATTACGTAACGTTTTACGGCGGTTCTGAACGTTTGACTTGGAATACTTACTCCTCCTAAGCATCTGAACGACCTCAGAAAATTTCGGGGTTAAAATTTTCATGCCATATTCACTTTAGTGTTGTTTGTAGGTGTTTTAGTTTGAATTCATTAATGTTCATTATCTACACTTTTTATACCCGCACTTTCTAAAGAAAGTTCGGGTATATTGTTGTTACTCATGTCCGTCCGTCCGTCTGTCACACTTTTCTTCCCTGAACTCCTCCTACATTTTACACAGTAGCTTAATCATCTTTTGGGAGATGGTTGGTGGGGTCATGTAGATGTGCAGTAAGCTTTTGGAATTTTGATTTTGCCCCGTGGGGTCAAATGGGGGTCGAAAAATGACGTTTTTTAAGCAAAAAGCTCCGTCTTCCCTGAACTCCTTTTACATTTTATTCAGCAGCCTAATCATCTTTTGGAAGATGGTTGGTGGGATAATGTAGATGTGCAGTAAGGTTTCGGAATTTTGATTTTCCCCCGGAGGGTCAAATGGGGGTCGAAAAATGATGTTTTTTTATGCAAAAAGCCCCGTTTTCCCTGAACTCCTCTTACATTTTACTCAGGAGCCTAATCATCTTTTGGGAGATGGTTGGTGGTGTCATGAAGATGTGCAGTAAGGTTTTCGGAATTTTGATTTTGCCCTGGGGCGTCAAATGGGTGTCGAAAAATGACTTTTTTAATGCAAAAAGACCCTTCTTCCCTGAACTCCTCTTACATTTTACTCAGCAGCCTAATCATCTTTTGGGAGATGGTTGGTGGGGTCATGCAGATGTGTAGTAAAATTTCTGAATTTTGATTTTGCCGCAGGGAGTCAAATGGGGGTCGAAAAATGACGTTTTTTATGCTAAAAGCCCCATCTTTCATGAACTCCTCTTACATTTTATTCAGCAGCCTAATCATCTTTTGGGAGATGGTTGGTAGGGTCATGTAGATGTGCAGTTAGGTTTCGGAATTTTGATTTTGCTCGGGGGGTCAAATGAGGGTCGAAAAATGACGTTTTTTATGGAAAAAGCCCAGTCTTCCCTAAACTCCTTTTTTGTTTTAAACAGTGGTCTTATCCTCTTTTGGGAGAGTTCACTCTTTTGAAATTTTGTTAAAACATCAAGGTCAAGGGGTAAAAAATCATAACATGTTGGGAGCATCTTGTTATTGGTAATGTTCACTTGAAATGTGAAAGTCGAATCTCTTCTCAATGAAAAGGAAATACAACATTAATGAAAACTAAGTTAAACTTCAAGGTCAAGGTCACAGAGTCAAAAAGTCATGATACATTTGGAAAGGTCTTATCACAGGTAATATGAATGCCCTTTCATTTATCTTTCAAAATGATCAATTCAAAGCAATTAATTTGTTAATGAAATTAGGTCAAACTTCAAGGTCATGGGTAATGAAAATCATAGTGTATTTAGAATGGTATTGTCCCATTTAATACTAATACACATGTTTAATATAAAAGTCTTGTCTCTTCTCATTCAAAATATATGACCATGATGACCAAGGTTAAATTTATTGTGACAGATGGGCAGATTGACAAACAAATGAGATTTAATGTACCCTACCTTTGGCAAAAATGGGGGACAATAAATGTCTTTGCTGTTCTTGAGAAGAAGATTTATGTTGGAAAAAGTCCCCTGCATATTTAAATGTAAATTGGTTGAAATTGGCCCAGTGGTTCTTAAGAAGTTAATGTGAAAAGTTTGCAGACAAACAGATGGACAACAGAAATCGGTACATTTCAGAAAACAGTATGCTTATAAATAGTTAATCAAGGTGCTTTGGGTAGCAAAATAAAGCTAAACTGGTATATATAATTCATCCGCAGAGCTTAGTATATTTTAATATTCACAACCTTTTCAACTCTTATCATAATTATTTTTTAAAATTTATATCACCATGTCTCATTCAAGGGAGAACTAGAGATATGACCAGATGTATATCTGTTGAATATAAAATATGTACATGTATACTGTGTTTTTTTAGTAATTTGTTTGATTGTTGTGACAGCAACTGTTATGGCAGCTTTTGGCAAAGGTTGAAGTTTTTCAAATGTAAGTCAAACTCCAAGGTCAAGGTCAAAGGGTCAAAATTGTTGGTATCAAAGGGAAAGTCCTGTCACAAGGAATACACATGTGAAAAAAGAAAGAAATCCCTAGAACTTCCTCACCTGTTCAAAAGTTATTGCCAAGGTTAAAGTTAAATTGGGTTCAACTCTAAGGTCTAGGTCAAAAATAATTATACCTGTTGAAAGTTCACAATGATTACACATGTTAGAGTATGAAAGTCCTAGTACCACCTGTTCAAAACTTAGGCCAAGTTTAAGGTATTTTTCTTGTAAAAGTGGGTCAAACTCCAAGGTCAAGAGATCAAGAGGTCAAAATTGGTGGTACCCATTAAAAGGTTTTGCCAAAAGAAATTTACCTATGAAATATTGAAGCCATGTGTATAGCCCAATCCACTTAAAAAATATGGGCAAGGTTAAAGTTTCCGTGAACAGACAAACATACATAAACATAGGAAACAAAATATGTATATATACTAGTAGTCAAATGAAAAAATTTTCTACTATTATGGAGTCATAAGATCAATTGTCATTTCAGGTACAGGGAGTCAGTGGCTAGGGAGATCAGACACCCCTCCCCCCATGGAATTAGCAGTTATTTAAATAAGACTATGTACTGTAGAGAATAAAAATGACTTTGGACATCCTCCCCCTTAGAAAACAGGGACTCCACCATCATTGTTTTTATTATTATTTTTTATTTGCTTCTCAGGAAATCTTGGGCTGATTTTTTTGACTGAGGTGTGATACCCCCCCCCCCCTTTCTGAAAAAAAATTCTGGATCTGCGTCTGTATATACTGAATGTCCGCAACGGGAGATAACTTGACAATGTGATATTTGTCGACTGTGGCATGCGATGATCTTTGACCCTTTTTGAACTTCAACCTAACCATTTGCATTTATTTATTTTATGCAATCTATACTAAATCTTGTACTTACCGAATGTCATAGGTCGTGACAACGAATTCATGAAATATAATCCATGTAAACCAATTAAAACACAAATGATTTTAACTGACCACACTGCATCGTCAGCATACATGTGCTAAATAATCTCATTCGACAAACCTTTGCTGATTCCGTTGTCAGTATGAATCGGCCGAGGTGTGCCGAGAGGTGATATCTATAAATATGATAATGGGTGACGCAAACCCAATGTGAATGTAGAAAATAAGATGTTCACACGTAAAACTGTCTAGTACAAGAACAAATTTCAAACTATCATAATAAACTATGTTTTAACATAACTTTGTCATCTAGGTGTATTTTTAAAAAATGTGAGAGTGAGAGAGTGTGTGTGTGGGGGGGGGGAGAGGAGAGAAAGAAAGATATGCATTGACAAATTAATCGGGTTGTATTTTCAATGGGTTTTTTTCCCGAGCAAGTACTAAAATCAGTTTGCACATTTTGATAAATTCATCAAAAACGCTTTGTACTAAAATAATATTTTATGTCGTTGAGAAAGTAAATTTAAAAAGTTCCAAATTATTGGCAAAATATTTATCTGAATCTATTTAAGTAATTTACTTCAATCATTAATTAAATTCTGTTATTTCAGACTGGTAATGAATTAAGTATTCAAAATACATATGTGAGGCTCATAGATCATATTATCTACGGGTATTACTGTCTCATGACAGCATCTAGTTTCATTTTAGATTGCATCTGAATGTATTGTTCATGATTTATTTAATTGTTTAATTATTCAAAATAATTATTTTACAACGTTTATCAATTATATCACTTGTATCAAAATTTAATTCAGATACGAGTTTAGTTATTTCAATTTTCATTTTTGGAAAGCAAAGGAGGCAGTGACAACGTTTGTTGTTATAATGCAAATGGGAATCTAATAGACTCCAGGGTAGAAGAAGGAGGTACACAGCAACGATATCACTATGTTGAGGGTGTTCCTTACGTCAGCAACTTTTACTATGACGTCATGCCGTTTATGCAGTGTTGCCGTTTTTCACAGACGTCCGCGAACGATACTACTGATAAAGAAGATACGTACAGCCTCTGCCAAAATTATCTGAAATTAAGGAATTATAGCTCGTGTCAAAATTACGAGCCTCCAAGGCTAGGTAATTAAATTGAATAAGTCACATATTAAACTTTGTGTAATAAGAGATAGTATATACTTTGTCTCCGTATATCCCCTACTATAATAGCACTTGCTTTTGTGAATACAGCAAAACAATCAACTAAGTTTACAAAGAATATTCTAAGAGAATTGATTGATAGAAGAAATTTACTTTCCTCACAAAAAGCACACAATCGCCATTTAAATATATATATATATATATATATATATATATATATATATATATATATATATATATATATATATATATATATATATATATATATATATATATATACCATTATTCTCATTAATTGGTTTTAAGCTAGAACGAGCGGTGACCCTCATATGACTACCCTTGACGGGCTCAGTTATACATTTAACGGAGCCGGAGAGTTCGTGTACATATACACAGAGGATGACCTATTTAAGAGCCAAGTCCGCTTTGAGCAATTCAAAAAATACGACGGTAAGATAAAAAGAGATTACCTCTTTTGAGGCATTAGCTTTTAAAAGTACTATGGATTATAAAAAATATCTTCATCTTTGAAGTACTTTTATTTATAAAAAGGATCGTTTGTTCCTGCAACTGTAGCGACGGCTGTGGTAATGGAGTATGGAAATAGTTCCGGTCGTGTAGAAGTTCACCTTAACTCGATCAGAACAGTTGATGTTCTCCATAATTCTGAACTTCTAGTGTTTGAAGAATCCAATTGGATGGATCTCAACGGTATTTAACCAAAAACTTTAAGTTTATTGACGCTACCTAATGTTCTACGCTACATTTTTTCTTATCATTCATTGATTTTTAGGTGTGTCCATCCTCCTGCTCCCGGCTGAAAGCAATAGTTCAGACGCTTCACTGATGGTCATGTTCAAAGATATCAAAATATCTTTTAATATCCAAGCCTCAAAGAGGATAATGAATATTCTACCGATTGTTCATGGGGATGAGATCAAAGGTTTGTATATGAATTGCAGGAGTCAAGTCATAATTACTGGTTAGGTTGGCTATAATATAGAAATCATTTCCTTCATTTTAAGACATTGTATAAATTTTGAATCATCTTTATACTATAAAATAGTTTTTTTTGCTCTTTATAGCTTTTAATTAGTCAATGTACATCAAATTTATTTTTTTTTCTTTATTTCTAATTTTTATATTGCATTTGCATACTCCTAAAATTTGTGTTGTCCATTTAAAGGAAAATTAAAAGGGCTGCTTGGAAATTATGATGAAAACCCATCAAATGATCTTTTCTCCTCGGATGATCAACTATTATCGCCGAATTCCAGCGATGTCGTGATATATAATAAGTTTGGAATGTCATGTATGTTTTTTTTTTCTTTTAGTTATCTTTTTTGCAAAACTGTTCGTTATCCCCACATATTTCGTAAGGACAATTTTAAAATGTATATTTGATTAATATTTGTAAACATTTCTAATGTAATATTAAAGGTAATATTAAAGGATATACAATAAGGGCTAAATTAGGAACTCATGTATAATCTTTGGTTGCTGGATGATTTCAAACATACAGTTCTGTGAGAAGTGGAGACCGGTCCCTTATATGAGACTATATAGACCGAGGCTCAGTATCGCAGTAGGTGCTGGCACTAATAAGACCTCTGACTGCTTAATGACCGTAAGCGCCGAGTATAGGACGAAATTTGCTCTTCACCGGCAAGTGTTGGCGTCTCCATATAAGTGCAAAATTCTCTAGAGAGACGTTAAGCTGCATACAATTAAACATACTGTTTTCCAATTTACTTTCATTAAGCCCCTAGATAAAAAGCCCTGCCCTTAATACCTGGTCCGTATACCCCGTCATGCGGGTTTTACCAGTCGGCAGGGGATGTTCACTCCTTCATGGCACCTGATCCCAACTCTGATGTTTTGGAGGCCCGTGTTTTCTCTGCTCCTGTTTTGTATTGTTTTATGAACTTTTGATTTTGAATACTGTTCGTTTTCTCCATATGTTTCATGCTTCGAGAAACAGACTGGGGTGCAAGCAGCTTAAAGGTTTTCAACCTAATCGTGAAAATGTAACGTTATAAAGGTGGAGAGGAAAGCAAGATCCCTTCCAAAGTCGCCCCAGATATTACGGGCCTTACGTTAATTTACGGATTAAAATCAATGGCCATAGTAACAGATTCCCATTATTAAGCTTACTGTTCAAACTTTTGAATTTATGGGAATATTTTTGACATAACCACGATCTTTTCCAATAAAATTTGTCTCTTGTTCATAACTTCTTATGCAAGAGAGTGTCTTCAGCTTACAAAGACCTTCACCACTCCCTCAAATAAACTAGCTGACTATATAATTTCATCATTATAGGGGCCATCAACGAGACGGAGTCCCTGTTCACGTATGAACCTGGTAAGAGTTTTGCGGACTATCATCAGCCATCATTCCGTCCTGTGTTTGAATCCTCCGTGTCGGTAACAGAGGAAGTGAGGGCGGTTTGTGGGGAAGACAAAGATTGTATCTTTGATTTCTCTGTTACGGGATCACGTGAAGTAGCGAAACAATCCCGAACATTCCAGAAACAGTTTCAGGAATCTCAACAGGCGGCTGTGATAGGTAAAAATAAGTATATATTTATCAAACATAAATTACATCGTTATCCTAATATTAGATAGTCTAAATCTTAATAACGGAATTTTATCTGCTTATGAAGACTGAGTATGTATTTTTATTGCAGTAATTACTTGCGATGACTTGCCAACGGTCGCTGGAGGCGTGTGGAAATCGACCAATGGAAATCTAGAAAACTCGTCTGCCGTCTTCATTTGCAGAGATGGATACAGTTTGTCTGGCAGTTCAACAAATATTATATGCAAGAATGGGTACTGGGAACCTTATGGAGATATTTCATGTTTACGACATGATAGCGTTGTTAAAGATCAACAAACCAACGCCTCGTCCACATCTTCACCAATCACTTGGATTCCAAATAGAACAGAAAACACATTATTAGAGAATGTTACGGAGTACACTGGAGATGGCGGAATTATTTCCTCCACTCTGGGTACGAAAGGTACAGACACTACACCTTCAACAAATGTTCCCGTCTACATTGGAGTTGGAGGGGCACTTCTTTGTATCTTCATCTTTTGTGTAGTTCTTTTCATATCTATGATGAAGAGACGGAGGTAAGTAGAGTTTAATAATACCTGATAATTATCTTCAAATAACGATTCCCCCGTGGGGATCGGGGTTAGAATAGGTCCTCAGTACCCCCTTGCTTGTCGTAAAAGGCGACTAAATGGGGCAGTCCTTCGGATGAGACCGTATAAACCGAGGCCCCGTGTCACAGCAGGTGTGGCACGATAAAGATCCCTCCCTGCTCAAAGGCCGTAAGTGCCGAGCATAGGCCTAAATTTGCAGCCCTTCACCGGCAATGGTGACGTCTCCATATCAGTGAAATATTCTGGAGAGGGACGTTAAACATTATACAATCAATCAATCAAATAACGATTAGAAAAAGAGAGATTGGATAAATATTACTTAATCCTTTAAACTATGCTATTACTTGATATTTTTGATTGATATATTTTCATATTGATCAGACAATATGTTATTTTAATTTATGATTTAATAATACAATATGAATGTGCCTTTTCAGTTTTTCTCGTTAGTATAAAAAATTGAATGTTTTAAATCATTTCAAATATTTTTAAACATTGGAAAATCAAAGTTCTGTGTTATTCAAATGAATTGATCTTTGTTATTGGTACAAATAGAAAACCTTATCAAATGTTACAAATATTAAAATTAAAAAATGCTTCCACCTGCTCTGCTGGACTAGCGATCACAATTCGCTATTGTCATTTTTTTAATCCCATGTTTTCCCTTTTATCCCGTTGTATGACTCATTTTCTTTTTTTTTTTTCATATCCCACACTTAAGTACAAATATGACGTCGCAATAGTTTATGCGTTAGTTTGATGAAGTAAAATAAATTGGAATCCTATACAAAAACAGTGTAATATTTTGGTTGTGAATTATTAAACATGGGATGAAAAGAATCTCCCGTGATTTAGTTAGATGTGACTTTTATCCAACTTGTTGCGCGTTTTACCCCTCCCCCAAGGCTCAGGGATAAAAAAAAAAACAACAACACACAACTCGTTCGATAAAAATCATATTTAACTAAAAATCTTGGGATATCCTATATTTATCACACTATTAATTAACAATGCAGGATTAATGCATTCTTATTTACAGGTTTAGGGAATTGAATATCCATTCTGGAATCGGAACATCGAAGATCACCCAAGAAGCCCAGGAAGAAGGTTTAAGTGCAGAGTTATCTCAAATGAATGTTGATAAATCAATGTCTCCTGCAAGTTAATTACTTTTTACAACTTAAATATTAGAAAATGAAATCTTCATTGACATTTTATTCTACAAGTGTAAGATTTTGAATAGAAATGATACTTTTTTTATTTACTTTTTTGTATACACTTTATAAGAATGTTCAGTTTGCTGTTATGTTTTGCTGAAAATAAACCTTGTTTTTAACCAAAATATATATTTCTAGGGAGATTGGATATGAGATGAAGAGGGCGATATTAAAATCAGTATTTGTTATTCCCATTAGCGTATCAAGTATGCAAATATCTTTTACTTTTGAAATTAAATGATTCAAATCTTGAATTGTTTTTTTTTTTCTGCTTCCTTTTTTCTTTATCTCTTTGGATTCAGAGAGTGTTTATTGGATCTATCTGTTTCCATTCTTAGTGGTCATTATTTACAAAATTAACCCTATCTTCTAACTGTAGGACTATGCTATGTCAAATATTACTTATAACTTTTCTTACTTTTGATGCAATAGACAATTCGTATTTTGGAAGATGAATGGGAGTGTTCTGTAGACATAAAAGGATGTTCTGGGTATTGCTTATGATCACGCTCAAATCTACATAACTTGAGAATCCATTCCAGATTTGTCTTTTGTGTTCCTGAGAAAAAAATAGATTCTTTTTAATTTATCCTGCAACTTTGCCTTTTGAGGCCCAACCCTTCCGTTTGTGGTCATTGCATTACGTAAGAAAAAGCTTTATAGGAGTTTCAACTTGACTTGTCCAAAAGACTTGTAAAGAATATTTTTATTCATATAAAAACGCGTGATGTGTGGCTTCAACCTATTGCAGGTTATTGTGTTTGAATAGACTTGAATCTGTACTTTGCAATAAAGCTTTCAATTAAGTTTTAAATTTTTCTAGTCCAGTTCTAATTGAACAAACTTTATCTTTATGCCACCGTGGAAAACTTTGATCACCCGGGGACATACTTACAACACTTGAAGCTACTCGACAGCAGGATTCTTTCATATTCTTATGATTAATTATTCATTCCTGATCATAAGAAAATGATATGTTTTTCATTCCAGTACAATTCAATGCTTTAAAAACTATGATCACTAATTTTGGTTTCTATCCGATACAATGAAGCTTTCACATAAATGTAGACTTGTCTAGCCCCGTAGATCCTGAGGGTGTGACAATCAGGTAAGCTATTTGGTCCATTAGAATCTGTAACTATTTTTCGTAGATTTTAAAAAATCGTGTGATTTAGTTTTCACTGGAACATTCCCAGATGAGCTGCCGTGTGAGCGATACACATTTAGAGGGAAGCTGAGTTTTGCAGTATAGGCAGTACATTTTATGCACTAGTAAACGTGCAATATCACAAGCATAAGAAGGGCACGGAAAGCCGATTGTGGTAGGTATTTTGTATTTTTTATTGAGATTTAGCGTGTATTTGTAAGTATTCTTGTTTATCAATGAGTATTGATATAATTTTGGTTTTTAATAAGATGTGTAACATACCTGCGTGAGCAGAGATAAGTTACTTAAGTCTTTCTTGTCGACAGAATTTTGGTTGAAACTTGTATCACTTCTGAATGTTTCTTTAAGTTCAATTTTTCTGTTCGATTTTTTATGGATAAATTATATTAAATGAATTGGGCGGAAGTAAATAGCCGGAAATTGATCGCGATTGTTTTGATTGTACAATAAAACAGTTCATTTTATTTGCCTAATTTTTTATTTGATTGCTGAATTATTTACAACGACATATATAATTAATACTTTAGTTAGATATAACATCATTAAGTGTTGCCATCGGAATGTGTTGCCTAACTGGATGTCTTGAAAAATTGTAGCGTTAGGACAAATAGTAGCTGAGTTTACCAGTATTCAATGGGGGATCTTATAAGAATATAGGAAAGAAAGCATGTACAAATGTGCACGAATGTGAGTGTGCTTATGAAAAAAATATATAAAGTTTTTTTGTTAATAAATTCTGTTTTTTGGGTTAGTTTTGGAGATGTGTAGCTTTGCTCAGCAACGTTTCAGAAAAGAAGATTTATAAAAATATGACATATTATGTATTTCACTCTTATCTCCCCTCGAGAAAGACTAGAAATCCAAAAGGTCTCAAGATAGAAATTCACAAAGGTTAGTCTTTAGTAGAATTGCCCTTAAATTTCATTTAACAAAAAGGGCCTTAAACAAAAAATAGGATGTGCACACTGTTTTCCTTTAAAACTGGTGTCGCATTGCACATTCGTTAATGACGTGAAAGAACATGTCATTCATTTCATTCCTCATCAAGTGCTTTCTTTCTAACGTTTGATTGGAAGGTAAGAAAGATAAACAAACGTCGGCGGCTTGAGTTTTTAAATCCCAGGTAAAACACAAATAATGCACAAAGTTTAAAAAAAAAAATAACGTTTATGCAATCCTAGTAGTTTCTCGTTTTGGGGGTAACAGGATTTGACCCGATTCAAAAACCTTCTTTATTTCTATCTGTGACAGGTGACCGTTAAATGATATGTTCTAAATCTATTTTTAACAATACAAACTGCATTAGTCATGAGAGTAATTTAGACGACTTGCTCCATTTTATAAAGGTGCTATGGATATGCTTTACCTGTTAATATCATGGACAATTTTTCACGTACCTGTTGAGTCACTTTCAGTTTCGGACTTTTATTCTTTTGGAGGGATTAATGGGGATACTCTCATGGCTAAAAATGATGACGGAAGTTCTCCAAATGTTTCAATTACCACAAAATTCCCTTACTTTAATCATCAACACGACAAATTAATTGTAAGTATTTTGACAAAGATCATTATCTCTAGAAAAAAATGTTAAGAAATGTTAAGATAGCATTGGTATTTTTTCTAGGTGAGTACCAATGGTGCTATTTCATTCCTGACCCCAGTGTCTCAATTCACCCCGGATCCTTTTCCGCTGGACGGGGACCGTAGACTTATCACTCCCTTCTGGGGGGACGTAGATACAAGGCAGGGAGGACAAGTCTGGTATAGAGAAACTACAGATCGGGATGTGCTAGACAAAGTTTCCAATGAAATCATATCGTATTTTCCAGACTTCTACCGTTTCCATGCAGCTTGGGTTTTTATAGCTACATGGGAAAATGTCGCTTTTTATGGATGTTCTGCGAGTGTTGGTTGTTCAAAGGTACACTTTTTTTACTTTAAAAATACAATTTTATTTGTACACATTCATGGCATGGCTTAGTTTTTCTCTCATTTTTTTATAGTTTGAAGTTTCAATGGACTTTGAAATTGTTTTACTGTTTATTATCTTCACATGTGTTGTTACGTATTGATTTTAAAATATTTTCCAGAGAAATACCTTTCAAGCTGTACTGATTACAAATGGACAACATTCCTTCGCCATATTTAATTATGCAAACATTGAATGGACGACAGGAACGGCAAGTGGTGGGACTGCAGATAGTGGACTCGGTGGGAAACCTGCACAGGTAAGGTATCATGGGGATTTCAAATAAATTTCCATATGTTATTACTTCGGTATCTTCATAATGTATGAGCAATAATTTATCTCAGATGATCAGAATGGTCTTATTTCGTTATCTTGATTGTATTCAACTTCTCCAGAACTACGAAGTTAATTTCAACTAAACTTGGCACATAGTGTCCTTAAAACAGGGACAGAAAATTATTGTCATCAAGGAAAATTCCATTCAATATATATATAAAGATTGCGAAAAAAAATTCTCTGGCAATTAATTGAAAAATAATGCATTTAAACTTTTATTATGAGCATCCATCAACGTTTGGCTTCGTGGTAGATTGTGTTTGATGACATGGCCGTTGTATCGACAAGAAAATTCTACAACGTTTGACTTTGGGCAAGACTGTTGATTTCTTCCTCTCATCAACTTCTTTGATGTATTTTTTTTTTTAGAATTTTTTCGGATTTAGAACATGATCTGGTATATAAAATCAGCTGGAAGACATACACGTCATATGTAGATCTGGCTGATCATGGGATGTTGTAGTATAAATAATGGATACTTTGGGTTTATCATAAAAAATTGTTGTTAGGTTATTTCTTAATTATATCTTTTTCTCGTAATTTTTTTTAAAAATGAAACACGTGTGCCAGACTCTGTGGTATCTTTATTTTGAGTTTAAATTAAGAGACAAAATCGTATCTACATGGAAATAAAAATTAATATTGTTAATTGATAACACACGTTATATTGAAGTGAAGGCCAAAGAACATTCTTTTCTTTAGTATTCGTGTAACATTGGGTTTTTTTTTTAATTCTGACTGGTTTGACTGCAATCAAAGGTCTGCTAATAACAATTTGGATTCTCCTTAATTAGTTCATTCTGAGATTAACGAGATTAATTAATATATTTACCTTAACAATTTTTGCTATTGCACTCTGTGCTACAACTTTTACAATTGTATAAAGGATAAATTGTCAATACTATGTCCTCTGTGCCCCCCTTTTCTACGATGAATCATTAGAAAAATCTACGATAATTCTATTAATTTCAAGCAAGAGCACAGGTAAATGATACTTTCTAATATAATAGTGTCGAGAATTCGTTTTGTTTATGATGTTTTAGAAAACTGCACTATCTTTGAATTCTAAGTCCCTAAAATAGCAAAATTCGGCCTGGTTTGTACAAAGATAAATAGCATAGGCGCGCGTCTGAGTAAAATAGAAGGATATTCATATGAATTTGCCTTGTATGGCTATTGTTATTATTTCGCACATAGTTGCTTACAGAGAACGATTGACTGAATGACAAAACATATGCTGGTTTACTGGATGTTTATATTTTATGACAAACACATTATTCCTAGTACATTTTCAAATTTTAAATGATCAACAAAGGATTTTTAAACATGACAATACGCATGAAACCTTAGCGTCTATCGTGTTGTACCAAGCAATGCACATGATATAACCAAATGTATGTTATCATTTGTGGACGACTGCTACATTTTCAAAGTTGCAAGTAAAAGTATGTAACATGACATTCATTTTACTTTTACAATACTCTTATTCTGAGACAAAACATAATCAAAATAATAAAAATAAAACAAGTACAGTGTAGATATGAATTTTAGTTAATAAATAGTTTAGGGCTGCTTTTCCCGGGATCCAACTTGAAAGTGAAATGTGCATATTATAAATTTAAGGTATGTATATCATAAAAAAAAATATCAAAAAAGACGTAGACAAGACGCACAAATAAAAAAAAGTATAAATTAAAGACACGTGGGGGCTCGAACTCACAATTACCACATTTATATTTCTGTATTCATTTGAAGCAGAATTTGTTCAAAATCTTATGCATGAAAAGAAGAAAACACTTGCTAAGGCCTTCAAATCGACATTTAGCTTTATTCACGACGTATTATCAACTAACAAAAGTAATTTTCATTATGCCGATACGATATATCCTGTTGAGCTTGAGATAAAAGATACCACAGATGACACATATGTTTCATATTTGAATATTTTACTTGCAAAAGACGTTAATGTGTATCTATGATAAACGTGATGATATTAACTTTTTTAAATTTTTGCACTTCCCTTACTTAAGTAGCAATATACCTTAATCACCTGCACACGGATTTCATATATCTCATTTGATTCGATACAAAAGCACGTTCTACGTATGAACAATTTCTTAAACGTAGTAAATTGTTGGTAAACAAGTTGATGAAACAGGCAATCATCATTTCGTCAGTTCAATGGTGGATACAATGACCTTGTCAGCAAACACAATTTGTCATTGAGTCAAATGCTGATTGACGTTTTTCATTCTAATCGTTAATAGATTATTTACACGCTGAATTGACAATGGGTTTTTGCGTTATTTCTCGATCCTGACAAGGAGCACAAAGCGGGTGTGACCGGTCGGCAGGGGATGCTCACTCCTGCATGACACCTGATCCCATCTCTGATTTTTTGAATGTCCGTGTTTGCTCTGCTCCTATTTTGTATTGTTTTATGGATTTTTAAACTTGAGTACTGTTTGTTATCTCCATATGTTTCATTCTGCATTCATACCACCGCGCCAAGAAGTCATTGATATTGTATGGATAAACCTAAGACAGATTGATAAATCTTCAGATAATATGAAAGTAAAAATTAAATATGCATTTTCATCATTTTCTATATGAAGATCACCTTTAACCAAAATTATCTAAATGTATTGAAGTGCAGTCATGTCAATATGAAATTATTTTATTTATTTAGAAGTTATTTTTCTGGTTAAGGGTGGTCTTAGCAACAGTATGTCATTGGTTATGTAGGTAACTCAATATTTACTGTATACTCCATATAAACTAAAGGATTTTCATATTTATTGTATGACGGAACTATTAACATTTAAGTATCATTTCATTTTTGTGTGATCTGACCCCAGGGCTATGAAACAGACTTTGACTTAAGTCAAATTTTAAATCGCCTGTGAAATGTTAATTAATTACTTACCTGGGTAATTTATCTCAAAATTTGTAAATAAAACACGTAAGTGAATCAATTCTAAAACATATTTTAATTCTGATCTGCTTGACTTCCACAACATTTAAGTACAACATGAAGATTTTTACTTAAGCTTAAGATGCTTCATGATCTTGGGGCCTGGTTTTACTCATGTACAAACTTAAATGTATCACAAAATTTTGGTTAAACAATGTATTTAAGAAAAAGCCCTAACCCTAACCACAACCCTAGCCCTAACACTAACTCTAACCCTAACCCCAAATAACCCTAACCCCTGTTAACCCTAAAATGCGCTATGACTCTGTGTATTCACAGATACATGGAAATACATGTCACATAGCCATTTGTACACCCTTTGCTTTCCAAAACTATTTAATCATAGAATATATGTTATCAATTGCTTCTTATTGTCAGCTTGGAAATTGCAGATTCGTATTTAACAAGTGATTGAAATGCCTATTAAATAACCCTTGCAAAGCAAGTAAAAGAATTTCTTTTTCAAGCATTAAATTTCCCAAGTAATTTTTGTAGTACTCACTCGTAATGCATCACTCGACTGATTGGTCGGTTGGAAAATCACCCAAATGAGCATCAAAGGCCTCAATTAGCGTATGAATTTATTCTTAAAAGTACATTCCTCGTTCTGTTAGTAATTCACATTTTAGCTAGACTATTCCTTAAAATTCCATCATTCGTGGGTTCTAAACGTTTGTGCAATACTCTGTTTTGTCTTCGTCTTGGAGGAGTTGATAAATGTGAGTTGAAAATTCCTAATAATTTCTCTTGAATGACCAATCCATAACTATACTACCGAAATCAGTTAATTCAAATTTTTATGTTTTGGAATTATAGGTTGGTTTTAATGCTGGTGATGGGAAAGTATATTATGTAGTGAACGGCTCACGTACAGCAGACATTATCAATATAAACAAAAAATCCAACGTGGGTATACCCGGAAAGTTCGTCTTCAGAATAGATTCATCGGAAATAGGAGGAGGAGGGTGTAACACAAAAGGTATATTTATTGTATAGAGGTAAGTATGTAAGTGTTAGAATAATAAGACTTCTGGTAAGTATTTTTTAACTATGCGAATTATCTGTTCAGGTAATGTCATCATAACGCCAAGGAGCGGGCCAATGTTCGGCGGTCAACACTTGACATTCAGTGGACCTTGTGTGGACCAGTACACCTCCTTCAAAGTCAGGTTCTCTGGTATTAAGTGGGTAATAAAATGTGAAATGACGTCACAGTATAGCTTTGTCTGCATCACACCAATGTTTGATAGTGACGGCGATGTCCCAGTTCTTATTTATCTCAGCAGCCTAAGTTTGGATCACTCATTCGAAGGAATGTTTTTTGTTTGTAAGTGTTAATTCTATGAAAAAGAATTTTTGGTAGAAGCAACAGAAATACTTCAAAATACATTTAAAATAAAGTATTGGTTTTGAAAGAAGAATAATCTGCAAACATTGGTCTTTGTAAAAACTTTTTCAACATTAGAGTTTTCCATACAGAGTAAGATCTATTTCTGATTGCAAGAATGCTTTGTAAATAATATACAATTATGGACTGTTTAGAAGGGAGACATCACCAATTATCAGGTCTGAGTAGGGTTGTCACCCGAGGGCGCATGGGCTTTTAAACGATGCTTTTAAATGTTTTAAATATATTTTCTGTCAGAAGTCAAAGTAATCTTCCACTAGGTGTATTTTTTTATTTCATTGAATATGTATACTACCGTTGGTTTTTTATCAATGCAAAAGACTAAATTTGAATTCTTGCAATCATGTTACATTAAAACCGACTTTATGTTTGATTTTTTTTTATGTTGCAGTATATACATTAATCATGTTTTCATTTAGTAAATCCTGCATTTAGCAAAGTTCTTGTGAATCGAGTTAATCCGGACATCTGGGGAAATGGTGAACACCTTATTACTTGGGATGAAAACGAGGCAGAACTTGAGAACAGCAGTGCCGTTGATCTCCACGTATTCACTCTTCAGGTAAGCACACACAGTGAGTAGATTATCTAAGAAAGTGGAAAGATACTTCGTTCAAAATTTAACTTTAATATTTCCTTCATAATTTGTCGATAGTTTAAGTATATATATATATATTAAAATCTATTGCATTAGCAAAGTTAACATAATTCGATAATGGTGTTTATTTCAGCTAGGAAGCAGTGGTTTGAAGTTTGAAAGCTTTATCGCAAAAAAGAATATTACTAAATCTGAGTGCATGACAACTTTCAGTTTGAATGTGACACATCACGTGGCTTTACTGCGAGTTACCTCTCGTGTGGAGACTAAGTTTAAAATGTAAACTTCATCTCTTTTATTACTGTCAACGTTTTGTTACTTTTTTAAAATTGCTTAGAGACATTGTCTTAATGCTCGTTACTTAGAATTAATCATATTTTTCCATGAAATAAAAGTTAATCCTTTCAACATATTGACAATATAATGATAAAATCTTTGGTTAGGCCACCGAGAGGAATCTGGTCTGACGTATTTCCAATATATCAATCAAAGGATGAGGAAATTCGTGCATGTCAGAACTGGATTAAGAGTGAGACAGTGTCTACAGACTTAGATGTCGGACCTTGTCCCTGCACACTCCAGCAGGCCATATTGGATATTGTGAAATATCAACCCGATCCTGAGTGTAACAGGTTCCAAATCAAATCAAAACAGAAGGTCAACTGTCGATACCGACGAGATGCCAGACACTGTGTTAGACTTTCTGGACCGAGGTATTTCTCAATATCACTATTTGGCTCATATGAACAGTTTCTTTGTCTCACTTTCAAAAGCTGTTCTTCATATATTTCATTTGATAAATCTGTCAGTCAAAAAACGCTGCTCATCTTCCCTTTATTTAAGGTAAAAATCACACTTTTAATTTTTTTTTCATAATAATAATTTGTAAATGAAGATGGTATTTCCTACAGCAAAAATGGAATGGACAACGTATGCTGCTTTAATGCCAAGGGAAACCTCATTGATTCAAGAGTCCAGGAGGGCGGCACACTTCAGCGATTCCACTATCTCGGAAAGAAACCTGAAAACGTTCCATACATTTCAAACTTTTATCATGACGTTGTGCCGTTTTTGCAATGCTGTCGATTTTCACAGATGCAATCAGACACAAATCAGGAGAATACCACGTATAATCTCTGCCAAGACTTTCTGAAAATACGAAAATACAGCTCCTGTCAAAACTACGAACCTCCAAGGCCAGGTAAGATACTTTTATCGAACTTACGGTAGCATATTAGACAACTTTCATATTCCCCACTTAAAGTTGTAAATGAACAAATGCTATATTTTTAATTCTATGATCGGTAAATTTATACTTTTATCACTAAAATTCACCATATAAACTGACAATTTGACACTTTAATTGTACATGTATCATGAAAAAATACGCAATAATCTTTACATTCTCTCAACTTAAGGATAAAAAAGTCAAAGCTTTGGGAACTTTCAGAAATAAGTAATATTTCTCAGCAGAGATTTAAATTCAGATACTTAGCCTGAATAATTTTTGCCAGGAAATATGGGAGATTTTTTTGTCACAATGTTCAGAATGGGGAAACATTCTAGCTAACATAGCTACATATAAACATTTAAGGAATATTATTTTACTAAGTTTCCTATTAAAACAGGAACCTATTCATAAGTCCCTGGTTACATACAGCTATTTTTTCATACCAGGTTCTCTTCTGTTTCAGCGAGAACGAGCGGTGACCCTCATATGACTACCCTAGACGGACTAGGTTATACGTTCAACGGAGCCGGAGAGTTCGTATACATATACACAGAGGACGATTCGTTCAAAAGTCAAGTACGCTTCGAACAGTTCCGGAAAGATAATGGTAGGATTATACATGTTCAAATCTGTGTTAAAGAAATTGTCAGTGATAAGATATTGGAAATTGAAAGTTTTTATCTGTATTTTAAGGAGATTTAGTGAAAGCTACTGTAGCGACGGCATTAGTGATGGAACATATCAACAGCTCTGATCGAATAGAAGTACGACTCAACTCGATTAGAACAGCTGATGTTCTTAGAAATGGACAGCTTCTTGATTTTGAGGAATCTACTTGGATGAATTTAAAAGGCTTCGTATAACAACATCGATCAATTAATTTTGGCGCTATCGTATTAATAAGAATTGTGTTTAGATTTGAATTTATTTATTTATTTTTTGCATTTATATAGGTGTAACCGTAATATTACTTCCGGTGGAAGACAATAGTACTGACAAATCACTACTGGTATCATTTAAAGACATAAAAATCGCGTTTAGTATTCAAGCATCGAAGAAAATAATAAACATTTCTCCGGTAGTTCAAGGAGAAGAAATTAAAGGTATGTTTCTTAAATTTGTATTTTATTTTGAAAAATCTTGACATTCTGAATAAATGGAAGTGTACACAAATGAAAAAATGTTGATATTAGAGTTGTCATTCTTCTGAAAAAAAAGATGCAGGAGCACTGAAAACATATACCTTTTAAAATTTAATTTTCAACGTATTTACAAATTTCTTCATGAGGTTATAAATCATTCCTAAAACTTGAAAATTGTCATTCAAAGAATTAAGGGAAAAAATCATTGTAGTTTTCGTTTTATTTTTCAGGAAAACTAAAAGGTTTACTTGGGAATTATGATGGAAATTTCTCAAATGACCTACTTTCCTCTACACATCAACAACTACCTGAAAATGCAACAGATGTGTTGATATTCAATGAGTTTGGAATGTCGTGTATGTGTAATTAGTTAGTTTTTATAATGTCCTATCATTTTAGAGAAAATCAAGAAAAATATCTAAAGTGTTATATATAATATATCAAATTGCGAATGGATTACATACAGCATTATTCAAACAGGAATGTAGAAGAAGCCTAATGTTGATCTACTTTGAAAGCAATCCTTTTAAACTAACATGAACTGAAAGTTCGTGAGCTTTTCCGACCACCCATTATCCGTCGTCCGTCTGTCTGTCCCTCTCCTCTGTCTGTTAAGTTTTCACATTTTCAACTTCTCAAGAACTACTGGACAAATGAACCAAAACCCTTGGGATGAGGGGATATTAAATTATTTTAAAAAACGTAAACGACAAAACCCTCTTACAATGGGAAATTATCAAGAAAAGACAAACATAGGGTTGTGTCACTTAAATCATTTCTTCTCAAGAATCATGGGTCAGAAAATATATAGGGAAAATTATTAACATCTGAAAAAACACAGGGTTAGAAATGCTTAATCTTACATGGAAGATTTCTTGGGTAGTTTAGATTCTAAGTCGCTCAAATCAATACCCCCGATGTATCACTGGGTTATTTAGTGATAAATTAAAAGCTTGAACCTGTAAAATAGGACAGGAGACGTCAGTAGAATTTAACGTGTTTATTTCTTGAAGTCCGAGGAAAAAGTGTATAAGATAATCATTGAGTCACAAAATAATACTAGCAAATGCCACTGTAAAAATTTAAACATGCGGTGGCGCAGATAATTTTACTGCTCAGTACACCTTTAAAACAATAATTAGGTTACACATTTGTTTACAGATAATTAGCATTGCCAAAATGTATTATATAAAAGCATACTGCAAGTAACAAAATAAGATGTGTGGTGACACAATAGTTTCATGTGTAAGGGCACCATTAAAACAAAAATGCACATCATTGACTTTACAGATATTGAGTGATACAAATGAAATCTTATAAGAATGTGAATGGAAATAAAATTTAAAATGGGGAAATTTACTCAAACAATAAAACTTCGCTTGGCATTGAGAGATATTATTTCATACAGATGAATACAGACCAAAACATAAGCACATGGCTTTGTTTACATTAACACTTAATGACTTCCGGTGAAAAGATCTTAACTTCCGGTAGCTTAGAAAAGGGGGGATGATTCTTAAACAAACATACAAATAAAGGACGCTTCAACGAAATCTACACAAACTACATGAAAAATGCTACAAAACTATAATACTACTTGGTTACATGATAACGAGAAAAGTACATATGTACTGAGCTTTGAGGTCGCATGTAAAACAATGAAATCTTACAATCTTGCAATAGAGATCAGCATTACAAGTTGAATGAGCATGTGAAATACTAATTAAACAATAAAAGTTACTTACAATAGAAAAACTTGCATACTGAATGCCAGTTAACGATTCTTTTTGAAAGCCGAATGTTTGTTGTTTCATTTTTGTACAGGATGTAATTGTAAGAGTGAAAATCAAAATGGCTGAATATCGCTTTTCCGAAATAAGGCGTTTTAACAATTTACAATACAAAACTTGTGTTCAATAGATGAAATATATGATTTTGGGTAAATTTGTAATGCAAATAAAGAAACTAAAATTCTAACAATGAATTATCACAAAATAAAGCCTACAATAAACAATTATGAATTTCGACAACTTTCCGAATAAAATGTTCTGTTAACAGAAGTATTTGCATAATGAAAATTAAACATATAATATTGTACAAGTTATAAAATGTAATAAATGTTGACAAAAAGATAGATAAGTAAAACATAATTTACCTGTAAAATAGGACAGGAGACGTCAGTAGAATTTAACGTGTTTATTTCTTGAAGTCCGAGGAAAAAGTGATCGGACAATACAAGATAGCGTCCCCTGTCCGGAACTTGAGTTAATCTTGTCAACATAATTGCATTGAAAAGGTGAGAAGAACAATGGGCTCAAAAGTGCCATCAAAAAGCGCGATTTGCCTAAGGGCTTATCTACGATATCGAGAAAAAAGGCGAATGACACAAGTGCGAAATTAAGTTTGTTTAATAAATTAACAGAGTGAATCGGCTTCTTTGATTTGTGTGACACTAATTGATTTCTCTAGATTTCAAAGGAAAATTGTCAAAAAGAATGTAAGATATACTTATCGCAATATAATTCAAGAGTCTGTACACAACAAAGGAATTTAAGTAAAATGGATATTAAACAGATATTAAAACTTGAAAATAAATGAATTTATAGAAAATTAGAATTTAATGAAATAAAAGTGTTTCAGTTTAAAAATTAAAAATAAATGTTGAAATGGATTTCTAAAAATAGAAAATCTGGGAGGGTCAATGGGAACCTATGATAATTCCCAATATAACCGGTAGAAATACACAAGTCGGTACTTCGTTTATTAATTTATTAACGGTCCAAACTTGGCATATTCTACACGATCGGTATGTCGGCGTGGACGGTGCAATGTCCAGTTTCCAACTGAAGATCATTGTATTAAACAACCAATTTATAACAATGATGAAGTAAACAATTACAATCGAGATTTACTCAAAGCAGAAGGACATAATTGACATAATTAATTTAATTGAATAATAATCAGCACTTTCACTCAGGTACAGGTGGCATCAAATGTCTTGCGGTCACGGTCTTTAATTATGTTTTACTTAGCACTATCAAAGAATATAATTGTGACTCAAAATCGGCTCATTTCACACGGTCACAGTACCCCGTCGCCCCCCGAAACACGTCCTCGTGTTTCGAAGTTTGTCTACTGTTGGTGGGAGCTCTTCTGGCAACATTTGAATTTCTTGAATGCTGGTTTCGGCCTCCACGGGGCGGACCACTGTAAATTGCTCTTCTATAGGCAAGAAATGGTTCAGCATGCTTGTTTTGCTTGAGCAGGGAAAAAATCTGTGATTTTTGGTCTTGGCTTGAAAACTCAAAGTCAGATATGGCTTTTATAGCTTTCTTCGACTCCTCAAGCTCAGTTGACGCAGCTACAAGTTTTTCCTGAAGTTCTCTGATAGTCTTGTCTTTCTCCGATAGTCGAACATGAGACGTTTTCCGCTCGCACATCCATTTGTTTTTATAAAGACGAACATCCGATTTGTAGAGAGCCGCCTGTTCCCGGAACTTTTCAGCTTGTGTTTCCAAAGTTTCAGCATGAATTTCAACGACACTTACTGAAGAGAAAGGCATTTCACTTAAAGATTCTTTTTCTTTGTGGGTTGTCCGAAATTTTATTATTCTTTCTCTGTCTCTGGTTTGCTTCCTTTTTGATTTCTTTCGCACCGTACATGTTTTGTCAGTCTGTGTTTCGACTGAGCGCGTCGGTAATGAAGAGACGGCACAGATGGTACGGGAAGTCCGTGTTTTACACATTCTAGCAAAGTGTCCTCTTCTTCCACACTTAAAACATGATGACGTCAGTGCGTTGCAGACGGCCCAGCCGTGTCTTAATCCGCAGCGTCCACATTGTTGCAAGGTGAAGCGCTGTTGGACTGGTCGCATCCAAGCAGGAACAAATGGAAATAAGTCCATGATTAGGGGAATTCTGGTATGAAGTCGCTTAGCTGTATGAGAGTACTTGGATCTAACTACAACAAAGTATATGCAGTAGCCCTGGGTAAATTACCCTTAGGATTCTCCACCAAATATAACCACGTAGTTTGGGTCTAAAGGATGTGTCGTTGATCGGGCAAGAGGGAATGTTGGCAGGGGAAGTGAGTGGCGTCGTTGGCCGGAAGTAGTAGAGCCGTATTCCAAGGACTCTTCCCGATAACACATATAAAGGTCCAAAGTAACGAGTAATCTGGTTTCCGAGTTTATTAATAAGTGCATGTAATTAAAATTATGGACAACAATTTTAACATTCAAGAAATACAAGCGGGGAACACAGACGGAAGTGGCCAGTAATGCGTCGGGCCTCCGAACTGATAAGTAAAATTTGACAATGGTATTTATGGGAAAATGAACAATGAGTTAAAAATGACAGGTGTTTACAATGAGTTAAAGTGATACAGTAAACAAATAATTAAATGCTTTGATGACATGGACATAAAGAAGGCCGATAATTGAATAAGTACATGTTGTTTGTAAAAGTGATTAAAAAGTCCTTGGGCATAAACGCCTTTGGTAGCCGACAAGTGTCACTCAGTAATTAAATTATCAATTAGCAACTTAGCTAAGAAAGATAGGAAAAATCCAATTTGTGAAAGAAAATAATTTCAGATTAGAAATAATATTAAAACAAAAATTAGATATAAACATTTAGAGTCCAAAATGAATTTAAAGTAAAACAGTCAATTTCACACGGTGATAGATGTATCACTATGTATAATACAAAGGGGCAAAATCTGGTGAAAAAAAAACCGCAAGGCCAAAGTTACTAAAGTCAACATTGTGGCCCATGTACATATGAATTTACTTCTTCATTTTTTCACTTCTTTATACCATAATTAAGGTTTTACAATTTTTTCAAAAATTGTTCAATAAATATTACTGGTAATTTGAAATTCTTGTAAATCAGCACAAAGAGCACATATGCAGTATGAGAAACACTTGTTTTCGTTTGTATAATTATGTAGGGGCCATCAATGAGACGGAGTCCCTGTTCACGTATGACCCTGGTAAGAGTTTTGCGGACTATCATCAGCCATCATTCCGGCCCGTGTTTGAGTCCTCAGTGTCGGTAACAGAGGAAGTGAGGGCGGTGTGTGGAGAAGACAAGGATTGTATCTTTGATTTCTCTGTCACGGGATCACGTGACGTAGCGGAGCAATCCCGAACATTCCAGAAACAGTTTCAGGAATCTCAACAGGCAGCTGTAATAGGTAAAATAACATTCACATAGTAAATACATTTTATATGATTTTAGAAGAGACCAGTACCTGAGACTTGGTTAACTGTAATGAAATTAAAATATACAATCCCATTACAGTTTTGACTTGTAGTGACTTGCCGACAGTTCCTGATGGAGCCTGGGAATCCACCAATGGAAATCTAGAAAACTCTTCTGCAGTATTTGTTTGTGGAAATGGCTATATTGTATTAAGTAGTGTAAACAATGTTACCTGCAGGAATGGAATTTGGGAACCTCAAGGAAATGCATCTTGTATAAAGAATGGCACGGATCTTTATACAAGTAGCACGACTATGTCTACTCCTGCTTATTCAACTTCTTCGGATGTATCTGTTTACATTGGTGTTGGAGTCGGAATTCTTCTCATTATTATTATCCTTTTAACTATTTCGTTCCTCTTAATACGGAACAGACAGAGGTTTGTATAATTGATTTTTTTATTTATAAGTGCTCCTTACAATAATGGTCTATTAACACATGAATAGAAAGATGAAGGAAATCCGGGTTAAAATTTATACTGTTCGAAATAAACTTTTATGATACTTTTTTATAGAATAAATAAGCGTTATTTGGATCGGCTATCAGGACACTATTACACTTTGATTAGCTTTGAATTTTTTTTTTATTTCTTTGAATATATTTTGCACTTTTTACACATATTCTTTGCAGATCTGGAGGATTCAGTATCTTTGCGAGGTCTACAAATTTAACTAAACCTGACGACGCAGATGATCACATTACTGAATTATCTCCGTTACAAACAGATCTAGAACAGAAATCATTTTCTGAGTCTCCTTCTAAATAATAGTTTGAATTTTAAATCTTTGTTGAGTTTTGCAGCATTATATTTTATTAATGCGGTTTTTATACATTTTCGGATGGTATAAAACATTATAAGTATTCACCTGTTGATTCTGAAATTTTTACCCGTGTTGTGTTCTTGATGTTGATATACATAATGTAAATTAAATTTAAAATAAGAAAGATAACAGATACAGGAACACAATGGACATACCTAAGAACAAAGAGAACGTGAAATATGTTTATAATTAAATTTATTTGTATATCATACATGAAAAGAAAAGTGTGCTAGCTTTTATACTTTAAAACATGTTCCAATACTTGGTATTATGCTTTATAATTATCAGTTTAGTTATAGCGTTTAACATAGAGGTTTGGTGTTACACTAACATTAATAGCTTTAAGTAGGAATACCCAAATATGAAATAGATATGTTAGCCTTTGTGGTATCTTGTTATTTTATTTCACACTCACTGGGATATATCGAGTGGACATATCTATGAAAGTAACTATTCATTATTAAAAATACTTCATCGATTTATCGAAATGTCGAGTTGAAGATCACAGCAAATGTTTTCTTTTCATCTGGAAGTTTTTCAATAAAGTCCGCTTCATATGAATGCAAAACCATATCTGCTAATAACTTTGCCCAATTGAAACCCATTGGCATTCTAACAGGAAGACCAACCATTTTTTATGAAAAAGCAACTTCCTTTGATGCCAGAAAGTTATATTTCAATTTCTCGTGGTGAATGGTTGTATAAAGTGCTAAAAAGTAGTAGATTTTTCAGCCGGGACTATTCATGAATAAAGGGAGATCGCGTAACAAGTCTACTAGACATATTTTGCACGTCAATAACTGTTTAAAGTATACTCTTGTACAGTACTCCTGAACTTTCTCCTTCATTGTTGGTAATATTTTAGTGAAGTGAAATATTGAAGATAACGAACAGTATTCAAGCTCGTAAGTCCATAAAATACAATAAATACAATATAGGAGCAGAGCAAACACGGACCTCCAAAACATCAAAAGTTGGAAAAGGTACCATGGAGGAGTGAGCATTCCCTGGCGACCGGTCAAACCCGCCGTGTGCTTTTTTGTCATGATCGGGAAATAACGGAGAATCCGTTGTCAGTTCATTGTATAAATAAGAAACTAAGAATAAGTATGAAAACCGTCAGTCAACATTTGACTCAATGATAATTTTATTTGCTTCTAAGGTCACTATATCGACCATAGAACTTACGAAATGATGACTTTAAACGAGACTGCTGATATTCTTGTTTCAACAACTTGTTTGTCAATAGTTTACCTCGTTTAAGAAGTTGTTTATACTTAGAGCATGCTCTTGCATATCAATTAATCGCCCTTCTTAACAGAACAAAACCATAATTTGAGATTTTGATACAAAAGCATTCTCTGGTACTGTAGACTCAGATAACCCCTGTCTCGAAAACCAAAAACTGAAAATAGACTTAAGTCAAAATTTTAATCTTGGAGATGGATGGACAGCAACAGGAACCCAAATTTTTATCTAAGATATGATACGTAATAATTTTAAAATATTGCTCTCAATACCTTAAACGTAAAAAATACAGAAGCATTCTAATACAGCTAGTGTAAACTCAAAGTACAAATCCTAACTCCCTGAAGCAGGCGTTTGGTCATATTACTGGCTTTAAATTATACAAACGTTAAAAATCTTCCCAAGATTAAAACCATGATTAGTCATTTTAATATGAAGCATCATACGGAGTTGGAGATTCAGTTTGTTCAAAATATCCAAAGGACAGGGATGATCATAAACTATTCCATACTGAATGAATCTGTTCTCATAGCCGAAGCATGTAGGCGTTTTATTAAAAAAAAATCTGGACTGGTTATGAATCGTGCTGACTGGACAGAAATTAATTCAAATCAGAAGAGTGGATATTTCATACCTGGGAATTTATGCTGAGGCATAGGCAAGTCCCTTTGAACGCGTGTACCTTGCTTTTCTGTGTGGCCTGACCAATTAATTAAATATTCAGAAAAATTATCATTCTTAGCGATTTCTTAATTTACTTTTCAATCTTTCACTTTTTGTGATTTATATATGTATATTTATATTTGACTTTCATCTTTATAGAAACACAAAATAAAAACGATGTAATTCAGTAACACTACGATGCATACTATTATTGCGAAGTGATTACATGAAGATTTCCTTCTGGCAAGTTATGAAGGCAAGGGCTCTGGGTCTTACAAAACAGGATGATGAATGGCTTACTCTGAGGTGTAGATGACAGCGAATAGAAAATAATAGAAACGGAAGGACCTGATTTAAATATTTATCACTGACAAGTTGTATCCTTCCTTGTAATAGTTATATTATACAGTTTAGAAGTATTTCAAATCGATGGGCAGTTATGGAAATACCTCATTGTAAATTAATGGTAACTAACTCTCTCTCTCTCTCTCTCTCTCTCTCTCTCTCTCTCTCTCTCTCTCTCTCTCGTCAAGCCTTGTGATTTTCTGTTATGCTTATTTTATGATGTTACTGTACGTTTCTTGATGCAATCTGAGCTTTAAGATCTCTCTGTTTACAGGACTGTCCTGGTCGGTAATGTTACAGTTCCTCGTGTTATCATTATTTGTGATGGAGGTTACCGGACATTCCACAACAGTTGATCTATGCGATACTAACAACACAACTTATGTCAATGGCTGTACAATGCCTCTTGACCTTGACATTTGGTACACAGACCATTTTGAGGACGCCTGTAAAATCCATGACATTTGCTACTTTTGTGTAAGATATGAATTTTATTCAAATCAATCGATTCACAAGATTTCTATTTTCTTTATCAATGTTAGAATTGAAAAAAGAACGTTTTAAAGAAAGGTTTTATTAAGAAGGGATTCTTAATAAAGATAATGAATATCGATAAAATCAGTAAGACAATATCCCTAAGCGATGGTATCAGATTAACTCTTTACAACTTAATGAATTGTTTTGCAACATACACTGAATCCTCGCGTCATAGAAATATTACGTTACCATTTCCCCGCAAGCACTTTACAGCGGGGTACAAGTTTCTCTAAAGTTTAGCGTAAATAATATTATGAAGTAATATTTTAATCAGAAAATAACTTTTCTTATTTTATGAGATTTAAGCAAGTATAAAATAGTTGGAATTTGACAATAAATTGAAGATTAAGTGAACTTTTTAAAGTGCGTGAAAATGCGTGATTGCGGGGAAACGGTAAATACATCATTTTGCGTTAGAAACAGGAAATGGTATATGCGTTAAAATGCGTGACTGCGGGGAAGGGGGTTAAAGGATGAGTGCACTTAAGCTATGAGAGTTCGGTCCTGGTGTTTTGCGCCAAATAAAATCCCGAATTTCATATACCTATCTTTGGTATCTTTTATATCAAGATCACCAGGATATATAGTATCAACACAGGAATGGAAATTCCCATTGTTAATTGACAACAGATCTTAATATATAAGACATATAAGTAAACATACTTGGACAGAAACCATGCACACAAGAGTCCCTCCTCACAGTTGATGAACCAAGAATTTCAGCAGCCTCGTCAATACAGTTACTTTGTCAGATTAAGTACAATCCATCATTTAGTCATATGCTGACTAATGTCATACAAATTGTTAGGCAACTATTAACACTCTTTTTTAACGGACCTTTCCATTATTTCCCGATCATGACAAGAAGCGCGCGACGAGTCTAATTTGTGGGCAGGGCTCCTATGTATTGACCAGGAAGGCGGGGCAGGCCGTTGTCAGTTTAAGTGTAAAAATAAAGGCTTACTATTTAGTATTTAAACAAATGTTCAACACAGACAATCTACTAATCTTCAAGGTTAGACTACGGTGAAAATACTTCTAATTTTAATAGGGTATTTGCTTCATGGTAGTTAATGTATTTAGGCAGACTGATCGATTGTATGTTGTTTTACATCCTATTCAAAATTTTTCACTCATATAAAGAGGTCATGTTGCTAAAAAAAGCTTCAAATCTACACTTTCACTCGACACTCAGGGCCATCGGATAGTTTCAGAGGGATTTTTATCGTGTCGAAGCCTGTCGTGAGACACCGGGACCTAGGTGTTTAAGGTCTCGTACTAAATTTCCGCAACTTTTACTTCGAAGTTCCAAGCGCTTGGCGCAGAAACATTTGCATTTATTATTGACTTAAGTCTGTAGAAGCTGGATATCGCTACAATCTCCCGATCACTATTTGGATGCTTGTTTATTTATTGCAAAAACGTGCATATATATATGAACAAACTTATGACAAAAGACTTTAAAATTATTCTTAAACTTCTAATTTTCAGGGGGGAAAGGTAGAGATGCATATATAACTGCAAAACTTTTATGTTTTCATATCAAAAGTATCAAAAGTTAATAAATTGTTTTTATCTTTCATAGGGCTATGATTTCAACAAATCTCGCCAGGAATGTGATTCTCGTTTCTTTGAAGATATGAACGCTGCATGTTGGGAGCGAACGACGTATTTCGAATTGCCTCTTTGCTTACTTTTCTCTTCTTCGTTCTACGTGATTGTGAGGGTTATATCAGAGAGCTACTTTATAAATAGCCCTTCGACTTATTGTTCTGTGTCATGGGTTAAACATTGTATAGATTTGATTTAGAATTTTGAATATAAATATACGATTTCTTAATGTGGGCCATTTATGTAGGTACTTTAATTCAATCAAGCAATAAAATGAAAGTCTTCATTGTGAACTTGAGTTACCATGATAATTTTTGCACTGTCTCATTCACTAATGTTGATTAATCATGTATTTCTAGTTTATAAAATAAAATACATCAATCCTATTTCATATAATATCGTCTATAATATTCCCTCAAGCCAGGTTAGCTGAAATAAAAATATACGAGTACTTTTGTATACTTTTGTATACAGCATGAACACTAGACCAACCTTTTTGTTACAATTAATATTTATTCAGAAAAATAATCTACAAATGCATGTTGCAAGCTTTACGACATTAACAATCTCAGAAATAACAATCTCGGAAAGTTATGTACTGATAGTGAAGAACCTAACACCTTGTTTTGTCTTATATTTTGTTGGAATTAAGTCAAAAAGTGAACATTTTCTGACATCACTTCCTGTTGACGTGAATGCAAATGACATACATCCATACACACGCAGACACAGTCGAGCACAAGTTTTCAGATCAACAGCGTTGACTTCGCTAATATTGGCAATAGTCGGAACTGGTTCTGTATTCTGATCGTACAAACGGAAGTAGGCATTATCTTTCTCGCTGTTTTTCCAATGAAATCGTTGCCGAATCTCTTCCCACTTCCGCTCATTTACAAGATGGGTCATCGTCAGCGGTTGGCTTGGTGACGGTTTACTTGTTGTGGGCTCAGGTGGATCTGATTTACAACGGATTCCTGTTGTTTTATCTTCAGGACCAAAGTACACTAAACAAAAATCATCTTTATTATGCAATAAAATAATAGTTATTAGATAAGAATACATTATACTTTTATTTCAGACAGATTGCAATTATTGTACACAATGGCAATTCCCTTTATATGTAACTTATTATTTCTTTGTTGCTTATCCTCCAGAAGAGAAGGTGTAATATAAGTTTTTCTCACAGGAGATGAAATGGTTATGAAAGCAGCATTTTTCTTTCAATTTACATCGCATTCACTTTCCGTCCTCGTTATAATTTACTTTGATTAACAATAAACGTAAATGAATAGGAACATTTTCAATATTTTTAAATTAATATCTAAGGAACTTATTTGCGATCAATTAAGCAATGTTACCTTGCGAGCTCGGAGCCCACTCCTCGGGAAGACAGAACTTGGAAACCTCTTTGACATCATCCGGCTTCAGGTTTTCTGTAAATATCTGGAGACAGGACACATAACCTTTAAATTGTTGATCTCCGTCGGAGTCTGGTGGGTCTGTGTTCCCAATCCGGAGGGTACCTGAAGCCGGAAGTGAAATTTCGTCCTGAAATTCGTCATCTTCGTCCACCACTTTCTGGTCATTAGCGTAAACAGTAATCCGTCCTGTTTTATATGAACGCTGGATATAAATATGAGTCCAGCGGTCTGCAGGTGCCAAATTATCAGCCACAACAATGCCTGCCGGGATGTCGTATTCATCTCGGAAGGAAACCACTGCAAAACCGTCATAAGGGTCGAAAACAATTCTTATCTTCTCTGCTGATTCCGATTTGTATTGGAGAAGGGTCCCTTTGGGTTTACCATCGGGTTTGACGTACATTGAAATTCCAAGATCCCGAAATGACTTTGGTTCATCTAATACAACCGATAGATGCGGATTGTTGGGGTCTCCAATCTTCATAGCTTGGTATGGAATGCTCTTGGCATTCTCGCCGAATATGAAACATTGATTGCCATTGTTTACCATATTAGGTCCGTCAGAAAGAACCTCTAGCAAACCAGATTTGTCTCCAAGTGGCCATACGTACAACGGCTTTGGGACTTCGCCAGCAATGATTCCTGAATTCAATTAGAAAATGAAATACGTTATATATATTTTGCGTGGAATTCATCAGCATTGTTTGGGATGAAGGATATGCAGATAAAGAATTCGAACAGTATTCAATATCAAAGTCCATAAAACAATACAAAATGAAAGCATAGCAAATCCGGACCTCTAAAACATCAGAGGTGGGATCAAGTGCCTGGAAAAGTGAGCATCCCCTGCGGACCGGTCACACATGATCGGGAAATAAAGGAAAAATCCGTCTTCAATTCAGTGTGTAAATAATTGACTAACAATTAGTATGAAAAACGTCAATGAGCATTTGACTCGATGATATATTGTATTTACTGACAAGGTCGTTGTATAAACAAAAGAACTTACGAACTTACGTGTTGATATTCTTGTTTCATCAACTTGTTTGTCAATATTTTACCTCGTTTTAGAAATTGTTCATACGTAGAGCATGCTCTTGCGTATCGAATCAACTGAGATATATAAACGCCGTATGCAGGTGATGAAGGTAATTTACTATATTGCTGCATAAGTAAGGGAAGTTGACGATAGAAAAGTTAAAGTCATCAAGTTTATCAACGAGCTTGGTTGTTAGATTACAATTAACGTCTTTTTCAAGTAAGATATCCAAGTATGAAACAGATGTGTCAGACTCTGTGGTATCTTTTATCGCAAGCTCACCAGGATATATCGAATCGACATAGGAATGGAAATTACATTGTTCATTGACAATTCGTCGTCGATATACTAGTATCTAAATGTTGAGTTGAAGGCCACAACAACAGTTTTTTTTTCATTTCACGCATAAGATTTTGCACAAATTCTGCTGGGATGTTATAGCTAATATCTATGAAATGACAAAAGATTTAAATGAAATTGTAAATATTACTTCAATGATGAAATTTGAAAGAATGATTTAATCTTTTTCTAGGCAGGGAATAAGGGAAGTTAAAATATGCAGTTATGTTTACGTAGAAAGATATTCTTCATAATTTTGAACAAAATTTATTTTGATATGAAATAAAGGGTTCTTACTTACTTGTAGAATCTTTATGACTTTTAAACAATCTTCTATGATATTGATGTTTGTTAATTTCATTTTCAAAATATTTATTTTGATATGAAATAAAGGGTGCGTTCTTAAGCGTTACTGGGTTATGCCTAGAATCTATATGACTTTTAAACAATCTTCTATGATACTGAAAGTGCTTGTTAATTTCATTAAAAATTCAAAATATATTCATTAAAACGATGTTCCAGGATAATCGGCCGATGTATATTACATTGTACATTATAATTTGCATGCTACGGGCCATTGTTTGGTCGAACAAATAATCGCCGTTATCTGTTGAACACCAGTGTGTTTCAACGGATATTGGACGATGCTCGGCCATACATCGCTAAAGATGTGTTAATGATGGGTTGCCGATGAGGAGCGATGTGAGGCATCGTTGGAGACATCGCTGAATTTTAACTACGAATTATTTCCTACCGATGACCCCACCGATTCGTAAAATGGCCTCAGTCACCGTGCGATGTCTAGTGGTGCTCGGCCGGCAACCACGCCATTTTCATTAAAAAACGCATCGGTTTCTCATCGTATACCCCATCGCTGGATAATGTGACTGATACTTTAAGCTACGCTCTTGAACTGACTCCTTAGTAATATCTTTGCAACACATTTGATTTTAAGAAAAAAAATTAATACACTTTATGTCAAACATAGCGACCTTGCTGCGAAATTTATATGTAAAGTAAGTTTGAAAAGGGCTAGTTCAAGATCACTAAGTTAGTGTTCTTATGCCTAATGAAAACTCTTGTTACATATTTAATATTAACGACAATATATTTCAAAATGTATCAAAAGTAAGATGAATTTAAAAGGCCATGGGTTCAGGCTTTATAAAAGGTTTATTAACAATCAACAAGTTATGGATGAAACGGGCATTTTCAAATAATCAATTAATTAATCAAGTTTCAATGAACATTACAATGACATGGAAAGATAAAACGTATTTAAAAGATTTTAAAGGTTAAATTCACGCTCAAGGACACAAGGTCAATAACTCCTAACTGTCCATACCTTGACAATTAATAAGACAGACAGATATATTTCAGGGAATGTAACCCCAAAAGTTGAAATGCCATCAACGCTGAATTAAGGAATACTTCTTCAGAAACAATTAACAGGTATTAATACATACGCATGTGTTTTTTTTTAAATAAAAGTACAATTTTATGCAACGTTTTTATAAAGATTTATAGATTTACGAAGATTATGTACAAAATTGATTGCCTACCTGTTAACGCAAAGAAAATAGCCAACCTACACATTTTGTTGAATAAAAGCTTGTAACCAACTGACAAAAAATACATGACTCTAACATAACAGTCACTGATTCCGATGTATCTTAACATTCCTTTCGGCATTACAGAAAGAAGATTTGACTTTGGAGGAGTGAAATTTTCTTCTTAGTAACGACAAATTGAAAGATGATCAATGATTTCTATAAGACTGAACTTAAGAATTAGCCGTGACTGGTTCAAGGAGATTAGTCAATGTCCAGTTCATCAGTTTATTGAAATTAGGGGATTTGCATTGTCTTTCGATCTGAAAGAAAACATTGAAGACAAAAACCCTGACTATTATTTATTAGAAGAGCTAATTATGATAGTATTTAGCAAGCAAATCATTTATATATAAATAAACCTTTTTAAATTATTTTTTAATAAACGATATCTTAATTCACGTAGTTCGAGTACTGATGATTTTCTGTCAGAATTGCCGTACAATTTCTGTACAACATAAAGACAATGATCGAATGAGCTCAAAAGTCCATTGGAACGATAAAATCAGGAGCAGAGCTTTAACCGTCAGATGTAGTATAAAAAAACAAGGAGAAATAAAAATACACTGTTGACACATCCGCAGTTAGTTTCTTGTCAAGACCGTCCGAAAGGAAAAAAATGTTAACAACTCAAATGGAAATAATGGTTGAACTATTTGTATGAAAACTTTAGTCAGCATTCGATTTAACAATGCATGGTATTTGTAAGCAAAGCCATTCTTTTGTCAATAGAATTTGCGGATGATGATTTGAAACAAGACTGTTGGGATCCTTTTTTATCAATTTTAATGTGTTTCGTTTCAGAATTCTTTTTGCTCGTCAAACATACTCCTGTGTATCAACAAACATGATGTTGTGTATCAACGCACATGATCTTGTGTATCAACGAACATGCTCTTGTATATCAACGAACATACTCTTGTGTATCAACAAATATGATCTTGTGTATCAACTAACATGATCGTGTGTATCAACTAATATGATCTTGTGTATCAACTAACATGATCGTGTATATCAACTACCATGATCCTGTGTAACAACTAACATGATCTGGTGTAACAACTAACATGATCTTGTATATTAACAAACATGATCGTGTGTATCAACTAACTTGATCGTGTGTATCAACAAACATACTCTTGTGTATCAACAAACATACTCTTGTGTATCAATAAATGTGATCTTGTGTATCAACTAACATGACCTTGTGTATCAACAACCATGATCTTGTGTAACAACTAACATAATCTTGTGTATCAACAAACATAATGTTGTGTATCAACGCACATGCTCTTGTGTATCAACAAACATGATCTCGTGTATCAACGAACATGCTCTTGTATATCAACGAACATACTCTTGTGTATCAACAAACATGATCTTGTGTATCAACAAATGTGAACTTGTGTATCAACAAATGTGAACTTGTGTATCAATCTTGTGTATCACAACATGATCGTGTGTATCATAATATGATCGTGTGTAACAACTAACATGATCTTGTGTAACAACTAACATGATCTGGTGTAACAACTAACATGATCTTGTATATTAACAAACATGTATCAACTAACTATGTGTGTATCGTGTGTATCAACAAACATACTCTTGTGTATCAATAAATGTGATCTTGTGTATCAACTAACATGACCTTGTGTATCAACAACCATGATCTTGTGTATCAACTAATATGATCGTGTGTATCAACGAATATTATCTTGTGTATCAACAATAAGGGAAGCCGAATCTGAAAAAGTTGAATATATCACTCTTATCATAATGTTTTGTTGCTTGATAACTGTTAACGCTTTTCCTATTAAAATTTCCAAATATGAAACGGATGGGTCAGACGTTGATATTGCTTTGTAAATCAAGTTCAAGGGAAATACCGAATCAGTGAAGGAATGAAATGTTTATTGTTTACAAGAAGTCATCAATATATCTAAATGTTGAATTCAAGGTACCAGCTAGAAACCTCTTATTTTCATATAAATAGAAGTTTTTTTAAAATGAATTATGCTTCATATGAATACAAAAAAGTCTACTTATAAGTATCGTTTCCATAGTAATGTTCCTACGCCAAGCAATCGGCGTTTTGATTTGAAGACTTTTGGTTGAGTCTCAGTGGTATTGAATTTCCGTGTGAAGGTCTATATTGGACGCACCTTTGTAGATATCTGGTGACGTCTCTATTTGAGTGAAAATCCTCAAGCGGAACGTAAAGACAATACACAACCAATCAATGAACTTATTGCACTATACATTGACTTGATTTAGAAATTACTCCTTCGTGGAACATGTTCCAGCAAATGGAATCAACTCGGAGACGTAAACTTATTTTAATATAATATTGCAATATAATGTTGAAACAGGTAGGTTGCCATAAATGTCTTTTTCTAGCCATATAATATTATATATTTCCATTTCTTATTTTTGGTAAAAGGGAATTAATTTCTGAAGTCATCATGTTTATGATAAAATTATGTTGAAACAGGTAGGTTGCCATAAATGTCTTTTTTAAATCTATGTTTACATTTTCAAAATATAAATCTACAATTTTATTTCACAGTGAAATGGAAATATAAGGAATCCTTAAATATATCATATCTACATGTAAGAAACATATGTCAAATTTATGGTGAATTTCATGTCGATTTAAAAGAGACATATATTCATCTACATCTATAACCCATTTATATAGCTGAAATAAGAAGAAAATAGAAATTCAATGTACACTGTATCACACCAAAGTATGGTATGAAACATATGGAGATAACGAACAGTATTTCAAAATCATCAAAAATCCATAAAACAATACAAAATAGGAGCAGAGCAAACATGAATTCATACTTTCAAATTTTGGGGTGGTATATTTGGGTTTCAATAAATGTTGCTTTTGTTAAATCTTTTTTTTCCATTGTTTACAAACTTTTTTCAGATGTTCCAAGTGTTCCTTTGATGAATCTATAGCCACAAATAGACGAGGTATATTCAAATTATCTTGTACATTACAAATGCATGCATTATATGATTGCCAAGATTTCTATTGTTTTGGCATGATATGACATGGTTTGTTATCATTGTATAGGTTGCGTTTGTCCGTGTGGTATAGTTATCTCTCATGAGAGTTAACATTGTGGGAACAGTACTGGTATTGAGTGAACGTATAGACCTTGTCATTCCTGAGTTAAATAATTTGAATTACATATCTGACCGACTTTTACAATCTCTGGGATTTGGTTCTTATCTGTGTTATACAAACCGGCAAGATGGGACTAAATTTCCTTTCGTTGTCAATTTTATTGTAAGTTTCATCTTTCTTCTTTCAGAGGCTTGTGGTAAATAAATATTATCTCTACAGTATTTATTAAGATGAGGCTAAATAACACTAATAATTAAGGTTTTATTGTTGCATTTTCAACGTTTGATTTTAAATACTCAGTACTGAACGTCTCTTGAATAAAAAAAAGTTTCTCAAAAAATACGCAATTTCAATTAGTAGATTTCTTGTTCTTGTCATTTGTATATAAGTGCTGGTTCTTTGTAACTGTTAGATATGTTTCAAATATTTCCATAATTCCTTCCAGTCTTACTTAGTTGATCTTGTTGACCTTTTTTTAAGGTTGGTCCATTGCGTGTTTGGGGATGGCGATGGACATAAGCATTGTCCTGCATTGTTTGACCAGTATAATGCTGACCACCAACATGGCTTGGACAAAGCAGAATTCAAAAAAATATTTCTACCAACATTTGACACAGAGTTTCCAGGTTTTAAACATTTGAAGCCTCTATTATGTCAAAGTTAAATAATAGAACCTTTCACGAAAACTGCGGTACTGCTCTTTGGAAGTCAAAATGATATACACTTTGGTGAAATATGACGTAAAAGCGGTTGTTTAAAAACTTTATTTAATCATCTATCAGTAAAAACTCTACCAAACGTTATTAGTTTGCCCTGCAGAAGAGTAGTACCTTAGTTACTGTGAAGGGACTAATTGATATCAATTATTACTCTTCTTGGTAATCAGCTGACGGGCAGTTGTCACGTGACGAAGTGGTCAATGGCTGGAGGAATGGACATTGTGACTTCCAGGATACTAGGACAGAGATTTGTTTGTTACAGAGGGAGATCTAGACAATGTATTTGCTGGATTCGACAATGGTAAGGAAACCAGTTTTCAATTTTCCTATATGTATCCAAAGAACTATATGCGGTATATAGCTTATATTTGCCCCCACAAAAGTCAAATTTTGAAAACTTCCTGAAATGTGCTGAACTCAATAAACTGCGTGAGAAATAAAAATTAACAGAAAATATTATAGTGTCAAAGCAGTGTATCCACAATTTTTGTTTTTATGACGTCACAAACTACCTTTTTCAGAAAGAGGACAAAATGACAAAATTTCAACAATTTTAGCTTTAAAATATATAGAGCGCAATATATTGACATATTTCATTGATATTATCATTCTACACATTATATCAAAATATTGATCCTGAACACACATGCGCTCGGTGACTTTTACTCAAAATATCGACGAAATATGTACATTGTTCCGTAGAATTCATTAAAAAAAACTTAAATTTACGTCATGTTTGTGACGTCACTACGTACATATAGCGTCAGTAATTTTGAAAATATTCAGTGCCTTGAAGTCAGCATATACTCCCCTGTTTAAGAACTTTATTATGTATATCTCCATCAAAGTTTTATTTGGGGGGCAAATATTGGTTATTACCGAATAAAGTTCTTTGTCTACAGAAAATATCCATACTTCTGTTTTCTGTTATGTGATTTTTGAAAATTAATTAATTAAAGAGTTGAAATACTTGAAAATGAAATTGATACAGTATATATATATATGTTATAACGAATTACAAGACGTTGATATAAAAATTAAATTCCTTATAAAGACTTTTGATAAATTGTATCAACAAATAAAAATCGATTAAGCGAATTCGATTAGTTGTTATTTAAAAATTAAAAATATTGTGACAGGAGCTATGAGACCAAGTAGATAATTTCCCAATTTCTGGTGATACAAAGAGAAATTGAATAAATGTAGATTTAACAACTTGATACTTATTTAAATCATATTGTCAAACTTGTTTTCACCTTTCAACAAAGTATTATATGTAATGGACTTTTACGAGAAGCACTGACTTCTACAGTTGACGGTTTACTTGGAAATTTAAACTTGTATCATGTACGGAAGTACAAAATTGATAATGCATAAGAAAACCTTTCTAGTGGTCATAGGTATGGTGTTAGGGGCACTAACATGTGAAGACCAGGAGTTGAGGGTATGGTGGCTGTCGTTTTCTTCAAGGACAACTTATATGTGCATTGAAATAACCCGTTTTTTTTCGTTTAATTAAATGTTGAACTAAATATTCATACCATAAAAGAGCTACCGTACATAGCCCTAGTGTAAAAGTAAGCGTCAACTGTAAAAGTCAGCGCTCCTCGTAAAGGACTTTTACGAGAAGCACTGATTTTTACAGTTGACTGTTTACTCGGACATTTAAACATTCACGTCTACGGAGGTACAGAATTGATAATGGAAAAGAAAACCTTTCTGGTGCTCATGGTAATGGTTTTAGGGGTACTTATACGTGAAGGCGTGGATTGGAGGGTAGAATGGTTGTCGTTTTCTTCAAGGACAACTTATCTGTGCTTTGAAATAGCCCGTAATACTTGTTGAATTAAATGTTGATCTAAATTATTATATCGTAAAGGAGCTTCCGTAACTGTCCAAGTGTGAGAGTAATTCGTCAACCGTAAAAGTCAGCGCTTCTCGTAAAAGTCCAAAAGTCCAATACAATGTCTTCAGCACCTACAATGATCTTAGATCAAGGCTACCGCTCTTGATCCTCGAAAGTTTTTGGCGCTCTGGCTGTCTGGTGTTTCAAGCCAATGTTTTGTTTGATTCAATTAATAATGAAACCATTCACGATGTTCCTTTTCCTTGTATGTACGACGAGGGTCAACAGAGCAATGTTTTAATATTCTTTTTACAGATAACAATGGATATTTGTCTCCTAATGAGTTTCTGAACGGATGGAACGCTAGATACGGCCGAGACACACTGTACTCTGTCGCCCATCATCATGGATAAAGTCGGGGACACTTCCATTGACGTCATGTCGTTATGTGTACATAAACATGCGATAATAAACATTATATTACTTTGTATTTTGAAATATATATGACATTACGTGGATTGTTCGTAAATGTCGAGTTGAAGGTCACAGCAAATGTTTTTTTTCTTTTCACGCATAGGATTTTCACAAATTCTCCTTCATATGAATACAAAATAGGTCTGTTATTAACGGGACACAATTGGTACCTGTGGGAATTCCAAAATATTGTTTGAAGACCTGGTCTCCAAAAACAACATAGATATTGTCAATCCGAAACTCAAACATCTTTTTGATGTCAACTTCAGAATACTTGTGTGTACAATCAGAATAAATATTTTTAACAATGATTTTGCAAATAACTAGTGACAAGGTATGTAAATTTACATTTTTATCAAAATATGTAGCAGCTGTCAATGATATCAAAAAGCCTGGACTTTAATTTATCGTGGGGAATGGTTGTGTATAAAGTTGAAAAGTCGTAAGTTTTTAAGCTATTGATTTTGGTAAAATCTTGTGATTTCAAATTGTCCAACAGTTCCTTGCAATTTTTAAGTAATCATTTCTGATTTACAGTACCCGCATCGTTATTCTTTACAGGATACACGATACGATAGGATACACGCACGATACGATAGGATACACGCACGATACGATAGGATACACGCACGATAGGACAGGATACACGCACGATAGGATAAACGCAAAACACGATAAACGCAAAACACGATACACGCAAAACACGATAAACGCAAAACACGATAGACCTGATAAACGATCTACACGATAGGATAAACGCAAAACCTGATAGGATTGTTTCAAAATGCGGAACGTTTTTTGACAAGACGAAAAGATTATTTTGAATTAAATTTAAAGATTAAAGATTATTTTAATTAAATTATATTTTAATTTAAATACTCGCAGAGCTTCAAATCTAAACTATAAAGTACATTTAATTATAATAAAAAGAACCTGAGATCTCTGTATTAATTTTACAAAAATTGACAGTGATTAAATGGATTTTCATTAAATGGAGACTATTTTTTTGTTAATTTCTTCTCAAGTGTGTGACTTTTGAAACTTTATAAACAGATTTATTATTTATAAAAAAATATACATTTTAATTTTCTATCTAATTAATTTATCTACAAGTACCAAGCTATTTCACGGTAGAAATTTACGCAATGAATTAAATATTTGTATTTAATGTCTAAAGCGTACAATCTGCGATGTATCCAAAAATTGCAATTAAATATTAATATCTTAGAAAATAATACAAGTAGAAGACTGGCTGAAAAAAAGGTTTCAAGAAAACGGCTTTAACAAAATTAATAAATTTAACATAATAGATCTATCAAGAACGAAACAGCTCAAGAAAATTAAATTTTCTGAATAGAAATCTAAATAATTATTAAAATAATGGCGATCTGCATTAATACATGTAAACTGTGTCATGAGAATATGAATCTGCTACAACTGCATATGTACGTTTATGCTAAGCTCTGACTTATGTACATGTAAACATTTTACATTACAGATACTTAAAACCTCGTATTTATTAACGAACATTGAATGGTTAAATACTTTCTTCTTTAAAATAAAAAACAGAAAAATTAATTAACAAATATTAAAAGAGTGAAATGCGACTTTTCCAACTAAATAATTATAAATCATTGCTATTAAACTCTGTGTGTACTATTTCTAATAATAACGAAAAATTGGTTTAATTCGGCAAATGAATTATTAAACCTTAAAAATAATTTTACACTGACCGGTAATCTCATATTAGGCATATCGAAGGGCGGTATTTTGAAAGTCCGCAACCAATTTACAAGATGTAACCTTATAGCCAAATATAATATTGAATTCTTAAATAAAGTTATATACGTATGGAATAAAATCGATTAATGCTATAAATTGATTGGGTGCAATACATTTACTCTTCTTGCATGGTCACGGCCGATCAGACGACTCCTTTTGTTTTATTTTTATAGTAAGATACCGTGAAAAAATATTGCGTGCTAATTTTCATAAGTTTAGAATGTTAGAACTTTTTCATCCGTTTCTACGATCAATGAAATTGTTTAATTGTTTCCTAGATTTAATTTTGTCCGTTTTACGTAGAAAACCCGAGTGCACTTACCATAAGTGCAGTATATGTTTTATGTTTATTAAAAGACTTATTCACATAAACATAATGGAAACATTGTACGAAATGAAAAAGAATCAACGGAGTGAGTTTAGGGACTTCATTTCATTAAATTGATTTATTTGAATTTTTATTCAACATTCAAGATGATTTTTTAATCCATAAATCGTACAATTATTTAATTTATTTTGAATTAAATCTTTGATAAAATTGATCAAACAAGTTAGGAACAAAATCCCGAAAATAAGTAGATGCGTTTCACTAGAACCAGGTAGTATTCGAGGTTAGTAATTGACCCCGGGTGAGAAATCAGTACATGTATGTTGACGGTGATCACACATACACGTGCCGAGGTGTCAGTTAGGGGAGAAGGGGGAGGGGGCGGTTGACCGCACAGGAAGACAGTGTGCTAATTAGAGAGCTACACATACTTTTCAGTTTTCTTGCAAGGAAAGGCCTTCGATTTATTTAGATTTTTGGCATTCCGATGGATTATATTTTGAGTTTATTTCCACGCCGAAAAGGTAAGCTGTTAAAAAACTTAATGTTTTCCCCTGTACATGTATATATTATTTTATGTTATCTAATGCTAGATAAAATTAATGAAAATCTTCTATTTTATAGTTACAGCCATGGTGTGATAAATTGGGTAGAATATTTTCATTGATTATATTTAATAATTTTGATTTCTTTTAATAATTTAGAAATATGTAAAGGGATTTATAATTTGAGCGTATACGGCCAAAATTGTTGTTAAAATCATCTGGATCATTGTCTTATGTTATATTATATTTGTAACATCAAGACTTTAAATAATAATTGTGCATATATGCAGGTCAGACGCGTAAAAATATTTCTAACGTTATCAGACGATAAACAAGGAAAAACAGAATATTGCATGAAAAAAAGATACATTTCAATATCCTGCTTATTATTTATTTATTTGCTTTTTGTCTACGCGAACATCGTAGCTTACCAAAAATCTTTCTTCGGTAACTCCGATTCATTTGAGAAAATCATATTAATAGTATTAAATTTTGACAAAATAAATCATACAAATCGATAAATTATTTCTTAAAGAAATAAACAAGTTGATCGATCGAATTTCATTTCCGATTAATAGAGTTACTGTTTAAATTTTGATAATTACTCTCTGCTTTACCATGATATAATTATTTCATTTAATTAATTTATTAATTATTAATAAATCAATTTATTCATTTATGAAATACGCTATAAATTATTTTTTCCTTCTACGCTTTAATATTTCTTATATTGATGAAAAAGAACGGGATAAATCTTTATTATCTCTTTTTCGGTTGAATTAATCTTATTTTTATTAACAAAACGAAAAAGAAAAACAGTAAAGAGGGTTTCCGAATTTACACGATAAACGCAAAACACGATACACGATATAACCTGATAAACGATCTACACGATAAACGCAAAACACGATAAACGGAAAACACGATAGAAAACGCAAAACCTGGTAAACGGAAAACACGATACGATAGGATACGATAGGATACACGCACGATACGATAGGATACACGCACGATACGATAGAATACACGCACGATAGAACACGATAGAAATGTAAAGAATAACGATGCGGGTACTGTACAACACTTCTTGAATATATTGTTGCACAGTTATCGTGATGTTTCTCCTTCACTACTGTTAATATCTTAGTGAGGAGTAAAGAAAGAGGCTTGGTTGAACATTTACTGGAACCCGCAATGTATCTTTGTTTGTATGGATTTTTATGAATTTTCAAAATCCAATATGGTCCGTCTAACACTTAACAATTCAATTTTTAAAAATGATTTAGAATTTTAGAATGTTAATATATTAGTTGAAATTTCTAAATTTCAAAACCTCAAACTGATTAGGTAAATTTATATTTATGGTAGTTGTAATTCATTTTGGTTCTCTGGGATATTAAAAGTATTCAAAACTGACACTGTGAGTAAAAGTTGGATTACCACTTGTACAATTAAATCCAAGTTCTTCTAAAGTACAATTTATATAATGAGCCTTACAAAAGAAGACAATGTTGTTACCTGGTTTGTCAGCAGGGACCAGTACGTACGTATCATGTAATCTATCTAATTCTTTTTTTTCACGTCTAGATTATTGACGATAGAAGGATAGATGGTTTTCATAATGCCCGTCAATCTTTTTATACGCGATTGTAACATGGATCGGGTACATTTAATCCATTCTGACAAGTGGCAACGTTTTTTTTCATATCAGGCCAATCGTATGGCGTAATCTTCTACAGAATCCATAATATTTTATAACATTCCGACGCCAGTTGAAGGATCGGGGTTCTCTATATTTTATAACCTTTCAATATAAGTGGTCCAAGGTCCTATATTTACGTCACATTTAATAACGTGTCCAGCAGGACTATAGTTATAAGGTGAAGAAGAACATGAACATGCTTGCTGCTCCATGCCACCTGATTCCACCTTTGAGGTTTCCTGAGGTCCGTGTTAGTTCTGCTCGCAGTTTGTATCGTTTATGAGGACTTTTGAGCATGATTGTTGTATGTTATATTTCTATTTAAATTTTTCAGTAAATTTTTACCTTAAGGTAGGGTTCTTCTCACATTTCTTGTATTTAAAAATTAATGAAATTTTCACAGAATCAAGAGGACAATATCACTAAGTAATGGTATCAGTGAGATTAAATTTGACCATTTAACATTAGAGGCAAGGTCAGGTCAAGGTCATTACCATTTTCCTGGACATTAAGAATAAAAAAATACAGTTTCCAATCATGCGATCCCTACTTGTAATTTAAAAGATTGAATGTTTTTCTATTTGCATTAAAGAAAAAGATACTACTATATAGGGCCTATAAGATGGCATGGATAATTTAAATAAAATGGATATTTGCTAATCCGAATTTCCTCTACTTTTCTTAAATTTTTAGGATTTATTAGTTATTTTTAGATGCTTCCTATATTTAACTTTTTCCAATTTTCAAATAAAGTTGTCACATAAAGGTACAAAATGATACAAAAACTAAAAGTTTTGATCGTTTTCTAAGAAAGAAATAACACTTTTTACGGATTTTTGGCTCAAATCTGTACTTAGATTTGAAGCATTTAAAAGCCAACATAGTTCTAGTATGTTAAAATCTTATTTATTTGATATATTTTGAAACTTTAGTCCCTTATTATTAATTTAACTTACATTTGAAAATTTCGTCTAGTCTTTGATTGCGTAAAAATTATAACTAAATTCAATGTTCTATAATAATTTTGAGAGGCAGAAAAGAAGATATTTTCATACGCCACCATTCCGCCAAAAATATAGTCCCTGCTAGTTTTCACACGCAGTTTACCTTTTCTATTTAAAGTTGTATAATTGTGATGAGGAAAGAAAAATATGGTCTTTTAAATCTCTTACATCTAAATATATAATACATATCAACAAATGTAATTTGAATATTCCATCTAGTCAGAAACCAGAGACGAATCCTACCTTAAATATATTTTCCTATCTTTTAATAAAACTAACTTTCTTTTCAAATGAAGCCTACTCATTTTTCAAAAGCATGCTCTAGACCTAAAGTTAACATTTAAAACAATCAAATTCTTCACAAATTATACCAATAAAACCCTCGAGAACCTGGTCATTCGACAATCTGTTGAAATTCTTATTGACACACATTATGTTATTTTTTTAAGCCGACCTGGTTTTTTAATTTCTTATATACAGAATTTTTAAATCAAAAGGTCAACACGAGGAGAAGAAAAAAAAATATTGTGTTGACTTTTTGACATTTTGATTCTTGAAGGGGTTTGTTTACTAATAATATTTAACTTTAATAGGTAAGTGTCCCAAAATGTCTAAGTCAAAGGGGAAAGAATAATACCACAGAATCTGTACAAAGTCTGCTATTTTTGTTTTATATTTGGATAATTACATACATGTAAGGCAAGGAAAAGTTCGTTGCTTGGATATGAATATATCTTTGGTGATTTTGAAAGGAAATGAAATAAATAATCTATCCCTTAACTATAACGAAATTTTAAGTTTTCTTTTGTGTTTATAGCTTATATCGTTCTCTGTGTACAAAAACGATATACTGTACAATCTGTACAAAACTGGTATATATTTTTGACATTGTTACAAAATCTTACAATATTCTCTAATATTACCTAAAAATAGCATTCAAGTTAACTATTTGTATATTAACTCATGAGACATATTGCTGATTTATGAACATTTTTCACCCAAACTAGTTTAATCTTCAGAAATATGTCCAAAGTCAACCATTTGAGACAACTGACGAATAAGCTGATATCGCATCATTTCAATAGTCGTGTTAAAAATCTATAGTCGTTATAATGACATTTTTTTTTTTGCAAAATACCGTTGAACAAACAATCTACCTGTTTCAAATTACAGGTAATTGGAAAATCATTGCTCTCATACTATTGACTAGGGTTAACTCCCTTTTCCTGATAAGGCTGTTCGGATTTTTACGATCGACAAAGGTTACTTTTCCTCTGGTAAGAATCTTTTCCTATCTCTACTGTTCCTGGATTTTGTGTTTTACCTTGTTCCGTTGCTTACAGGGCATTTATCACTTTAATTCTGTTTAACTGTTTGGTTGATGCTCTCTGAACTTTATTTCTTTCTCCCCTTTATAAAAAAGGCTATGATTAACGGAATGCATAAGTCTGAAAAAAAGTTTCCCTCAATACGATTTCGTTAGGTAAATATAAACATGTTTTTGTAAAATTGACTGGTGCGTAAAATTTCCAATAAAAGTAATGTACAAAAATAGATTTTCTTCGAAGAGGGGCCAATAAATTTTAGTCAGGTCAAGGTCAAAAAATTGTGATCATGAAAGCATGACAAATATGGAGTTCCTATAAAAAATGATTTGAGGCTTTTTTATGAAAAAGCAATTTTGCAAGGTCAAATTTTTTCTGTATCATTATCCTCACAGAAGACGTTCACTTTTTAGAACTTAAAAAATTTAAGGATTTGAGGATAGATTTTTTTTTAATTGTACGTGAAAACAAAATGTGCAAATTTCAGACCTATATATCAATCTGAATATTAGTTTATTAGTTTTTGTATTCTTATAGACACTTAAAGATTTAATTAATTTTTATTTTATTTCTGGCAAGTGATGCAAATTACATTGCAAATAAAACTATCGATAGAAACGTATTCTCTGAGAAAGGCATGTTAGCAGGTATGGGCTATAAATAGTAGAGTTATATCACGTACGACGTTTTTTCATTGGACACGTCAAGGTCATTAACATGCTGCTAATTAGCTGTGATGAAATAAAGACAGGGCTTGTCAGTAAAATCATATAAAGGAGGAATTCACCTGTGTGTAGTAGGTTTTTATTTATTTGTTTTTATGCATTCATTTTTTTTTTCTCATTTTCTTATTTATTTATTTATTTGTAATTTTTACCTCGTTATTTAATTCAAATCTAATTCACTTAAATTTTATTGGCGTGAATACTAACAATGATATGAAACTTGAATTGAAGAAAATGAAATAATAATTTCTTTGACATCATACTTCTCCATCAAAATAAAAATCTAACTTTTATAGAAATAGGAACACCTTCTTCAGTGCTTTATTACAGTTAAAAAGGAAAAACAACCTATTATCGTTCAGTTGTGAATCCATTTCATTTTCTATTTTTTTCCCCCAAATAACCAATTCTATTCCATTACTTTTTGTCAAATAGAAATACATACCATGAAAATATCAAATATTTTTAAAATTAGAAGAAATTGAATTGCATTTTTATTCATTTATTATTTTAGGTAGAACCTCAGTAAAGTTTTACGTATTCTTTAAATGAATTATAAAAGAAAAACTAATTTTTGAAATAAAAATAGAGGAAAATTAGATATGATATACTGAATATAATATATATAATTTAGTCGCAGATCCAGGAATTTTTTCCAGGGGGCACCTCTTTTCCGCGCATGAAATTAATAAAATGCTAAAAAAATATAATGAATTTAAATAATAGTCGACAATATTTTAGAAAGATTTTTTTATCTCATTCGATGGGTTTTAAGACCATTTTATTTATTTTTTTAAAATTATTGATATTAACTGTTAGATCATGAAAAGGCTTCGTAGCCATAAAACATTGAAAATGTTAACTTTAAAGATTAAATTAGAAAAGTATTGATAACGATTGACGTCATTAGAATTTTATTATGAAATTAAAAATTAGAATTGATTTTTTATATTAAAAACAACTGATTTAAAGACATTGGTTCCTCAACTGATTTTCTATACAATTCTTTGTCTGTTTCCTAACAAATAATTTGATTGGAAGGGGAAAGAAAACATAAAAATCTAAGAAATGTTACCCCGGAAGCTGTCCAGACGCCTGGAGCTCTGATATTCCTTTTAACACATACATTTACATGTTGTTTGATCATTTACTTATTACTCACAGTTGAATGACCATAAGGTCTTCTAGGTCTAAGACCGCAGAGCATTAGAATGTAAACAACAACCCACATGCAATAACTGTTAAGTTTTAATTATTAAGGAATGTTCATGTGCCTATTTGATATTTGTAATTTTAAATGTAAATTAACTATTATACAATAAATTTCGCACACTTATGGTTGTGCATGACGCATAGTACTAAATATGTAATCATGAAAATTCAGCTTAGAGGTGGTCCATATAGAGCTACTGCTAGAAATCAACCTCATTTAGTTTCAGGTTGAGGTTTTGATTTTTTCACACAAACATGCCTTCATTTATTAGTAACTTAATTTCAAAAAGAGAATCTTTTATTGATATAATTGCGTAGAGTGATCTTGGATACACGGAAAAAATCATCACTCCCTAAAGTACCATTTTATAAATAATAGTTATTTATCTTGTCATCATACAAGAAATAAAAACCTTTTTATGCTTCCTTTAACACCTTTACTCGGCATTGAGCAGTGGGGGTCTTTATGAAGCCAATGCCTGCCCTTACACCCGGCCTTGGTGTTTAAGATCTCATCCAAAGGAATCGCAGCCCGAACTACAAAATGCAGATGACTTGGCAAAGGAACAGTTTCTACTTATTGCTCCAGGGGCAGTTGACAAATATTGTCGGACGGTCTTTTCAAGCTGAAGTCTGAACTCTAACACCTAATTATGTTCCCCAAACGAAGTTGGGGAACATATTGTTTTTACTCTGTTTCTTATTATTATTATTATTATTATTATTAAGGTCTTCCGTCTCCAACGGAAGACCTTATTGTTTTCGTTCGGTTTCTTTTTCCCTATTATTATTATTATTCTTCCAACCGATTTTGTGCAAGCGATTTCTCAGAGATGGCTCGTCCGATTTTTACCAAACTTTCAGATCTGAAAGATATTTAATTGATCTTGATAGGTTTTTTTGCTTTTTGATTATCTCACTTCCGGTCGTGAGATATGGACGATTTTCTGATTTTCAGAGGGTCGGCTTGTCCAGGAAACTCCTCCGAAACGACTTAAGATATCGACGTAAGATTTTCAGTGGAAATAGAGGAAGGTTTGGCGAGTTGTAATTGGGTCTGCAAATCTTTCTAGCGCAAAAGGCGCCGGCGCTCGGTAGGGCCCGAAAAATGTCTCAGAAATATCTCACAAATTTTAACACACTTTGTTTCATATCTTCACACCTGTTCATAATTTGTTAAAGAAAATTGAAGAAAAAATGTGCAACACCACAAGACCTTTCATTTGATATCAACAAAATAGGGCTGACCCCTCAAATTAGGGGCTCAGAGGGGCCAAAAGTCTTTTATCTATAACTCTCTGATGATCAATATTTTGTTATACATTACTGAAGCAAAAGTATTTATCTTAACAATTTAATGCTTTCTATATAAGTTGTTTGAATATTGGGTAATCTGAACTCTAGATATTAAGATTGGAAAATCTGAGGCGGGCCCAAGATGGCGGCTGTCTCTGTCAACTCCGCCATTTCGCGAGTAGGGGTTTATGGGGGCAGCTGAGCGTTTGGACAAACCATTCTAACAAAAGGACACATGAAATGTGAAAAACTACTTGGACTTTCACGTAGTAGTACGTTGCAATTCAGTGTCAATTGTAAAACTTAATTTCCGTTTAACTGCTTTAGTGTAACAGGGTACGATATGTAATGTGTACAATGTGTTAAATATACTTTCTTTACGTTGAAATGAAATAAAGGCGATAAGAACGTTTTATTTATTTAATTTCACTGAAGCTAAAAACCTATTTAATAGATCAGTCTAAAGAAAAGGCGCGAATACTTACTCCTGGCGTTTGGCGCGAAATTATGAAAAGTGCCCCGCCTTTTCTGATTCGTAGTCAGGTGTACTGTTTCAAAAGTATACACAAGTATATTTAGAGCAGTACTCCCAATGGCTTAATGGTTTGCGCATTGTGGATAAAAGAGAAAAAAGCGCATTCACATTGGCGTCCTTAGTTCAATCTTCCTTGTGACCAAAATTTTGAATCACTTTTTAGTTCGATTTTACAAGGTTTTTTTTTTTTGTGAATCGGACGGAAGACCTCTCGTTGCTCGCAACGAGATCGTTTCTAGTATTCTTACTATTTTCGTATTGACCAACTTTTGGAAATGACCTTTGTCCGGTCCATTTCTCCAGAACAGCTGAAGATATGAAAGTTTACTGTGTCAGATATCATAGATCTGGACTTGAAGATGTGTCGAACAACATTTTTTCCGTCGTCAATTCTTCCGGTCGTCACAGAAAAGGGGATTAAAAGTCGATTTTTTAAATTTCTTTGTCTTTCTTTCTATCTTTTTCTGTGATATTCATGGCATAAGTAAAGGCCCCTATTTGCTGATTTTACGTATAACCAGTTTCTTGATTTGATAAAGAAGGAATTAAATATCTTTGAATGTCTAAGAACTTTTGCAAACGTAGGTTCAACGTTTCCTTAAACACTAAAAAATATTAATTATTTTTTTCCTCATAAATAGACTTCGCGGGGGAAAAACCCATTGTGCAATACCCAAGTGTGCAGGTAAAGTCTTTGACGTCGCGATGGCGAAAGGACCGGTAGAAAAACTTCCATGGTTCAATTGAGACGAGATTTTAGTAAATAAAGTGTGTATATTATATATATCATATGTGTTCATCTTATCCCCCCCCCATTTCTTTTTTGTGAACTGTAAAAGTCCTATCTCCCACCTTTCTCACATATTGAAATGAATGCCAATTCGGCTTTAATTTTTACATTTTACATAAACTGACCTTGACATTTACATAACAAGACACTCTTCTTAAAGTAAAGAAAATGATAGGGCTTAATTCTTTTAACAAAATAATGGTAATTTACAAGTCTATATTCAAGACTCCCCCCCTTCCCGGAAGCGCGCAGACAGGTAGACTTCGCAGATGTAACATCTACAACGTACAAGTAACGTTTTAAAAGTTTCATTCATAAAAATCAGTTCCCCTGATGTCATCTGATAACGTGCCATCATTCATTCTTCCTATGTTTTGTTTGTAGAATTTATAATTATTTAATTTATTTTTTTTTATCTTGAGAAAATAAAGATTTTCAGCTGCATTTATTAGCATTCCGCGTTTTCTTGTATATATCTATTACTTGCAAATGAATAATGTCATTAAATAATACAGAACAAATCAAACTTTATTTCCATCTTTTTTATTTATTCATAAATCCTAAGATCCGCTCCAATAGTTGCGCGATGCCCTCACCGCTACTGTAAACAAAACATTCATAACGCCGAAAATGTCCATGATTCCGCTGAACTAAGAAAGTTTACACGTGGTTTATCATCTCACAACAAACATCAGGTCTATCTAATGCAGGATTGCTCGAGTTAAAGAGGAAAATTCAGGAATTATTTTGCGTCATCCATATTTTGCCGTGAACCTATGCGACATTTTGTAATATTCTTACTATTTTCGTATTGACCAACTTTTGGAAATGACCTTTGTCCGGTCCATTTCTCCAGAACAGCTGAAGATATGAAAGTTTACTGTGTCAGATATCATAGATCTGGACTTGAAGATGTGTCGAACAACATTTTTTCCGTCGTCAATTCTTCCGGTCGTCACAGAAAAGGGGATTAAAAGTCGATTTTTTAAATTTCTTTGTCTTTCTTTCTATCTTTTTCTGTGATATTCATGGCATAAGTAAAGACCCCTATTTGCTGATTTTACGTATAACCAGTTTCTTGATTTGATAAAGAAGGAATTAAATATCTTTGAATGTCTAAGAACTTTTGCAAACGTAGGTTCAACGTTTCCTTAAACACTAAAAAATATTTTTTTTTTCCCTCATAAATAGACTTCGCGGGGGAAAACCCATTGTGCAATACCCAAGTGTGCAGGTAAAGTCTTTGACGTCGCGATGGCGAAAGGACCGGTAGAAAAACTTCCATGGTTCAATTGAGACGAGATTTTAGTAAATAAAGTGTGTATATTATATATATCATATGTGTTCATCTTATCCCCCCCCCCATTTCTTTTTTGTGAACTGTAAAAGTCCTATCTCCCACCTTTCTCACATATTGAAATGAATGCCAATTCGGCTTTAATTTTTACATTTTACATAAACTGACCTTGACATTTACATAACAAGACACTCTTCTTAAAGTAAAGAAAATGATAGGGCTTAATTCTTTTAACAAAACAATGGTAATTTACAAGTCTATATTCAAGACTCCCCCCCTTCCCGGAAGCGCGCAGACAGGTAGACTTCGCAGATGTAACATCTACAACGTACAAGTAACGTTTTAAAAGTTTCATTCATAAAAATCAGTTCCCCTGATGTCATCTGATAACGTGCCATCATTCATTCTTCCTATGTTTTGTTTGTAGAATTTATAATTATTTAATTTATTTTTTTTTATCTTGAGAAAATAAAGATTTTCAGCTGCATTTATTAGCATTCCGCGTTTTCTTGTATATATCTATTACTTGCAAATGAATAATGTCATTAAATAATACAGAACAAATCAAACTTTATTTCCATCTTTTTTATTTATTCAAAAATTCCTAGATCCGCTCCAATAGTTGCGCGATGCCCTCACCGCTACTGTAAACAAAACATTCATAACGCCGAAAATGTCCATGATTCCGCTGAACTAAGAAAGTTTACACGTGGTTTATCATCTCACAACAAACATCAGATCTATCTAATGCAGGATTGCTCGAGTTAAAGAGGAAAATTCAGGAATTATTTTGCGTCATCCATATTTTGCCGTGAACCTATGCGACATTTTGTAATTAGGGTCTTCCGTCTTCAGCGGAAGACCCTTCTATTATTCTTCGGTTTCTTTTTTACCTTTATTATTATTATTATTAGGGTCTTCCGTCTTCAGCGGAAGACCCTTCTATTATTCTTCGGTTTCTTTTTTACCTTTATTATTATTATTTTTATTCTTTTTTCTTCTTACAAATTTTGTGCAGAAGATTTCTCGGAGATGGCTCGTTCGATTTGCTTCAAGTTTTCACAGTCGATGCGTTGTCATCTGAAGTTAATTCCGGCAAATTATATTTTTGAAATTCACTTCCGGTCGGAAGTTATCGCCCTTTGATCGAAATTTAGAGGACCTCCTTGTCTGTGATGGAACTCAAAAACGGCTCAAGCTAGAAAGCTAAATTTTTTAGTGATGATAGAGGACATGTTGCCATGTTGCAACATGGTCAGGATATTTTCCGGAAGTGACTAGTATGGAAGCTCGGTAGGGGTCAAAATTTAGGACACGTTTTATGCGTGATTTTTTGAGACATTTTGCATAATATCTTTTAAAATATAATTAATTTGTTAAAACATACTGAACAACATTTGTGCAAAATATAAAGATCTTTAATATGACATCAAGAAAAATGTGCTGACTCATCAAATTAAGGGCTGAAAGGGGCCAACAGTTTTTACTCAATATCTCCTTCAAAGTCAATATTTTGTTATACATTACTGAAGCAGAAATGTTAAGCTTAACAATGTACAACTATATATTATGATTTTCATGTCGTATGGTACATAATTAGGGGCCACAAGGGGCCAGAATACTAAATCTTTGACGCTTTATATCTCGAAAGTAAGAAAAATTTTGATAAGTAGTATTGAACAAAAGATGTTCAAAATCATGTTTTGAACAATATGCAACCTTTTATTTTTCGCTAAACGTCCCCATTAAGGAGTTGAAGGGTTGGCCCCTAAATATTTCTTATGCAAATAACTCGAAAAACAAAAAAGAATCTCTGAATAGTTGTTGAACAAAAAGTGTTCAAAATCCAAGAAACTTTAAGATGAAATCAAGAAAAAGGGGCTGGGCGCTCAAATTAGGGGCCAAGAGGGGCCAGAAGGCTTCAATGAATAACTCTTTATGGGTTAATATTTTGTAATACATTACTGAAGCAAAGATGTTTATCTCAACCATTTACAACTATATATTATGATTTTTATGTCGTATGGTACATAATTAGGGGCCATAAGGGGCCAGAATATTAAATCTTTGACGCTTTATATCTCGAAAGTGAGAAATATTTTGAAAAGTAACATAAAACAAAAGATGTTCGAATTCATGTTCTGAATAATATGCAACCTTTCATTTTTCGCTAAACGTCCGCATTAGGGAGTTGAAGGGTTGGCCCCTAAATATTTCTTATGCAAATAACTCGAAAACGAAAAAGAATCTCTGAATAGTTGTTGAACAAAAAGTGTTCAAAATCCAAGGAGCTTTAAGATGAAATCAAGGAAAAGGGGCTGGGCGCTCAAATTAGGGGCCAAGAGGGGCCAGAAGTCTTCAATGAATAACTCTTTATGGGTTGATATTTTGTAATACATTACTGAAGCACAGATGTTTATCTCAACCATTTACAACTATATATTATGAATTTTATGTCGTATGGTACATAATTAGGGGCCACAAGGGGCCAGAATACTAAATCTTTGATGCTTTATATCTCGAAAGTAAGAAATATTTTGATAAGTAATATTGAACAAAAGATGTTCAAAATCATGTTCTGAACAATATGCAACCTTTCATTTTTCGCTAAACGTCCCCATTAAGGAGTTGAAGGGTTGGCCCCTAAATATTTCTTTTGCAAATAACTCGAAAACGAAAAAGAATCTCTGAATAGCTGTTGAACAAAAAGTGTTCAAAATCCAAGGAGCTTTAAGATGAAATCAAGAAAAAGGGGCTGGGAATTCAAATTAGGGGCCAAGAGGGGCTAAAAGTCTTTAATCGATAACTCTTTATCAGTTAATATTTTGTAATACATTACTGAAGCAAAGATGTTTATCTCAACCATTTACAACTATATATTTTGATTTTAATGTCGTATGGTACATAATTAGGGGCCACAAGGGGCCAGAATACTAAATCTTTGATGCTTTATATCTGGAAAGTAAGAAATATTTTGATAAGTAATATTGAACAAAAGATGTTCAGAATAATGTTCTGAACAATATGCAACCTTTCATTTTTTTCTAAGCGTCCCCATTAAGGAGTTGAAGGGTTGGCCCCTAAATATTTCTTATGCAAATAACTCGAAAACGAAAATGAATCTCTGAATAGTTGTTGAACAAAAAGTGATCGAAATCCTTAAAGCTTTAAGATAATATGAATAAGAAGGGCTGATTCCTAAAATTAGGGGCCGTGAGGGGCCAATAGCGGATTTTTTAAGTCTTCAATGTTCAATGTCTTTTTACACATTATGGAAAATCATTATTTTAGAATGAAAATTTCAATCAAAATCTTATCTCATCTCATCAATAATTGGACGGAAGACCCACTCGTTGCTCGCAACGAGATCGTATCTAGTTATTATTATTATTCTTATTTTTCTGACTTTCTAATTTTGTGCACGCGATTTCTCGAAAACTACTGGATGAAATGACATGAATTTTTCAGAAAAGATGTGTCGTAACATGAATTTATAATATCTGAGAGAAAATTTGGAAACTCACTTCCGGTGCCAAGTTACGGACAATTTTCTGAAATTAAAATGACATTTGTCCACGATTGAACTCGAAAACGGTAAAAGATTTCAACATGAAACTTTCAAGGATTAAAGATCGTGATATATACCATCCAGGACGCGACTCTTCGTTCGTCGTCGGTACTTCCTGTCGTTAGGAGAAGCAAATTAAAAAAATCGCATTTTGTAACTTTTTTGTTTTTCAATATTTTTTATAAATTTTTGGAATGATAATAGAGACTCTTTGATTGATGCTTACTATGTAAGTTGTTTGGATATTGGTTTGTCTGAACTCTATATATTAACATTTGAAAATCTGAAGCGGGAACAAGATGGCGGCTGTCTCTGTCAACTCCACCATTTCGCGAGTAGGGGTTTATGGAGGCAGCTGAGCGTTTGATTAAACGATTCTGACATAAGGATACATGAAATGTAAAAAAACTACTTCGACTCTAACGTAGTAGTGAAATGGTTGGAGGAGTTACCTCCCGTTACTTGTTTATATTATAATAGATAATCAATGTAAATATTGTAATTAATTGGTCAATTGACAAAAGAATTATACAAGTTTTATTGATAAATGATGTTCTGTTAGAAAATAATAATAGTGTTGCCAAAAGAAAGGCATTCTGTAGTATTTTATCAATATGATATCTGATAACTTATGATCATTGATTAAGTTGAGGTACAAGAGGGCAGTACAGCCAATTGGCTTGTGTCTTCACTTTGGTACAGAAACCAATTAGTGTATCAATCTAATGGAATTGTGCAAAGTTGCCGTAGTCAGTGACTAGTTTAAGTATAGCTTTGTGACGTTACCTATATGTTTGTGATTAGGACAGAGAAGCTCTTACAAAGTTAAATACTGTGTAAGTATATTGTAGCTACTTGGCTAGAGTTATATAGGCAACTTGGTAAGCAGTAAGACACCAGGCAGGTGTTAAAGGCTAAATCGAGAGGCACCAAGCAGGTGGCTGTTGACTTATATAGTCAGTTGTATGGTGAGGCAATTGTCATATGGCACCAGGCAGGTGCCGGCATTAACTGAAGATATATAAGTGTACAAAGCACTTAGGTCACTTGATTTAAAGACACCAGGCAGGTGTCATATTATTATCTGTAAATATTGCATTCAATCATATCTCCAGTAAAACTCGGTAATCCGAGCACGGACCTACTGACCGCTCAGGTCCGACAAGTTACAGTAGTACCGGTAAGTTGCAATTGAGTGTCAATCTTAAAACTTAACTTCCGTTTCACTGCTTTAGTGTTACTGGGCTAGATACAATATGTAATGTGTATAATGTGTTACATATACTTTCTTAACGTCGAAATAAAATAAAGGCGCTAAGAATGTTTTATTTTTAAAATTTAATTGAAGCTATCATACCTATTTAATAGATCAGTCTAAAGAAAAGGCGCGAATATTTACTTGTGGCGTTTGGCGCGAAATTATGAATGTTTTTAGCTCTACTGGTCAGAGACCAGAAGAGCTTATGCTATGGTAATGCGTCCGTCGTCCGTCCGTCTAGCTGTCTGTCTGTCTGTCTGTCTGTCCGTCTGTCTGTCTGTAAACAAATTTTCTCCTCCTACAGTTTTGGTCTGATTTCAATATAACTTGGCACACAAGTAGACTACACTAAGGTACATAATTCTGTGTATACGGTGAACGGTGTTGCCGTGGTTACTAAAAATAGAAATTTCTGTAAAATTCTTTCAAAATGCTACTCCTCCTACAGTTTTGGTCTGATTTCAATATAACTTGGAACACAAGTAGACTACACTAAAGTACATAATTCTGTGTATCGGTTTTTGATTTCGATGAACGGTGTTGCCGTGGTTACTAAAAATAGAAATTTCTGTAAAATTCTTTCAAAATGCTACTCCTCCTACAGTTTTGGTCTGATTTCAATATAACTTGGCACACAAGTAGACTACAATAAGGTACATAGTTCTGTGTATTGGTTTTTTACTTCAATGAACGGTGTTGCCACAGTTACTAAAAATAGAAATTTCTGTAATATACTCTCAAAATGCTACTCCAAATACAGTTTTAGTCTGATTATAATATAATGTGGCATGCAAGTAGACTACACTAAAAACATAATGAGACTTAATTAAGGATCATTATCCTATTTATTGCTGTTGTAAAGTTTCAATTCCCAACTGCTTAAGTACTTTTCTCTTCCTTTGCTATATAATAAGTACAAACCAGTAGAGCTTCAGTCTCGACAGAGACTTCTGGTTTATAATTCTTAGACAGGTGAACTGTTGCAAAAGTATACACAAGTATGTTTAGAGCAGTACTCCCTATAGCTTAATGGTTAGCGCGTTGAGGATAAAAAAGTAAAAAAAAAAAGCGACATGGGTTCAATCCTCCTTGTGACCAAAATTTTGAATCTCTTTTCAGCTCGATTTTACGTGGGTTTCTTTTCCTAAAACGGACGGAAGACCTCTCGTTGCTCGCAACGAGATCGTATCTAGTTATGTCGCCCCGAACGAAGTCGGGGACGACATATTGATATTGTACGCATGTTTTTTTTATCCAGGCTGTTTCTCGGAGACGGCTGGGACAATCTTCCTGAAACTTTCCTTCAAGGACGATCACTGGTTGTAGTTGTGCAGTGAGGTCGTTCAGTTCCAATATGTCTACCGTTGCCATGGAAACCTGTAAAAAGCGACAAATTTTGTCCGAGAGTGTTCTCTCTGGTCCCTTAAACGTTCGTCATGAAACTTTTCTTATTTTAATGATTAGTATCTGTAGTTCTGCAACTCGTATTTAAAATTTTCATATAATCGATTATTGCCATGGAAACCAGGTGAAAGTTAAAATTCTTTAATTTCGATTTTCTCAATAACTACTCAGGCAATCGTTTTGAAACTTTCAATGTTTATTCCTTGCAATGTGTCAAAGTGATTTCTACTTTCAAAATAATTGTAATGAGTCGCTCACGGTTGCCATAGAAACGAAACAGAAAAAAAGATTCAGATGTACACATGTGTTCTCCAAGGTCTAGGTCAAAGGGTCAAAGTTCGTCGTATCCAATAAAAGTTCTTTTCACAAGGATTACCTATTTGAAATACGAAAGCCCTAGTACTTACCGTTCAAACGTTATGGCTATTTACTATGTTCAAGACGCCCCCCCCCCCCTCTTTTTATGAAGCACACAGCCAAGTAGAATACACAGATATAACATATACAACTTACAAGTAACTTTTTAAAATCTTCATTCATAAAATTCAGTTCCCGTCATGTGATATTTTGCCATCATTCATTCTCCTTCTGTTTTGTCTCTTGAATTTATAAATATTTTATTTTATCTATATAAAAAAAAATAACGATTGTCAGCTGCATTTATTATCATTTCGCGTTTTCTTGTATATCTATCACTTGTATATTATTCATTTCATTAGATAGTGCAAGTATAAATTAAAAAATTGGTACGTCATTTCCATAGTTTTTATTCATTCATAAATTCTTTGATCCGCTCCTGATGGTTCGCAAAGCCTTGATCACCACTGTATACAAAACATTCATCTCGCCGAAAATGTTCATGATTCCGCTAAACTGAGAAAGTTCACACATGATTTATTATCTCATAACACACATCAGCTCTCTGCAATGCAGAAATGCTCGAATTGATGGTGGCATGTCAGATTCGTTTTTCGGTAGAACCTCTAAAATGAAAGTGAAAGAGGGAAATTTCAGAGTTCTCACTGGCGTTACAATACACAAAATAATTCGGCTGATCTTCTTCATAAATTACATTTCCCAAGCTTTTATCATAGGAAAGATACTGCCAATTAACAAGTATGAGGCTCAGTTCAGTACATCTGCCAGATTTCTTTTATGCAAGTCTGCAAATTGAGGAACTTGTAATTTTCCTGCACTACTTTCTTCTCCTACCGATTCTAAAAATAATGAGTGGGATGTACCGAATTAAGGTCTTCCGTTTCCAATGGAAAGGACTGATATAACTCAATGGTTGTTCAAACTTAGCTTATGGACTTTTGTTTTAGTGATGATAAAAATGAAAGTCTTGTCTAATACGGGGCGACATATGCTATTGCTTGCAATAGCAGACTTTCTAGTTATTATTATTATTCTTTTTTCTTCTTATTTCTTCTCCGGTACTTTTTTGTCCGGAAGTGTTCTCAGAAACTGTTCACCAAACTAAGTTAAAACCTTTTTAGGGTTAGTAGGCATGTTGTGTAGATGTGCCGAACGAAGGTCATTTTGCGTGCATTCGCATGCACGTGCGGGCGCGTGCAATGAGTAAAATGACTGATATATTTAATATGGTTGTAACTTTTATATTTTTTGATAAAATGTTTTGAAACTCATTATATAAAGATATATAAGTTGTGTAGATAAGATGACATGGTCAAATTTGCATGAACTCACGCGCATGCACGTGCGCTTTGCTCTGATTGGCTGAAACAGAAATCTTAATATCTTTTTTGTTTTATGATGAAATGCTTTGAAATTTATAACATAGACATGCATTAGGATGTACTACAATATGATATATAAAATTTTTCATGAAATCACGCGCATGCACGTGCGCTGCGATCTGATTGGCTGAAACTTTAAATGAGTATAACTCCCTTGGTTTTCAACCAAACAGGATGGGATTTAGAACATAGATAGACATAAAGGACTCCTACAGGATGGTATGGTCAACATTCACATGCATGCACGTGCGCTTTGCTCTGATTGGCTGAAACAAAAATCTCAATATCTTTTCTGTTTTTTTACAAAATGCTTTGAAATTTAAAACATATGCATACTTTAAGATGTCCTACAATATGATATATAATAATTGTCATGAAAATACGCGCATGCACGTGCGCTGCAATCTGATTGGCTTAAACTTTAAATGGCTATAACTCCCTTGTTTTTCAACCAAACAGGATGGGATTAAGAATATAGACAGACATAATGGACACCTACAAGAAGGTATGGTCATCATGCACGTGCGTGCACGTGCAAATGAGTAAAATAATGTAGACAAGATGATATCGTCATCACGCTCATGCAATCACATGCGCACGCCTGCATTGCTTGGTATACTTTTGGGAAAACGTTGTTTACGTCTTAAATGCATAGATTTTGCCTTCTTTAATGAAACTTACAGGGAATATGGCACGGGAAGGGAGTTGGGGAGCGTTTGGGGAACATCTGTAACGGTTCCCGTTACAATTAGCACTAGTTAAATTTGCAAACAAATTTTGATTTAGTAAGAAGAACATTATGCAAGATAATTTTTTTAACTTTAAATTTCATTCAATTTACGGTATTTTGAGATGTTCCAACATCCTACAATGTATTATTTATTTGTATTCTCTTTTTTACCTGAAGTAATAATGTCTTTTTAGGTTTTACTTTGTTATGTTTTTCAAAAATGACGTCATTCGGATGGTGTATTCGGTTCCTATTCGGCTGCTTTCATCATCCTGTCTTGTTCCGGAGCAAGCCTTGAAGAAAGTCAGACCATTTAATGAAATCCCGGGTCCTTCTGGTCGTTACAACATGCCTTTCATTGGACAAGTCTTTCACTATGTGCCTTTTGGTAAATTTTGCTTTTCATCAAATTCAAACATGATAAGAAATTAACGTTTAATTAGGGGAAAGGGGTGTTCCTAATCAAACAAATAAATTCCCATCGTATTCAATATGTTTTCTTCTGTGTTTTAGGTCAGTATTTACCCAGCACTTTCACGGATTTTCTGTGTGATCTGCGCTGTCAATATGGACCAATTGTCCGCCAGAGGGCAGGCATGCATTGGATGGTCTTCCTGTTCAATCCTGACGACATACAGCACATTATGTTTCATTATGAAAAATATCCCCTCCGACCAACGTCTCATTTAATGTATTCATACGCCAAACGAAATAATATTCCATTAAGTATGGCATTTCAGTAAGTATGCCGGCATTATACTCTGCACGATAATGTTCTTTGTAATCTATTAGTTTTGGAATTCTTTATAATGAATTTAAGCGAAATATTTTGGATGGAAATTTGTCTGTGTGGTTTTTTTTTTTTTTTTTTTTTTTTGGTTATTGACATGTACAATTTCCACATTTTTATTTTCTTTCAAAAACAATTTAAGTTAAAGCCGATTAAGATTTTACTACTCCGTCTTCAGATCTATATCTGACGTACACCTGATGGCGGAATGGTTAAAACCAGAAAACTCTAGAAAATGTACATTTTCTTTTTCTTATTATTTTTACAGTGTGACATTAACTATTTACTACTTTTGATGAAATATGGAGATACCGAAAAGTATTCCTGTTCAAAGTACATTTTAACAATACACATAGGGAGCGGGGCGAACACGGACCTCTAAAACATCCGGAGTGTTGACAGGTACCATGAAGAAGTGAACATCCCCTTCTGGTCGTTCACATTTGCTATTTGTTCCTTGTCATGATCGGGAAAAAATGGGGAAAATGTAGAACATTTTAGGTGTAAGTAATGGCCAAACAATCAGTATTTAAATATGTCAGTCAGCATATGACTAATTGAAAATTTTCACTTGCTGACAAAGTCATTTAATCGACCATGAAACTAAACAGGAGACCGTTAATATTCTTGTTTCTTCAACTTGCATTGCATGCTCTTGTGTATCGAATCAACTGAGAGACATAAAACCTATATGCAGGTGAAAAGGGTAATTTCTTACATATTAAGTAAGGGAAGTTGACGATTGAAAAGTTGAGGTCATCACGTTTTTTCACAAAGCTTGGTTGATAGATTAACATAAACTTCCTTTTATAATACCCCAATATCAAGCAGATGTATCGGACTCTGTGATATCTTTCATTTTAAGCTCACTAGGATTTATCAAGTTCAAATATTGATTGACGTAACTATCGTTCATTGATAATATGTTGTTGATCTATCGAAATGTCGGGTTGAAGGTGACAGCAAATGTTTTGTTTTGTTTTTTCTCATGTAATTTTTTAAATTAAACCATGCTTCATTTGAATACACAAATAGGTCTAATAATAACAGGCAATTGGTATCCTTGAAAATTCCGATTGATCTCAAAAGTCTAATTATGATATAAATCAAAAGCCCACCTGTGTTATACAGCTAGTGTAGCTTGGTACATTTCATTTGAATCTCTTTCTTGATTGACAAGCTTTGGTTCCTTAACACCTACTTCTGTGTTGTGTGTGATGGAACCTTATCCTCAAACATCTTTTTAATATCAATTTCAGAGTACTCATTTATATAATCAGAATGATTCTGTTAGTAAATATGACCAATGACAAGGTTAACACTGATAGTAAAATTGGAAGGTTTATTCTTATTGGAAAAATAGCTGTCTATGAGGTCAAAAACTTTATAATAAAATCAATTGCTGAACCACGAGACCTTTGATACAAAGACCTTGTCAAAAAATACAAATTATCATTAAGTAAAATACTGAATTACTTTTACATACTGATTGTTAGTCCATTCCTTACATGCCGATACGATATATCCTGTTGAGCTTGAGATAAAAGATACCACAGAGTCTGACACATCTGTTTCATATATGGACATAAAATGAAGACTTTAATTCTTCAATTTTCAACTTCCTTTACGTATGCAGCAATATGCATTCATCACCTGCATACGGAGTTTATATCTCTACGTTGATTCGATACGTAAGAGCATGTTCTGCGTATTTACAATTTCTAAAACGAGGTAAATTGTTGAAAGGCAAGTTGATGAAACAAGAATATTAGCAGTCTCTTTTAAAGTCTCTTTTAAAGTCATCAGTTCGTAAGTTTTATGGTCGATACAATGACCTTGTCAGCAAAAACAATTTTTCATTGAGTCAAATGTAGACTGACGTTTTTCATACTAATTGTTAGGCTTTTATTTACTATCACACTAAAATGTCGACGGATTTTTTTTTTTTCGTCAATCCCCGATCTAGACAAGGAGCACACGGTGGATGTGACCGGTCGGCAGGGAATGCTTACTCCTCCATGCGTCATGACACTCCTCTGATGTTATGGAGGTCCGTGTTTGCTCTGCTCCTATTTTGTAGCGTTTAACGGACTTTTGAGCTCGAATACTCTTCGTTATCCCCAAATACTTCAAGGAGTGTAACATTAAATATGTGTATATTAAAAGGAACAAAGAGAAGTGGGTCGCAGCACGTAAACCCATTCAAGAAGTAATCCTAAAACCTTGTGTTGTTTCCAAATACTTCAGTGAGTTTACAGACATAGTGGATGACTTTCTGATGCGTAGAATTGGGAGGGACAATCGGATTTCTGATGTTCTGGAGGAACTCACGCGACTCACAATGGAAAGTAGGCATACAGTCGTCTTTTTGTTTCATTTTAATTTTTCAATTAAATACAGAGAAAAATCACGCAAAAAAGTGGAATAGATCATACTGACGTTTTTTAAAATGATTTACAATTCCACCCTTTTTGCAGATTCTGGGATTTTGTGTTTCAACAGACGCCTTGGTAGTTTTTCCCTTGATCAACAAGAACTTCTTTCAAACATTAAAGATGTGCACGCTTACTTGGGCCAATCGTTTGACATTTTTCCGTGGTACCGCCTGTTTCCAACTAATTTCTATTTAGATTTTGAAAAAGCCTATGATACAGTTCGAAACACGGTATATTTAGTTTTACAGAATAAGACAAGTTATCTCTCTTTCCTTTAGTGGAATAAGTCTACAAAACGACCAATCATTCTCGCTATGGCATATTTTATCCACAGATAGACACGAGAAAGCCTTCATGGGTGTCTAGAGACAATCAACTTCAAACGGAGGATGCTCTCCACAGGCCTGAACAATGTCACGTTCTTGGAGAAGTTACTATTGGATAATAGAATGTCACATGACAGTGTGGAGAGCGCCATAACGGATATGTTTATTGCTGGGACGGACGCGGTGAGAATTACCTTAAATTCAGCTTAAATATTACTTTACACAGATATATATTTGATTGATTATATATTGTTTTGCGTTCCTTTCCGAAAATTTTCTCTCTTATAGAGAAGTCATCAAATAGCACTGAAAGCCTCCAATTCAGACTTTTACTCGGTACTCAGAGCCATTGAGCAGTGATGATTCTTCATCGTATCAACGTCTATCGTAACACGGGTTCCTTTATTTTTGAAGGTCTCGTCCGAATGACCCGCAACTTTCACTTCAAAGTTATAAGCGCTTGGCAAGGAAATAAATGCTGCCTCTTTCTCATCGACCTGGGTCAGTCACGGCTGTGATTCGAACACAGACCTCCACTCACGGAGCGTTTTAATGACTGGGATAACCTGACGATAAAATTTATCGAGAAGATATCAAGATGTTCAATTCAAATGTGAATTATTGTGCAGTATTTAATTCAAAATTTGTTTGAAACTATTATTATTAATTTGTATGCGACATAAATGAAGATAACGAACAGTATTTATGCTCAAAGTCAATAAAAAAAATACACATCAGGAGCAGAGCAAACACGGATCTCCAAAGCATCAGGTGTGTGATCTGATGCCATAGAGGAGTGAGCATCCCTGCCGACCGCTTACACCCGCAAAATGCTCCTTGTCCTGATCGGTAAATAAAGTAAAAAATACGTCGACACTCATTGTGTAAATAAGGTCCAAACAAGTAGCATGAAGAAGGCCAGTCAGCATTTGACAATGACAGATTTTATTTGATGACAAGATTGTATCGACCATAGAACTTACCAAATTATGACTTTAAATGAGACTGTTGATATTATTGCTTCATCAAGTTGTTTGTAAATAATGTACCTTGTTTAAGAAAATTCATGCATAATGTATGCTCTTACGTATCGAATCAGCTGAGAGATATTAACCCCATATGCAGTTGATAAGAATATGTTACTACATACATTGTAAGTAAGGGTAGTTGACGACTGAAGTTAAAAGGCATCATGTTCATCAGAAGGCTTGGTTGTTGGGTTATCATTTATTCCAAGCTAATTCCAAGATTTCTCGTATGGACATATAGAAATAACTATTATTTATTGACAGTACATTGTCGATATATCTACATTTCGAAGGCCATAGCAAGTGTTTTCTTCTTATGTATAAGACTTTGAATAAATTCTTCTTCATATGAATACAAAAATAGGTCTGCTAATCAGGGGTCCAATGTTTTTAAGTTGCACCTGCATTCTACATTTTTGATTCCATATAAGTCACTTCTTTTGATCTTGAATACTGTTCATTATCTCCATGTTTCATTCCAGACAGCCAACGCCTTGTCATTTGTCCTGTATCATTTAGCGAAGAATCCCTTGGTGCAGGACCGACTCTGTGAAGAGATAACGCGCTGCTGTACACAGGACCTGATCTGTGAATCCTCTTTTGCTGACATGCCTTATCTAAAGGCTTGTATTAAAGAATCTCTCCGGTAATTCATTTTGCACTGTACATTTAAAACTGTACTTGTTAAATTAAATTTTTACTGTGTCGCACGCATAAAATTTGAATTGTTACTGTGTCGGAAGCATCAAAGTAAAACAGCTCATGGAGAACCCTGAAATAATTACACATTGAATCTTCTTTCTTGTTATGAATATTTTTTTGATTAAAATATTGCAGCCTTGTTCCTCCTTTGAGAGATGGCGTGCGTCGACACGTGGAAAAAGACACAGTGGTTGCAGGGTTCCATATTCCTAAAGGAGTAAGTTACTTATAAGATACTAAAGGGTATCACTGTGCGTTCAGAATTATATATATTCTCTTGTTTTACACCAGCTTGGGTTACGTAGTTTTTTTTCTAAAACAAATTATAACCTTACCTTGAGAAGCGGTAGCGATTCGTAACATAGATTGGTAGATCACAGGCAGATTTATTTTAATGATATTGCGATGCTTCTTTGAAGACAACGTTGGTGTTTTGCAATAGCGTCATATCCTCTGACGAGAACTACTTCCCGGAAGCGCATAAATACAAACCTGAGCGGTGGCTGCGGAATTCGCCCCTACGCAGTAGCATCCATCCCTTTGCAGTTCTCCCATATGGTTTTGGTCGGAGAAACTGCATTGGACAAAGATTTGCTGAACTTCAAATGCGCATATTTATTGTAAAGGTATAACAAACTTGAAATGTGTAAAGGTATTCTTTATAAACTGTTCGGATGTACCACGTTGACGTATGATGTACATTTATTTTAGAATCTGTCATTTAAATTTTTATTCAACTGTGCGAAAGTTTGTTAGAGTTGAATACTGAAGTACTTTGCTGGAATGGCATACATAATTTACTTCATATACCACTACCTACTGGTTTGGATGAAAAGTTTTTTAGGAAAAATATATGCTTTTTGTTCCTTTCACTTCGGATGTCATGGAATTTTGACAAATGAAAAATTCTATTATACTTATTTATATTAACTTTCAATTTTTCTTAATTTTCATATCAATTTTCAATTTAGTGATCTGTCCTGTTATGTTCTGTTTTAGCTACTTCAGGAATTTTCAGTAAGTCTTGCTGAGAAAGACGAGCACCTGCCATACATATACACGATATTTGCTGCACCTTCAAAAAAGTTCTCTTTACAACTAGAGAGGAGAATTGAGAAACAAGACGATACCAGATGCGTTGCATAGGGGTAAAAAAAAAAAGAGAAAGCAAAGATGTGTTTTGAATAGTTGTTTCATTACAATGAAGATAAAAACTAAGCCCTTTCTGAGCAAAATTTCCTAGGGAGAGAATTGCATTCATATGTTGTTCGATTTTCTGCATGTCAAAAAAATTAAAATTCATTATAAGTAATAATAACGGTTAATCTGGGACAATAATGAGTGCCAGATTACATCCTGGTACAGTATCTAGTTCTGTCCCAGATGAAATGCATGTCATTATTATTCTTAGCAATGAACAATTAATCTACATAAATGTGCATCCAAAAATGTACGTAAACATCAGTCTTCAATGATAATGTCAACTATGGATATTTTTTCAAATGACAGAAAAAATGTTCATTTTTATTACTTTTATTTGGCAATATTTTTGTTTCTCGGGTGATACAAAAAACCTAGACAGTATGATAATTTGCATAAACCACTTATACTAGAATAAGTACTAATAAAGACTCTTTAAAATCTAATACATAAGTATGTAGATAAAATAAAAACATTTTTCCTGTAATTGTATTTTATGATAGCAATAAACAAATTCGATGATCGCAGGGTATGAAACTATATAATAAACCAGTAGTCAAAATGTAAAAGTAAAAATCGTTGCCTATGCAGTGTACATAACATTACGCCCCTGGAACACATTCGGTCTCGCTATATAAAGGTGGACAAACTTCTTGTCGTCCAGATTGATTTATTGTTATGTGGACAGTAATGATGCGACAAGTTTCTCTTTTTAACTTGTTTTACATCTATCATCTAAATAAAACCCCTCACCAAGCAGTCTATTTACTGCTAAGCATTAATCCACGGATTATTGGATTTGACTAGATAGCTTTTCCTGCCGATTGATTTCCACACAAGAAGGCTATACTAACATCAAACCCCTTCATAATTTATAAAGATTTTCAATTCAGAACCGCAGTAGGGAGTTCTTTTTAATATTCTTTTATAAACTCGTCAATTCACAAACATTCATTTTACCCTTGTCGCTTTGCATTAGACTTCAATAACTCGATTCTTCAGCATTTGTAATTTTACAAACCAGCGGTACAGACCCTAAATTCATGTCATTCAAGCGTTTGTAATTTGTGTAAAATATCATTCAAGAAAAAAGAGCTTATAAGAAAGCGACTGGGCGCTGTCGTCATCTTTGTACGGTATATTTTCGTTCACGGCACGAGACGTCTGGGACTGTAACAGCGGTGAGGTAGATTGTTGGCAGCCAGGAAACAAGGAGTCCTAATGCTATCTATGTCTGTAATATTGTCAGATATATTCTCAGGGTATATTTAATAATGAGATCCTTTTTGTTTGTAAATGTTTAAAGCAAAATGAGCTGCATTTTTGAAAAGAAATACTTTGCTGTTAAAATGTGTTATTATGATTAATTTGTATGTTATTTAAACCCTTAAGATTAATAAAACCAAAATAAAATACTATAATTGTTTTAGAAGAAATATTTCAGTATAATTGAATATAAAGCATTATATAAGAAATTAATATTGTACAGGACGACAATAGTGTAATTTTGCTTCAATTAAAGCTTACTAAAATTTCTTACATCACAAATATGAACAACAGAATGTTAATTACAAAATTTTCCCAAGTCAAACTTGCAGCTCATATTGCTATAAGCATACGTAATTAAGCTACATTGTATATACATGTATATTTATAAAGTGTTGCATGTGATATGTACAAAGTTATGTATATTACAAGTACAGTATGTTTCAATAATGTCAAATGGTTAATTTACAAATCTCGAAATATATTTTTATGCGTGTACTCTTCTTTGAATTGGTTTTACAGGTGAATAAAAGACACGTCTACTTTAATGTCATCTAGAAAACATTTTGTACTACTAGTATTACAACTAATTGTAAGAGCAAAACGAGTTAATATTATAAATTTATCAAATCAAACAAGTGAAGTATTCTTGTACATGTAGAAGACTTTATACTTGTATCCATCAGTCATTATGAATTACGAAAAAAATAAAATCATTTTTCTTTTGTTGCTTTTTAGTTACTCTTTCATCGTTTGCCTAATAGAATTTTTCACATTTGAGGTTTATAGAAACAATTTTATGATATTTAAATCACCTTCTATGGCTTCTTTTCAAAGCAACGATATCAATTAATTCTACCTTTCATCAGTGATATATATACGACTTTCTCTTTCATTGGACATCACTTCTTCTTTAAGCCTTATTAACACACACTGAGTGCTTACAAATGACGTGGAATACACCGGCGCCAGGACACGGACAAGAGCGCGCCTTCCAAGTCAGAAATGTTTTCCCTTTCATTATTTAACATTGTCTGCCTTGTAGGGAACTTGGTAGGATAATCTAGAGATCAGAGGAATGCGGTAAAAAGGTCCTCTGTAACACAATCACGGATGACTGTTACAACCCCTGCACATTAAGGTAGATGTCTGTCACTTTGGGTGTTCTTCTGTGCACCCAGAAATCAACTTCACACAAACATCTCCTTTTAAAAAGTTTTGCATCATTTTTTTCAATTTAACAAATTTTAGGGCATGCCAAAGACATCTGTATCAAAAATAAAACCGATCATGATACGTTGTCCTGGTAAAGTCTTTCTTCTCTATTTTACAAATTGACAAAAATATCTTTGCTAATCTACATTTTTTGTGTTGTTTCTGAATGAAAATGGTTTTTAAAAAAGTTAAGTGTTTGCCTTTCAATCTTAGACGTAATTGCTCCGGAATGGCGGTTCAATACAAGTAATGCAATTCTATAGTAAAGGACCCTTAAAATTCATATAGTACGTAATCATATCGCATCCTAACTAGTACAGTGTAGTTGCAGTTTTTTCTGTGTTGCAAGAGCATGAAAAATGAGTTATTTGCCTTCAAAAAAAGACTTCCATCTGTTGCTGATTGAGACATCTAATCATGTAACCATCCCATCACACTAGTCATAGAAATCAAGCGTCGCTTGTCTTCAGATGACGATGTCCTGCAAACTTTCAAACGGTTTTATGGCGTCTTCATTTGTAAGGCACAGCAGGTTTGGGACAAAATGTAATAACGCTAAGCAAAATGCTATCAGCCGAGATTTGGCGGAACCACTCACGCGCAATCTACCGTCATGTAATACGACATTTCAGAACTTGCACATCCGTGAAGAAATTAATATATGTTTCACAAGATTTGTTGTGAAGAAAAGGGAGATTACTCTCGCCATTTGTAAGAACAAACTCTAATTCTATTTACACTGCAAACTTAAAGGGTCAATCAACGTTTATCGAAAGGCATTTTCAGCTAGTATGGTTACCCCACCAAGAATTTGGCAAAAGATGGGTCTCTTTGCATACGTACTTGTGATTTCAACTATCTTAACACAGAATAAAAGTTACCTAAAATATGCCGCAAATGTAGCAAAGCGAAACTATTCGGGTTTAGAAAAGAAGCGATAATAAAAGTCCAACAAATAACACAAAGTATCACTTAGCATTAATTGAAACGTAAAAATAGCTATTCCGTGATAATTGTTTTTGGCAAGCACTATGTATTTTGAACATAGATTCGCAACACAGCCAGTGTCCACCAAGCATTTTGATTGTATACAAGACGTCAAGAAGGCGGTTGTACCATACTGATTTAGAAGTCACATAATGTTAGCAGAATTTTATATAATACTGTAATAAAAAGTCACGTGATGTTAACAGGATGTTACATACTGTTATAGAATTCACGTGATGTTAACAGGATGTTGCATACTGTTATATAGGAGTCATATTATTAATAGTGTTAGGAGGATGTTATATATTGTTTTAGGTAGCGCATGATGTAAACAGAATATGACATAATGTTATACAGGAGTTGCATTATGTTACACTTCGTAAACTACAGTGAAAATTAAAAAATTATCACATTTGGTAAATTTCATAATGTAAATTGACTTCGACTTTTCAGTCGTTCACTTCCCTTACTTATGCAGCAATATACTCTTATTACCAGTATATGGGGCTTATAATTTTTTTTCTTAGTGAGTAGGGGATGCTCACCCCTCTATGGCACCTGATATCACCTCTGATGTTTTAGAGGTCCGTGTTTGCTCTGCTCCTATATTTTATTGTTTTATGGTCTTTGATATTGGATACTGTGCGTTATCTCAATGTCCTTCATTGATTTATGTACGATCAATATCTAAAACAAGGTAAGTTATTGACAAACAAGTTGATGAAACAAAAATAATAATAACCTTGCCAGCAAGTGCAATTTACAAGTATTACAGTTCAAATGATGACGTTTTTTAAAGGAATCACTGTCTAGTTTGTGTATGCCAGGGCATCAACAAGAGTTGAAAACGTGGAATCATTTGCATAACGGATCTAAAGGATCAAAAAATCTAGAAAGTGATTCCATTTATATTTAAAATTAAATATAAGATAAAATTTTAAAAGATGCTGACTTATCGATAGATTTAAAATACACGAGGCCTCACACGTCAATTTCAATAGTCCCTGTCCACTGCCGTCAGACTCAAAGACTAAGAAATGAAATGCATATTAGGCTCCTGACCTTTTACACGTACATGGCTAAATTTACATTCAGGTTTAATTATCAAGAAATCAACTTACCTACCTTTCAAAGAGATATCACAGGGAATCAGAAATGTTATATTCATAATCATTGTTAGGTCATTATTTACCAATAAATTCTCCAGGTATTGTTTCGTGATTTCCCAGTCATGACATATAGCACATGGCGGATTGTGTTTACTCCCTCGTGGCACCTGATCTCACCTCTACTGTTTTGGAGGTCTATCTTTGCTCTGCTCCTGGATTGTTTTCAATTTGTTTAAATGGACTTAAGAACTTGAAAACAGTTCATTACCTCCATATTTATCATAATATATATCGACAATGTTTTATGAATAAAAAATGTTCATTCAATTTATCCTTGATTAAATATATCCCAATGAATTCAAAATAAAAGACACGATAGAGTCTTCAACATGTGTTGCATTTATGACAGTTTTACTAGTCAGACCCATTGATGAAAAACTAATAATAATTATATTTAGTGATAACGTAGTATTTTCTATCATTTTCTCCATTATTTAAGCTATATTACTTGTATCTCAAGCTGTTTATGTTTCCCAGTCTATCGATATACAAGAGCATGGTCTGCAGACGATCAATTTGTAAACAGACTGCTAACAAAATAGTTGATTTTACATGCAAAGTCGTTTAATGTTAAATGGAGAGGGGCATTCTTTGCTTACACCTGTTCTTAGGTCAATTATTTAAATAAAATGTTAAGTAAACGTCTTACTTTTTGTGCAGTATCCCCGATTGAGATAAAATTTTCACTTTGTTTTGACCATTCAAAAGGGATTCTTGGGATTCTTTTACCTCCATGGCACTGGATCCAAAATCGGTTACCTACACGTATATATTTTGCCAAACCTCATGGTGTAATGATTAAAGAGGGTTGGGTATAACTCTTGAGACATCAATAGGGTTCGGTTCCACAGAATAATATTTAATATTGATTACAGAGAAAGAACATTTTGATAATTTGTTGTTTCGATTATTTGGTTTAGATATATTATGGTTCTTTAATACATGTACTATGCAGTATTTTTAATTTAAGATTCATGCTGCCGTAATGACTATGATTGACTGACAAGCTGTGGTTTTGTATATTGTGAAGCTAATATTTATTGGCAGGTGAAGCCTCGGATTTAAATTCATTATCATACCTGGCCCCGGTATGTTGTAACCAAAACCGACATATCGAACATTTACACAACATTTTGACGTACTTTATCTTTGTAAATAATAATTCAATTAATAGATAACGACTATTCTTTGTTATCCTAAACAATCACCTGTGCTTAAAACATTGTTAAATACCGAACAGAAACTGGAGCCGCCACTTCATGATAACAATTTGTATTGCCAAAACCATCAATCTTATGCTGGGGATTCATTAGTTCTCGTTGCAGCACTGAATACCTGTATCATTGGAGACTGACCACGAATCAGGTTGCTTTTAAACGTTGAATTGTTCGGCGTAGGTGTTAAATCACAGCCCTGATCCCTTAACATCTAGTTAAATGTAACCAAATAATGAAAACATGTTACTTCAGCAGATAACATCGAACGTTATTGACGATTTATATCGGCGTTAGACAACACGGCTTTGAACCGATGTCAATTTCAGGTTTCAGTTTTCTTAAGGGCGTGAAGTGTGCACAGACAATTAATTCACAGCAGGGTAATATAGAAAGGTAATACAAGATAATATCGAATTCTCTAACAGTTTATGATTCTCGTGGACGGCTAACACAGCTATTTCCTCTCTGAGAGCTGCAGTTTGTCAAAAACAAAGTGGAAAAACATGTTTGTTCTGGATGTTTTACATTGATTTGATGCTACAGTACGGCTCCATGATGAGATAACAGACAAATAAAGTATTAAATGCTATCCATGTGATTGTCTCATCTTCTGTTTTATAAATGCATGGTAGGCAAAAAAAATGGCGTTTTGTTTCATTTAAATATTTTTGTATAAATTTAGAAGATTATATCTACATGCAGATTGGTCTTTTATGTTACGAAATCCAGGAAAAATGTAGAGTAACATTTGGAAAAGTGTTGGTAAGCTTTCGTATTCAAACCCTGTTTGTTGTTTAACGTCCATCTCGAGAATTCCTCCCTCAAATGGAGACGAGCCACTCCAAATTTATACCCTACTGTGACACGGGACCTCGGTTTATACAGTCTCATCCGAAGGACCGGTCTCCACGTTCCACAGTGGGATTCGAACCCGCGACGTAAGAATCAACTCCTTACTCCGCAACTCTAGAGCAGACACTCAAACCACTGCGACTCGTTTTCGTTGTCTTTTTAATCTGAGACTTTAAAATAATTCTGAATATGCAGTAAAATGACATCAATGAAATATATGGAGATAACGAACAGTATTCAAGCTCAAAAGTCCATGAAACAATAAAAAATAGGAGCAGAGCAAAGACGGACCTCCAAGTGAAAGAAGATGGGCGAATTTGGCATGTGATCTTCAGGAATCGTTTATGGTTTAAATGTACATGATTTGGTTGGCTGACTATAGCTGGTCAGATTTAACAAATTAAACAACCATAGGATTTTTTCAGGGACGTAGCAACCAGGGGGGGCCATGTTCCACCTGCCCCCCCCTCAACTTTTTTCCCCAACATTACCTTTACTACAGTAAATATACATTGAAAGGATTCGTTGTAATTTCAATCACTTTTTACCACAGTATAGTTATATCAAGGAAATGTAGGGAAAAAATTGGAAGTGAAAGTAACTTGGCTTTGAAAAAGTTGGCCACTACCCCCCCCCCCCTCGAAATAGGATTTTCGAGTTTGGGCAACTTTTAATTTTCGGTTTTTTTTTTTTTTTTTTTTGCTTGTCAACTTTTTCAGGTATGTTAGAAAAAATTTTCTCTGGTTGGCCCCCCCACTTTCAAAAACGATGCTACGTGCCTGTTTTTTTATTTAGTTTGAAATACCTTATAATTACATTTATTACAGATTTTTACGGAGGTACAATGACATAGTAATGCTTTACAAAAAAAACCTATAAGATACAAATTAAAGACATACATGATAAGTGTTCATGTACTTAAAAGTTTAAGTAGAATAGAAGATAGAAGATTGGAATAGATTTCGCTGTCGGTGCAACTAAAGTAATTCATCTAATTCAAAATTTTAATAAATCTGTACATTTAAAGAAACTGACAGAACTGATTACTTAAAAAAAATGAACGCCCCGCGCGAGGCTCGAACCAGAAACTATATTACCTTTGAACGCACTGGGCAGGTATCCCAAATTACTGAGCTATCACTGCTACACATTATTAAGGATTTTAAAAGGACAAATAAGGACCACATTTACACAAATTACATTTACAATTTTTTTTTTTGGGGGGGGGGGGTTCATTTTTTATGGTCTCTGGGTCTTCTCTCCATTTTTTGCAAATGTATGTTCGTTTCTTTGAAATGAAATACATGTACACACAAATAACGTTTCAAAATCATGGAGAGTAGACCCAGAGATAGAAATTTTTTTGGAAAAAGTATTTAAACATGTACCATTTTATACCAAATTTCTGATGTAGCCAATTTTCAAGATACTTTTTAGCAAATCAAAACACTTTCAGGAAAATGTTTTTCTTTCCCATTTCAAGGGAATCCAATAAATTTTAGACATGTCGATAAAATTTTCACTTTTCAAGTACGCCCATCTTTCTGCTGAATGGCAATCAAAAGCGACCCATTCTTTCAGATTGAAAAAAAAAATTATTGTTAACATCTGCAAGAAAGAGAAGCTTCATTTATTTTCTCCCGATGTTTCAGATGGGTTTTTTTTTCTTTTTTCTGGGGGGGTGGGGGGGTGTCACATAGGGCTGGACTTTCGTCTAAATCTAAATGTTTTTGATACTGAACTTTGTCCGTGTTCAGTCATACAACAAAAAGTGATGGGACCAAGCAGGTTCAAAATTACAATTTACTCTTTAAAACTTCATCTAAAACGAGCATTTTCTCAGAAAACCCCCTTCCCGCGTACTTGGGGTCTGCTTGTTTCCCAGTTCCCAATTCCTTCAAAATCGAGATTCAACAATTAAGTGTACTAGTAAAGGGAAACTAGTTAAACACCCAATTTTATGTTAACGCCCCTAAAATCTACCTGATTCAAGATCAATAATTTACCGCCTGTCAATCATTAAAAAAACAATAGCTTCTGATTTGATTGACAGGCCAGCTACTATTGCTTTAACTTGATAGTCTGAGTTTGTGTCTTTTGAAAACGATTTTTTGGTCACGCGTCAAACACTTTCATGTAGCCGCCTTGTATACACGGGGGTTAAAAAAAAGAATCTTGGTAATTTTTTTTTCAAAAACAATTGAGAGCAGATAATTAAAACATGACTTCATAAAATATTTGCTTTCAATCTCAACGGCTATATTGTATTTTAGGCGATATGTCGTCCAAGATATCTGCTGTAGAATTTAGACCAGTACGTGCACAGAAACGCTATTTGCCGATTAAAATTGGAATATGATAAATAAGAAAAGATATATTAGCACAAACGGCATGGACATGCACATGAGTGTTTTCAACAGGCACTTCTTTTTGTTTTAAAAAAAATTACTAGTCTTGTAATCCATAGTATAATTATTATTATTGTCATCTCCCTCGGGAGATGACACATTAAGATTGTATGCAGGAAGTGAAGTCCTAGTGTAAGCTTCCATTAATCTTTCAAAAGTCCAAAATGATGTTTTACAGAGTTCCAAGTAGCCTGTAAACTGGTTTTCTTTTAGAAGAACTAGCTTAGGAGTGTGTGATCTACTTTCGGTTTAGGCCAAGGAAAATTTAGAAAAGAAGTACGATGCTTATAAATATCTATAGTTTCGGTGTGTCGTATATATATTGATCCTCAATACTATGCCTTATTAAATTGGCAAGCCACACAAGGAGAATTGACAGTGACGTGATTTCTATATATAGATTTGTTGACGCGAAGGGAAAACTGGTTCTCGCACAAAAGAACAAGCTTACAATTAGATTCTGCAAAAAATGAATGAAGAGTGGTCAACGCTAATTTTATGTAAATTTTTAAGTCTGTAATTGGATTTATTAAATTAATTCCTGTCAAACTTTAATGATTAGCTGCTTTTAAATGAATGATAATTATTGTTGATAATTCCGTATTGTGTTAAGAAAATATAGTTCAAGGAAAGTATTTGAATTTAAGTAAATTGTAAACACCCAGAAGCACAAAGACCGCTAGAATGAAATTTCACCAAAAATCGCTTTGGGTTCTCTAGCAGACGTCCATGCCTTCCATATATATACTGCGGCCAAACGAAACTGCGTACTTTACTGTGGAGTTTGCTGAATAAGTCATTTGGGAACTTGGGGTGTAATAATCCATATATTCACTGCATTAAAATATTTCCCTTTCTGTTTTATTTCTTTGACATTATTGATACCAAAGAGATGACATTTCAGGCTTTCTGGAAAGCCAAACTTGTACTAAACATTAATTTTATTATCGAAACAAGTTGTTATTTATTATCACGAGTACAACATAGACTATAATTGTTTTAAACATTCAAATTTATTTGCTCTAAAACAGATGTGTATTTTTTTTTTCTGGGAGATTCAAAAATTTTTAAAATATAAATAAATGATGGTAATAAATCTTTATTTTCTAAGAATGAAGAGGTCGGATCATATTACTTTTTATTAAACAGGCTGTTTTACTGATGATATATTACTAAATATGCTAAAATTAGACGGTTCAAAAGTGTCTCTACCCCAGGCCTCAACTGACCCGCTGATATATTCATGCAATATTAGAAACGAATCTAAAAGACAGTTTTCCCTGTTTTCATTACCAATCTTAATAATTAGTCAGTATTACATGTAACAAGAAAATTTATAATGGCAATCAATAATCGAGGAGTTTGAAGACATAGTGAAATTCTATACTTTTCAAAACTAGTTTTCAAGAAATACGACATACACATGTAATGATGCCTGATTTTATTGATAAATTATGCAAGATTTTTTCAGGCTCGTTGTTATCAAAAGGGGAAAGTTCCTAAAAAATCTCACATGCAAATTTAAAAATATAATTTGTTGCACGTCTCCGGCATGGAAGGAATACCATTATCCGTGCCGAACCAATACGTCCTGAGAGATAAGTCTAAAATATCACTTCTCTGTAGAAACTAAGTTTTAACATTAATTTTGTTTTCGATAAGTTTTTGTTTCCTTTGTTTTAGCAAAACGAAATTAACAATTGAATGCTATTTCAATTGGTAAAATTATATTTATATAACACCTCTGAAGGATTTATATCGCTATAAATAAATTAATGTTAGTAAATAAATTCTTTTATTTTTCTTCTGGGTAATGAATAAGATGGTTCCGCTTATTTTAATATGCAAACTTTTAATTAACCACATTTCTAAGTATGTATTTATTTAATGCTTTAATTTTGATACATATTGTAGTCATATAAAATTATTCATATTCGACTATCTACATTGTACATTCGATATATTTTTGCTTTTTTAAATTCTTTGTTAAAATAATGAAGTACACATAAATTAACTGTAGATTAACACAAAACATGTTAAAATAATTAAAAAGTGGAAAGAAATTATCACCAAAATAATCTAATCGAAAAAACTTGACGTCTCGCTTCAATAAAGAAAAAAAATCAGATTACGACATGTATCCGTCTGTTTCAGATCTAGGCAAATTCAGTGGAGTGTTAATTGTTGAGGTTTGACTTATCATCTTTTGTTTTTGATCTCTTATACACAAAGGTACTGTACGGACCTAACACCCTATTGTTTATACTACCATACCGTGTGTACACAGGTACTAGTATACTGACCACACTGTGTGTGTATACAACGACCAATATACTGACCAGGCTGTGTGGATACAGGGGCGTATATCGCAGGTGTAGTGTTTACAAGAACCCCCTCACTCTCCTGCGATGCCGTATCTGTTCACTTGAAATCGCTGCTACTGTTCTGTGTACCTTTATTTTAATTGAGTGCATAGCTTTTATGAAAATAATTACTTCTATATGAATTGAGTGTATAACATATGTGAAAATAATTAGAATTAGATTATTTTTCCCCTATTCTTTTTAATTTCTCTTTTAAGTATTTGAGAAATGATAATTATATGTATTAAAGCTTTTCCAACATAAAAAAAAAGAAGAATGAAAGAAAAATACGTATATGTATTTTATTGTATAGAATTAAATTAATTTGAATCATTTTTTAACTTCATTTCTGGTGAATGACCATGCAGTATTCCAGCTGCATTCAATTTTCAGAATTAGATTTTTTATTTTTTTTTTAACTAATGCAAGCAGCAAATAGCTTGATTCGATAACCTTATAACAGTATAAAAAGTACTTATTAGAAAATAAATTTTATTCTCTTTCTAGGTCAGGCAGAGAAATGTACATGTGAGACGAAAAGGAAATATCATTTAATTATTTGATTTTTCCTTTATTACTGTTTATTTGATCATCCATTTCATGCTTTATTTTAATACCCCCACCCCCACCCCCAAACCTGTGGCATATATTTGTGTTCTTCAGTAATAACACTTGTACTTTAAGTCATATTTGCAAGGTGTGAGAATCAGTATGGATTTGCTTTATTAAAATATAATTTCATGTTTTTGTTTAACAGAATGACTGTATTGTAGGCATCTTTTCTAACAATATATCTGGCCCTGAAAAGGGCCTTGTTCTATATATTTACTGCCTGGGTGAAGTACATCAGAACTCTTCGCTTGACATGCTGGAATCTTCGCTGGAACTCTCCCCCAATTCGTCTTCATCAAGGAAGTACAGCTGAATCAAGTCGAGGATGTTCGCCCTCTTGTGCTGCACAAACTCCGCGTAGTAGCGGGCCACCCCGGCATAAACATGCATCCTCATTCGGAGCGTGTGTTGCAGGGCCGGGGACTTCGTTCTTTTTATTCGCCTCTCGGTACAGCTGATCTTGGAGTGAATATGTCGATGATTCTCGAGGGCTGTCATCATCTCTCGTCTGAGTTGGCGGATCTGTACGATGATACAGGGCCTGGTCTCTCGCAGATGACGCCGTGGAGGGGAGGGGTAGTACCTTGATCGTGTCCGCATTGTATCGCTGTTCTGGTTGTAATGGTTAAGGTAGCAATGGATACCCCTACTTTGCCCCCTGTCACGTGGTATAGCCCAGTCTTCTCATTGGACTGCAATACCCCTTGCGTCTCTCGAAAAGTCACGTGTTCAAAGGGAACCCACCATTTCTGACTATGACCGATATACGAGAAGAATATGATCAATTTGTACAAATTTTCTCAGATTGTGTTTTGAGATTGAGTAAAATTATACACCCATTGAAAACAGGGGGAATGTTTGCCAAAAAAAAAAAAAAAAAAACAACAACAACAAACAAACAAAAAACAAAACAAATTAAACAAAACAAAACAAAGAAAAATATTTATTTATTTTTATGAATTCTTATTTATAATTATTATCATTTCAATAAAAGTATTTATGAATATTGGAGAGGGAGGGTAAAATGTATAGAGAGAGAAAAAGACAAGAAATGGAGAGATGTTTCAATTCATCGTATATTCATCTTTTGATTGAAATAATTATTGTTTTATTATTATTTTTATCACATTTTCTACATAAGATAAACTGCTTTACTGGCTATAACTTAGATTTCCTGATATGATCATTTTAGTAAACTTTCTGTTGGCAGATACCACTGGTAATTAATAATTTTAAGATCTCTGACGATTTAGTGAAATATAGCGTTACGAAATGTAATCATTTAAAAAAAAATACTGCTACTTTAAGCTATATGTTATTAGCAAACTTGATTTTTTTTCCCAGTACTGAAAATAAGTTGAATTAATTATTGTTTGATGACAGGAGTGTACATAAATGCCTTCTTGAGACTATAGTCAGAAAAGTGGCCAGCCTAGAATGACCTGTGAAGATCAGTATACATTTTGAGGTTTTTAGTTAAATATAGAATTTCTTATTATTTTAAAGAAAAGAAAACAAATTGCCGAGGACAAAATTAAAACACTTTAATTAAAATTATATCAGTCCTTTTGCAATTTTCAAGTTCTGTATAAAAAGAACTTTTAAATAGAATACTTATAAAATATATCTAGATATCCGCACGAAATAAAAAAGCTTTGAAACAGATCAAAGCTAAATTTTGTAAGATTTCTGTACCTATGTTTTTTAACTTAATCTCACCACAAACATTCACACAATTTCTTTTATGGAGAATTCATTAAGAAGACCAATTTCTCGATTTAAGAACGGTGTAATAAACACGGAGAAAAGATAGCCATTCCGAGTTTAATTTCGTTTGTAATAATTTCAGTGTCCACATAAAAGGCCTCCTTCGGACACAGTGAACACGTGTAATACAAATTTGTCTGTGTGTCCAGTGACCACCTGATCTTATTTAAACAGGTGCGACGAACAGAGCGCCATGTCGCGATACCCCGAGCCCGATTTTATTTATGCGTGTAATAGATTTTTAGTTCTTATTCAATTAAAGCCTTTGATGATTGCCTTGTTAATCTATTTAGTTAGGATAAAATGTATGCAAGTTTTAGTGTTCAACAAGGCTTTAAAAGTGCTGCTTATTCCGAGTCATGCTTTAATCGTATTTAAATTCCTTCATTCTAATCCGAATCGTGGTGTCCACAATAACAAGGACTTCTACTATAAACAGCGGGGGTTTCTTTCTGATTTTATTATCTAGTTAAAGATCAATTATGGCTGTTTAAGAAGCAGAAAATAAAATAACCAGAAATGGCTCCGACTTCTCTAGGATCTAATGAACACGTATATACTGACTTTTTTCGGAAAGGGTTTTTTTCACGATATATTGATGAATTCAAGAATATTATAATAAGTGGTAGTAAGTGTTCAGATGTGGCCAATCACAGAACGTTATATTCGACCAATGTTTACAAGCAATTCCCTAAAGCATTTGCAGGCAAACTATTTTCGTAATTATAATTATAATTATGCTTGTAATTTTTTATTTTAATAAAGTGTTTGTTATATACTAGAGAAAGTTCGTGAAAACTTGTCATACAGTCATTTTTATCTTTAGTTTGAAATTAAAAAAAAAAAAAATAATAAACGACATAAGAATAATGTGCCTGATTTCAGGGTCCAAAATTTTTAGCTGTAATAATGAAGCCCTCCATTTTTTGTATCTAATATTTTCTGGAGAGACTCTCCCAAAAAAGGGGGGGGACGGACTAAATTATTGCAGTAAAAATAAATTGAGTTCCATCAAAAATTAGAAAAAAAAAACCTTTGATTTCAGTCTACCATATGATAATGTTTCGTAAATAAAATTAAGAACAAAAATGCAAACACAATAAACATCTTAAGATAATTTCTAACTTCTGAAGAGAAAGTTTGATATACTTCGTGGAGAAAAAAAACATAGGCAGGAATTTATTTCTTTTATGAGGTTTTCATACTGCATTCAATTTAATACACGTTTCACACAAAAAGCGATATTTCCAAAAATAGAACTTTTGTATTTTTTTTTTAATTTTGCAGCATAACACACATGGATGTAAATATTATGAAATTCATTTTTAAAAATTATTTTCATAACATTCATTTTTGTGAAAGTTTGAAAAAAAAAATTAAAATTGTCTCTTTTTTACATATAGTCTTACTTTATTCATGGACCATTTTCAAAGATGATTGACATAAATAGCGAACATTTTTTCAATTTTTTTTCCTAGTGGGAATTGACGCGTTTACATTGATAACGCACGTATATTTTATCTGTTAAAACACACAACTGATTTGCAATTGGTCTTTTATCCACTTCGGGGCACGGGATCCAAGAAAGTTTTTATTTATGTTTTACAGTACTGTATTCCATAAGTCATATTTTTTAAAAAAATACCATAGAATGAACGTTTTATTAAACAATCATAGAGCTACATGTATTAAGCTATTTTATAACACCGCCTTATGATTTTTTTAATAAAACGTTATACTCTTCGGTATTTTCGTATTGAATACATTGTAAATGTAAAGTAGAATATTAATTTACGAGTATGTGAGAAGACAAATAAAAATATCCTTGGACTCGGGGTGTGCATTGTGTGTGTGTGTGTGTGTGTGGGGGGGGGGGGGGGCAAATGTACTTCGTGGAATCCTTTAGGGCAGGAAATTTATCAATGATAATTGTATAGAAAATCAAAATGCACAAGTCAGTTATGTATGTTAAAATGAAATTAAATATATTTACACTATGTTTAATTATTTGAATTTTATAAATTATTTTTAGTAAGCCATGAAAACCCTGCATAATTCATTATTTTTAGCAATAAAGTTCATTGTAGATTGTAAAAATAAAAGTGGCCCAAAAATGGTAACAGACATGTACATGCCAACATTTACTTCCAAAGAGCTTCGATTCAAATCTACCGAATTTTAAATTTCAAGAAATGTAATTGTTCGTCTTATTCATTGTCTTTGACACACACAAAAAAATTCTTAAATGTTTAGGATGATGATTTTTTTTTTGGGGGGGGGGATTATTTCTGCTCTTCTTGGCGATCTGCCACATTTTGAAATTCCAGAATGACTTGTATTTTTTAATTTTCAAGTTTGAAAAAAATACACGATACGTAATCATGTTATCTACATATATTTACCCACTGTCACTCAGCACTTTTTATTTCTCTTCTACTTTTGAAGGTGAATATCAAAACATATAACAAGTGCTTGAAATCTTTATTATCCACATAAGATAAAAAAATGTGTCATATCTTCGATTTTATTTTATTTCGATTTCCTTGATTTTCTTTTCTTACTGTCCGTTCAGTTAGTCAGAAATTTTCAACATAAGTGATTCTTTGTTTTACATGACAATAATTGTAAACAAGATCATTTTCTAAAAATATGGTGGCACATGTTTAAATCAAACAGAGCAAATATTTCATAAATAAAGTAAAAAAAAAAATACTAATGAGATAATATTGAAAGAAAGAAATAAAAAACATTTGAAAAAATTCAACACTTTTATTAACCATCAGGCCAAGCATACAAAAATAAGAAACATTCTACTGTACATAATAATCGATAAATATTACAATAATTATTTTTATTAAATTAGATAATTAAATATCCATCTTTCCCCAGAGTTGGGATGAAGGCAAAGCACTAAGTAACAACTGATAAAATCTGAGGCAGGTCAGTCCTTCTCCGAGTCGCTGGACGATGACGTCACTGCAAAGAGACGAAGACAAATTTTATTAAAAGTTCAGAAAATGTGAGAATTTTTGGGAAGTTATGTCAGAAAAGGATCAGCTAACACACAAACAGTGGTAAACTGATAACCTAAGTATATAAACAGGCTACACACCACCACTAGTGTGAAATGTTTATACGATACATGTCAAACATACTATCTCTTCATGTAAACTTTCCTATAAACAATAAATCGACGACGACTCCATTATTTAGACATTGTTATCCCAATTAAAAGCTCTTCACACACAATTTGATCCAAAAAATTACAGTTAGAGAAACGTTTGTAAACACAGGGATTGCTCAAGCCAAACAATGCTTTATTGACACACTGAGCCTACCTGTAGCGGTGGGTTTGGATGCCGGTCGGGTTCGTGCTGCTTTTAATCCATTCTTATCACTAATTGCCAGGTTCAATGCTGTCTCCGAGTCTGATTTCCGGTATGGTAATTGTTCTAAGGTCTCACTGTAGCGTTTTAGCTGATCTTGATTTTTAAGTTCCTGTGATGTAACGTTGCTGTTTCGTAATTGCGCATGATACACACTGAATGACTGGAGAAGAGGATTATTGGGGATAGAGACTCTGGAATGTTCTCCAAATGTTTTGTCTTTATTCATTATTTCGTCGATAGACCAAATTTTTGGTCTCGAATTTGATTGCGCCGAGTTACTTTGATCACGTGACTCTGATTGTCCAACACATGCCTGCTGAAGCCTGACGTCAGCAGCTGCATTGTTATCTTCTTTTTGATTGGCTGGCGACTGTACGGGGTTTGGATTCAGCCGTTCTTTACACTCCCGGCTTTCGTCGTCCTCGTCATCTGAGAAATCAGAGATGTCTGACGTCACCTTTACATCTGCATCTTCGTCGCAATCATTGTCTAGTTTTGTGATAATGCTTGACGATGATGAACCAATTCTGGGCTTTTCTGTAAAAAAAAAAATACATTCATGATTGTTTATACATGAATTGGGATGTTTCAAAATAACAAAGTTTCGCGATTTTCAAATATCAAAATATTCACCAATACTCTTTAAGGTATCCGACCCATATTAGGACCAAAATTTCTAACCTTAAATATCAATTGTTTGTAAAATATCCTGTTTATTTCACATTTTAGTCCAATTTTCAAAAAATTTATTACCTATTAAAAACAGAAATAAATTATTGAAGATTGCATTGAAGTCTATGGAAGGAAATAAGTTTTTAAGATAAAAAATAAATACTTCAAATATCAAAAAATGCCGTGGTGGAAAGATGTATTTGATCATTGGGAATAGGAAATATTTTTTTTACCAGATATATTTTTTTAAAATTAATTTTTATTGAGTAAAATCAAAGGGAGATAACTCGTCAAGGGCAGGAAAAGGTCTAAATTAGGACATGTCCCACTCTTAATTCTTATACTAAAACATGAAAATTAGTTCTAACTACACTGAGTATTCAGCCCATGCATATTTAGGCATTCAATTCCATTGAATCTGAGGCTAATATGGATCGGATACCTTAATTAAAGTTTACTTGTCAATAAAAAGTGGACAATATTTAATTCAAGGGATGTTGGGTCTGTAGGAGTATAATCCTAACTTTCGGAATTTTTTGCCGAAGAAATGCAGATGTGACAAAATCAATCACTGTCTTTATCTGGCCGACATTATTAATGTACCAGAGTTGGCGCCACTGCAGATCAGATTTAACGTGATGCAATATATTTCCATTAAATTATGATTGAATTTGATATAGGCATGTTGTACATCCACTCTTTATTCAAGAAGACGCGTTCGGTCGGAGAGAATCCGGTGTTACTCTTTGTCCGTAGTATGGTATGACACGAACATTATTAAACGGCATCAAATGATATCAAAAAGAGGGGATGAACTCGCGTAATCTTATATTTCTGTACGGGATATCTGATGTAAAATACGAAACCTAATCCGGTGAAAACCGAAACCCGGCAATTTCGCTCATTTGTACGACCGCCGTTCCATTTCCAGATTTTATCTTCTTTTGGTCCATACAATGCGGTTATTAAAGTTTCGTTTTAGAAGATGAAATGTGTTAAATGGGATATAAAACGGATCATTTTAACTATAAACAAGGAGAACAGGCGAGTTGATTGGGTGAAGCTCTCTTTTTTCACGACGAGACACAATATTTCCCCTCATATGATAGAAGGGCACAAATGAACAATCTGCGATCTGTAGTAATTATCACCGACACAAAAGAGTGAAAACATTTCATCATTGGTGTCATATGGTACTGACGCAAAACATCGTGTGTTTTGGAGGGCGTTTATAGAAGTATTATGTAACTCTATGACAAGACATATATTTCAAATCCAAAGGATTTAGAAAGGAATTAGACACCAGGTATCAACGCACAAAACAAATTCTGTCCTCGATAATTCTCAAATATCCAATTAACATTAGTCAAGATGAGAACCGTTTTATCACATCAACTTTAATAGTCAGGGATTATCTCCCTTCAATGATTATGTGAAAAGTTCATATTTTACATGAAAAGGTTTGTGTTAGCGGTTTAGGTTTACTTATTCTAACAACAATTTATTTTTTTGAATACAAAAAGCCCTTGGAGGGCGGACCACAAAACAGCAATATGACTCTGAAGGATGGGGGTGCGTTAAACGTTATATTTACCTACAATAAATAATGGGCTGTCGAGGGCATAATGACAGCTGAAATGACATCTCATCTCAATATTATGCATAGGTATAACCTTTAAAAGATACTTATCGCATAATTTGTTGAAATATCATCCGTGCTAAGATTAATACAGGCAATAAAATGTGTGGCTGGGGACATCGAATTGCAACATCTCTTGTACAACAATGTCTGTAGCGTGGGGCGATAAGATCGCTTGTCAGACCTGTTTAGTCGCTGTATGAGCCCCTAGAAGGCTGCTCACACCAGAGTTTTGTATAGAGTTTCATCTGTATTTGGGAAGTTTATGAAATTAATTTAGATTTATAGAAGGTTAATGGCTCATAATATAAAAACACGTATAGCAAAGAGCAATCTTTGTTAAGATATAATGAAGTATTGAAATTGATATACGGTGAAATTTAGCGCCAATATTAATTTATTTGTGATTTTTTTTAAATTAATAAAAGTAAATCTAGACCAGTCCTTTTCCCCTCAAATTATAAAAAGAACATAAGATCAAGCTGAAATTGTACCCATTTGAAAAAATATTTTGACGGAATATTAAATCATCATAAATTTTTAAATATGTTGATAAGGAGTTATCAACATGTAATTGTATTCATTAGATATAAAAGTTTAGTTGACGTTTTCTTCATGTAAAACTTTTCATGAAAAATAATCAACGGCAAATGAGAGTATAAAAAAAGTTTCTCGTTCCTCACACAAATATTTAAAATTGTTGAAGACACTTATTTCATAAACGTATAAATTACTAAAAAGACAAGCCCCATTGGATTGTGTAGTCTTTTGCAAAGTACATCATTGTGGTTATTTTGGTGAACAGTTTTATTTAGTATTGAAGACCAGAGAATGCTATCAAGATTTCCCATTATTAAGCGAGAATTGAGCACAACTTTGAGTTACTACATGTACACAGGGCTAGCAACTACATATAATTACCATCGTCCGTTCCAAGAGGCGAGCCGATGGATTCCACGTCACTTCCGTCCAAGTCTTTATCTTTGTAGCCCAGCTTGCTCTCCTTCTTTAGCCTCCTTCTGGCGTTAGCGAACCACGTGGACACCTGTGTCAAGGTCATTTTGGTGATGATGGCCAGCATGATTTTCTCGCCCTTGGTGGGATACGGGTTCTTCCGGTGTTCGTATAACCACGCCTTTAGCGCGCTAGTTGTCTCCCTTGTCGCGTTTTTACGGCGAGCAGCATTGTTCAGATCAAGTCCTCCATAGCTGAAAAAATAATTAAAAGTGTTTTACTGCACCATTGTTTACTTTTGAAAAATAGAATAATAATCTCTGAACAACATAAAATATACAAGAATTTTTTATAAAATTTCTGACCCGATCATTTCATTTTTTTTTTTTTTTTTTTTTAGAATTTGCTCTTTCAATAAAACCTGGTACAAATGTGAATTGACTTGAATCTAAACATACATTATTTACAAAAATCTGTAAAGGTTCTTAATCGGTTAAGGATATTTGCTTCTCAGTCAGGAACATTAACTCTTAAAATTATTCTTAATTTCAAATCTGTGTCCAGACACCTTTAACTTAAAAGGCTCAAAATGAAAATTAAAATTGAAATCTTTTTATGCTACAATTCTCATGTCAGACATGCAACTCACAGTGATTCAAAATTCGATCAAGTTTTAGAAAAAGTCTTACAAAAAGATTCAATTTCAACCTCAAACAAGGATAGAAAAATAGAATTTCTTTAATTTACCTTTGAGTCTAATCCTATACTATATATAGATTCGTAGGAAAATAAGAATTGATCTACATTGTCTTGCATTGATTACACTAATTTTAACACTTTGTTTTGCAGAAGATTACATGCATAATATCATATAAGCTTTAAAATATAAGCTTTAATATATTTGTTAATTAATTTTAATTAAAAAATGCTTCGGCAATGCTTTTATTTGGGTCTACTGTAAACAAATTTGAGAATTTCTTTATTATTCTTGTATACATGTATGATGAGGTAAATTATCATAAACTATGAAAGATATCAAGTATTACTTTAATTCAGAGATATTTTGTGAGCATTTTAAATTATTGGCTGCTGATTTACGAAACCTGAGGATCGGATCGCCTTAAATTAAAGAGAATATTATTGTAGAAAATTTGATACATGTGTCTAATTAATGCTTAAATAATCAAAATGTTCACATGCTTTTCTGTGTTACATTGATAATGGAATTTAATAATTAACATTGGGTTATCATCATATATTCAAAAAGCCCGTTTTAATTTTTTTAAAAAAACTTTACTGCTATACATTCTTCATTTTATACTTTAAAAATATTATTGAAAAATGTTGCTCAGTTTATATTCTGTAACATACAGTGTATTTAGATAATTTCAAATGCATTTTTACATTTAGAATTATTCTTAGAATGCCTGACTTAACTTAGATCATGTGTGTGTGATGAAAGAAAGTTGACTAGTGCTATCATTTTATAAGAAATAATCTACTCTATTAATTTTTGTACATCTCAATAGCGGAATAAAAATCGGCAATCTCAATGCGCAAATTCTTATACGAAAATGTTTAAGATGGTTTTATAGTCCAGATTCATCATTCCTTCAGTTCGACAACTCAATTAGAAAATAATATTCTAATTTATTTCAAATATTAACATAAATAAACCTGTATAATGTTAAGTAAGAATAATGAAATGATAGTGAATATAACAGTTCATGGGAGAAGTGAGTCGGATAATCTTCAATTTCAGTATTTTTTAATTGCACTTGACATGATTTCAGAAAGATTGTTTTAATTCTGATCAGTTATCTGATAAAATTTTTTTAAATTACATAAATTTAAACTGTAGCTCAGAGAATTGATGTTCTATTTTCCCCGTATTTTATAAATGCAATTATTATCCTTTATAAAATAAAATTATATTGCATCATTTGAAAATACATCATTTATAAATAAGACGTTATATCTGATTTCGATTATATCATTTATTGCCCAAGAAATTTTACAGGTAAAATTATTGATAAAAAATGGATATCGATAAAAAAAAAAAAGCATATGAATTTTTGAAATAAAAAATAGTTTTTCGTGTATTGTTTTCACTAACTTCTGTCTTATTCCGTCTTAATGAAGAAAATAGTGCGTATTTTTAATTGTATATTGTTCAGATATAGAAAATGAATATTAGTTATACAGTGCTACTGAATATCAGTAACTTATTTTTTTTCTTATGGATGCATGACTAGTATATATCAGTAACTTTTACGCTCCTTATACAATGTAGATGCGTACTTACTATATATCAGTAATTTACAATGATCCGTATAAATACAACCCAGTGAATATCAGTATAATTTATAATTTCCCTATGAATGCATTCCTTGTTAATATCAGTAACTTACAATGCTCCATAAGGATGCATGCCCAGCATGGGGTCTACGGGGTACACCATTGAGGGATGCTGTAGGTTCTTCCAGAATTCGGGGGCTCTATCTAAACCCAGTGCAGGAGTACTCCCTCCCTAAAAAAAATCATAGAAATATATTTTCAGAAAAAAAACTTTGCATGGGTATATAATTTACTATTTTCAATCTAGAAATTTAAAGAAATGATAAGTTTACAATAGAAACATTCTTAAGACTCTCTCCCAGATAGTTAAAAACCCATCAATATTGGAGAGAAACTCTATAGGCATTATGGTTTCTTCGATAGCATTCTTACATGGTTAAAAACTGTCATAAAGTAGAGGTGGCATTCATTTGGAAATAATTATACGTCATTTTTTACAAATTTAACTATCTGTTTCTTTCGGGATCAAGAAAAACAAGATGGCCAAATGTTTCAAGTGAGAAAGGCAATCTGAAAAGCGCCAATTTGTTGAAAGTTTGGACAACAAATGGTATTTTGATATACCTTTGAACAAAAATAATGAATAACTTGCACTGGAGCGAAAAACGTGAAAGAAGATATATGATACTGGTATTTACTTCGAGAAAAAAAATCGGTCGAAGCACATCACCCTCCGCGACAGAAAAAAGTAAAAACTGGCGAAGATTAGCGGACACAAAGAGTGATAAATCAGACAAACTCATAATTGAATATCTCCAAAGCTTTTGACCAAGATCTGATTCCGCACGCCGAGCTTGCTAATCTGATACCATTGAAATTTAATTTTATAAGTGTGAAAATTGAAACTGACCAGCGGGTAAAACGCCGAGGGTTCCACACCTAATGCGTTCGGGGTCATCGGACTGGTAGTGTACAGGGAATCGCCGAGGTTTCCGATGCGGGTGAGGTAAGGAATTGCCATTCCTGTAGGAAATGGAGAGTCGTGGAGAATCGCTCTTCCGGGATCCGAGCACACCGGTGCGGGCAGGCTGGTTTTAGTGGGGATGCTAAGCTGGATAAAAAAAAAGAAGTGCATGTAAAATTAAAAAAAATATTTTTTCGTCTTTTTCCACAACTTGAACAGTTCTTTTTCATATTTTTCCTAAACAAGATTCAAAAAAAAATTATTTCATGTTTAATTATAAAGAAAAATTCAAAATATCCATTCAATTATTCATTCACATTTTCCTTCCATCTTATAAGGATTACACAAGTGCAACACATCCAAATAAATTAAATAAAAAAAATATAGATCATTATACAGAAATAATAAAACTAATGTATGCAACTGACAAAACATAAAAGGAGAGAAATGATTTTTTTTCTTATGATTTATACTTTTTTCTTTAAAAAAAAAAAGGGAATAAATACATATCAGATTATATTATATCACTATTTTATATATAGAAGAATATTTTATCATTCCAACTGCATAAAAAGTTCGGAAAATATCAAAGTTTCTGATGGTTTTTGGAAAATCAAATTCAAATAAATTAAATTATAAAATTAAGTTTTACCTGTGAGGGTGGGATGGCGGATAACTGGGGTGACAGGTGAGACATCTTAAAGACGACAAATAGTTCTTTTTTCTGATACACTCAACTTTTAACCATTTCAAATTCCGAGTTTGAACATCTACTTTTTACCTTCCATGCACCTGGTAATTACGGCCAGGTGGAACCTGTAATACTGACACTACCAGAAAAACTTTGTCTAATAAGTATCAACACATTGACCAAACAAAATAAATAATAACGCGGTAAAGGTATCACTGATAACAACTGTCCCGTGAGCCTGTTGACAGGTAACTCCGCCCACTTTTAAAAGCGGGTGGATGGAGACCAAACGATGGGCCGTAAAGTTTGGTGTAGTGGAACATCCGCCAAAAAGACTGACAGGTTTAGTGGCCAAAGATCGCTTAAACTGTTTGATAAAATTAACAGCTGTCTTTTTGTAGGGGTATGAGGTAGATATTGGCATATTATTAATCAATTATATCCCCTAGCCACTCAGGCTTGTCTAATTGAAATCAGTGTTACCTGGATGTAGAATTTAAATTTTCTGGCTATCACTCTTGTATCGATTGTAGCCCTGAAGCATAGCCGTGTCAAAATCCACCGAACAAAACTAAGGATACGGACCAATCGGGTGGAACCGATACCCCCTCATAATTCTAGATTAGCAGTGGTCAGTTACATCTGATAAGAAAAGGTGACCACTGGCCCAAATACAACAGCAATCTTACTGTCAGATCTATAAATAATGAGTTAATTTTGTCTTACGCGTGTAAACTGAATGGAGGGTGTTAGAGATGCAATGATAGGCGTAGCCGGGCCTAAACAACTGATGTAACGCCGATAATGGAACCGATCAGGACGCTGATGAATTACGTATAGACAGAGTTTTGTCATTTCTATAACGATTTTCAATTCGGCCACCATTATTTAAAGTTTGACACGTGTAATAAAATAAATTAAACCGATGGACATGTGCTTCTGTTAAGTAAAATTACACATGTTGATTAGGAATTAATACATATGTCTCTGCATTATTTATTGAAAGCATTTTCTTGACATTTGACATCCTACAGATGTACATTCAATACTTAATTTCAAAGTTAAATCTTTTAAGTTTTATTATTAAATAGAAAATAAATTCCGATGGTCAGATGTATTCTATGTTCGACTATTCACAGAATTTATTTATGTGCATAAGAAATGCAATTTTATTATTTAAATGAAGAGTTGTATGTATAACTGTTTTTTTATTAAATTTTATTATTATTATCTAATGGTAGATAACCATTACCGGTTTATGCTGATACCTACAGGGTGTGTACAGATTATTTTCCAGTTAGTGGATTATTTATAAAATCTGACAAATAGACCATAAATCTCAAATAAATCCTAATTTCCTCGTTGACACCGCTATGTTGATTTCTTTATAAAAATGTCCACAAACACAAAAATCTAAACAAATATACAGACACCCAAGATTAGAAATAATACTGTGGCAGAATCCTAGCGTTTTCCGCATGCAAGATTGTCTTTTCATTTAACTGGATTTTTTTTTTTCGAATAAACGTTTTTTTGATATTTTTTTTACTATTCAAGTAAACGTGGATCTAATTATTCGCACTTATTATTTTTTCAATATCCTTGCAAAAGCAATGCTTCGAAGATCAAAATCACTTTTCTACCATAGAAATAACGGTTTTGATGTATTTTCCTCATAACCTGTTTATCATTTTAGATCCAAACTTAGTTCAGAAGTTGCATTTCATGCATCGGTTTTATTAAAATGTTTAAGCAATTATTTTACTCGGACACAATTAAAGGTTGTGACTAATATCCATCCAATAAATACATGTACATGTATAAAAATAGGGATACAAATTTTAAAATGCTTCGATAAATGTTGGTAGATTTTTTAAAAATTATTATTTTAAATAAAATGTGCGTGTACAGTTGATTTTACGATTTTTTAAGTACGTATAAACTTTTAAAAAATAAATAAATAATTAAATAGAGAAACTTGTCTTGTGACATTTTCTAAGGAATTAAAAAATTCTTTGTTCAATTTGGCGAAATAAATCGTATTACTTTTCTTCTAACAATGACGAAAATTATGATCCTGTGAATGATTTTATAAATGTCCAAAAATGACGAAATTATTTATTTATAGAACTAATGATGATCAAAATTTTAGTGTTTCAGAGCGGAGAAAGAAAGTTATTCCATGTTTGAGAAAAGAAACCACATCAATTTATTTATTTATTTTTATTTGTTTTTCCCTCAACTACATGTATTTTGATTCTAAGCTGATTAAAGAATTTGAGTATTTTTTTTAGTTAAAATTGATTATAGAAAAAATTTGGGTTTGTTTCATGTGTTCCAACTGAGATATGTTCATGCTCCAAAACCTAGCTTTTTGTTAGACCATAATCTGAAAACATAACTTTAAAAAAAAATTAATTTGAACATTCAACAAAATTTTCATACTGCCTTATGGAAGGAAAGCCGTGTCCCTTATAATTTTGCTGATAAATAGAATATGATTGTATGTTTCTGTATGTTTCTATGGTATATTCTATGATAATATTATAATACAAAATTATTAGGGACACGGCTTCCGTTCTGCAGAAAATATAGCTCTACATAATGGTTAATGCCTGATGACTTTTTCACGTCTTTCCTCTTTTTTTATGTCAAGGAAATTTTGCTTATTAGTGGACCTCTCCCTAATATTGAAAACTGAAATTGCTTCCGACCGGCTTGAAATATAAATATTATAAAAACATGCAACTTAAAAAAACTGTTTGTCAAATAAAAGATAATCAAAATCTTAATTTTTTCTTGTTCGTTACCACTTTGGGCCTCGTAAAGTGTAGGTGTTCATCCACCCTAAATCTGCCCTATCCTGTAATAACAAGTGCTTTTTTTTATATCGTGCATTAAAGATTTCTTTATTTATGTACACCTCAAATACAAATTATTCAATTAATATACGTATCTTAATTGTACATGTAATCAGACAGAATGAGTTATCTCAAAATTTAGGAACTTTTAGGTGCGCCAGATTGGGGATGAAGGGAATAGAAATTTGATGGAACCATATTTTGGATCACCTAAAAATGCTTACATGGAACTCCAAATCTATCTATGAGACAAAAAGAGAAAAAAAAAAAAGTGAGTGCAGAAATTAAGCCAGTTTTGTTAAGGTACTTTCCAATCACAGACCCCACAAATATAGACGAAAAAATACTTTCTGGAAATGACCTTTGATGTCTAAAAACTGTCCAAGGGTGAGTGATTTACCGAACATGTACCCATTCAAAAGACATGCTTCAGACATAATTGTTACATAGAGATAAGGTCACTGAGGTCCTTTTTTTAATTATTTAACAATTTCTACATGTATTATAAACAGTCCTCCGGGATGATTTCTAATTACAGCAGGAAAACGACTGCTAACTAAATCGCTTTTATGTCGGGTAACCAGAGGGATTAACATCTCAGTGGTTGTTTTCCTTCGGCGCGTTTCTTCCCTTAAACTCGAAAAGTAAATATTGTGAAACCAAAACGGATTTAACATAAAAATACATTCGTTTTGAAAGTTTATCAATTTCATCAAAACTTAAATCACTATAGAAGTCCCGTTGGTCTGTAATTAATTCTCTTGTATTGGAAAGTTCTTCAGGTAATCATTTGCCTGCAAACAAAATAGGCTCCGTGTAGAAGCATATTTACTCGCCTTCCCGTAATATTGGTAATTGTATTCCCGGTTTGGCAGGGACTTGCGGGAGTGGAATCCTTCGCAGCACATTTCGACTGCTTCAGAAATATAAACTTGCTTGTCAGTGGACAATTTATCATTTAAAACGTCTAAACATCCTACAATGTTTGGTAGGTGATATTAGTTGGAGAGCGACCGTGAACGACCCGCGTGTACACTTGTAGGTACACAGAGTTGCTGGTGTCGCGGGTTCTTTATCACTTGAAGATCGCTCCCTACCACATACTCCAGGCTGACAGTTCAACAGAAAGAACATACATAGCACAACAAGTCCCCTTTTCTGATAACAAAATTTGAAAACAAATATTTCTATAAACGTGTTTCTTCTTATTCTACATTTAAATTGTATAACTTATATTCGACTTCAATAGAGAATAACAAAAATAATCAGGTATCTATCTATATGAGCCCCTCACAAAGATAAAACAATATGTTAAAGTGTTTTACAAATATGTTGGATTCTTCAAAAAAGTTTATATAAATGTAAATTGATATTGGTTTGCTCTGAGCGTAATAAAATAATTTACAAATGTCATTAACGAATGTCAACAGCGGATATAGTTATCTACAAAGTGCTCTGTTACATAATCATGTAATAATAAAGCAAAATATAATAATCCAAAAAATGTATTACATTTTGCGTTATTACATTATGCATTGATCTGGACGCAAAATGTTATCATCCGTGTTTATTACATTTTGTGTTGTTACATTTCTGATTGTAACAGGGCTGCTTTATAAACGGTGATGGATTGTAAAAGGATTTAAGACATATTTCAAACTTACAAATTACATTGTAAATTTTGTACAATAGAGAATTAAAAATAAAAAATTAAAGTGATTTCAAATACTGGAGTTTTATTCATGTACTTTGCATGTCGGGAAAAAATTACACGACTTTAACGTGGGACTTGTGGAGGCCAGTAGCTGAGGTTGTGTTAATGCTCTTAATAGTTCTATTTTTAGAATAAATTGTACCATTTCTAACCAGTCTTTGATGGAGTGACATTGTTATGCGTGTAACGAACAAGTCGTTTTGCTTAAAACATATTATTACAAGAATCCTCTTATCTACCATACAAAGCCCTTCTCTGATTCTGCTTTAAAATTATGTAAATTTTTCCTTCTCCTAGCATACGGAAAAACGAAACACAATGTCACAAATCGACAAAACGACCGAAAAAAACTGTGTCTGCGCAAGTTTTATTTCAATCGCAACATAATTTTAAATGCTAATTTTAGAAATCCGATACATATTACTGAAATCAGGATAGCACGGTATAAACTTGTTATAATGGCTTGCTGTTGTGGTACATCGTTCTATATAATTACACGTTAACTCTTCAATTTCACATAATTATCATTCACATTCTTAACACGAGTTGCCAAATTTTAAACAAACAAGAAGCTTATGTCTTAAAAATCTTCCCTTCGGCCCTGTCGATTCCATTTTACGGGACGCCACGGCTTTTTAATTCGCGCTTCTAGCTTCATACGCGAATAAAATTACCATCATGAAACAATAGCCTTATAGTCAAACGAAGGTGGTCCGACTGAATTGTCAAAAACGTAAACTGTCGTTAATATTAAATTTCAATATTGTAGCATATGAAATTTCTGCTCACATTATTGGTAGCGGGAATCTTAATCTTATCGCCGGATCATCATATATTAGACTCGTATTAGCACATAATAAAGTTTCCGCTGAGTGCGTGAATACAATGAAGACTATAGGGCATTTGTTACCTTCATTAATCTTTACACACATTGATCTACAGAGATAAGCTTCGTAAACACATGTCGACCGGCGGCCACGCCCACCATAGCGAACGAGACTCCAAACGTAGTTTTCACAATTACCACGGGTATATTTTTTAATATACAAAGGTTAAATTCCCATGCTATCGATTGACTTTAAAAAACTTGTTGATAATTCTGGTAAAAAAGCGGATCCAACCATATATGGAGAAACACATTATCTAAAATGACCGATGTACTGGTACATGTAATTTATAATGCACAACATTATCAGTAATATCAACTTGGTAAGTCTGAATTTCCGGGTTTTTATATGACGCATACATTAAAAGTATTAAATAGGATTTTATTGTATTTCTTGAAAAAACAAAAGATATATAAACATTAAAAAACAAAATGAAAATCAACACTAAAACAAGAGTGATTTTTTTGAAAATATTTATTCAGTTCAAGGTTGTAATGTCTTTTGTGTTTAATTTTGTTCTAATATACAATATAAATGTTTCCAGGCCAGCGGCTATATGTAATTCTTTCCATTTGAGATCAAGGTACAAATTACATATTTTTGGTTTTAAAGACATATATTTATAAACTGAATTAAAACATTTATAAAAACAGAAGTAAAATTTTTTAAAAAAAGTTTTTTAATGTAAAAGTAGCTTCCCTTTTTTGAAAAAGTAAATTCAAGAGTCAACTAATCCCGTTGTATAAATTATACAATAAATATGTTCAAAACATCAAGAGTCAAGATAAATCTGTTTCTAATAGCTATATACAGTGTGTAATCATTATGTATACACCAATCAAGATACTATTTCTATATATAGATTGTTTTTTTTTTTAATATTTTGAACAACCTAAAAAATGTTGAGAAAATGAAATTTATAACATTTAAATTTTACTAAAAATACAATAATGGCGTTTTCTTCATGGGTTTTTGAAAAAGAGCATATATAGATAGCAGAATTATATTACTTACTCGTCAAAATATTTTTTTAGATAGAGTGAAATGCATTTTGCTTTGCTAGAGACATCAATTTGAACTTTTCTAAGAGTGACAAGAATCGCAGAGACAATAAATATACAGAATTTTTGCCAGACAATTTCAAAATGGTTTGAAGACTTTATGTAAATTTGAAATATCTTAATTTTCTTACAATTGTGATAAATATTTCTTAAAAGTGCGGGGACATAAAATGTTAAATTCCGAGATATTCTCACTTTAAAGTTATTTTGTAATTTTAATTGTAATCTATTTTAAAAATGTATACCTTAGATGTTTTTATTCTTCCTTTAAAATAAGATATTTACATATTTTAAAATAACTAAATATTATTGGTCATATAAGTCCGCCATCATCAGGAATCCACTTATATATGTAAATCAAATATTGTTTATTTTTTTCTGTTTGATTTATTGTATACCGGTAAGTTTTTTTTTCCAACAAAAAGTTTCCCAAGGCATGCTATGTTTATTTATATTATAAACATAGATGAAAGTTGTTTGTAGACATATGCAGGAATGTTACAACAAGTTAATATGTCAGTGAATGATCTGGTTTATTACATTGTAATTGACCAGTAAGTGATGTTTTTAAAACCTTCATTTTAGTTTCGAACTTGTTTTTTATGTTTTTTATAGGCTATAATTGGTTTGTCTTTGAATATTTCTTTGAGATCGGGTTCTCTTGATAGAGTGTGCCAGTATTTTAGTAATTTCTTTTTGATATTACAAATGGCTGGGTTATACTTTGTAACCATGACGAATGGCACATGAGCAGGTGGATTTCAATGAACAATAATGATATAATGGGCATCAAAAATGGGTACCCTCCTTGGCGACAAGGGCTTGCAACAACCCGTGTACTGTTATCCAAAATTAAACAAATTATCATTGATGATGTTTGATTGACTTTATAAAACAGAACAAATTCGATAGGCATGATTTTGGGGTAGTTCACATTGTTTTAAAGAAACATTTTACAGTAAAAAAAAAAGCTTGGTACTCAATAGTCACCCATGTTTGAAGTGAGAACAACAGCTTGTAAGAATATCTAAACAATTTTTTTTAATCAGAAATTGTAGTTCTCCACCTTTGCCTGAAATTCAAACAGATATGAAACTTGAATCAATTGCTTTAAACCTTCAAAACAAATTAACAATAAGATGCACTTGACAAAAACAGCAAAGGTATGAGAAGAGCAAAGAACTGCAAGAGCACAAAGGCAATTTTATATGCCATTTTCGAAAATATTATTGGTCTTCTTCAAATTCTTATTTGGGGAGGTAGTTCAATTCCTGAAGGAGTCTAGTAAGCCAATTTTGCCAAAAAATCGAAAGGTTTATGAAAGAAAGGACCCAGAATCAGGAATCCACTGCATCAAATTCTCTTGCACTACTGTTATCATTTTTATGAAACCCACAAGAAGAGTAAAGGAGTTTGGTCAAGATATTTTATATGTTTTGTCAAACCAACAATTTTTGCCAGATCTTTAACCCTTTAACTTGTTTCTTTTTCAAATTGAATAAAAACCTTTTATAATAAGAAACAAGTCCAGGCTGTTCAATAGCATATTCCAGTATACGAAGGGCCAGAAATTGAATAAAAATGGTTCGGGCATATGTTTTAATTAAAAGAGAATATTTAAGTGAAATCATTAAAACTAAATCATTCAAAGGCGTTTTTTGTTTCTTTCCAAGCACCGAGGAAATTATTTATTGAACAGCCCTCGTATATTATAAAAGCATATTATTTGATTTTAAAAGAATACTTGACTGAGATACGTGCATTTAGAAAATGGCGATATACGACAGAATCATAGAAATATTTTACAATACCACTTTCTTCCCTTTTTCATAAAAACGATAACAGCAGTTCAGGAGAATCTTCGGTATTACTGTGGAACAACACATTCCACAAGTAGTCAAAATTAAATGTGGGAAATAAAAAAAAAAATCCAAGCATCGTAAAGTAACAAATTTGACAAAAATGGTGAAAATAATATCATCTGAAGGTTCATAACCTTCTAACCTTTTATTGCTATACAATGATTCCTTACGATTAATAATAAATATAAGATTTTTAGACATAATAGACAATTACTGAATACACTTTTTTATTTTAACCCTTTTGTTTGTTAAAACTTCTGATGATTTCACTTTAATACACATTTAGGAGGCTTGTTTTTAACCTTTTTATTTGTTAATATATATATTTTCACGAGGCTTAATTTATTTTTAACCATTTTCCATGCATTTCACGTTAAAGATGATATTAAAAGGAATTTCACCTTCCTGTTTGGCAAATTTGTTCTGCCATTAGAAAAAAAATTGTTACCACTGGTTTTTTGAAAAGTGCTTTAAAAACTGTTCAATTCTTATATAGGCCGATTAAAATGTTTAAAAAGACACTGTTGCTTTATCTTTTTTTGTTTTTAATTCAAATAATATAAATTACTATTTTCGATTGTGGCCCCGTTATACTACATATATGTTATATTTTTGAAATTATTATCACCAAAGTGGATGTTTCAGCTTAATTTATTTTTAATTTACAAATTATAAAACGTCCATACAATGAAAAATTTTAAAATTTCTTCTTAGCTTTGCTTATTTACCATACTCATCTGGGTTTTGTCGAAATGTAGTACCGAAAAGAGATAATATTGAAAAGAAACCATACTACAGTTTTTATCAACTATGCATTTATTTGAAACGTTAAAATTTTTGTGGGGTGAATCTTTCACTTTCATAAGGTGACCTTCAAAGCTAAAACAGTTTACCACCCTGTGCTAAATTTGTTACAAGTTACAGTAGCCATTATCTATGTTTCTGCAAAGAGTGCTTTCAAAAGAACCAAAAAGACAGCTGCAATTGGCAAGAAACCACAAAAAATCAAATGGAAATAGTGCTTTTTTTAAAAATATATCAAAGTTCTAGCAATTGATTTGTATAAATTATGTTTTGGTAAATGAAATGAAACTCAAATAATGTAAAATGTTTAAAAACAATATTACATTATAACAATGTGACCTTAATTTGTGCGAAAAACGATGTGAGCTTAAAAAGTTTGTTGAGCTGTATATGCCCATCCCTGACCTCAGATACTGAATGAATTACAGGCAAAATATAAAATATACTAAACCTTCTAGAATGTCTATTCCTAAAAAGTATTAGTATAAACAAACACTCTTGCCCTTAATAATTTTTAAGAGTTAAAATATAGACGACAATCAGACAATACCACAATAAAAACATAAACATGTATTTCAGTGTACAAACAAATTGCTATTAAAAAGATGTTTTATGATACCTATGTAGTTTTTGGTGATCAACTCTTCCAACAATATGATGGAATTTCTATGAAAAAAGGTTTCTTGGCCTTCAATTCAACATTTAGGTATATCTATAACGTTTTATCAAGTAAAATATTCGTTTTCATTTCTTTGATTGGATTTGTCATCATATCATAAATACTATATATGATCGCTGTAAAGACCTTGTCAGCAAAATTAATCTATCATTCAGTTCAAATGCTGACTGACGTTTTTCATACTCTGAATTGTCGACCGACTTTATTGATGTTATTTCTCAATAAAGGAGCACACGGTGGTGTCAGTGGTCGGCAGGGGATGCAGCTCACTCCTCCATGGCACCTGATCCCACGTCTGATGTTTTGGAGGTCAATGTTTGCTCTACTCCTGTTTTGTATTGTTTGAGTTCACATTTGAGCTTTATTACTGTTCGTTACCTCCATATTTTTCATTTATTTGAACCCAAAATAAAAGATACCAAAGAGTCTGATAGTCAATTAAAATTGATGATAAAGGTTACATTGTATGACTCCAAGTCTTCAACAGTCGTCTTCCCTAATTTATGCATTATTATTAGCACTTTTACCACATGCATAAGAAGCTTATGTCTTCCTCTTGAATCGAAAGAACATACTCTATGTACAAGCAATTCTTAAAAGAAACATATTATTGAGAAATAAGTACAGGCCGCAAAGATATCAACACTTCACATTTCGCAAATTATACATTTTCTTCCCAAATAATCTCAAAAAACTGATATAGAAGTGTACGTATATTGTCAATTAGAAACTTTAGTATTTTTTATATCAACTTCAGAGTATAAGAATGTTTTTAATCAAATAATTTTGTAAATGACCAATGACAAGGTACATGTAAACAAATTTACGATTTCTATTTTTATTGGAAAATTGTCTATAATGTCAAACATTTTGAACTTTTACTTATCGTTTTATGAAGATATTATTGATTTAGACCGATTTTATTGTTTTCAATCAATTGTTTTAATTTCAAATTGTTTAAAAGTTTCCTGGAAATTTTAGGCATCCGCATCTGATTAACACCATTCTCCAATATTGTATATTGTTGTGCAGTAGTCCTGATATTAAGAAAACTTGTGTATGTGACTAAAAAATTTGTATGATAAACATGTGATGGAAGTGAATATGCTGCATAATTTCGCATAATAACAACACTTCAACTTATGATGACTTGTAATTGGTCATCCAAATATTATTTGTTCAAAATTAACGTTACAGGGTTTTCATATATCTTGCTTATCCTATGTTTTTGAAATAAAATCAATAATATAAATCTGTTGATTATTTTCTTTCAAATGTTAGAAAGAGATGAGATTATCAATAAAAATGGCAGCATTTCATTTCATGAATTTTTTGAAATTATAACTTTTTATATTTCCAAAAATTTAAAAATTTCATCTGCAACATTTATTAGGCAGTACTTTTCGGCAATGAAACTGGGTTTTTCGGTTACATGTATATCCGAATCATGACACCGAGCATATGTGACCGATAGGCAGGTAATGCTTACTCCTCCATGGTACCTGGACCCACCTCTGATGTTATAGGTCTCTGTGTTTGCTCTTCTCTTAATTTGCATTGTTTAATGGACTTTTGAGCTTGAATGCTGTTTTTATCTCTTTATATTTCATTGAAAAAGATATACGCTGTGTAGGATAAAATTCACATCCGCTACCTGACTTTATCCTCCAAACGTTAGTTATTTATAGCACGGGACTTGAATAATTTATTTCATTTTTTGTAACTTTACTTTGTTTCACTTCTTACAAAAGAAAAGATCTCTGATGTGTTTGACATGTCGTAAATTGAGTTGAGTTTTATTGTAATTTAATATAGAAAGGATGTATTATTTAAAATAAAAAAAAGGTTCGATTTAAGGAGGATGGCTCCTGTAATCAAAAGTATTGAGAATATTTTTGTCGAGTATATTTTAATAAAAAAATCTAAACAAAAACGGTGTCAATGCGCTTCTTTTAATTTAGCACTACGGAGCAATTAATATGACCTTTTTGCACTGTAATTACGTCAAAAACATAAATAATTTTTCAAAGTTTTTCCTGTAATAGTTTTTATTCAAATGAACTATTGGAACAAATAAAGCCTTTTTCGTCTTGAATAGTCACAATAAAATTTGTGACAACAAAAATCGTTTCAAAGTATTTGGCATTGTCAATTATTTGACCTTTCTGCACTCCAAAAATGTTATTTTTCTAGAGTTAAAAATTTAAAAAGCAATTAAATCATTATTTTTAGGCTTAAATTAGGCTTTTTTGTTCCACGGACTTTCACGATATATTTGTTATATTTGCCAAATATGATGATAGAATTCATGAGGGTCAATCAAATATATAATTTAGGACCCACATAGAACATTTCACTGCACAATTTTACTCTGTGTGCAGGCTGAGGTCAAGACAGAAATCTGCTCAAAAGCTGAGGAGCGAATCTCTTTAAAGTTAAAAACATAAGTTTTTTTGCTTATTTATAAAACGTTTTTGGTACACCATACATCATTGACAGGTACTATTAAATTGAATAAATTTATACGGACAGATCTGATGCACACTTAGTAATTAGAAAATGAACAAGCACATTTTTCACCATAAATTTCCGGCGTGCATATTAAAATAATAGGTTGTGAGATTGTTTGTGAGTCAATGTATGCTAAATCTGATCCTGGGGAAGCCGATGTCTGATCGCATTACAACATTGCTACACCAAAACGCATTGTACGAATTAAAGACGAGCCCCAATAAGTGTTATTTATTTCTCAAATTCGTGAAGAGAATACTTGGCCACCTTTGTTGTGTATCTCTGGCAAATTTGACACCCGTAACAAAACAAAACAAGGCTTAAAACATGCTTGTCACAATTAAAATCCCCAGTTATTTTTATGTCCAGATGAAGTTTTTGACGTGTTTCAGCACAGAATGCATTATAAGGGTGTTGGTTGTGCATTCAGAATTAATTTCTTTGGGATGGTAAATAAATTGTTTTGTTCAATGAATAAACAATTAGGTACCGTATGTTATGAATTAAACAACGGGGGAACATATTTTAGAACATGATGTCCCTTCTTTCTGACTTCCGACCGAAAAACAGTTAAAATCGTACAAGAGATTGATGATATTTATGTAAAAACACGTTTACTTTCTACGACTTTCATTCACAAACTGATGTGAACTACTGATTCAGCTAAATGATATAGGTAACGTTCTAGAAAAGTGACAGAATTAAAAATAGGATTTCTCATACGTCCTTGAGTTAAAACCTACATTGATTAACCTTCTTTTACTTTCAAGTTTTCATTGATTCTACTTTAAACTACTTTATTTCTTTGTATTTAAGCTAGTTGTCATTGTGATATTTATGAATTGGAGTTTCTACTGTTTTAAACTCCATAAGAATAAAATACAGGTAGTAAAGAAATGATATTCCAGTTGAAAATAAGAGAACTTTAGTCATTCTTACCAATCAACTCTTTTTCATCGTAATTGTCATAATATCTGTACCGCATTTCATGATAAGACGATGTTTCCGTCGTTTCCTGACCATATTTTATTTACAAAAAAAATTAGTTTTTATTGGATATATTGAGCAGTTTTCTCTGCCACAGACCCTTTTATTTGATTTTAATTTACATTGCAAAAGCCAAAATCCAATAAGAGCTTCAAAAATCTAAATCATTCCAGATGGAAAAATAATTTTATGTTCAAGATTGGCCGCTGTTTTAAGCATTGTAATTTTACAAAATAATGTCTTTTCTTCAATGCCAACTGTTTCATGATACGGATTTTGAAATCGTGAATGGTATATCACATTCAAAACAATCTGCTTTAACTATAATTCTATCTTAATCCCCCGAAAATTTATGGACACCCCAAAACATGGAAACCACTGACTGCTTTGTAATACAGAGAAGGGCTGTACACAGAGACAATACGTTTGTTGGAGCTCGGTTCATTAAAGAAACATAACTTTTTTACAAATACATTCAGTGATTTTTTTGAGTAAATACAAATCTATTCAGATCCTCAGTCCTGCTTAAACGATATAGTATTTTGTTTAAAACGCCTTTTACAACTTGTGAAATCAGTCATTTGTATAATAACACGTTTTTCCCAGCAGATGATCTTTGGATGAATATTTAATGACATTTCTTTGGGTTGTTATCCGATATTTCTACAAACCATATATCACAGGGTCCGGGAAATCTAACCAACGTATGTAACGCTGATCCCATAATTATCAGGTAGCGCACATAATGTACTACTTTGGTCCCTCCTTGGGGCACCAAAAGGGGATAAAAAGTACAAAAAGGTCCTTTGAACAATGAAGAAATCATGTAATAATACACATAATGTAAAAGGAGACTGCATTGAAGATGACGTATTTCAAAACAAAGTATGTAAAACTATTTCCTAACCTACACTTCCAAACCCAGCAAGTTTCTCCCTTGGAGATTCGTCCTTTTTATATCAAATTTTGTAATTTTGTATATCAAGCTATATCGGGCATACACACACTTTACAATTAGACATGAGAGAAATATGTGCATTTTATATGATTTATATAATTTTGGACACGTACTGAATATAACAGAGAACAAGGGAACGTGCAAATACGAATGTATGATTAAAATATTCCTCAAAATAAATGGAACATACAGATATAAAACAGTTAATGTCGGGTGTCCCCAATCATCTGGGTATTAAGAAAAATCAAGACATCAATCCGGGAGGTAAAATGAAATTATATATATCATATAATGTATCAGATGCCATGACTCTGAAAACAGTTTTTACTTGTTTTAGGTCGCAGGAGATTCATAACCAAATCCTAAACGGCATTTCTCTTCAGCATTTAATAGAACATAATTCTTCAAAATCATCCATGATGCAGTCAAAGAAGATTATTTTTAACATTTTACGATGAAGAATAAACACCGTTTTTAAAACACTGCTGCATGCTGCTTTTGGTTACAGGATAAAATATATCCTACACCTGATTCCATCTCTGATGTTTCGGATGTCCGTGTTTGCTCAGATCCAAATTTGTTTTGTTTAATGGACTTTTGAGCTTGAATATTGTTTGTTATCTCCATATATTTCACAATTGTATTTGATAATAGAAATGATAATCAAACATTTAAATAGCCAATGTTTAATGTTTTTGTTAATTTTTTTTATCTGATAAGGAAACCAAATATAGATACAATTCTGACACATCTGTTTCATACTTGGATATTTTACTTGAAAAAGATGGTAATCTTACAACCAAGCTCTGATAAACGTGATGACTTTAACTTTTCTATCGTCAACTTCCCTCACTTATGCAGCAATATTCCTTCATCACCTGCATAAGGAGTTTATATATCTCAGTTGATTTGCAAGAACACGCTCTAGGTATTCATGAACAATTTCTAAAGCGATGTAAATTATTGACAAACAAGTTTATGAAACAAGAATATCAACAATCTCGTTTAAAGTCATCATTTCTTAAGTTCTGTGGTCGATACAATGACTTTGTCAGCAAATACAATTATCATTGAATCAAATGCTGACTGACGTCTTTCATACTAATTGTTAGTCCATTATTTATAAACTGAATAGATTCCCATGCACCTCTGATGTTTTGGACGTCCGTATTTGCTTTGCTCTAAATATGTATTGTTTAATGGACATTTGAGCTTAAATATTGTATATTATCTCCATCGATTTCACCAATTGAATTTAAAAACTGATATGGCAATTCAACTTTTCAATCTAGTGTAAATGTTATTTACATGTACCGTGTATTAATTGCCTTAAATGAAACAAATGTAAATAAATGCAAAAAAAGTCCCTCAAATAGTATGCAAAATCGCAATATTTAGGAAGGAATCAAATGTAAACTGACGCAATTTTATTAAAAAAAACATTGTAAATTGTATTTGTCTTATACAGTTGTACAGTGGTGTGAGTATGCACTGTTTATAAGATATTTCAATACAGTATCTTGTTTTACATTTTTATATGACTATATGTTTCTAATTTTTATCATTGAAAGATACTCATTTTTTGTTTAATTGTTGCGAATTTCATTTTCTGGTTAAGAGTTCAAAATCTCTAGTAACAAAGTAGCATCATTGTAGAATATGACATATTGCGTTGACACACACGGGTAATGATTATTTTATTGTTTTTATCAAGCACACAGGCATTTGAAGTACAAAGATTATACCACTTCTGCACATTAGCCCCCGCGTCTCTCGCCTCCCTCCTTATGCACGTCTTTGATGTAATTAGGCATGCCTTTTGAAGTAATTAATTGCAAATGTTGTGATTAACTGCAGGTTTTCAGATTATGAGTCAATAACAAAGCACCAAACTGAATGGTGAAAATGTTGGTATTTGCTATCTGTTGTTTTGTTGTATAATATGAATTAATCATGGAAAGATAACGAACAGTGATCGACCTCAAAAATGCTATAAACAATACAAAACTGTAAAGTGGGCATAAAAGACGGACCCTTGGAAATTCCAGGTGGGATCAGGTGCCAAGGAGGAGTAAATATCCTCTGTAGAAGGTCATATCTGCCGTGAGCTCTTTTGACTACTCAAGCACACGGAAAATTCATCAGCTAAATTCAGTATGAAACATATGGAGATAACGAACTGTATTTAAGATGAAAAGTCAATAAATCAGTACAAAAGAGGAGCTGAGCAAACATGGACCTCCAAAACATCTGAGGTGGGATCAGGTGACGTGGAGGAGTGAGTATCACCTGGTGACCTGTCACACCAGCCCTGTGCTCCTTGTCATAATCGGAAAATAACGGGAAAATCCGTTGTTAATTCAGTATTTAAGGAAAATACAATTATTATGAAACACAATTGCCTAAATACCACAGAATAATATATTATATCTGCTGAAGATGTCAATATTGTAATGTGCTCTCAAGATCGCATAAGTCTAGACCACATGCAGTAGATCGAAGGCTATTCTGCATGAAAAAGAAAAATTGTCGCGGGAAAAGTCACCTCGTTCGAAAAACAATATAGTTGTTAGTTGGCCCTTATCGTCTACAGTCAATAAAACAACATAATATGTTACTAATGTGGTAGACTCTGTGGTGAGTTTAATTTCAAGCTCACTGTGATATATCGAGTCGACATATGAATGAAAGTTACTATTGTTAATTGATAATTCAACATCCATATATCTAAGGTCGAGTTGAAGACAGCAGTTCTCCTAAGTTGGAAGCAAAATTAATTATATCTACTTCGGAGGAATATAAAAAGAAGTAAATTAAGGACCACAATCAGTGTACATGAGAATTTCAACAGATTGTTGCAAGCCCTGGTTTTCAAAGATTACATAAACATTTTCAATAAGGAACTCCGGTATCCCTTTTATCATTACCCTCAGAGTACGTGTGTGTAGAATCAGTGATATTTTACAAAATAATGTGTTGATGACAAATCACGAGATAGGAAGTAGTTCTTTGTGCTTTTTATTCAAAAACATTGTTAATAATAGTGAAGAATGATTGTTTAAAGTGAAGTAAGGTCGTACGTTGCTAGCTTTTGAAGACATTGTCGATATAAATTTTTTTAAGTGCTTTGGAGTTTTTGAATATTCACATCTAATTACAAAACCTCTAGAACACGCTAAAGCTGAGTACCTCTGAAGTTTCTCCTTAGTGATTTTTTTTTACTATTAATTATGGTAAATATGCATGCATATAGGTTTTTTAGTTTACAAAGTTGAAAGCCATACTAGTTTTTTTTTTAAAGAAATGAAGATGCTTGAAATTCTGGCCATGTTGATCCTCACTTATTTTATCATTTAAAGTTAACAGTAATTGTTATTTGCTGTTCGGCGTCAATAACTTCCATTGGACTAAGATTCATATAAAGCTTAAAGTTATATATCTTCTAAGTTAAACTAGTCCAATACTGTTTGATATCTGACAATGAAATATCTGGAGATAATGAACAGTAATCAACCTCAAAAGTCCATTAAACAATACAAAAATAGGAACAAAGCAAACACTGACCTCCAAAACATCAGAGGTGTTTATTTTATTGCAGCTTTAAGGAACTAGAAGAAAGCTCCTCCACAATGTTTATTTCGTGAACGATGTAAACTGGAGGCAGAGTTGTATCATTTCATATGAGATACATGTTTCTCAGGGTTTCTTTTTTACCCACAATACACGGCATATTTTTTGGAAAGTATAAACAATGCTTCATACTTGCGAAAAAATTTTTTTTTGGACCTAAACAGAATATAAAAATTTTGGCACGATATATCTTCTCACTTGAAACTGTTTCCTTTTTAAGACATCTCATTTGCCTTGTGACAAAAGTTAGAATCATTTAATATAAAATTGAACAACTTATAATATTTAATCTCTATTGCTGAATGAAGTATTTTTCGTAAAACACTTTACAGATTATGTAATCACAGATCGTTTTCAATTTTCAACAGAAACAACTCGGAGTCAGTCCCCGGCACGTTTCTGTGGCCTGAAGTACCAAAAATCCCGAGGGATTACTATGAAAAATTTTGAAATTAAGTTTTCAATCTGTGTTCTCACGGAATTTTAATTTTCTGAGAGTTGGTGTAACAAAAGAACTAGATCTGACAAGGGAGCGTGTGAGGGTTTTCAGCAGATGTTCAGGAATACTTGTCAGAACCAATGGTTGACCGACACTCCAGAACAAGAAAACTATTCGTAAACACGCGGATTTACTGCTCCATAGTGTGTAGACCATTAAACATCAATCATACGGGGTTAGAACTGAGCTAGTAGTGAATTAAAGGATTCGTGGGTTGAGATCGTCGAAATGTCAATACATTATTTAAAAAATCACAGTTCGTTTTTAGAAATGCATTCCTATGATGCATAATACTGAACAATTAAAGCAATAGCAAGTATTAAGAATCACTTAGATCAAAAGACTGGGTCTCCTTTAGAATTTTTTCATACATGGTGCATGTACTATGATTGTCAACTTTTTTTATTTTTTATTTCATGTTATTTCTTAATTGTATTTTCTTAATACCGAATATAGAAAGCATGGTTCTTTGTATTCTATGTTTTTTAAAACTATAAACTACTATCTATATATCCAAAAATTACAAATTGGTTAGCAAAGAGTCATATCAGCCCCTCAACATGTTAATGTGTTGGAATACACAGACGACTACCCATTAATTTAGAACCTGTACAATATCTGTCTTGGCAGGGGACCGACAACCACTAAGCCGTACAAATTTTCTTGTTTGACTTTGGGAATCAATTTTGACACTAAAGTACATACATCGATGCCGCACTCCAACACGCACTTGTTCCAGTAAGACAGAAGTTGTTAGAATCACCAACACGATCTTGACCCATGTTGTGCGACAAAAACTTGGAAGCAAACATAGATAAACATGTACCTCTACCAGCCCTCCGGCGTCAAACTTCATTTGACAAGCTACAGTGTTACAACGGGAGATCAAAGTATGGGGGAAAAACTCAGTTCAGTTTTCCAGGTGGCTGGGGTCAGGTCCAAATATGAGAAAAATGAAGATATTTGAAAAATTAAGGTTTATCCCTCTCCAGAAGACCTGATAAGTGTTCCTGTGCAATGTCAGAGAGGCGAGATTAAGTTGGGTATAAAAGATTACCTCTTGGCTCGTCAATATGACACTCAGGGACATCAGGGATGATTCAAACACGAGCTATTTAAAATTTATGATTAAAAGGTCGGATAGACACCACCGGTACATGCTACATAATTTTCAAAGTTTTTTACCAATATTGATTTTTAAACGACTAATAATAGGTGTTTTAATGGGTATTAAGGGGTGAAATGATTACAAAATAATACACCTGTCCTGCCTTACCCTACCCTTCAATTTTACCAACTGTACCCTTCATTGTTCTAAACACTACAGAATTTCCAACGATGTGAAAAATGTAGAGATCAAGACAATTTTTCGCTATTTCTGCACAGTGATGATACACATTGATGCAGATATTTTGAATTCTCTAAAAGTTTGTTGAAAAATTTTAATGATATGTCGAGTGGAACATAGATATATCAGAAAATTATTCCGACCGAAAGTTCTGTTAATATTGTTAGTAAATAAAGGATCTTCATTGTTTTCTATCTTGTGTTAATGGAAACAGCCTTCTGATGTTTAAAAAAAAAAGAACAAAGTTTTGCAAACGCATAAACGATTATTCAGAAAATTTGAAATTTGCTTTCCAATCTCCATCTTTCTTCAGTTATGAAGTAATGTTTTAAGGTATGTCACTCGTCAGCGTTTTAGAAAAGTTCACACAGAATCTCTTACTTCAAAACTATTAATTATTTAACGTTCAATGAAAAAAAAACTGCTCAAAAATCCACAAAGAAGCAAGATTTATGGAGGACTATTTCTTGTGGTGGAAGGATATTTAGCAGCAATTCTGCACATTTATTAAATTTAATATTTTGGAACTTTAACTTCACATACATGTACTCGGAGAATATTTTCCGTTATTATATGCTAGGAATATTTAATGTAGGTCTCAAATCAGATTTTAAAACAAATTTCACATCTTCCCTCAACAAACTTGTTTTATTTTTGTTTTTTGCCTGAAAAATCACATTTCACCAATATTTCAAATTCAACATCACTGACCCCAACTTTTCCTTTAATTATTTTAAATTACTCGATACTTGTGACTGATCAGCACATACGTCGTAAAAAGTACAAGAAAATATTTTAAAGTCTTTTTAGATTTTTAATACCCTAAATATGTTACTTTTTCAGTGCAAAGAGATCACACAATAATTTTTTGCGCATTATATTTGCAAGGTTTGTTCAATGATAAATACATGTATTATTCAAACTATTTTACGTAAAATAAGATTATATTTATTGCTATGGTTCCATCTGATTAAATATGACAAAGGTTAAAATAATTAACCAAAGATTTAAAATTTAAGTGCAAAAAGGTCAATTTAATTGTACCGTAGCTCAGTAATATGCATACGGACCCCTTATTTTCTTTGCTAGTTTTAGTCATACTTCATGAGCACTTTTCAAAAAAATATACTTCTCAAATATTCCTTGATTTAACAAATGTCACGAGTGCATGATCTACCTAAAAACAAGATATAATCTTTTGACGAACTAAAATATCAACAGGCATGTATTAAATGATTATTTTGCAACTTCTACGGTCGATACAATGACCTTGCCAGCAAATACATATTAACAAGTCAAACTGACTGATGTTTTTCATACTAATTGTTAGACCATTATTTTCCAAATGAACTGTTTATGATTTTTCCAGTTTTTACCAATCATAATAAGGACACACTCCTGTTGTGACTGATCGGTAGAGATGTTCAATCTTCCATGGCACCTGATCCCATCTCTGATGTTGTTGAGGTTCGTGTTTTCTTTACTTTTGATTTGTATTTTTATGCTTAAAATTGTTTGTTACCTCCATATTCCCTATTGCAGATAATTAGAAGATTAAACTACTTCATTAAGTCTAGATGTACCAATGTTTGTCATGTTTGGTTGGAAGCGAAGAATATAAATTGGAACCAAAAATATAAAGCTATCCGCTCTCACTCCAACAGTTGTATCGTCAGTATATTAATCTATCTAAATAATTGAACAACCTTAATGCATTTATTAACCTTCTATGAGTGATATCCTTTTATTTTCCATACGATATGCAAGACATAATACTGTAACAGTAATATAATTACACTATAATCACTAGTAAACAGTTTGCTGTTTATGTTTTGTTATGACTTATGATACTATTTTTACAGTTTATGGATTGCTTCCTAATACAGTCTTATTAATGCATGGAAACGATATTCAATGTCATTGAGACACAACCAATATAGGGTTTAAATTTTGTGCTGCACTATGAATGGTTCTAGCTGATGAAATGCGAAGACATGTTTATCCCCCTGGTGAACACAGAGAAATAATGTTTGTTTCTGTAATTATTGAATGATTAAGCATTATATCTTGATACAGGTGTGTGTCTGACCATTCTACAAGCAATCAACTGTTCCATAGAATATCAATCGAACATGTTTTGAATAGTTGAATTAAAAACCTTGAACAATTTTAATCAAATATTTGACACCCAGTTGTAAATTAGTGTTAATCTAGACTGAAAAGCAATATATCACATACGGACATTGTAAACAAAGTTATTTTTCTATTTCATTGTGAAAGAGAAAAAAAATCTTTGAAGCCAAACATGGATAAGCGTGGCTTACATATATATTGAACCAACAATAAGATTCTGGTAAAGAAAGGGGTAACTGAAAGATAGTCGTGTGCTGAAACCAAAACTGACTTGTAATTTATTATGCATTTGTATAAATAAAGTTAATACAAACACATGACAGTCTTGTTCTTCACTAAATATAAATCTTATATCTATTAAAATAAAGAACATCACTGAGATTAAAGGAAGGAATTACATGCACTCGACGTTTGGTATTAATCTCAGTCATTATTCCTCAAGGTTTGGGGTAAGGGTGAGGGATATAATTCTGTATGATTTTTTGTCAAATGTTGGCATTAAATACTAGTATATGGAGATACCGAGCGGTATTCAAGCTCAAAAGTTCATAGAAACACGGACCTCCAAAACATCAGAGGTGGGATCAGGTGCCATGGAGGAGTGAGCATCCACTGCTGACCGCTCACACCCGCCGTGTGCTCCTTGTCATCATCGGGAAATAGAGGAAATATTAGTCGTCAATTCAGTGTGTAAATAATAGACTAATAACTAGTATGAAAAATGTCAGAAAGCGTTTGACTCAGTGATTAACTGTATGTGCTGACAATTAGGGCCCTTGTATCGAGCATAGAACTTCCGAAATGATGACTTTAAACGAGACTGCTGATATTCTTGTTTCATCAACTGGTTTGTCAATAATTTACCTCGTTTTAGAAATTGTACATACATGTACGTAGAGCATGGCCTCGCGTATCGAATCAACGGAGAGATATAAACTCCGTATACAGGTGATGAAGGTATATTCTGCATAAGTAAGGGAAGTTGACGATTGAAAGTAATTCCCCGTTTTTTGGCCATCCCTAAAATTGGAGTCCATCAATCCTTCGTCTCTGTTTCATATTTAGAGGATTAACTAAATATAGATGATGTTGACAAAATAACAACTGACCTGCATTTCAGACAGAGTGATTTTCGCTTTTCTGGTGTAATCTTTCATTATTCATAATTTACGTTTAGATTTTGACAACGAATTACAAATCAATAATTGGCGCGGAAGGCGGGTTTGGTCTATCGACATGGGAGGCTACTCCTTCTAGACACCTCATTCCTAAGTGTTTTTATAATTTCAATATTCCTTGTTTTTTGCTTTTTTGAAGATTTTAGAAATAGTACATCATAGTCATGTTCATCCTTTTATTTAGCTATTTTATTTGTCTTTACTTATTCAGTGAAATCTACAAGACAATGTTTTACTTTTTTAAACTCGGTGTAGAGGTCGAAGAGTAGGTAATGCACCACACAATTTATCAGTATTAATGTTAAAAACAAACAATTACATTAGAAAAAAATCAATTTAAAAACTCATTATCACCCAAAACTGCATTTTTCCTTCTGGTTTACCAAAGAAAGTTACTTCTAAAGTTACAACAGTCAGTAACTGAGCTGAAAACTGTTAAAAAAGGCCTGTGCTAAAAATGAAAAAAAAAAAGCTTGTCGGAAAACTTCAGTTTACTCAAAATTCGCTGAAAACCCCAAGCGGATATAAGGTTTTCATATCTGGTTTATGGAAAGACTAGTTTCATCCGAAGAACGGTCTTAAAATGAAGATACAGATTTACGACGTTGCTAAAACACTAATTTTTCGATTATTTAACATTTAATTGTAATCTGATAAAGAAATAAATTCAAAAACAAAATTCTGTGAAATAAGTACACTATTCTATTTCAAATACGTTGAATGTGCTACGGGATCCCATCTCTCATGTTTTAGAGGTAAGTGCGTGTTTGCTCTGCTCGTATTTTGTATTATTTTATGGACGTTTGATCTTGAATACTGTTCCTTATCTCCATATGTTTCATTCAATAAGGATTCTAATTTTTGTGTTTTCTGATTTTTAATGACTTTTTTTTTTCAGTATTTTTTCAACTCTTATGAGTAACACCATACGCACAAGAAAATAAAAATGATTTCTTTTAGTTTATTAAGGATAGATGATACAAACAAAAAATTGATGCCTGGATTGGTATATATATTTTTGGACTTAATTTCATTGAAAATGATGCAAATAATAAATTTCTAGAATATAAAAAAAATTGTAAACCTTCTATGATGTTAGAAATTCTGCCTCTCTGAAACCATCCTTATTTACCCATACAAATATGTTTCACTTCAAATCCCATTTTAGTGAAAATTTGAACAGAAAATTCAAAGCTACACGATGGAACCTATTCATTTTACTCATTAACACATGACTCGGGTTGGTATTTGCATTCTTTTGACAAAAGTTTGTATGTTTCATCTGTCCTTAAGTTTTATAATGAAATCCGATTTCATTTATAGATGTTACAATTAGTCTTGCTTTATTAAAAGAAGGACAACTCAAGCTTGGTGATCTTTATTCTGCGAAATAAATGTGTATATATAAATGTATAAGTTAAACATACATTACATTGCAATTATAAGCTTGATAAGAAAATAAATAAACATGTATCAGTGTTCTGTATAAAATGTGTTCTAAGCACTAAAGAAAAAAACCTTGATATTATCATTTCTTAAAAAATAATAAAAACTAATTATTGAAATCAAAACATTATGTCGACGTGAGTAATATAGTTTTTTTTTAAAATATATTGATCATATAAACAGAATACGTTCCATATTCTCAGTTAGTTTTAAATCATGAGCCTTACACTTTGCTAAAAACATGTCAGTCAAAATGCGTTAAAATGGTAGATTATGCACTTTACATTTATTGACTGTGTTTTGGGGTAAAATGCGTTTTGTCGATCCTCCAGCCAAGCAGTCTGCCTTCGGCCTAACGTCCCCAGGTTTGGCTCTTTTTTTCTGAAAAAAAACGCATGTTGCCGTCGAACCCAGTCAATGATTGATCAACAATAATGTTGTTGAAATCTATGTATAGGCAAGTAGCCTGCGTTGGTTCAAATACTAATCCTACTCAGAGCAAACTCTCGCTCCCGTGTATCGATGAAGACAGAAAACGATGTTTATCACTAAATGTGGAAAGGTACTATGGCAATTATAGCTCTATAAAGATATAAATTTTAAAGCAATTAAGTCAACATTACCTGTCGGGTAAACACTATATAATTGCCATTGATTTACAAATGTAATTGGCATAAACTTATTTCGCATTAATTTGCTGTGTTGTATTAAATCTGCATTCGTATGAACAGTACATACTTTTTTACTTAGGTTGTCAATAGTTTAACGTTAGAGGCTTTCCCCCCTTTTTTAATTGTCTTTTTGACAATCTTGAGCAGAAGGAAAATCATTAAAATTTCTATATGAACCTGCCAATATCAAATGAAATCAATACACAATTACTGACTGTCTTTATGAGGCCTTATTATCGAGAGTTCTGCAGAAAAGGCTGCTCTGATATAAATCCAGCAAAAGCTGCCCTGCAACATGCTATCTAAACTAAGCTTATTTGTGATTATGCAAACAACCTTTTTTATAGAAATAATCACTTTAGACATGGATATTTTGGAAAGTAAGTATTTACTTTTTTCTTCTTAAGATTAAGAATATCTCAACATATTAAAGTGTTATTTGCGGTATATTGCATTTTTCCCCCCACAGAAGTCATATTTTGAATTTTTTTTTAAATGTGCTGCATTGTATATATATATTGTACGAGAATATATGAATTAACAAAATATATTATAGTTACAAAGAAGGTTATTGAAATTTTTGTTTTTATGACGTCACAAACTTGTCGGATTTTGTATTATTTTTCAGAAAGAGGACAAAATGGACAAGATTTTCACAATTTTGACTGTAAAATTTATAGAGCGCAGGCCTGCTCCAGAACGATATTTACATATTTCATTGATATTATCATTCTTCACGTTATATTAAAATATTGAACTGTAGCAGACCTACGCTCGGTGACTTTTACCATAGACCTAAAGTGTCTATGCTTTTACTTTTATGCTTTTTCTGTAGAAATCATGGAATTTCATATTTACGCTTTGAAATCTGTAGATATCTCCCTGTTTTAGAACATAATTATATATTCCTCTGTCAAAGTTTGATTATGGGGGCAAATATTGGTCATTACCGAACATAGTCCTTTGTGTGAAATTAATTTCAGGTTTGCAATTTATGTTTTGGTGAAGTGGAGCTAAAAATTTTGTACATTATACAAGTACACGTATTTTGTCAAAATTTATATAAAAATGAAACATGAAACAATATTTGTCTAGATTTCTAAAAAATATAATCTGATAAAACTCTGCTGGGAAGATTGAATTTTGAATAATTATCCAGTGATTATATAACTATATTTATGATTCTGTTTCTTAATTGTGTGAATTTGAATCGAATTAACGATGAATGGTTACCTGAACAAAAAAACAATCTACAGATTTTATTTTTTCTCTTTTTGTGAAGGTTTTTCGAAGAAAAAATATTCAAGAAATAAATCCTTTCTTTTTGCATGAACAGATGTACGTGGATGTAATTCTACAAGTGGTTAATCAATTATTCAGTATTTTGTTTCAAAGTGTAATAATGCTTTAACTTCTCTCCGACAACATTTATGATATCTTTGACAACCAGGTCTTCCAGCAATCAGTTGAAATTTTCAAGGGCACTTATTGTGTCATTGTATTACTGACATCGTTTTTGTAAATTATTATTATTGAAGTTTTTATTTTGATTTTTTTATATGAAAGAGTAATGTTGCTTTGAATTCTTGCAAATAATTATATAGAGAAAAAGTTTGTTAAATAACAATACATATTTTCATTTATACAAGTGCGTTGATTCATTATATCACAATAAAAATCTTGAGAAAAAAATCTCTTGGTAGATTCAACATGAATTTGTTAATCTTTTCCATCGAAAATCTTAAAATAATTGTCTATGCAATTAAATAAAAGTTTTCATAAATGATATCCATAGATGAAGGTTTTTCAAGTACGTAACAGAATATTAGACCATATCATTGTGATATAATTTGATTGTTGAAATTAAAAGTATGAACTAGACTAGTTATCTTCGACAAATTGTAAGAAAATAACCATAAAAAGGAATGTCTTATATAAGCATCTAATTAATTATTGTTTTTAGGTGATTAATAAAAATAATATTTGATTGACAGAAATCAAAATCCTGACCTATCTAGACTAATAGATTGATATTAAATGCACAAGTAAAGATTAAAATTTTGTGAAAGTCAGATCTCTGAAATGTTTTCACAAATATTCCTTTGAAGTAGGTATTAAGTGGCGATATCTCATTTTATCCATTCTTAAAATTCCATTTTCTCTTCATCAATCGATTTTGTTTTATGATTCAAATAACAAAAGAATGCTTACATCTAGTTCTTAAACATACCTTGACTTTAAGATAGAGGCATTTGACATCGTCCGATTATGCACTCGAGATTTCTCTAAAACCATTTGATAAAAATATTTTTAAAACTACTTCATAAATATTTATCTCTATTGATTCATAAAATTTCCTCACCAGAATGTTTAAGCCATTGACACCTTATCATTGTTCATGAAATATCTGCAGATAACAAACAATATTGAAGCTCAATAACCCATTCAACAATACAAATCAGGAGCACAGTAAACTCGGACCTCTAAGAGATGAAAGATGGAATCGGGTGCCATGGAGGAGTGAGCATCCCCTGCCGACCGGTTGACCTGCGGCCGCAGTGTGCTCCTTGTCATGACCGGAAATAGCGGAAATATCGGTCGACAATTCAGTTTGTAAATAATCGCCAAACAATTTTTTTTTAAATGCCTGGGTTTTTGTTCTTCTTGATAGACTGTATTTGCTTACCATGCCATTTTATCGACCATAGAACTTACGAAATGATGACTTTAAACGCGTTTGTTGATATTCTTGTTTCATCAATGGGTTTATCAATAAATAATTTAATTTTGTTTGTATTTTAGCCTCTCATTGGTTGATTTCCAAAAAGGAACGCAAATTATTCTGTGTAATCTGGTTTGGTATGGGGACACACCCCCTTGACAACCAGCTGAATCATCTGTATCCATGCAATCCCCTCATTTCAAGTCCTCGGGATTCATAGAAAATTCCAGATTTAATAAATGTAACTTTAACTTCAAACAGCAGCTCGATCTTACCTCATGTAAGCAAACATCATGGCTGCTAGGTCTATGTATTATTTATTACCTCCCCTCGCTTTCCATCACTTCCATTACTACGGTTGTATTATTGAGCGGCAAATTTGAACTCATAAAAAGCAGCACAATTTTACATCTACATTTGTGTAACTATTTTTAAATAGAATTATAAGGTATGACTCTAATTCTTGGCCAAATTATTTAAGTATGACCTGGTTTGGGTCAGTTTACGCTTTTGCTTATAATCCGCTTCGCGGATTACAAAGCGTAAACTGACCCTAACCAGGTTACATCGAATAATTTTCCCAAGAATTAGATTTATTCCTTAAATAACTTTATTTCGGAAATTGTTTATACATAGAGCATGATCGTGTTTGCGGAATGAGTGGTGTAAACGCCGTTTGCAGGTGACTAAGGTATATTGCTGCAAAAGAAAGGAAAGTTAATGATTAAAAAGTTGAAGCCATTACGTTTATCATAAAACTTGGTTGTTAAATGACCATTAACATATTTTTCTCGTGATATATCTAATATAAAACAACTTTGTCAGACTCTCTTGTATTTTTTTTATTTCATGCTCAACGGGATATATCGTGTCGACATAAGAATACCTTTGTCAATTGACAATACGTCGTCGATATTTCTAAATTTCGAATTTAAGGCCACAGCAAGTGTATTTTGTTCTGTTTACGTACACGATTTTAGAGAAATTCTGATTCCAGGCTTTGGGTAATGGTATTTGAAATGGTAAAGCAAAAGCTTCTTTTTAATATCATCTTCAGAGTGTGTACAATCAAAATGTGTTTTAACGAAATAATATTGCAATCGACCAATGACAAGGTAAATGAACTATTCAACGGGCTCCTTTAGAGCCTGTGACTTATTAATCAGTAAGATACCAAAGTGCCTCTTTGACACGTTTTGACAATTTTACCTTCTGAATATAATATGGAGGGGCATAACCATATTTTTACCTAAAGATATACGTAATATTTTACAGATCGAATGATATAATTCTACAGAAGTCTTTATTAAATATATTGATACAACGAGCGGCATTCGAGCTCAAAAGTCCATAAAACAATACAAAATAGATCATACGCGGATTTCCAAAACATCAGAGGTGGGATCAGGTGCCATGAAGGAGTGAGCACCCCCTTCTGACAGGTCACACCCGTAGTTTGCTCCTTGTCATTATCGGGATATAACGGAAAAATCCATCGTCAATTCGGTGTATGAATAATGGACTAACAATTAAAATAAAAAAACGTCCGTCAGCATTTGACTCAATGATAAATTGTATTTGCTGACAATGTCATTGTATCGACCATAGAACTCAGGAAATGATGACTTCAAACGAAACTGCTGATATTCTTGTTTCATCAATTTGTTTGTTAATAATTTACCTCGTTTTAGAAATTTTTCATATGTAGAGCATGCTCTTGCGTATCGAATCAATTGTGAGATATAAACTCCGTTTGCGGGTGATGAAGATATATTGCCTCGTAAATAACGGAAGTTGATGATTGAAGAGTTATGACATATTTTGAATATTGAGGCGTTTTTGATACTTTTACAGTATTTCAATGAATATACATGTACAATACGATGTATTTTTTTCATTTTCTAAGGAATCTTGTCGTTTTGAGCTCCACACCAGCAGTCTTTCCTGGGACGAAGCCTACCAGGCATGTAAACAACGCGGCATGACATTGGCCAGTCTGTCGGACGAATTAGAATTGTTGTCTCTCTCCACTGTTATGTTACAAGCCAATCAAATGCATTCTCAGCAAAATAGCCTGGAGACCAGGTAACCAATGAAAATAAAAATATCATAATTATACTAATTATTGATAGCTTATTATCGATTATTATTCATATTTCTTTTTTTAAAAATCATTTTAAGTATATTTTTTCGTCAATAATAGAGTTATTCTTAATTTGTATGATACTCATAGCAGCAAAACGAACAAATATGTTTCATTTTTGAACATTATTTTGTGGGTTATTCCTTGGAAAATATAAAATGATTTGGCGTTTTAATGTTATATTATCTGTATAAGATATATTTTTTTCTGAAAGAAATATTTGTACAGCATGCGAAGTATTCAAGCCTATAGAAATCCGACAAACAAAACAAAACAGGAAAACAAACACGGAAGTGAACGTTTTATGTCATTGGGAATGGGTAGAAATTTTTGATTAGATATCTAAAACCTTTGGTCTAGGGCAGTCATATTTGAAATTGAAATGAGAAAAAAACCAACAGATGAATAAATGTATGTATTTTCTTCTAATCGGATGCTTTAGATTCTGAATCGATTTGATAAATTATTATCTTAATCAATTAGCACCCCCTTGTTCAGATCTAACGAGAGTATTGATACAAATACTTTGTATCGATTTCCCTGAATTAATTTTTGAATTTGCCTAACATGAGCCAATCATAATCCTTGGGAAAAAATAAAAATAAAAAAACAAAGATGTAAATTAATGCGAATATTAGTACTTAAACGGAACCGATCACAGTTTGCATTTGGAGTTAAAATTAAGTTCTTATAGTAATGTATTACATTACCATTACTTTAGAAAATTAATACATAACTATTATGTTTGGGTGTGTTCAAAAACAGATATAGAAAGCCTAACAATTTTTATAAACAGACATCCCACCCCTTCAAAACAGAGCATGATGAATGATAATTTAAATGTGATTTCTTATACATGTGCTTGCATTCATTATACTGTAAATAACTTGTATATCTTTTTTATTATCAATGAAATGTTTTAATTGCCAATTACAGTAAATGTATGTAGTTGATGAACAGTATTGAAGCTCAAAATCCAATAAACAATATGAATAGGAACAGAGTAAACACGGAGCTTCAAAACATCAGAGGTGAGATAAGGTGCCATGGATGAGTGAGCATCTCTTAAAATGTGTACAATTTGCACTTTTTGAGTAACTTATGATGGCAGAAGGCAATTTAACTTTTTTGGCACTTAAACCCGTCTCTCGAATTATTTACATTAATAAGACATGGATTATTTCGATGTTGTACATGTACCGCTGTACTTTAGGGAAAAATTCAATGCAGTGAGAAATTTGTTTTAAAAAAAGATTAGATATTATGTACAATTGTTCTGCTTAAAATAGAATTTAATGTCTGTTATTCATTCCTTTTTGGTCCATTGACTTTGTTATGGCGATCAGCTCTCAAGTAAGATCAGCGTTATGTCCGGATTTGGCACACATTTTAAAACAGTACATTGCTTTAGTTGAAAATTATTAGTATAAATATTCTGCCTCTTAAAGGACAATAAGGATCTTTTAATTTTCTGGAATATATGTAAATAAACTCAAGATGCAAAAGTGCAATGAAGAAAACGAACAGTATTCAAGATCAAAAGTCCATAAAACAATTCAAAATAGGAGCAAAGCAAACACGGACGTCCAAAACATCGGCGGTGGGATCAGGTGCCATGCCATGGAGGAGTGAGCATCCCCTGCCGACCGGTCAAAACCGCCGATTGCTCTTTGTCATGATCGGGAAATAACGGAAAAAATCTGTCCTCAATTCAGTCTTTAAATTGGTATGAAAAACGTCAGTAGCATTTGACTCTAATGATAAATTATATTTGATGACCTATAAAGATATGTGTCATTTCAGTAGATACTGGGTTGGACTGAGGATGGGTATAGGGAGCCAGCAGTTCCACTGGGGAGATTGCACGATTGATCCTTCCATTACTAGACGTTTTAGTACCCTGAACTACGACATGTTTACCACCGCCTGTGGCTTTATTTATCTGAATTCTTTACTATTAACGCATTGTTATACAAACCAAGCGATGGGTTTTATATGTGAACTTCCTTCTGGTAAGATAATTTTTTATGACTTTATTGTTTCTGGTACTTAATACTTTGATGAATATCTATCTTCGTCTCTGTAAGTGTTTGTTAAATAAGGCTGGTTTACTTTTAAGAAGAAAAGTAAAGTAAAAGCGTGGGAATTTCTACTATAGAATAATGACAATTCATGGATAGCATACATTTTGCATAATTCTAGGGACGTCATTTCTTAAACTCATTCACGTCTCCAAAATGAAAATCAACTCTAAGAAATTTATTTTTGTTTTGAAACAGTTCTCTTTCCAATAAGGTGCAATATTTGAATTTCATTACTCTGATTTATAGTGATAAAAGCCTTCGTTGCTTTGCTGGCCATCGTACAGACTGTTCCATTTTTAAATACTAAAACGACATATACTTTATTTGTTTCTGTTGCTTAGTAACGATTTGAAACTGTAAATTACGATTAAATAATACATGCTAATTGGTTTAATGACAATATTCTAGTAGCAAGTAAATAAAATGGCGATAGTATCTCGAACAACATTATAAAAACAAAATGTCTGAAGCTGTAAGAGAGGACATATTTAATTTTACAGCGTTCTAAAAGAAAGTCCAAGTTCTAAAACCCAGACATGTAGTTACCTGTTCATAGTTTCATGAACATTTATACAGTTGTTTCCTATTGTGTCGTGTACCTTTCATATAAAAGGTTCATATATATTTTGAAGAACTTAATTCGTTGAAGACAAGACCTATTGGAAGACGGTTCCTCCAAATACCACAGGAATTAACCACCACGAATTCTACTGATTCTACAGTATGTAAGAGTCAAGTTTTCATTCATTCACCATTTCTATTTAAGGGTCTGGTCCCTGTTTTACGACGCTATCAACAATACCCTCCATGGGATACGACAGTACTTGTGTTCTGGCATCATCGTTGTGCGCCTCTTCTTGTCTAAGTGATTCGAGTTGTGCCGGTATATATGTATCTAGGGAAACAGAGTGTACATTGCTGACCTACAAAAGTCAGATGTCATGGAGTTTAGCAGCATCCGATTTACAATCAACGCATATCTTCCATAAAGGTACAAAAAACAAGCAAATTAAAATTCACGTTAAACGGTCTTTAAAACTCATTACTTTTGGCTCTTCAACTGGATTTTGTTTTATTTTACACCTCATTTAAAATATTCTTTAACTTACTTCATTGCCTTTCCTTGGTATTACACATAAAATTAACACTTTCAGGGCTTCTTTATCAATCATCATACTACCAATTTCAAGAAGGATTGACAGAAAATGAATTGTGTCTCATTCCTATAGCATCACCAATAGTGACAACACAAATACCGGGGGAGATCACGGTAAGACTATGATACATGTCGACGACATGATGAATACTAGGAGACATGACGGTAAGACTACAGGGTTGCATAAATCAGTAACATGGAGAGAGAATAAAGAAATTTAACGTAAGACATTGAAATATTTCAATAACATGGTATATACAAGGAACATTCATAAAAGAGGTGACTTGTAACAGATATCAGTTTTTTGGGGAATATAAGGTGAGTTTACTGTAAGACGTGGTAGACAAAAGTGACCTGAAAAAAACATGAGAGGAAGAGTGAGACGGTTGTAGATATCAGTGACATTAAAAAAACGAGAGGTCACGAGAAGAAATAGTAAAAGGTGAGGAAAAAAGAAGTGTGACCGAATTTGAAAAAATCTATGAACATTACAAATTTGTGAAGAGGGCACAAGCACGAACCTCTGGAAATCTAATAGGTGGGATAAGGTGACAAGGAGGAGTAAGTATCCCCTGTTGATCAGTTACGCCCGCCATGATCTTTTGATACTGATCGTGTAGACGGCTTTTTCTTTTGTCATATTCAGTAAAAACAAAATAAAGATTTTACAATTGATATGAAGCAAGGCAACCAAAATACGACCCAATGGTGGGTTATATTTGCTAACAAGGTCAATATAAGAACCACAGAATCAAACAATGTTCTTGAATTACCAGTTTAATCAACTTTCCTGTCAGTAGCATGTTCCAATAACAAAATTGATCGTTCTCGGAGCTCAGTTGAGGGACGTTAACACCATATGCAGGTGATAGCGGAATATCATTATGAGAGTATTTGAAAGTAGGAATGACTGGACCAGAGATCGATACCGAGATCCCTGTATTACTGGTATGATGCTAAACCATGGAGCTACCCTCTGTTACCCTCGGGCCATTTAGCCCTACATGAAACATGGAGATAACGGACATTATTCATTCCTGTTTAAAAATACTTCGACCTCGTAGAAAAAAAATCATGAACCCTGTCATGTACATATATATGCCGACAAAAGCCCCCCTGCCTTCCCCCACACTGGCCATGAGATGAGGATTGCATAAAAAATATGAAGCTAGATCGGGAATCGATCCCAGGACCCCTGTATTACTATTCAATTGCTTTTCAATTGAACTACGAAGGCAAATATCCAAGAACCGTTTGATCGGAGCTAACAAACTCCCTGAGTAAGGAAAGTTGGCGATGGTACAGCTGAAGCTGTCTCGTTTATCATACAGTATCGTCTATAGTCAGTAAAACATCCAAACATGAAACAGTTGTGACAGACTCTGTTCTGTATTTTATTTGATTGTAAAAATCACTAGAAGATATCATAGACATGAAATGACCAGGAGAGGTCACAATAAGAAGTTGATAGAAATCAATGTCTTAATGAGGCCGAGTCTAATTATTTCTACTCTAGGGATTTTGATAATGGAACGACTTCACTTTACTGGTCCCCAGAAAAACGCGCTAAAATGTAGTGTTGCCGAAGGCAACTTCAGTATATTTGAGATCGCGTGAGCGACCGGAAAAAAATAAAATACGAGGTTTTTCGGCCTTTTGACCCCAAAATCGAATTCTACGGTAAAAGTTAAGTTTCAAATGTTGTTTTTAAACGTAGCTTTTAACCCTGTTCTCTGAAAAAAATAATAAATATTGTTTATTCATGGAAAAAATCGACAAAGAATAGTTCTGATCGAAGAGCGTGCGGCGCATGCTTAGTGCCATTTCTTTCGGACTTAGCCATTCTTCCACCTAAACAAATGAAGCTGAATTATGATCTAAGAGAAAGTAAAGAAACAACTAAAATTCTTAATTTATCTAAAAGAACGAGTCACTAACCCTAATCCATCTGATGGTATGCAAGGACTAAGACGTTTAGACGAAATATCCCGGACAGATGCTAAACTAACCCTAATCAGTCGAATAATGTGCGAGGACTAACCCTAATCTCTCGGATGAATGCGAGACTAACTCTAATCAGTCGAATACTAGTGCAAGGACTAACCCTATTCTCTCAGGCGGGTGCAAGACTAAACCTAATAAATCGAATAGTGTGCTAATTTAACCCATTTCAGTTGAGTGACGTAGTTGTTACGTCATAGTCCAACGAGCGCGAGGATCTTGCGGATCTGGGGACCGGTAAGGTAAAGTCTACCCCTGATAATTTTTTCTTTGGTTAATTTTTACTGTTATATTTATTGTTTTAAGATTAAAAAATCGAAAGTTTACCAGACCAATTTCTTAGGGGGTAATCTCAAAAGTTGTCAAATTTTACGATTGGACCATATGGGAATTTGTTGGAAAAGCACCAAATTATCACATTTTTTCCATATTTTTTGTATTTCTGCTCTAGAGATATATTTTTCGGTCAAGTATATGAATGTTATTGTACAAAGTCATCAAACTGTGAAATTTCAAAAAAGTTTACCATCTAGGTTGATCTAGGTCTTAATTACAAAGTTTATTTTTTCGATGAATAATACCTCTAAAATTGCCATATTGCGGTATAAATACATATTGGTGAAAATGAATTATCAGCGCAGATAATTTAGTATAATATCCATGGACGTCTACGAACATATAAGCGAGTCATGTGTCATTCTTCAGCGTCGTGCATTGCTTACAAAATCGAAAAACAATGAACGTCGTTAGAGCCATATCAACGTTTTTTCCCTAATTATTGTCTTAATATCACATTTTCAGACCTGTAGGTGTTACAGATAAAGTTAATTTTATATGAAAATCACAATTTTTTGGAAAGGTGTGCTGTCGCACTTATAGCTGCATAAAAAAAGCTGCAAAGCCATGCGCACTCGAATTAGACTCGGCCTCGTTAAAAGAAACTAGGGGATATCACAGTAGAATGAAGTAAATATAAGGGAAAACAGATGTTCAGGGTGGGGTCAAGATCGATGTAGCCGGCTATTCTTTTCTGCTTTAGAAACAATTCATTTGTTAGTTTTTTGAAGATTATAATATTGTGAAATCCGTTATTTGTTTTCAGACTGGTCAAATAAATCCAACGCCAGCATTGAACACAAGAGAAACAGATACCCATCTTGAAACAGCAAGTGACAGTTGTTCAAATTCCTCTTTGGATTGTATAGCCCAACTCCGAACATTATCCACTTCTGAAGAACAAGGTGCAGCACAAACAAGCCAGGTTGATAATCTAGCTACTGATTCGTTAAATATGATAATGAACTTGAACAACCAGTCAAGTACAGTTAATAATTCTTCTGCATTAAGTGTAGTATTCGACAACAATGCATCTACTCTGAACACTTCGGAAGTTACTCTATTCACTGTGCATTCAGAAGACACCGAATTTACCACTCTTGCTGCCAAAATAAACCCATACACTCAAACTATCGAAGTTAAAGCTCCTGATGATAATGGAATATTTGGTACCTCTAACAATACTTTACTATTACATATTTCAACCATCGATAATATTGCCACACTTTCTATTACAGACATTCCACATACTCAAACTGTCGCAGATTCAACTTTGGATGATAATGGCCCACTGAATACTTTTTACAGTACTTCGCTACTATACACGTCAAGCACTGATAGTATAATGAACTCAGATAACGATTCCAGTATGATCAGTGTAGTCAATTCTAGTCAAAATGTTACAACAGGTTACCTAAATGCTAAGGAAGATATGCCACTTTTCAATTCCTCGATATGTTTCTGTATTTGCAAGGAAACCACAGAAAATCTGCAGGAAAAGCTCAAAAAGATTTCTTTAAACCTGAAGTTAGATACCGCTTCTTTATCATCTGTGTTGCGGAGAAAAGTTTCTGCTGATGATCCAAGACCAAGTGTCAGATATGTAGGGAGTTTCGGCCTTGTTGTACTTTTCCTGTGTGCTGCAGTGATCATTTGTTGCGATTCTCTGCGATTTATGAATTTATTCAGAAGTTCGAATCGAAAAGTGCTTTCTGAAGAAACTACCTTTTGATTAGGTAATATATTTTCTAAATATTAAATTGTATCAATTTTAAGCAATGTTGTTTTAATTATCAATAAAATATAAATATTTATCAAAATCGAGCAGACAGGTGTTGTGTAGACCATTTAGAGTTTAGGTAGATGTTGACAGAAGCCTTTATCTTTTTAGAATCGTTCGAACTCAAGGAACACTATAAAAGGCCATGAGCTATCGACAAGGATACAAGTCGGCGCTTTTATAGATCAAAACTTAGTTTTAAGAGCTCTTATTGGCTATTTTCACAATTTGTATTTAAGTTCTTTGATGATGATCATCGCGCGTTTACACAGAAAAATTGTGCATTACACAGAAACTTTAAACTTTATAATAACGCTAATATCAAGAAAGAATAAGACATTTTAGAACATTATAGACATTCAGCATTAAAAGTCAACTTTTAAAAACGTTTCAACGGGGCTTATTAGATAGTTGTATTGTCCTTGCAAGACGGTCGATAGTTCAAAAAAATATTTTTTTTTTTAAATGCACATTCTTTGCTTGTTCAAACCCATATAACACCTAATCATTTCTTAAAACCTTAAATAAGGTTAAATCCAACTTTTATATTGTTGTTGTTTTGTACATATTTGAAAAAAAGAGAGGGAAAAATGTACAAATGGGAATTTCTCAAAGAAAATAGCTAAATATGAAAAAAGTCCTTAAACTATTTCCTTTGTCGCAAGGTTAAATGCAGTGAAAACCAGCATTCTCTAGACCCAATAAGAATACTTAACAGGGAAAATGGCACTGAATATAATTATTGCAATTATTAAAGGAATCTGTCCAGCCTGCACTTCGCCAGCGTGAATGTTATGGACCTTTTTTTGAAAACACTTAAACATAGGTTTTGTCATAGATAGCAATCATACTATAGGCTAAATATATCTTATGTCTGTTTGGACTCAATTTGGCTTGCTCAAATAAACAGTTAATTTTTTTTTTAAATTGCATTTAACTTCACTCTTTTTTCTTGATATTCTTAAATGGACCATTCCCAACGATTTAAATCCAGGCTCTCTGACATCATTGACAACTGCTTTTGTTTTTTAAATGGAACTCGTAAATTTACTTATCGTTGGTCATTTGCAAAATTACTTGCTTAAAAGTTGATGTCAAAAAGAAGATTGAGGCTCTGATTGATAATACTGTATCTATGTGGTTTTTGGAGATAGGTCTTCCAACACTCATTTGGAATTCCTATGACTACCAATTGCGCCCTGTTATTAGCAGACCTATTCCTGTATTCATATGAAGAACAATTTGTTTTAAAAAAAAACCTTGTTGTGACCTTCAACTCGCCATTCAGATATATCGTCGACGCATTGTCAATTAAAAAAGTTATTCCCATTTTATGTCGACATATCCCGGTGACCTTGAAGTAAAAGATACCACAGAGGTTGACCCATGTGTTTTCATATTTAGATATTTTACTTTTTAAAAAAATGAAATTTTATCCATCAACCATGCTTTATGATAAACGTGATGACTTTAATTTTTCTACCGTCAACTTCCTTTACTTACTGTAGAATCATCATTGTTCTTCGGGGACAAATATTTCCTTGGTCACATTTATCCACGAATTTACATCCCCACGAACAATAATTTTGTATATATTTATTCTCCGAATTTTTCTAAATATACGAATTACCCACAAAATTACGTCTCCACGAACCAACAAAATTTTCCTAATACACAAACATTGACCCCCCTCCCCCCCGAATTAAAATGATTCCACATTATGTAGCAATAAACATTTGTTACCTGCATACTGAGGTTATTTCTCTCAGTTCATTCGATAAGGAAGAGCATATTCTTCGTATGAACAATATCTAAAACGAGGTAAATTATTGACAAACAAGTTCATGAAACAAGATAACAACAGCTTCGATTAAAGCACCATTTCGCAAGTTCCATGGTCGATAAAATGACCTTGTCAGCAAAGCAATTTATCATTTTGTCAAATGCTGATTAAACTTTTTCATACTGATTGTTAGGCTATTGTTTACAAACCGAGTTGTCCACCGATTTTTCCGTTTTCTTTCCCGATTATGACAGGAAGCACACAGCGGGTGTGACCAATAAGCAGGGAATGATCATTTTTCAATTACACCTGATCCAATCTCTGATGTTTGGAGGTCCATTTTTGCTCCCTTCCTATTTTGTAAGTTTAATGCACTTTTGAAATTAAATATTGTTCGTTATCTCCAGATATTTTTACTGAAGAATCTTAGTCCATAGTTTGATTCTGAAAATTCAAAAGAGACTAGTTTTGCGGTAATATATATTGTCCTGCACTTAAATTTTAGTTCATCATATGTGAACTAGAATATAATATTTTTGATTCTGAAAAAAAGAATTAGGAATAGATGATGTGAGCTTAAATCAAATTAATTTTAAAAAAATTAAGTTATTATAAATTTGAAATGTTCATCCCACATATCTTACAGATATTATATAATTGTTTCTTTTGCAATCTTAAGAATGAAATAATCTTATAGTACCTAGATATTGTGAATCTAAAACAAAATCTTAGGTGTACTAGTATCTAAAATTCGCTTTTTTCTTACAACTATACGCTAAAAAGTCATTTAAGACAAAGTAGAATAAATAAAAATGATGTTTTAAAACAAATAAATACAATGTAAATATGAAAAATGAAGACAATGAACAATTATCAAGCTCAAAAATCCAATTATTACAACCTGGGGGGAAAAGCAAACGCATACCTCTAAAATTATCATTGATTGGATCAGATGTCATGGAGGAGAAAGCATCCTCTGTCGACCGGCGTAAGCTATCTATTTAGTCTTTCATACAGACAACCCCAATCTTTCAATTAATCACAGAACTTCAATGCCATTATGAAAACTGTCGCTGAATATACCAGATGATGGCCAAAGTATATAGATAGATTCAGTCTTGAACACTTTATAAGGATGGAGTATGTGTTTTGAAATATAAACAATCGTGTTAGAAAGGTAAACGACCATATACAAACCAGTATTTCTGTCATTTTCAATCAATTAAAAAAGTTTGAGAGATTCCATTTATATTATTTCATGGTTTGTAACGTTGTAACAATATGTTTCGGAATCCCAATTTTAACGACTGTGTTTTAGAAAAACTTTTTTTAATGAACTTAATATTTGGTATTTTTTAGCTTTTTATGTATGCTTTATAAATTGTTCTTTGGATTATACCCTTTTTAAAAATCGGTTGTTAATTTAAAACGTTTCAAACGAGTAGAAAAATCTATGTTGTGATTTTTCAAAACTTTTAAAGTTAAAATGCTATAGCTAAAAGGTTTATGCATTCCGCCTTTTTTATAACTTCTGATTTATATTTTAATGTCACAAATCATGAAAATATGAAATCTGAACGCTTTTTAAAAATGATACCAGGAGGAAAGTTTTGAATTTGAAGATCAGATAACTATTATTTCAGAGTTACAAATATATTAATCCAATACATAATACATCACATATTTCTAAAGAAGTTATACCTTACTTATAATAACGCCTTTCAAGTTTGACCGCAGTTATAGCTCTGAATAAAAAGAATATTTTAATCATTCAAAATTATATTTATCCCCTTTATTGAATAAAACAATGATTAAGACTGCAAGAACAAAGGCATGACGTCACAGCAATGTTTTAAATTCAATATGCCTCGGTCAAACAATGTTAGATCAATGAAAACTTTTATCTCCTTCGAAACATCCCAATTTTAAATCGATGTGAACATTTCTCTTAATCTGTTTATAATTTAAAGCCTCTACTATTTACATGGATGCTTTTGGTATCAAAGGAAAGTGTCTATTAATCCTGTATTATGTTGTCATTGATAACATTCCTTTTCTCATTGATTTTAAAATCAGCATTTTTTGTGAGAATAGGTGCCGAAGACGTGGAAATATTGGAAAGTAAGTAAACGCATCATTAGAACATATCTTTCTGAATCATTGTTCTATTGAAAGCATCTGGTCTAATCCTTTCATGGTGAACTTAACTTATTCCATATATGTAAATGTTCATAATGTTTAATTTTTACAGATGAAGAAGATAATGATTAAAATTTCAAAGGTCATAGCTAAAAATTATTAATGCAAATCTGGTTCTGCCAAAAGCCGATCTGTTCCAAAAAAAATAATTTAAAGCAATATGAGCTGCATGTTTGACATCGGGAAAAAATGTTGCAAATTTGTAATTAACTATTTCAATGACAGAAAAATAGAACATTTATCAACTTCTGTTGTTCATATTTGCTATGGATGAACTTTTTATTAGCTTTGATTGAAGCAAAATTGAATTATTGTCGTCCTGTACAATAATGATTTCTTATATGATACTGTATATTCAGTTGTACAGAAATATTTCTTCTGAATCAATACAACAGAATATTTTTATTTATACAGGTTGTACTTCTTTCACATCCGATTCAAAATTATGTCTATTTTACTTGAAAATGTCATAGACGAATATATTTGTATATCATATTCATTTTTCCAATAAATTGCTATGTTGTTACAAAATGAAAATGACTTACGTTTCTTGCTTACAGTGAATTTAACATTGAACACGCTAAATATTCCCACATGAAGCAACATTTGGTGAGGAACTATCCTTCCTCACTTCGAACCCTGTTAGAAGTCTTACATAATCAAATACTGTATTGTTAAAGAATTCCTTGTAAGACTAGATGGAGTATATGTCTACCAGGTGATTTGATGCCCTGATACCCTGAAATATGTTCTACGATTGAAATTCTAAATCAGAGCAAGCTATTAACCAACAAGTTAATGAAACAAGGATATCATCAGTCTCGTTTTAAGTCATCATTTCACAAGTTCTATCAGCAAATACAATATTAAATGCCGACAGAGGTTTTTCATGTTATTTTTTGGTCCGATAATACACGATGGAGGTGTACGGTCGGTAGGGGATGTTTACTCCTTAAAGATACCCTATCCCGCCTTCAATATTTTATGGAGGTCTGTATTTGTTCTACTCCTGAATCTTATTGTTGAAATGCAAGGTTCAGCTACTACTAAGAATACACAAAATGAAACTATAAGATCTCATTTGATTCCCATTTTACAGTTTCCAGAGAATCTTGTCGGTTTGAGCTTCACACCAGTAAACTCTCTTGGGACAAGGCACACCAGGCATGTAAACAGCGTGGCTTGACCCTGGCCAGTCTTTCGAAAGGAGCGGAATTGCAATCAATGGCAACTGTTGTAAAACAGGCAGATGAAATGCACTCTAAGAAATATAACTTAGAAAGCAGGTAATGATAGCAGTTCTTTGTAATGTTGACTTTTATTTTCGGAAAAGTCAGTGATAAATGTTTCCCGTTTTATTCTCAGTATGACTGTTTTGTCCCAATATGCATCACACTTATGCTTTGTACTAATATTTCTCCTTGCTTGTGGCTGAATCCAGCTAGTCTAAGGCATATGAATGATTGAGTATTGCTGCTTTACTCTAAAGTTTATGAAGCCAAATTTCTACAGCTTTGTTGTGCTTTGAGCCTTTGACAGCTTACCCTGAGACAAAATGCTCATTCTTAAAAATAAATCTGCAATTTCTGACTTTATAAGTTCTTTCTTTATACAGTCATCACCAGGTGGACAACAACAGTTCCTATGGTTTTACCGTTGAGTATCATAATTTACAAAACCCCATCCCCCCTTTCTTAGAGGGAAAATAGTTTATACCAACCTAAGACCTTTTATTTTTTTTTTCTCAGTGTATGGCTTTATGCAATTTATTAAAAAAAAATAATAGACCAGCAAACAAATGAAACGATACCGAACTGTAAATAACTCATAACAATGATGAAATTCACTAACAACCTTTCAATACTTTCAGTACTTTGATTAATGCAGAAGTGAAAGTGACGCAATATTCTCATGAATGTTCAAAAGTCAATGCAATTTGAAGACTATTATTAAATTTTGGCAAAATGTGTAAGTACCTTCTTCAGGATTCATAACATCTTCGGAAAATAAAACTTAAAACGGAATAATTTTCTGACTTCAGATCTCTATGCTCGACCCCCCCCCCCCCAACAATAGGTAATCGTTGATTGTTTACGTTTTACTCCTGAAAAATAATTACTTACATTAAACCATCCCTTAAATCTCATATGTTTAATTATTCCTGTTATCTATACATTAAATTATACCATATTGTGTAAATTCAACCAATACAGTTGATGTTAGATCTTAACACAAATCCAATCGGGCCAAATGCAAAGTAAAATTACACCATCGGCACGACTAATTTGGCTTGAAATTACAAACCTTAGTAGTTACCTTCAAAATCAAACTGATTTCATCTCAAAAATTAAAACATTGCAACAATTCAACTTCATAAAATTTTCCATGACCTTACCGTTTTATCGCTTCATCGAGAAAGGAAGAGGAAGAAACAAGTAAATATTAGACCATATATGCAAATGGACCTAAATTATCCGGAATGATAGGTTGTGACTTAGGGTGAATATAATTATATATCTGAAAGGACTTAAGATATCTGGAATGGATGGACATAGGGTTACTGAAATAAACTCACTTATCCGAGACCAGGCTCGTATAAGTGGTGGTATGTTTTTAATGTTTTTTTTGCTGTTTTTTTTTTTTATTTATACAGTTTTGTGTCCTTTCTTGTTTCCGCTGATGTAATTTTTTTTCTTTCCCACTATAAGTTTTCTTGAATTGTCAACTTTTTTCGAAGGTTGCCTTTTCCTCATATTGTTAACCGTAACCACTGGTCAACAAAGGGAGATTTTATATTTCATTGGCGTTAACAATTTTTTTATTGAAGTAAATATTGGGTTGGCTTGAGGATGGAGGTAAATCCATCAGGAAAACAGGAGTTCCATTGGGGAGATTGTTCCATTGACTCAGGAATCACAAAGAAGTTCGATAAACTGAGAGACTATCCATCATCAACCGGATGCGGATATGTTTCAAAGGACTCTCTCAGTCTGACGTCATGTCCTGCAGACAAAACAATGGCGTTCATTTGTGAACATCCGTCTGGTCAGAAACGTTTAATTTATATATATATATATATTTTTTTTTTTCTCAAATGCTTAATGAACTAAATACAAAGATGTCATTCAGCTGCATGTTACATATTTATAGAAATACAATGTGTGGATATTTATTCTGTTATTCTTATTGAGTTACAACACTTCTTTTAGGTTCCGACTCCTGTTTTACAACCATGTCAGCAATATCGAAGATGGGATTCGACAGTAAAAGTACCCTCACCTCCTCGGGATGTGCCTCTTCTTGTTTAAGTGATTCGAGTTGTGCCGGTATTTATGTATCAAAAGAAACAATGTGTACATTGCTGACCTACAAAAGTCAGATGTCATGGACTTTAGCAGCATCCGATTTACAATCAACGCATATGTTCCATCGAAGTATGTACACATTTCCTTTTTCAACTTAATCTTGTCCACCATTACTCTACTTTGCCTCCCCCCCATGCATATTTCAAATCCTTCATATGCCCCTTTTACACGATACTTAGGTTGATTTTCAAAAAATCCAAAAAGACAGTAATATTTTAACTTATCACAATCAACCAGCAAAATACATTCTTAAAAAATCTCAAACATCTCATTCATCAAATTTTATTATTTACTTCGCATGCTTGCAAATCGATACTGCAACATAAACGTTTGATGACAGTTCAATAAAATAACTATTACCACTAATCCTATCTTGCTAAATCATGTGTGGAAAATGTTAAGATAGAGAACGGTCAACTATCTCAAAAAGACGATACATATCTTTAATCAGAGCAAAATATGGTCCCCTGTAAATTCCAGAGCCTAGAGGGAGTACGTATCCCCTGCTGATCGATCACAGCCGCCGTGAGTCCTGAGTATTGATCACACCCACCGTGAGTCCTGAGTATTGATCACACCCGCCGTGAGTCCTGAGTATCGATCACACCCGCCGTGAGTCCTGAGTATCGATCACACCCGCCGTGAGTCCTGAGTATTGATCACAGCCGCCGTGAGTCCTGAGTATTGATCACAGCCGCCGTGAGACCTGAATATTGATCACACCCACCGTGAGTCCTGAGTATTGATCAAGGAGACGGAGAATTCCGTGTCAAAAGTAGTATAAAAACAAAGTCTTCAATAGGTATGAAACAAGTCAGTCAGAATACTAGTCAGTGTAAAGTTATATTCGTGTTATTTAACAAGCATAAAATTTACGAAAATTGAATTCAACAGACATTTTTGAAATTCCTATATCATCAACATATCTCTCGGAATCCTTGCTCGCTTTGAAATTTGTAAGTAGACGCCTTAAGTATCTAATAAAATGGAAGACAATAACGTCATATCATATCAAAATCCGTCGTCAATCCAGGTATAAATAATGGACTAACAATAAGAATGAAAAACGTCAGTCAACATTTGACTCAATGATAAATTGTTTTTTGCTGACATGGTCATGGTATCGACCAAAGAACCTATGACTTTAAGCAAGACTGCTGATATTCTTGTTTCATTAACTTGTTTGTCAATAATTTACCTCGTTTTGGGAATTGTTCATACGTAGAGCATACTCTTGCGTATCGAATGAACTGTTATATATATATATATACGCCGTATGCAGGTGATGAAGGTTTATTGCTGCATAAGTAAGAGAAGTTGACAATAGAAAATTTAAAGTCATCACGTTTATCATAGAGCCTGGTTGTTAAATTACCAAAAGGTCTTTTTCAAGTAAAATATCCAAGTATAAAACAGATGTGTCAGATTCTGTGGTATCTTTTATCTCAAGCTCACCAGGATATACCGTATCGTCATATTAATGGAAATAACCATTGTTAATTGACAATATGTCATCGATATATCTAAATGTGGAATTGAAGGCCACAACAAGTGTTTTTCTCTTTTCTTGCATAAGATTTTGCACAAATTCTGCTTTATATCAATACAAAAATAAGTCTGCTAATAACGGAGCGCAGTTGGTACCCTTGGGAATTCCAATAGATTGTTTGAAGACCTGGTCTCCAAAAACCACATAGATATTGTCAATCAGAAACTCAAGCATCTTTTTGATGTCAACTTCAGAGTACTTGTGTGTGCAATCAGAATGTGTTTTAACAAAATAATTTTGCGAATGACCAGTGACCAGATAAGTAAATTTACGAGTTCCATTTTTATTGAAAAAGCAGTTGTCAATGATATCAAAAAGCCTGGACTTTAATTCATCGAGGGGAATAGTTGTGTATAAAGTTGAAAAGTCATGTTTTTTAACTGTTGATTTTGCTAAAATCTTGTGATTTTAAATTGTCCAAGTGTTCTTTGGAATTTTTGAGTATCCACATCTGATTCACGCCACTTCTTGAATATATTGTTGTACAGTACTCTTGAAGTTTTTCCTTCACTTCTGTCAATATCTTAGTGAGGAGTAAAGAAAGAGGCTTGGTTGAACATTTATTGGAGCCCACATTGTATCTTTGTTGAAGGCCACGACATATTTGTTTTCCTTCTCACAAATAAGTCTTTCAGATAAATTATGCTTTGTATGAACATAAAGAGATAGGCATAGAAAGGAGCACAATAAGTGATCTTCAAAATTCCAACAGTTTGTCAGTGAGGAACTCCAGCCTCCACAATGTAATTTTGTAGATGATTCATCACAACGTGTGGGCATTTACAAGTTCCATTTCTTTTTAACTGAAGAGAAGTGGTCTAAAATAACAAAAAAAAATTTCAAAATTTATCTCAAGGAAGTATTATATAAAGTTTGGAAAAGTCATACGTTCTGCTACTGTAAAATTTTGAAAATATGGTAACTTAAATTTTTTAAAAGGTTCTTTGGAGTTTCCTAAGATCATCTGATCTACTCCCGTTTCTAGAATGTGCTGTTACGCAGTATGTTTGAAGTTTATGTTATTCTTACAAAGCACATACCTGTTTACTGCAGTATTTCACAGTATTTCAACATAACGCATAATTCTCAAAACATGGATTTTAATTTTTGACTTCTAGCCAGATTTAATATATAAAATTTTTTAAAGTTTTCTACTTGACATGTATTTTTTAACACAGCTAATAAAAAAAAACTTTTCTGACCAATTCATTGCATTTTTTTCAAAAAAATCTAAGACGTTTCACACCCTTATTAAATTTGAAGATCTCTATCCTGTGTAGCTGTCATAATGTCATTGCTGTTTTAGTATTTTCTGAATATTTATCTGTTTTATGTTTACGCAAGATTATTTTTTGTTAAACTTGTAATGACATTTTCCAGGGCTGCTGTATCATTCCTCGTACAACAGCTTTCAGGGGGGACTTACTGAGGATGAACTGTGTCAAATACCTGTAGCATCACCAATAGTTACCACAGAAATACCTGGAAAGGTCACGGTAAGGTTGTTGTTAATCATGGATCACATCAAATATAAATTAATATTGAAAAGTACACTTGTTGTAGATATTAGTAACACAAACACTTGGAAAGGTCACGATAATACGGTTGTTAATCCATGTGCTGTTTACTCTTTTGTAGCCTACAATGATCTATTAATATATCAATTCATTCAATTTTTGAACTGGAGACAGGTCAGTATTAAAGCATTAAAATCTTATTTAGACGAAAGAAATAACCCCAAGTCCAACACTGACTTCACCTGACACAAAGATTGATCTTAATTCAGTTGATGCCAAATCAACAAGCTCCATGTTAAACTCAGAAAATCAACTTCACTCGTCATCAATACCTAACCCATGCATTAGCCAGACCTCCATTGATAATTCAAACTGCCAACTTACACAAAACTACACAACTACTTCTGAAGGCTCTTCTTCTGTAACCAGTCAACTTACATCAAAGTACTCAACTTCTACAGAAGACATATCTTTATTAACGAGTCAGCTTACAACAAATCACCAAACTACTACCCAAGACTCTCCTATTACTAGTCAGAACACAGCGTTACTCACCGAGGACATCTTTGAAGTTAAACCTCTTCATAACTCTACAATATGCACCTGCACATGCAGGAAGACAAACGAAAGTCTGCAGGAAAAACTACAAAAAATATCAAAACTGAAAGTGAAGACTTATACCTTGTCCTCTGTGATAAGAACCAAGGTAAGTGCGGATGACACAAGACTCAGTGCCAGATGCTTCGGCGCAATGGGTATTGCTATACTGTCATTTTTTGGAGGAGCGGTGGTTTGCTCTGATGTAATACCGTTTTTTAAGTTTTTGGTAAGGAAGAAATAAAGGTTTGCCGAAGTAACACAATTTTTTTTTCAATTTGAAACGGAATCAGAATGATAACGAAGGGTGATCATGCTCAAAAGTGCAATGAGGCAAAAGAGATTGTGAGCAGAGCAAACAGGGACACTAAGACCACCAGAGGTGGATCAGGTTAAAAAGAGCAGTCGGTACCTTGAGAAAAAAGCTTTTTCCAAGTTGCGTCATTTAGTGATAGCAAGTCTTTCATGAAGAAATGTTTTATTCGAAGCAACGCATACATTCCCTAGCCTCAGAACACTTTGACAGTCAGATGTAAGTTTTTTACCAGAAATTAAGTTAATCTATTATCGGAATAACTGGACTGGCTGCTTTATTTAATATTTCATATGTAATTGCTCCAATTTATCAAAACGGCGAGACGGTGTAAACATTTCGAACTGTCCCAGCAAGCATTCCCCTGGAATAAATATTCTAATTTTAATAAGAATTCGTTTTCGAAGTTGAAAGTTTAATTGACGGTTTCCTAATAGGAGTTAAAATTTCCACATGGATGTACAATAAGATATTAAACATTTTTTTGCATTGCAAAAACTCTAATAAGTAGTTGTTAAAAAATATATATAGTGGTTTTATGTACCATATCGACATTAATAAATGCTACATATATTAAATTAAAATCTTCTAAATAAAATCTTCATTAGTTTAACCCATGTCATTAGTTTAACCCATGTATCCAAATATTTGTGGTGTATTTATGTACCAGCAGCAGAAAAGTATCGATACAATGATTTCAAGGCTGTTTTGTAAATGGCTGTCTGTTTGAGATGGTATACAAATTTTCAAAAATTGATCTTTTCTTATTCATGTTAATAAAGGCCAATTCAGACACTTCGATATACTATCTAAACATGCATTAGTTACATCTTTTTGAATACATGAACTTTTGTTAAACATTTCTTCATAAGGTAACAGAGATAAGGAAGAAAATAAATGAGAGATCGAATACTTTCTGGTCGTTCCTACTTTATTCAATGTCAGATCCTGCGATATCGGTCACCATTTAATGCTGCATTTAGACATGTCTCTTTAATCTAAATTTGACTTCAAATGTACAAAAAACCCTTATCTTCCATTGGATATATTTAAACATTATGGCGACGTGGATATTCAAATATTTCCTGTCCCTTGGCACGAGCTCACTGTGTAATGGCGATGAAGACGGTTCTTTTTCTGGTGCTCGTGGTTCGGTCTGCGTTCAGCTTCCTGCCGACCCAGGAGAGTACAAAACACGGAGACTTCAGCCACCAGAGTATCACTGAACGCGCCCTGTATCAATCCGCCGCGACCTTTATATGGAAGTATGTTGATGCTGGAACCAAGCACACCTCCAGAAGCGCTGTTAACGCTACCATTGAATTCTTTAGAGGTGGTAAGTCATATTTATATCCATTTATTTATTTTAAATTAACACTTTGAAGAACAAAAGGAGGATGGACAAAATTGTAAACTTGAAAATGTGATTCATTTTTGATTTTTTTAAAATTATTTATCTTTAGTTATTATATGCTAAATCATTTCTTTTTATCAAACCATTACCATTCATAGCACTACAATACAAAACTACGAAAGAAGCCAGTATCATACTTGTTTGATATTGGAATCTCTTTACCATCTCTTGATTTCTGAAAGTCTCCAAATTGCTTTCGTACACATGTATATCTTTACTGGATTTTGAATAAAAGGCATTTTCAAAAATATTTATAACGGGAATAATTATGAACAATGTATACTCCAACTGAAAGTATATATAGGTTTTGGATTGGTTATCTGTCGGTCACAAAATAACACAACCCGTTAAATGAAATGGATTCAAACTTTGGCATGTTGTTGGAAATGTCATTTGTCATCCAGTTTACTTAAACTCACGTCTCATACACAAGGTCAAGGTCACTAAGCAAGAGGACTGCCGTCCCTGACACCTATGATAGGAATGAATGGCTGCTGATGTCCATTTCACAGAGCATTTAAAATAACAGATTTTACAAATTGGAATATTTACAAATTACATTCTTTGTGAAGCTATTTGCCGATAAGATATCAAATATTAAAGCTACTTAAAGATAAAATGGCTAAATCATGTCCGACTCGTAATTTGGAACCCAAGATGAATTGAAAATCGATTATATTTCTGATGAGGTGAAGATGCAACATAATCGCAATTCAAAAGTCATCTGTTAAAGGTCAAGGTCAATAGACCATAAGATGCTAAAATCTTGTTAAGTCAAAAGATTTGAAAGGTGAAATACATTTATATTATGACATTCATCAGATATATAAAGTTGATCCCTTACAAAAAAACTATAGGAACTAGTGTTTACTTGTATAGTTTTAAATTACAGTATCAAAGTTCTCACTTTATTTTCTATGGTGAAAACTTTTCTACTTTGATTCACTATTGTAAATATTTGAGAATTTTATTGAATATAATGAAAAAAATTAAGAAAGTTAAGTAAAATCTCTGAAACTTGGATTTGCCATTGTTAAAACTAAGATTGACTGTGGTGAAAACTTTGATACTATGATTGATTAGGGTGAAAAATGAAACTGTGAGATAAACGTAATCGGAAGCATTGGTTCAGTGAAAGCTTTGAAACTTTGAACTTTATTAACCATACTGGAAACTTTGATACGTCGATTTATTTAAAGCGTGTTCTTTGATCTATTAAAACTCTGATCAAATTTAGTAAAAACTGATACGTTGGTTTACTAAAACTAAAACTTGATTAACTCTAGTGATTTTTTTTATGTAGGGTTGATATGGTTTTCAATTTATTTGCACGTATTGCTAACTCCTATTTGACTTTCTACATACCTGTATTGTCTTCCTGTACAGATAGATCTTCAGAAGCCGTGTTTGGGACGGTGGTGGAAACCATAGTATGGGGAAACAACAAGGCCCAGGAAATGTACGCCAACATTCCCATGAGAACCATGAACGCGGAACTCATTTTTGCAGGTATGTAAACACTGTGCTGAAAAGCACTCAAACAACAAGACAGCATAAATTAGCAATTAATAATCCAGTGTCGTTTTTCTTACACATTAAATTGAAAACTTGTGATGTCAAGGTACATTAGATTATTGTACCTTGGTATTACACTAGAAAGTTGGTGATTAGCGTAATTATTTTAAATAATGTTGGTTATTAATTTAATGTAACGTGCAAGGGAGGTCACTGCCTGTGGACCCCCGCGGGCTCTTATCCGTGATAGAAACGGATAGCCCTGAGATGCTGCAAATATGTCTTATTCACTTGGTACTGCGTATATAAGGTTTCTACCGGTAGCGAACAAGTGACACTGGCAGGGAAGTCCACACACCAGCGCACTTCCACAAGAGAAAAGTAGGGATAACCTCACCCCAGCTTTATGCGTCCTCGCATACGAAAAACATACAACGGCTTTTTTTTTTAATTAACCGAAACGCTATTCACCCAAAAAAAATAGTCATTGTATTTACCATTCTGCAAAATAAAATGTGAATATTTTACTCAACAGAATAGCAAGAACAATGCAACCCACCAACATTTACCATTGCACAAAACAAAATGCAATGTTTTGTTTAATCCAATGGTAAACAGAACCAATCAGGTTCGCTTGCTGGCCTTAGGTGCTTCTTATAAAGCATTATCATCATACCAGCGGGGAGGATGGCGTTTACGTTTATTTTCAACTTCCTCTTCAGTAAGACTGGGATTCTCATTACCTTGATTTTCGTCTTTCGCCACAAGCACATCCTCTGTACTAGCTGCATCTTCGTCTTTCTCCGTCTCCCCATACAGAACTTGTGGATTTTGTAGTCGAAGTCTATCCACGTGAATTACTTGTGTCTTACCACGGTTACCATAGTTTACTTCGTATAGAAGGTCAAATGGGCCCCTCCAGTAGCTGGTCAGCTTCGATGAAGTACCATCTTTTCTTGTTGGGAAAAACACATACACCTTGTCGCATTTGTCAAACTTTTGTCGCTTCTCTCTGTCACCGGTAATTCGCCGAGGATGTCAGTGGCAATGCGCTCCATTGGAGCACCAGACATTGCAGTCTTCATTGGCGCTCTCTTGTTTCTCAGTGGAGTTTTACTTCGGCTACACTTATCACATCCCGCAATGTATGCCCTCACATCCTCCTGAAGCCCTGGCCAATTGTATCTTTGTCTTATCCGTCCAAAGTGCCCTGAGGACTTGTTGTCGTGGTTCATCGCAAGTACCTCCGTCTCTCAGACATCGGGAGTATGGCTTGTAATTTCTTCGACTTTTCCGAACTTTCCCATCTTCGGTAAAGAATACCTTCTGATATTTCTTATTCATTAAACTGTGACCACAAAGATTTCAGTACTCTGCCCTCACCACTTATCTCGGAGAACTCTGGACGTTTGCTGGCTAGTACTCAATCTTTTACCTTCTTAATCTGTGCATCAGCCTCTTGTAGACTGCGTAAAGATCCTGGATCATCCTTGGTAACGTGTGCAACAACATCATTAGGGCTTTGTTTCTGCCAATCTACCGTAAACCCATATTGTTTGCAGGGTATGCGGTTCAACGCATCTGCGTTCCGATGTTGAGTACCCGGACGATGCTCGATCTTCATGTCAGGCACCCTCAATAGCCAGCTAGGCAGCGCGCAATCTGTCCCTCTGGACTTTTGAAGTTCAATAGCCAGCGTACTGATCCATGATCAGTGCGCGCTGTGTATCTTTTACCATATAGGTAGTGTTTGAAGTATTTACAGAAGTGCACAACTGCAAGAAGTTCCTTCTTCGTGACACAATACTGTCTCTCCGCTTTGGTCAAAGTTCGACTGGCGTATGCAATAGGACGTTCTTTTCCTTCTATGCACTGGGACAGAACAGCTCCTATAGCGAAATTACTGGCGTCTGTGTCCAGGATAAATGGTTGCTTAAAATCAGGCATGGCTAATATTGGTGCATTACACAGATGTGTTTTAAGGCTGTTGAAAGCATCTTGGCATTCTTGTGTCCAGACTAGATCATTTACTTTCTCTGTCAGTTTAGTCAGAGGTTTTGCTTTTTCGGCAAAGTTCTCTATAAATCTCCTATAGTAGCCACAGATACCTAGGAACGAGCGCGCCTCAGATACGTTACAGGGCTCTGGCCAATTTCTAATAGCTTCTACTTTCTCTGGATCAGTGGCGATTCCGTCTTCCCTGATTACATGGCCCACGTAAAGTACTCTGCGCGAAAAGAGGACACATTTCTTCGGTTTCAATTTGAGTCCGGCATCTACAATGCGGTCAAAAACTTTCGCCAGGTTTTCAATATATCTTCGAATGTCCGAACAACAATCACATCATCCAGATAAATCAGGCAAATTTCCCATTGAAGACCAGCCATGACGGTCTCCATTTACCTTTGGAAGGTAGCCGGCGCGCAGCTGAGTCCGAATGGCATCTTACGGAACTGGAAAAGGCCTTTGTGCGTAACAAATGCTGTCTATGGCCAGTCTTCCTCTTTCACGGATACCTGCCAGTATCCCAAACATAAGTCCAGTGTTGAAAACCACGCATTTCCCGAAAGGCTATGTAGCGAATCATCAATTTGAGGCAATGGGTAGGCGTCTTTTATGGTCAGTCCATTCAATTTTCGGTAGTCAACACAGAAGTGAGTACTGCCATCCTTCTTTCGGACTAAGACAACACCGGCTGCCCAGGGGCTAGAGGAGCGCTCTATAACTCCATCTTCCAGCATGTCATTTACATGCTTGTCTATTTCCTCGGCAGCATGGAAAGGGACACGTCGCAAAGGTTCCTTTATCAATCAATTCCATGTTCAACCACGTCTGTCGTACCCAGCTCAGAGTTACTGAGTGCAAACGCATGGGGGTACTGTCGCAAAAAGTCTCTCACTTTAGGTATCTAGTCCTCTGTAAGGTCGGTACTACTGCGCCTTAATAAATCTTCAAGGTTTTCATACAATGCAGAGTTCTTCTTTATCTTTCTCTCTGCCTGTACTGCGCAGACGGATGATATTTCCACAATGTGAGTGCCACTTTAAATGGTTCGACTTTCTGGTCTCATTTCAGCATTCGAACTTGTACAACTCTATCTGCTTTGACTAAGGTCCTCCCTACAAGAGTACCTATCGACACGAACTTTTCATTTGGTTCCACCAAACCATGAACCATCGAAATGCTTTTTGCCCTCCGGTGCACACACTCTCCCCTTTATGATTACCTCTTGATTTGTTGGAAGTGTTCAGCGCTACGATGCGATAACACCCATAACTTCCTTCTTTTATTAGATCGTATTGTTTTCCTTTGATGCACATCATCTTCTTTGTCACATCAATTGTGCATCCATTTTCTTCCAGAAAATCAAGGCCAATTATTCCGTCATTGCTGACTTCTGCAACCACACCATCTAGTTTGCAAGAGAACCCCCTTTTCTGTGTTGGAAAGGTTCCCTTACCGCTTATCTGGAGACAGTTGCCACCAGCATCCAGTATGTCTCGGCTGAAAGAGTCAAGCCTAGGTCGGTCATCCTCTGGAATTTTACTCATCAGTTCTGTAATATTAGGCTGACCGTCGCACCTGTGTGTACCAATAGCTTCGCCTTTACGCCACAGACGTCCATTTCAAGGAATCGGCCAGCGTCCATTCCGACTGGACTTGCTCTATGGATGCTTTCACACCAGTTTTGACGCTCCTACTAGAAGGCTTGGCGTCTTTGGTTCTCGCATCATGACTTTCTTGGTGTTCTGTAGTAGCTGACTTAAACGGATATTTAGCTTTCCTTTGCGCACGAAAAGCTCTGCAGTTCTTGCGCAAGTGTCCTGGTTTACGGCAAAAGTAACATCTTCCAGTGTCCCCAGTGTTTGGTTTGCTTCTCTTGGTCGGGATCGCTGTGAACTTTCACTGCGCTGATCTTTTATTTCTTTGAGTTCTCTCTGCATAGATTCAAACTTTGCGCTTAATTCCTCAAGCATCGGGACAGTTCTTCCTTCCATTGATTCAACAGTAGTTGGGCGCGTATAGTTCTTTTTCTCAGCTCTGTTGTAAGCTTGTAATTCGACAGCCAATTGTATAGCGTCATTAAGATGTTTAGGTCGTGCCTGTCTAATGCAGATGCGCATGTCCGAGTCGACCAATGCGTCCACAAATTGGTCTTTAGACAGCGTTTCCCGAATCTCATTTGACGCAGTGGGGTAGGCTAAGTTGACCAGTCTGCGAATGGCCTGCCATAACTCAGGAAGAGATTCTCCAGCTCTTTGGTGTCGCTCATGCATCTGCACCCTGTGTAGCTCCGTTTGACTCGGAGATGCAAATCTGTCTTCAAGGGCTTTTACAAGTATCTAATAATCGGGCTTTGCCCATTTTGGCATGTTACCTAACACTCCTTGCGCACTTCCCCGAAGAGATACTGCTTCTGATGATATTTCCATCTACTTATTTCTGCACATGCCTCGAAATGCGCATGATAATCAAACCAAGGACCACTGCCATCATACGTTGCTGGCTTTATCATTTGTCTTGGTGTCGAAAACTCTTTTAGCGCGTAGTCTCCGCTATGAAGACTTGCAAATCTAACTCTGGATCTCCTTCTTGTTATCCCAGGGAGAAGAGAATCGTCAGGATCGTCTCTATAAAGTTCTTCATGACTAAGTCTCAGTCTAGGTTTGTCGGTTTCTCTATCAAATCTTGTAGGAGACTCTGTATGACTATAATCGCGAGGTCATGCTTTGGCTTCTCTTAACATGTTCCTGAGAGATTGTGCTGTAGAATTTTCTTCAAGGATAGGTGCGTGCTGGGCGAACGCACCATCATGCTCATGCGTTGTTGACTTTTCTTCTGTCTTTAGCAATACTCCGGAGATACACCTGAGTCTCTTGCTTTGACTTTTATACGCGGGGTCACTGGAGTCGACGACTTGAAACTTCTACTCCTGATAATTTCCTCCTCCAGCTCTGCGAGTTTCTCTTCTATCAGAGAAAGTTCTTTGTCTATGTCTTCCATCGTCCAGCTATCTCAAGGAATCCCACCGTTGCCACCAAATTTTATGAAACGTGCAAGGGAGGTCACTGCCTGTGAACCCCCGCGGGCTCGTACCCGTGATAGAAACGGATAGCCCTGGGATGCTGCAAATACGTACAATGCGCAGTCTTCATCGCTTGGTACTGGGTATATAAGGTTTCTACTGGTAGCGAACAAGTGACAATGGCAGGGAAGTCCACCAGCGCACTTCCACAAGAGACAAGTAGAGATAACCGCACACCTATCCTTGCGCAGTGACAAGCAGGGATGAACGCACACTTGACACTAAGACACGGTTCTAGACTAGAGACACTGGCAGGGAAATCCGCACACCAATGCTCTACCACAAGATGCAGGCAGGGATGTCCACACACCTGATCTTGTGCAACAACAAGCAGGGATGTCCGCACACTTGCTGCTAAGAGATGCTAATTACAGAGCAGGGATGACCACACACTCTGTCAAGCAATAAGCAGGGATTGACCACACACTTACTACTTACTACCCTAACCCTAACCCAACAGTACAATATAAGCAGGAAAGTCCGCACACTTACATGTTTAAGTTTGACCTCTGGAACCTCTTCCGTATGATCGCCAGTAAAAACCTATATATATCCATAGTGATTATTTATTTGCCAACGAATTAAAACACCAATTAAGCCTTCAATCAACAAACTTTTATCAATCCAACCAAAGAAACATACAATGATTATTATTGAGATCTTTAATTTGCATTCAACACTAATTATGTATTTATTTTCAGTGCATATAATGTGTAATTAAAAATGACAGGTGGTTTTTTGAACGTACTGTTTTACAACGCACCAAATATTACCAAACTTGGTCAATTTGGAAGGCTATATGATGCTTCAAAATGCTATTGTGTACTAGTAAACTGAAAGATCTCATTTATAATTATAAAACTTACCATGATTATTTTTACAAACAGGTAACCTTCTTCTTCAGTCGATGAGGGAACAGATTGTTGTCCTTTCCCAGTCCCCCACACCAGACTGGAACAACGTCCGGAAGTTAATAGGGGAGTACTTGTTTACGCTACAGATGTTTTACTCGAACACGAACTGGGTGGAGACACACGGAAACATTACATGCTCCGAACTTGGTAAGACGCTTTCGGATAATGTATAAAAAAAATTAAAAGATATTGAAAAAAATTGATATATAGTCCTTAGTCTGCAGACATGAGATTACCATTTGAAATCAAGGACGTGATGTTTTACTAATTAATCATGTCATTAGGGATTCGAGGACGAACTCCGATGCCGACAGCGCCCCCTAACGTGGCGACATGTGCAGGTTGCCCATATTCCCATCCACTGTAAGCATTCTGACACTTTGTAAACATTTTTAGATAGCTTTTTTAATATCGTAAAATTTTCACCAATTTATATTTCATATGTAAACATAATTAAATTAATTTTGATTACAATTCAAACACTCCCAGAATCGACAAACACTCTTGTCAGAACAACATACTGGTGAACGGTCAATATTTAACGAGTGGATATCTCAGTTCTCAAGGCATCCCCAAACCTACCGGTGAGTTAATTTCATACCTTGTTCTTACGGACCATTTTATATCTTCTAAAAAAAAACCACAGAACTATATGCAGTATACTGCTTATCTTTGCCCCCACAAAAGTCAAATTTTGAAAAATTCTTCAAATGTGCTGAATTCTATAAATTGTATAAGAAATATAAATTTACGGAATATATAATAGTTTCAAAGTAGTTAATCAATTTTTGTTTTTATGACGTCACAAACTAGTCCGATTTTATATTATTTTTAGAAAGATGACAAAATGGACAAAATTTCAACAAATTTAGCTTTAGAATTTACAGAGCGCAAGTTTGCTCAGGAACAATATTTACATATTTCATTGATATTATCATTCTACACATTATATCAAAATATTGAGCCTGATCAGACCTGCGCTCTGTGATTTTTACTAAAAATATCGACTTTATATATATTTTTTCTGTAGAAATCGTGGAACTTTTAAATTTTCGTCATTTTCGTGACGTCATCTCTAACATATGACGTCATTGTTTATGAAAATATTCAGCGCTTTGAAGTCAGCATATATCATCCTGTTTAAGAACATAATGAAATATTTCTCCCTCAAAGTTTGATTTTGGGGGCAAATATTGGTTATTACCGAATAAAGTTCTTTTAACGATTACATACGTAACATTGCTACAATTTCCTCTACAAGGAAACAACACGGCAGGAATAGGAAAGTGTAGCCATGGAGGAAAGAACGATGCTTTCTCCGCCGTGAATCCTATAGGAGGAATCAACAAGGAGACGTCAGACTCCAATCTGTCCCCCCACTTCTTCCTCCATCACGCCGCGGGGGAGGCTGCAATAGACGCGACTATGAAGTTCTTTGTCGGAGAGGGTAAAATTCTCTAAATCGTACTGCCCAAATTTTCTGGTATCATTCTTACTTAAGTTACAAAGTGTGTTGTTGGGATAGGTGAGAATGTTAACAAATATGCGTCTTAAGTTAGTTTAGCGCGTCTCTCTCTCTCTCGCTCTCTGATATAAAGATTTCTACCCGTTTTCAGTCACTGGACTTCTTGATCAAATTGGACCCAGACTATTTGGAGAACTGATTGGACTACCAGTAGCTTGTAAAGACTGTCTGAAACCCGGATTAACACTTGCATACGTCATCGATACGTCACTGTCAATGTCAACTGACTTTGAGGAAATAAAAACCAAAGTAACAGAGACAATCCAATCAGCTCTCCTAGAAAACAAGACCACGCCTTCAGACTTCATCTTGTCCACATTTAGTGATCCAGGTGATATCTTTCTGTTTTTAGCTCACCTGAGCCGAAGGCTCAAGTGAGCTTTTCTGATCAAAATTCGTCCGTTGTGTGTCGTCGTAGTTGTTGTTGTAAACTTTTCACATTTTCATCTTCCTCTCAAGAACCACTAGACCAATTTAAATCAAACTTGCTACAAAGTATTCTTGTGTTAAGGGGATTCAAATTTGTTCAAAAGAAGGGCCACGCCCTCTTCCAAGGGGAGATAATTATGAATAAGTGAAAAATTAATGGCATTTTTAAAAAATATTCTTCTCAAAAACCACTGGGCTAGGAAAGATGAAACTCATGTGGAATCATCCTCAGGTAGTGTAGATTTACGTTTGTTCAAATCATGACTCCCGGGGATAGGGTGGGGTCACAATGGCCGATCAAATTTTTACTTTGGAATATATAGGGAAATAAGTTTAAAAATCTTCTTCTCAAGAACCATTGGAACAGGAAAGATGAAAATCATGTTGAATCATCCTCAGATAGTGTACATTCAAGTTTGTTCAAATCATGACCCCTGGGGGTAGGGTGGGCCACAATGGCCGATTAAAGTTTTACATAGAAATATATAGGGAAATCTTTAAAAAAAAATTCTTCTTAAGTACTACAAAGCCATGATTAGTGATATTTATATGGAAGCATCCTGAGGCAATGTAGATTCTAGTTTGTTCAAATCATAACCCCTAGGAATAGGGTGGGGCCACAATGGGAGATCCAAGTTTTACATTAAAATAAATTTTAAAACATCTTTTTCTAAAGAATAGCAAAGCCATGATTAGAGATATTAATATGAAAGCATCCTCAGGTAGTGTAGAATTAAATTTAGAATTAAATTAGTTCAAATCATAACCTCCAAGGGTAGGGAAGGGTCTCAATGGTGGATCAAAGTTTTATGTAGGAAAATAAAAGAAAAAGCTATGTTAAGTCATATTGACATGTAAGCATCCTCATGTATTGAAGATTTAAATTTGTTCAAATCATGAGTACCCTTTGGGGTAGGGAGGGAAACAATGGGGAGTCAAATTCAAATTATTACAAAGTAGTATATACAAACAAAATGTTAAAAATAATCTTTAAAGATCTTTTTCTCAAGAACTTTCTCAAGAAGTTATATGCAGAATTGATATGGAGGCATTCTCAAGAAGAATTAGAATTCAAGCCCCCCCCCCCACCCCCTCAGCAAACTTTTCAATTCTGATCTGATTTGTGCTTTTCCCTAGCCGATGTGCTCAGGTGAACGATGTGGCCCCTGGGCCTCTTGTTGTTAATTATGATAAGCTGTGAACATGACCTGGGTGTCAGTTGTAAAAACATTACATACAAAAAATTGGCCAATTTAAAAAGAAAAGTGTATGTCTTTTCTTTTAATTATTTCTCTTAAATTACGTTTTTGACTATTTATATCTGAATTTTAAATTTTAGTGTCATTAAACACCGTAAGAAACACGACGGACGGATATGAAATGATAACCTGGATAAGGAATCTTAAACAAGATGGCGGAGGGGACTGTCCTGAATACTCCTTCACTGGATTATTAGAAGGTACAGTGTAGATGTTAATTCAATTTTACTTTAGTGAGCTTACTGAATGTTTTTCTTTTTTTTCACTTTTTTCCAAATTATTCTTGAGAAATGTTTCGTTTCCCTTTACAGCTTTAAAAATAATCAGACCGGGTTCATGTCTGTTTTTCTACTCTGATGCTGATCCAAAAGATTCACAACTGGAACACGTCATTTTACAGATAGCTGCCGAGAAGGATATACACATAGCCTTCCTCGTGAAGGGCACCTGTAATTCAGGGATTCCGTTTTATGATCGTCTGGAGAACTCTACAAAGGCGACCTGTCTAAAGCAGAGTCTGGATAAAGGTCCTTTCTTTTCTTAAAAAATTCTTACTCTTTACATTAACTACCTGGGTCTTGCGATTTTTTTTATTGCATTAGATATTGATCGAACTATTTCAATACACAAAATTGCAGTTTTTAATATAAAAACGCAAAGTTATTGTTAATCTCCGTTTCGGGCCCGGAAGAGCTATTTTTTGTTGCAGAAGAAGTGCCTGCTTACATTAGGAACATACACTTATTAATTGAAATAAGAGATTAAATATTTGGGGTATAGCGCTCGAATATTTTATTTCCATATTTGTAGATTGCTGAGCTATTATTTTATTACATTACACATACTGCAGCTGATATTTATACATTTTAGGAAGAAGAAAAAGGGATACAGATGACTTGGTTCTTTACCAACCCTGGAAGAAGCTTAGTTCATTTAGAAATGTAAATATTTATTTTTGAAATATATATTATTGTATTAATTTTTTGCTGGTATCGAGATTAAGAATAGTGTAAATAATTTTGCCAAAACTTAAAGATAGGCAGAAACATTGCCTTTTTACAGTTCACTTTTTAAATGCGTTAATAAAATGGACATTAAGAGGAACATATAAAAGGACTGCAATCTAGATCTGTAATTTCATATTTCCAGTCTGGTCAGCAAAGAGACCAGAATTCTTCCATGCTCTATACACTACTTCCGGCTACCGCTGGTTTGATTGGCGTAGTCCTGGTTTTGGTTGTCATCTTACAGAGAAGACGAACTTCCGGTGAAGAGAAGGAAATAAGAAGAACACCAGATGGCAGAAATGAACAACTCTCGTAAAATTCAATTATGTAATTAGATATTCATTGAGAAAATGGAAGTATGGTGCTTCTTTTTATACTGTTAAACAGTGCTTTTAATGTAATAAATCATTTTGGTAAACAAATATTTTAACAGCTTGTTAAGGAAGTTTGAACATAATTTCGATATAAATAACGAACTACACTAATGCAATACCATAACGACACGCACTGATAATCTTTTGCGTTGAATATATTTGTTTTGTTCTGTTATTTTTGTGCGAAGAAATTTATTTTATATTGATATGTTTTGTCTCAATGTTGTTTCTATAACATTTTTTACAAGATAAAAACATGCAAAGCATAAAATTATGTTTAGTAAAATAAGGTTTATGAGAATAATTGACAAATACAGTATTCCAAATTTCACGTAAGCAACCATCGATAATTATGCCTCTTTGGACTTATTTCGAATCCCTGTATATGACTGACTTATTTGTATATGATTATGAATACTTCATGTAATGCAATTGAATTATACATTTGTAAAGATGAATTGAATTTACTGAATTCTATTCAGACAGAGAAATGTCTGATAAGTAATATTATCTGTCACTTTGTAAATATTTTGAGAACTGAGCTCTATAGACGAATGTTTTATCTTGTTAAGATATTCATGTTCTTTTATTCTGCTTTTGCGCATGTTCCAAGTTAAATGTATTGTATGATTGTTGTTGAATATACTTTTATTCACATCAAATTATGTGTTAAGTTCTTTTTTGGAAAGGAGGAAAACACTTTCTGTGGCCTTCAAGTCGACATTAAGATATATCGACGACGTATTGTCAATTAACAAATGATAATTTTCATTCTTGTGTCGATACGATATATCCTGGTGAGCTTGAGATAAAAGATACCACAGACAGAGTCTGACACATCTGCTTCATACTTGGATATTTGACTTGAAAAAGACGTTAATGGTAATCTAACAACCAAGCTATATGATAAACGTGATGACTTCCAACTTTTCTATCGTCAACTTTCCTTACTCATGCAGCAATATACCTTCATCACCTGCATACGGAGTTTATATATCTCAGTTGATTCGGTATGCAAGAGCATGCTCTGCGGATGAACAATTTTTGAAACTAGGTAAATTATTGGCAAACAAGAATATCAGGTGTCTCGTTTAAAGCTATCATTTCGTAAGTTCTGTGGTCGATACAATGACCTTGTCAGCAAATACAATTTATCATTGAGTCAAATGCTGAGTGATGTTTTTCATACGAATTGTAAGTCCATTATTTATAAAGTGAATTGACGACATATTTTTCTGTTATTTTCTGATCATGACAAGGATCACTCGGTGGGTGTGACCGGTCAGCAGGGGATGCTCACTCCTCCATGGCAGCTGATCCCAGCTCTAATGTTTTGGAGGTCCGTGTTTTTTCTGCTCTTACATGTATTTTGTAATGTTTGATGGACTTTTGACCTTGAATACTGTTCGTTATCCCTATATTTTTCATTATACCTCTTGAATACATCATTTTTATCATCGTACCAAATAGCTCACCCTCCCCTTTAACTGCTTTTGTATACATAAATAGACAGTGCTTACATGTTATTTTCTTTTCTTCTTAGAATAAAATGTCAGAGAAAGAAAAACTAGCAATATCAGAATATATTTAATAAAACGTAATACAAAATATTGATTTCTGTATAATAATGATAACAAATGTATAGATATCACATGATTTATGTTAATATGAGCACTAAGGAGACACTGGAGATAAACTGGTTCCCATTCTCCATCCAACAACACACCCCTACACCAGCGGTGTACAGCTAGACTACAGAAAACAACAGATACAACGTGGGGCTGTCTTAACACTGGACGGGTGACATTCCTGATGAATTCTACGCTGTGTTTGCAACACTATTCTACTCTACTTAGAAATGTGAATTGCAGTGTAGGAAATATATTATGACTCAGAATAGATTAAAAAGCATAATTACTCTTTATATAATATAGTCCACTTTACTATCGTGCTGTCAAGAATTCGGTCAAGAAATCTTAATCTCCTAGGTAACACGTACATATCAGGTAGTTTACACTAAGTATCCAACGTAAACAGGGGGTTTACAAAGACTGTCCTCGGCTTACCGGAAGTTTACACGTAAGCATCCAAGGTAAACAGGAAACTAACCGGTTTGAACCTGTTAGTATAAAACGGAAGGTTTTCGATGCGTCTGTGAATGTCCTGGCGGATTTGCCTATATTCAGCTGAAAATTAAAGAAAATTATTAATAATATATAATCATATATTAAAACTGTTCAATGTAATTTATTTCATTTTGTAGACGGCCAAAAGAACGTGATACTTTTATTGCAAAAAAACGGGGGAATTAAGCATTCCCATAGCTCTATCTTATAGTAATGCAAGCAAAAAAGCAAAAGAATGATGAGGATACTTGAGTATTGAGTGGCCATTTTGATTTTTCAGAATAAGTATTGTAAAAATCAGCGCTATCCTTATATTTAATTTGAAACTTGCGGACTAACTGTAATTTTGTGAACAAGTCACACTAACTCGACCAATACACCGTATCAAGTCCAATACTTCCGGCCAAAGAAGATCAACCAATACACGTATAAAGTCAAATACTTACGGTCAAAGAAGAAATCCTGGGCTTCCCGCCGGTTCCGAAACTGGATGCCGGTGACAATACTGTTGTTTTTAAGCCAGCTCCCGCGGATCACTTTGGCACCGACAGACTGGATGAAGAACTCATTTATACCGTACTTCTTCTGGAGTAGAGCCCGAATCCTAGGAGCAAAGACGTCACGGAAATGATCCGAGTCCATTGTCCGTGGATATTCCGTCATTAAGTACGTGTACGCTATCCTCTCTGTCAAATACATACATAATCAAAATAAATGAATATATAATTTGAAATCTTTGACAAAAATATTTCCTTTAAATTTTTTTTATAGCTAAGAAACTTTAGACTGAACGGACCTTGTGGTCATTTATTATAAAACAAGATTTCTGCAGCAAAATTCTGTAGAGAACGAAATTGTTTTTCCAGGTAATAAATATTTTTTACTTTGAAAAGAAGGAAGCTAAATTATAATCTTATTAAGCTCAACAAACAGAGAAAATTTAATGAAAATATATTTTTATTTCTAGAATTGCTTAGTTTAAATCATTAGCTATCACTCTCTCACAAAATAGCCTTACCCTGAGGCTGACTATCATTTAACGGCAGGATTAAAACGTCACTTCCGTACGGGTCAGGGTAGTTAGAGATCTTGAAGTGCTTTTCGCTGATGACCCATTTCTCCGCATCGTTAAAGGTCGGGAACCAGATAACGATGATGATGTCATTGATTTCTGTGGACTCTCGGGACTGCTCTAACCAGTAGTCGCCGGTGCGTGTGATGTGAGCATGGATATCCCAACCCTCGTTTCCCTCCAGCAATTGAATCTATAAAGACATAACACAGATACATTGTATCCCTTAATGTTCTTAAGCTAGCTGTTACTTGGAAGAAGGATATGGAGATAACAAACTGTATTCAATATCAAAGTCCATAAAACAATACAAAATAGGAGCAGAGCAAACACGGACCTCCGAAACATCAGAAGTGGGATCAGGTGCCATGCTGGAGTGAGCATCCCATGTGACCGGTCACAATCGCCGTGTGCTCATTGTCATGATCGTGAAATAACGGAAAAATCCGTCTCAATTCGGTGTATGAATAATGGACTAACAATTGGTATGAAAAACGTCAGTCAGCATTCGACTCAATGATAAATTGTATTGCTGACAAGGTCATTGTATCATGGAACTTATGAAATGATGACTTTAAACGAGACTGCTGATACTCTTGTTTCATCAACTTGTTAAATTATCAATAATTTACCTCGTTTTAGAAATTGTTCATACATAGAGCATGCTCTTGCGTATCGAATCAACTGAAATATATAGACCTCGTATGCAGGTGATGAAGGTATATTGCTGCATAAGTAAGGGAAGTTGACGATAGAAAAGTTGAAGTCATCACGTTTATCATATAGCTTGGTTGTTAGATTACCTTTAAAGTCTTTTTCAAGTCAAATATCCAAGTACGAAACAAATTTGTCAGACTCTGTCGTATCTTTTTTCAAGCTCACCAGGATATATCGTATCGACGTAGGAATGGAAATGACCATTGTTAATTGACAATGCGTCGTCGATATATCTAAATGTCAAGTTGAAGGCCACAGCAAGTGTTTTCTTCTAGTAACAGTTTTGATAAAAAGGTAAAAATAAGCAGAAGGATGCACGATCATTCATTTCTTTTCAAGCTTGACTTTTTTAATATAAAAAATAATTTGCAAAAGCAAAGCTCTCTGTTTCGTGGCATTGCTAACCAGGTCTTACCAATTTCTTGTCAACATGGCAAAGCGGAAAATAATGTTTTGTCTTTTCGTTATTCCTCGCTTCACATCTAACTTAACTTAATCAGAGAAAGATTTTACCATTTTACATTTACTTTTTCAAAGAAATGTAAAAAATAACGAATGATACGTGAATTCATATTGATCTGCGAATAAGATATTTCTGAACAAAACATTTTTGCTAATTTGCGGGGACATTACTAGTATTTCACGATACTTTGACAAGGCTATTGTTAAAGAGGATCTTAATTCGTGGATTTATTAACAATCACCAAATTTTACCAAAATCATTTTAGAATATTGTTTTCTTTAAATGGAACTAGTTTATTCACATTAAAACATTCGGTTTATACACTTATTGGCCTCAAAATGTTATTCGAAAGATGGTTGGGTTTATGATTGACAATATCTTTGTACTATACTTTAAATCAAGTTTCCAACAATTTGTCAGAATTTCCATGGGAACTTATTGCGATTCATTATTTGCAGATGTATGTTTGTATTCATGTAAAGGAGAAAATTCCTAAAACGCCTTCTGCGTGGAATGAAAAAGCACTTCGCTATGGCCTTCAATTAAATATTTTAATATAGCGACGATATTCTACTGACGAAAAATATTCATTTTCATTCCTATGTTGATTCCATGTATCCCTATGAACTCAAAATTTAAACACCACAGAGTCTGACAAATCTGTTTTAACACTAAATTGAATATTTACTTAATGATAAGGTGAAGACTTTAACAATTGTATTGCCAAGTTCCCTTATTTATGCAGCAATATACCCTTATGCAATATCACTGCATACAGAGTTTGTCTTCTATTTGAATTGATAAGCAAGAACATACTCTACGTACGAACAAAACCTGAAAAAGACAAACTATGGACAAATAATGATGAAACGAGGATATCAACAGTCTCGCTGAAAGCTCGCTGAATTTCGCAAATTCTTTACTATTGTTTTACAGTCGACTGTAAAGTTTCACGTTACGTCACGATCTAGTTGACAGCTGCTCTCAAGGTAAATTGTACAGGCCTCCTAACCGCAAGCTTTACGACTGGAACTTTCTTCTTATCCTTGATTGGTTTCTCGTGCAACAAACTATTTCCGTGTCAATGTTGATAATTTGAGTCGACCAATCACGTGAACTGTTTACGCTGGATGCATCTGACGAAAAAGATCGTGAAGTAATGTGAAACTTTACAGTTAGCTGCAAACAATAGTAGTTCATAGAATTGATAGAAGGACTTTGTCAACAAATACAATCTATCATTAAGTGGAATTTTGAATAGCGTTTTATTAAAAATTGCCATTTTTTTTTAAATGAAGTGTCTACGGATGTTTTTTTCCCAGGGATTTGTTCCGTTTACCTGATCATGACAAAGAGCATCCAGAGAGTGTGACCGGTCGACATAGGATGCTTACTCCTCCATGGCACTTGATTCCATCTCTGGTATTCGCTTGCTCTGTTCCTGATTTATATTGTTTAAAGAACTTTTTGAGCATGATTACCGTATGTTATCTTCATATTGCATGAAAAGGCAGCAGTCCGATTACCACGGATTGTGTCTGTGATACAAAGTTGTTATATCGAAATTTAAAGTATAATGCGTTGAATTTTTGATCATCAACCCATATATTTGAATGCGTTTTAGAAATGTTTGCACTTACAACTTGTGTATCTCCTCGAATCAACTTGGCGACAAAAAATCAACTACAGTGAATTATATAGAGATAACAAATAGTATTCAAGCTCAAAATCCATTCAACCGATATACAATTCAGGAGCAGAGCAAACACGAACCTCTAATTAAGTCAAAAGAGATGGGATCAGGAATCAAAGAGGAGTGAGCATCCCCTGCCAACAAGTCGCACCCTTCGTGAGCTCAAGTTATGATCAGGAAATAACGGCAATGTCCGTTGACATCTAAGAGTGCAAAAACAAAAGTATGTCAATCATCATTTAACTTAATGATATTTTGTATTTGCTGATAGGGTCATTGAATTGACCATAGAACTTGTCAAATGATGAGTTTAACTTGATTTCTTCGATAAACTAGTTTCATTTATTTGGTTGTCAATAATTTACCCCGTTTTAAAAATTGATTGCTTTATAGAGCATGCTCTCGTGTATCGCATCAGCTGAAGATATGAACGCCGAATGCAAGTGATATGGGCACACAGCTGCATTGGGGAAGTTGAAGTCATCAGTTATATCATAAAATTTTGTTGTTTGATAACCATTAAAGTATTTTTCTATCAATTAATTTAATTCGAAACAGATGTATCAGAATCTGTTGTATCTTTTATCAGGTCGAGACCACTAGATTTTCTGACGTCAGCATTAATTTGAATGTAAATTAGCTATCTGTTTACTTTGCTCACTGATGAAGGAGTCACAAAGCATTGTGGGCTACTACAAGTACCCTGTTGTGTTGAAAATAAAGGGCAACTTGAATTGTCCCTTGGAAACTTATTTTAAATTCTTTTTTGAGATTTATAAAAGAAATATTTAAAATGGTGTATAATCTTTCATTTTTATGAACACATTTACAAAATTTGCTTTATGAAGCGTTATATCAACTTATAATACATCGGCCTATACCATTGTTCATAGAGACGTAGGTGCTATCGTGTCGATAAAGCACTGAGAGGTTTTTTTTCACGTGATATACGTGTACGTAGTTTTAGACAGCAGTACACGATGGACAACTATTAATTAACCCATCAATATTATCAAAAATTTTTACGTACATGCAAATGTCAAAGCGTTTGCACGGTATTTGAAGAAAATACTAATCATCTAATACAACTCCAATATAAAATGTGAGTATGGAGCCGTGTCTTTGGAATATAATCTGTCAATTTTGGCCTTATACAGTGAAAAAGAAACTCTACAGTTTTTCCGGTGACGAAGTAAATATAATGCAGTAAACCGACGAAAACCACATGTCGCTATTGAATCGTAAACACATAGTACGCTGTCATGCTTTGGTACTCATTCATTTGATTGGAGAACGGGTGTGACGAAAACATCGTTACGTTTTAAAAATTGTCTTCCATATAAGGTAGTGTACCCGACCTGTTTATTTCAAGTTCACTTCATGAGATATATCGAATTGACATTTGAATGGAAGAAACTATATTGTAATTTGATAATGCGTCGTCGATATCTTTTATGTCCAACCAACCCAATGTCTCAACAAGGCATATTTCCTCGTAAAAATTTTTGAACGAATTTGTTTTTAGAGAGAACAAAAAACAGTTAATATAGGGATGCAATGCCCATGGGAATTTGAACTGAATTTTTAAAGAATATAGAGATATTTTTATGTGGAAACAAATCAGCTTTTGTGTGAAGAATTGAAGACTTTAACAGAGAATTTTGTAGATGATAATGACAAGTTCAAAAACATAAATTACCTTTAATTACGTTTTAAGAATTGAAAAATATTTCGATACACCTAACATTGCAGTATCGACTAATATCTTTTACATGTCTATACTGTGACATTGAAGTTGAATTATGTATTATAGAATGTGGTTAAAAGGCTTTGTCATCATTATCCAAATTAGTCTTTATAAGGTTAGCTTTGTTTAAAATAATAGAGATAAAGTTACAAAAAGAATAAATGGTAAATTGTTTTCGCTGAATAAAAGCAATAGATTACTCTAATTTATAATAAAATCATGTCACAGAAATAAACTGATAAAGGCTCATTCAAGGTTTAACCAAATCAAGTAGATTTGTGTTTTAGCCTACAATAACGCGGATGTGGTCAACTGAAATACACAAACAAAAATATTATACAATTATTGCTGTGTTTTGAGGTCAATACAATGATTTAGCCATCTGAGGAGTACAATATTCACCGAGCCCGGAGGGCGAGGTGATATTGTATTCGAAGATGGCTAAATCATTTGAAAAAAACAGCAATAATTGTTTTATTATATGATTCACTAATAAAATGATAAAACCATTACTTGTTTGCATTTAATTAAGTCCTATCCAAATACAATTAAGAGAGAAGCAGAATTAAAATGTTAATCAACCTTACAGGTCGTATTTATTTTTTTTAAAGTTTTTTTTAATCAATTTTTGTTGCCATGAAAAAAAAATGTCAGTCTTTTTTCTAGGATAGATTTTTAATGGAAGGAGTATTATCAGGGAAAACTGACTGCCAAAAAGTAAAAATTGTTGTTCAGTAAAGGTGTTGGAGGAGTGTCCCTGCATCCCCTCTTACCATCCTCACCCGAAAATATATATTCGCTTATGTTTTCTTCACATGAAAAAAAAAGTTATAGTAGTTTAAATAGCTTTCCAAATCAATTTGTATCAATTTGGAATTTCCCAATCTATTTTTAGATCAATGTAGAGGAAATAAATCCTTGTATTGACCTGGAACGTCACGTGCAGGTCAATACAACGTAGTATTTTTCTAACATAGTTGGATCTCAGCCAATCGGAGAGATGGAAATTATTCTATCATATAATAAAAGATATTATTAAATCCAAATATCCTATAACATGATGTTATGTCGATTTAAAAAATTGCTTTAAAAAAAAAATAGATATTTTTTATCACATAAAAGTAATTATTTCAATATGGTAAATGTTTTATTTCAATAGATGGCCTGCTTTGATATGGAGAACAGCAAGTCTATAAAAATTGAAAGGTCATATTACCATATATTGGTATGTTTAAATATCTCTGAAGCTGGCCAAAATACAGTTTGTTTTAAATACTTGTATATGTCATATGCTTACTCAGTATTTAAGGAATGAAGCTTATTTCAACTTATGTTATCCGATATGACATAACTTGGGGGAGTTTACGCTTTATAAACCCCGAAGCGGAATATAAAAAGCGTAAACCGCCCCAATATAATTTAATTTCAGTGTTGACAATGAGACAATTTTTCCTCCAGAAAAAGGCTTCAAATTCAGCAAATTTTAAAAGTAACGTCAAGCGGAGTAATACGTTTTTGACGTAACTCATTGTGACGTAGGCAACTTACGTTATACAAAATGGATTAAATCTTTTACCCAATCAACTGACGGGTTACAACTAAAATTAAATTATTTGGTGATAAAAATCGATAAAGTTATGATTGTATACAATTTAACAAGAAAAACATGATTAACTGTTTTTATTCTTTTATTCAAGAATACCTTCCCAATACATACAGCAAATAAATAGTGAAAAATAAATAATTTACACAGGTGCAAGAAATGAAATGTAAAATATATAAATATGAAACTCTATGAAAGGTTGGAAGAATATTAGTATAAAAGTTTAGTAGAGTTATTTCTCAATATTGTAGCAAAAGACTACACGATTTAAAACAAACCATAGATCTTTTAACAGGAAGCCTTCCTTTGTATGTGTTGTATATATATTTACACATACTCTAACTAGAACATATAAATCTGAACTATGTTTTGTTTTATTTCTTAGCGATATTTATTGTAAGTTTTCGTTCTATTCCTAAACCCTTTTTTTCATGGAAATAAAATGTAAAAGACAAGAATAATGTAAGGGTTAAAGCTGACTACTCCCGAATAATACTGATCAGAAGTTACATTCGCAACAACTACCAGGCGACAGGTTCGTATCCAATGTGTTAAAAATATCACAGACTTTGTAGAGTGTTTTTGGCAACAGTCGATCCCAGTGTCACGTGATCACACAGGACGTTCTGTTAGAGTGAACATTACAGTGGTTCTATTTTTAGATATGTCCCGCAATGATCTTCTGAGGTTCTCGTATTCAGCTGAAACAGAAGAAAGTTGTTACTCAACAACTTGGTCAAATTTGTCCAGTAAACTTGAAATAGCATAGAGAAGCAAAGGCGGGCTATTTGCCTGACTACTTTCTTCTGTACTTACGATCGTTGTAGAATTGGTAGGCCGCTTCGCTGGAAGGGAACCTATTGCATGTAACCACACTCCTCTTCTTAAACCAGTTTCCTCTGAGATTTTTGATCCCCACTGTCTGGATGACAAAACGCTCGGCTTTATGTTTTTGCAAAACGCCATTCATGTTCGTGACAAATTTTTCCCTGAATTGATCGGGATCAACGATTCCTTCGTATTCTGTCACTAAGAATGTAGGGTAATGGCGATCTAAAAAGAATCATAGAGAATGATATTAAATATTTTAATTTTAACAATGTTGGAACCGTTTTCTCTCTGTTAAAGTTTAATAATATAATAAAATGAAATACATGTTAATCATAATCAGAATCAAATTACCATTTGTTGGGTTCCAGTTAATCGGCAAGACAACAATGTCTGACCCATAGAATTCTGGAAAAGATGCGTTCCGAAAGTGTTTCTCGTGACAAAGCCACATTTCCGCTTCCTTGCTTGTCGGGAACCAGACGATGATCACTATATCATCGATATCCCAAACTTTGTTGGGTTCTGTCGATGGTTTGTGTGTCCATCCATCGGCGCGGCCCTCTAAAAGATTGATCTGAAAGAAAAAAGAAAATTTTGGTTAAATCTGCAGATCGTTATATATTTCACTGTCAATTATATTTACATATATGATAGATAAACTACTCACACTCTCCATTTTCTGTCTTCTTTTATTTTCTTTCGAAAAAGCACGACATGGTCAAAAACACGAAAAACACGATAAATTTTGGATGAAAATGCTGCGACGTTGAAGAAATTTAACCAGTCTTAAAGCAGTCGCATCATATCATTAATTTTGAAGTTGTTAACATGATTTTTTATGAATAAAAACCAACCTGTTCAAGAAGCCAAAATTTATCGTGAATTTAGACCATGTCGCAGCATTTTCGAAATCGCGGTAAGTGTTATAGTAAGCTTTTCCAGCAGTATTTCGTCCAGTAACTTGGGAATGCATTATTGCTTGCAAAATCACACCAATGTACCTTAATTATCTATGTCTTGATACTGAAGTAAGGCCTACCTCTCTACTAGTGGCGATGCCTTTGAGTTGTCCGTACGAGTTGGCGAGAACAGAACGTCCCTCCTGAAGCGCTTTAACAACATCAGCCTTGGCGAGTTTATTGGTTCTGACAAAGAGGTAGACACCACTGTTGGTAGACTTGGGCTGCAAAACATATCAATAGAAATAAAGGTACAATGTTGATAATTTGTTCTGTATACACGCCATTCCTATACAGATGCATACAATATACTGGCACACGCCCCGGTGATACCCGATGTGCTAGAAATAAATATATATACAGTTTGATGCTCAAGAGTTTGGAAAGTACACAATGAATATATTTATACTTTGATTCAAGTGCAAAACCGTCGTGAACCATACACACAAAAACATGACAGTTCATAGATTCATCCTTGTGTACCAAAGCGTCACACGATGATACGGATTATATACCTCGAAATCAGACCGAATTGGAAGGGCTGGTTCAGTCTGGGGCCTAACATCCTACAAGAATATTTAATGCAGACACTAGAACACCATTCTTATTTTATTTACTTAGCTTAAATCTGATTTTTAAGAGTATAACCGGAGAAAATGAACAAAGAGACAGAGAATAATGAAAAAGATGTCAATTTTAATTGTTAAAAAATGTGAAATCTTTTACAGAGTAAGATATGTAACATTCAATTTAAGACGGTCATGTATTTATTGGACTCATTTTGATATATGACATTGTATCGCTTGCAGAATTAAATTCAATGTCAATACACCTTATATGTCTTATTTGTATAGATTGTGGAAGAAATGAGAATGTAAGGTGAGTAAACATGATAGGAAGTTTGTCTAAATAAAGATTTATTTGATTTATACTGCATTTATTGGTTACTCAAGGGCACCTGCTTCTTTGAACGTAGGTATGTAAATGTTCTCAAACAAGAATTTATAATTCAACACTAAAGAAAAAACATGGTGCCTGAGAAAATCCAAAAATATATCTGTTAATTAGGTAAAAGCAAGGTCTTGCTTTCTTTAATCACACCAACATGCACTTTGAATGATCTGAATAATGTATGCTATTGTTTTGAGGAGAATTGTACAGGTCACAACACCTAAGCTGGGCTTCAGTGACAAACCTGGTTCTCGGGTTTGCTTTCAGTCACAGGAGACTTGTCGTAGTCCAGTTGATGTCGTAACTGAAAAATCATACTTTTTAAACATTCAAATTTCAAATATGATTCTCCACTTGATAAATTAGTAAATTACGAATAGAAAAACTTTCAGAGTAAAAGACATCACAATGCAAACTGTTTACAACAACCACTCCACACAGACATGATTTACTTTCAGTTCTCTTAAGAAGAAATGTTGAATAATTTTGCAACTGATCCAAAAATTGTGCATTCAAATTTCAAAGAAATAACGTCGACAAAGTACTTCTGAATACAAGCATTCGTGAAATAAAGCATACACTTGATGAATATGCGAAAAAACGAACCTGCACAAAGCATAATGAAGATGCGTGATAAACGATATGGAATATGAAACAAAAATGTTTTTTATATAAATGTTTCTAAATTAAGCCTTTTTTGAAATGATTTATGGATAAATGACTGAGATGATGAGTAAATGACTGAGATTATATACAGATGACGTGTAAAGAACATAAGCCCACGAAAAGAATCAAACCTGGCGCTCCTCTGGGCGTAAGTAGCGGTCATTTACATAGTTAGGGCCCTACAAATGGAAGCCGTATCGATTACTTGGGATATCGATAGACAGATCCAATATCAAGCTAAATCTCATAAAAGATACCACGTAAAATCAATAGTGAAACCTGTAAAGGCAGTATTGATATAAAATTCTAAAGGAACCAAGACCAGGTTGAAATAAATAATTGCATGTAAGCTTGAAAGAGTTCTATACAAACATATGAATGAAGTGCATAAAATATCACGAATTTTAATATCCCCTAAAGGAACAAAAATATAAAGATCTTCTTTTCATTTCTACTGCTATTTGATATTTGATTTAAAGAATTTAATTGCTGTTTTATAATTTTTGTTAACTTCCGTGCCTTGCCTTTACTTCTGCAAAAATTTATCATCAAAATGTGTGAAGCATAATGCTATATCGTCGGTTATGTTAATAAATCTTTTTGTGTTTGATTTTTACGCGGATTTGGAAACGAATGTACACAAAGAAAACGCATATAATTTTCTTCCTCGGACTGAAATGGAGTTCAATCGTATTGTAAGCTCGCTCAGAAAATTTTCTCAAAGGATCTTTTCATTGAGGTACATCATGCTATGACAACGACCACGTAAAGAAAATAATCAAACGGTGATTAACGGTCCATGTATCAATAAAAGGAAATCAACTAGCGCTTACGAAACTAAGATATGGCTAATATTTATCTTTTGTATCATCCATCCAAATCTCCTTGCATTAACCTGTACACTGGTTTTAAGGCAACCTAGGAATTCCACTTTAGTTTACTTTCCCTGTGGCTGTGAGCGCTTGAAATTTTATTGAATGATATGTGAAGAGAAGATATATTTCCATAGCAGTCAATTTTAGAGAAGGAAAACTCTTCTGAAATCCAATCCATTTAGCCAAATTGGCTCTGATTGTCCATTTGAAAAATCTTGAAGTCCATGTTGCCCTCTAAACTACATGAAAAGAATGAAATGGCTAAACGGATATACGATGAAATTGCTACAAAAACAATGACGTCGTTGTTAAAAAGCAGACGACAGCAAATGTCCATGATGCAATCTTACCGGATGATGTGAGGGATTCTGATAAGCATCTCTTCCCCATGGTTTGAAATTCCCGTCATGCATTTCAATTTTCCCCATTTCCCGTCTAATCTGGGCCTCCAGTTCCCTTTCCCTATCTCTGTTTGAGAACCGCTGGTTGTCCCTGGTGTAATACCTGTTCTCGTTGTCCGGTCCGTACATCTGCTCCCGATAGGTGTCTCTGTGGCTCAGCTGTCCCTTCTGAAAATCCACATTTCTTTTTTCATTATCATGTTTATCATTAGTTGCGTTATTTTTTCGCTTTTCGCGATCATCTTCGACAAACCTAGGTGATTTATGCATTACATGTAGCTCATCCTGGAGACGATTGTTTTGTGCTCTGAGTTTTGATAATTCTTCCTCTAGAGTTCTAAGCTTGGCAGAGTGGATCCCTTCTCTTGTATTGAACTCATCCATCTTTGTGTCATGGTAATGGATGTTATCCTCCAGCGCATTGATTCTCGGGCCATACAGCTTCCAGTCCTCCGCCATTATTCCGACTTTTTCGTCCACCAGTCCCACTTTTGCTTTCACAACCTCTATGCCCGCTTCCACCGTATCTAGCTTGCTGTTTGTGTATCGCAGAGGATCTATGGTAGCCATGTGATCCGATTTACAGAGTGTCAACAATAGAGCAGAGTCTACTTTTGAAATTGACAATGAATCACGAGAAAAGACACACTATGATGACATCCATTAATACCTTACTCAATCCCCGACAAAAGCAAACACATCTCAGAAATATCTGGGCCTCGTGAAAATTAAATCAAATTTAATGTAAAGTGACAGGTACTTTGCCTACACTCCATTCAAGTTAAAGCGCCGTTGACTTTTGAAACACATTTAAATTGTTCGTAGCTTTAACGATGTCTACGCATGTTCAGGAGTAAACAAACAGATAGAAGTATTGACGTTTGATCAAAAGCGCAATATTTCTTTCAATCATTATCGATTTTTAAGTTATTTTAGGTACCAAAACCCATGTTAAAACCTTTCTCCTGTTTTAATGTTTCAGTTAAAGACCGATCGATTTTTCGAAGGCTGCTTTGATATCTATTTTTTGCTGGAATTTAAGTGCTGGAATTTATCGAATGTATTAAATCATGTACATTTTGCTAGAATATTTAGAAAATAAAGTATCCCTAATTTATATATGATTAGGTGTTTGAATCATTTGTTCTCCCCTAAACTTTGAAAATAAATTATTTAATATTTCTTCTCCTTGTAAATATATACATCAAATATACATCCCTTTATTCTGTTTCAGACGTTTAAACAAATTAATAGAAAACCCCAAAATTAAAATGATTGGATCAATACAAAGTGAAAAAGAGATCTTGATTTAATTTATTAAACAAAAGCGTACTGCTCATCATACCTAAAATGCACAATAATAAAACTCATAATCACTCACCAGATTAGCTGCAGGATATTCCAAAGGTTGCTGAAAAATTATATTGAAATTAACGTCAAGTAATCTTCGCAAATATTTCACAAATTACGTGCTATACAAATGACCAAAGTAAGAATATCTTAACGGACATTTAAAGTTAAAGAGAGACAACTTTAAAAAATTTAAAGAAAGACATGAGCTTTGATTAATGTATGTATTTAGCTCTATGGTGTAATCACAGATAATAAGTGTAAATACTTTAATTTTATTTTATTCCTTTGATTTGCTTTCTTGCTATTATATCAACTTGTGTTAGAGCTCATTTTAAAGGAAATTGAGGAAAGTGATTTATAAAAACCTTTCCAGTTATCAAAGTGAAATATCATTACCTTTCGAAGTTCTTCCATTTTGATTTTTTCTTGTAGAAACTGAAACATACATGTATAAACAACTGAATAATAATACAGTAGGTTTATTGAAAATTTTGATTTCATATGAATATAGTGAAAGAAATTATGCACAAAAACCTACCTCCCCATAATCCTTGTAGGTTGTTCTGTCGGCCATTTTCTAGTTTAGAAAAAAAATTATTCTTATAGTTCCAAACATTTTAGTACCTACAATACGTTTTTTACATAAGCATAAACATAAGTCAAAGGTTCCGTGGTGTTTGACTGACCTTGTGGTCCGCGTAACTTTCTATCCCGGGCTGTACTGGCTGCTCGTACTGAAGAAAAGAAACATATATAAGCGTCATAATACAAATCTAACCTTAATCTTATAAGATCATAAATCATATTCATTATCATTTATATTCTTGCAATAAAAATAAAAAGAAACTTTTTTTCATGCAATTTAAAGGAATTTAAGATAAAGGAAGTATTTTAGAACCCATTGCTAAAAATTTACAATCTAAATAGTTTTGCTACAGAAAATTTTTTAAAAATTGTGATCTTTTAAAAATCATCTAAATTTTATGTTTTATGTGAACTTTGTAGTGCACTGTATAAGTTTTAGTTATGTTAATCTGATGCCAGAAAACCTCATATTCTGCTAAATCCACACAATGATGCAGATGTTAGCTACGTATAACAAAAATGACATTATATTGTACCGAAGCTTAAACTAAAACTAATGTATTGCTAAGTCAAGTCCATCTAAAATATAGTGTAATGTTGAATATGATCACTTTTTTATTATTCAACAAAACATGTGATTATAAATTGATGACAAATATTAATATATAATCTATAATTAACTAGATTTTGTGAATCACATAAATGTATGAAAATTTATAAGATTGTTAATAATGTAACACAGTTAGGTGTTAAATTGATTTGCATACCCAGTCTGGATATTTAAATTTATCACGTGATGCATCATAATACTGTAAACACAAGACGTCACATGTGAAAGTTAAGAGCAGACAATACAGAGAAGTCACATGTACAGAGAGGTTACTTGTACAGGGAAATCACAAGGTACATGTATACTAAATGTTAGATACTAGTGAGTAGAAGGAAAGATTCAGAAAGAAAGTTTAAATCTAAGGAAAAACATTGGATGGATATTTACACAAAATTTACTATGATTTATCAGAATATACATATTTAATATTCACTCATAGTTGATAAAATGGATTTCTCTCTCTCTCTCTCTCTCTCTCTCTCTCTCTCTCTCTCTCTCTCTCTCTCTCTCTCTCTCTCTCTCTCACACAATAATAACAGATATCCTTTCTACTAACAAAGAGGGACTTAAAGCAATGATTACCCTACAAGAATTTGTTCACCATGTACATAATTTGAAAAACAGAAAGTTGAATACTTGTAAAATAATGATCATATGATGGATTTGTTTACGATACGTACCCGATCATTATAACCATTATACGCATTCCGACCCTGATCGTATTCCCTAAACTATAATAAAATATATCAGAAATTAAATTTCTATCCATTCTTTTTACATTCAATATATTGGGGATGAAACCATGTTAATGTTAATTGAAGATTTCTTAAATATAAATCTATCAAAAAACGATTCGTCAAATATGAATATCAAATCAAATTATTTGATAGAAATATACACATGTTAATTGAAAAATTGCCGTAGCATATTCAAGAAAATGTCAGTAGAAATTTCCAACAGTATTTTAAAATTGTTAAGAAATTTAATTGATTCTTGAAATTTTATTTCGGGGGCAGCGTTTTCATTATCAACATGATTTGAAATATTAAGCTGATGTTTACACTATGTCAAAGAACTTTTATAGATAAATGATTATTTTTAATCTTGACTTCTTTATTTTCGTGTTTCAAACTATGGGCACTTTTATTGACTTATCTCCCTATTCTCTTAATAAATTAATAAGAAAGACGCCAAAATACGAATATAGAGGCATGTGGGGTATTTAAAACAAAGACAGATGTGTCCAATCATACTGAGAAAAACAGATAATATAAACATTTGAAATTCAAAACTTTGATTCCAATGTTAACAAAAAAGTTACCATTTCTAATTCTTATGCAAAGGATTCAAAATCATTTTGAGCATATATTTATATACAAATTAAGCCATTATGTTACATCTTGTTCATGTTTAGAAGATTTTTATGAAAATATGTTCTATTTTAATTTTCATTTTGTTTATATACATTGTATTTGATTTTTACTCAGTATAAATGTAACAAAGGTATTTTGTGCAGGGTTTGATGAGGGCGACTCCATCAAAACAACTGACCTTGCTGGGGGATCCGTCCCTAGCTCTGTCATAACCTCGACCTCGGTCAAGGTCACGTCCTCTATCGTAATACTGCAAGAAAAGGTCAGATGAAACATTAAAACAATTTAATTTACCTTGATTTAGACGATTCATTCCTTCAGTTTAATTTCCAAATAGGAAGTAAATCTATATATTTCTTACCCGTTCTGGGGAACCGTTCATTCCTCTGTCTTGGTACTGAAAAAAATAACAATAGTTAATCAAACAATTGATTATATTTTAAACCACTTCAAATATCAGCATGTTCAAAGAGACTTTTCCTGGCAAGAAGCAGAGAAATAATACAACTATTGATGTAGATCAAGCAGGTGTTGTAAAAGAAGCTGAAATGTCAAGCATTAGAAAAGCGCTCTATTGGATTAAGCTGAAAAGGAAAACAAACATATAACAAAACTAATTAAAAGCAGATAAAAGCAGAGTGTGAAAAAAATCTTTCGTGGCGTTTCTTGTGTGAAAGAATGAAATACTAGTAACACAGTTTAGCTGGCACCGCACATACCCTTCCCTCATCTGTCCCCCTCCGCCTATCTGCGATGTACTGAAACCAAGTTTTTGCAGTTATAAATATGTTATGTCTAATTTTATCATTAGTTGGTTATAAATTTCTTATCCCTTTTGACCATAACACATCCCTTGTTAATCCTATTTAATATTTTTAGTTCATTATTCAACATTTTTGAAAAAGTGTTTAATACTTGCATTTCTTCGTTTTGGAAGTTCGAACTGTAAAGATTTAAACACTTTAAATTGTAATAAAGGAAAACGTACTTGCTTTAGGTTTTCTTTCCGTTTATCCATTAAATCATACTGGAAGATTGAATATTTTCGATAAGTAATTTAATCTGTTGAAAATTTAAATCTCATATCATTATTCAAAATAATTGGAAAAAATACTTATCTTCAACTTTTAATTGTGCATATTTTTACAACACTTTAAATGTTGATATACGATTTTTTAATACAATTTTGGCACAAAAATGAAGTATTTCTGTATAATTCAAACATAAGCAGTCTAATTATATTTTCATTTAAGATATATATCTACTTAATACCCTATCAAGTGAAGCGTGTCGTCTCAACCTCAGATTTTGCTGGAAGAAAAGGAAAAAAGGTAATTAAAAGTATATTAAAATTGCGTGAAATATTATATTTTTATGCTATTTTAATTCACATTATCATATAATTATGATTCGTTTATTAATTATTGCTTCCTATTTAAAACTGAAAATATTTTCTGTGTATATTTTTGTCATTTAATGATTGTTTCTGTTTTTATGTGTTGATTAATAGTTTTATAAGACCTACAAAGCTAGATTGTGTGTCTGTTTTTTGTTATTGTTTTTTTTTTGCAAGAAGGCAAATTATATCGGTAAATAATATGAAAAGAAAATACAAGATTAATACTCAGGTTTTGTAAATATGAATAGAGACATGGTTAAACTGTTGTTAGCAATCAAGCAATCTACTGATAGTCACAGACAGACACATAGACACAGTACCCTATCGAGTGACGTGTATCGACCATCGTCCCGTATATTATACATTCTGTCATCTCTCTGAAAATGATATGTCATATTCTTAAACTCTGAAAGGAACTTATTATGTCTGTTCCTAACATGTATCTGTACACAGATGGAAGTTTTATTAGATATATAATTACGCTTATATCGTGCATTACTTCTTAAAAGACAATTACATTTTCTTGTTTTTTTTATGAACAATAACTTTCTAGGTAATACCAACGAAGTAAAAATTTTCATTTAATATATAACATTTAGTCACTCTATGGTTGTTAAGATTAAAGACATGAACAATGAATACCCTATCCAATGAGGTGTATCGACCATCTTCCGGTTTATACATTCTATCATCTCTCTGAAAATAAAATATTGCTTCATCACCCTCCTATTATCCTTTATATATACTTAACATACCACTGACTTGTTAGCTTTTTTGTTTCTCTTTCAAATAAATAAAAAAAATTACAAAATGCTTTGAGAACTAAGTCTTCTGTAATAAGACAATCAGTCACAGATTGTGAAATATTATAAACTTCAGAACGTTAAGAACTACTGTAATATTCTTTACTGGGTGACACCTACAGGCTAAGGGGAAAGCTATATTTTAGAATTTTGTGTAATTTATCCCCTCAGATAAAAAGAATAGTTGAGAAGCTTTTAAAATAAGTCATATCTATCTACATAGGTGATAGCAATGTTTTAAAATACCGTTCATTGAGTGATATCTAACTACACTGGTGAAAGCAATACTTTTGAAGCCTGTTCAAGAAGTGATATTAACCTACATATGTGACAGCAATATTTCAGAAGCCTGTTCAATAAGTGATATCTAACTAAAATGTATATAGGTGAAAGCAATGCTTCAGAAGGCTGTTCAGTATAAGCGATATTTACCCTATTTGGTGAGATATCTCTTCCTCGATCCCTTTCATAATATTGCTGCAGAGAGAAGGAAACTGTTAGTAAAGTGAAACATTAAAGGAGTACAAAGGGATTTGGTTTAACTTAATCTTAAACTATGAACAACCAAGAGTAAACAATTTCACAAATACATATCGAGATCATGGTCTCTTAAAACAAAAGAAATGGAATCACTTGTATTATAGGAGTAAACTTCCGATTTTGTCTGATCTCACCAGTCATATTTGGCCTTTGTAGTGAAGTTAACGAAGTAATCTCTTATAAAAAGAAATAACTTTACAAAATGTTTAAACCATGTCAATCTAATTAGACCCATTGGTTATATTTATAAGATCACTTTAATTACCATTAAGTTTGCAAACTTGCAGACTTTTAAAAACACTGTAAAATCAAATTATTTTATCTTGCACAGACGATGTTCTTGGAAATACGTTAAGAGACTTAAACCTAAGCAGTCCATAACAAAATATTGCCAAATAAATATGGATGTCAACATCATCAAATTTGACATTTAGCTTAGTTGTTAGTTTGGTTTTAATACTACATATATATTCAGAAAAACATTACTACAATTAATGGGACTAAAAAATCTTTTAAAAATATAATTGATTGTAAATGTGTTGTCTACTTGTGTTAGTGCTTGCATGCAACTAGAAAATTAAAATATTTATATCTAGAGATTTTATTTTAGTGAAAAATGTACTATGTTCTTGATCTAAAAAAAATACTTTGTATGTTTTCTACTTTATAAGTAAAATAAAACTATTAATTCCGCAATGTTTTATTAATGTTAGAAGATATAAAATTATAATACGACTTCAAGTTATAAGCTGTAGCTTTGCTCTTTAAAATTTTATTTTGTTAAAAAGTCTAAAATATTTGGCAACAGGTTATAATAGTTCGTATGTAAACAATCCAAAAAAGAGCATCGACTTCTTAAAAGCTTGAAGCACAATATTTTTGTTTGTCAAAAATTACCCATATTTTTTTTTTTTTTAAATTGAAAGTATAATCATCATTTCGAAAATTTTGTAAATGGAATAAAATTTTCATAAAAATTGTTTGATAATCCTCTCTCCTTTCTTGTCATATTTTTTTCATTACTTTCATATCTCAACATTAATAAAATTTAAAAAGCTGACACATTTTGTAATAAAAGATGGGACGATAACGAACAGTATTCAAGCTCAAAAATCCGTTGGAATTACAAATTAGGAGCAGAGCAAACACGGACATCTAAAACATCAGAGGTAGGATCAGGTGCCAAGGCATGGTGAGCATCCCTTGCCGATCAATCACACCTGCCGCGAGCTCTTTTTCATGATCGGGAAATAACAGGATAAAAACGTCGTCAATACAGCGTGTAAATTATGGTCCAACAATAAGTATGAAAAACGTCAGTCAGCATTTGACTAAATGATAGGTCGTACTTGCTGACAAGTTCAATGTATCGACAATAGAATTACTAATAAAACTTTAAAAGACGATTGGCCTAGAAAAAATAGAGAGGGACAGATTATGATATAATCAAACTATAGAAAGACATGCACAAGATGCAGGAGCAAAAAGTTGTACTAAACATACCTTTCTAGGTGGAATATAGACCTATAATCAGGTGCAACTGTAATATCTTTCTCCCAAGTTATAGTATTTATTAGTAATCAATTCACATTGGGATTATTAAATATAAAATGATATATTTGTGTATTTACTGTGCTGTAAATGTGTTATTTCAACTTACGCCTCTGTCTGTTAGGGGCTCGTCGTATCGTCTCTGCAAAATAAGAGATATTTAATTCCAGTACGAGTTACTTCCCTTAAAGCAATTTAAAAAGTAAAACATAAGACAGGAATGTTAAATCACTTACCCCGCCTATCCACTCTTCTCCTCTCTTGACTCTTTGCTGAAAGATGGCACAAATAACTAGTATCAGAATGTAAAACAAGGTTTATGATTGATAAATGTTAACATGAAATTGAGACCAGGAGTTTTATTTTTGGAATTTGGCACACACTACTGACTCACCCTATCCGTTAAGGGCTGATCATCATATCTCTGGCCATCCAGCTACAAAAACGAATGTTTCAGGGTAAGAAATGACACTTTCTCAAACGATTTTATAGAATTCTATAGAATAAACGCTTCCATTTTTATTTAATTGTGATACTGATATTTGAATTGAATCCAAAGAATATACAGTGTATGTTATTCAATATTTATTCATATTTTTTCTTATTTCTCCCAGTTTTAAATAATTTAAATTGAGCATTCGATTATAAAGAAAAGAACTGCTTTAAAAAGAATTTTTACATTCAATATTTACCTATACCTTTAGTATTTTAAAATTATTGGATAGGATTAGCTGAATATCTCTATTCGTACTAGTATCTGAAAGTTTCCCACAGAGTCCGAAGGATTTGATTATTTCATATATTGTATTTTATTAGATATAAAGGTGGCAAATGATACATGTTGTGGTGTTTTTATGAATATTTAGAATATATCTTTTTTAACATTTCTCATCCAAAGAAATTAAAATCACTTACATTATGTTCAAGCATCTGAATATTTTGGATAATTGAATTAAAAATCCCATAATTTGCAATATATTTCAAGATGATAGGTTTATGAAATACATTATGCAGAATAATTGGAATTATAGGATGAAAGTCCTTATTAGCTATATCCATGAAATATTTTCACCAAATTGTAGAAAGAAGGAATTGAATGAAACTGCAAAAATACCATGTCATAACATTTGAACAGAAATCGTATGTCAGTAGACTTTCAGTGGAATAGAAAATTAAGCCCATCTACATCAGCGCTCCTTAGAGTGCTTCAGCAATTAAAAATTTAAAAGAGATAAGAATAAGGTTCGTTACATCTCTAATATGCGGAGGGAGAGGGTCGCTGAATCGTGGCCGGAAGTTGGTGTAAGGAGGAGCAATGTCGGCTTTGGGTGCATCTGCTCCGTATGGGTAGTTTGTCTGTCTGTTCCTTGGAGAAATCTAAAAAAGAAATAAAATTCCGCTTGAATAATATTGGCTTTCTATGTACATTGATTTTTTACTTAAGATTTTTCGGACATAATGAATTAATGTTGCTGTAGTCTCTTTCATCTTTTAAAGTTAAAGTATATAACAATTATAAATCTTTATGTCAAGGATTAACAGAAAAAAAATTTTGATCAATTTTATGCAATCTTTCAAATAAAAAAATCAACCTTGTCCTTAAAATGAATGAGATACTGTACATGTAACTGCTTTGTGCGATATTTCGTGACTAAGGATTTCAAGCCGGAGAAAGGATTCAGAATAGGTTTTACATTAATTATCTTCAAAATGAGGAATATGTCATTCTGATTGAAGTTCTGGTGGTTTTATTCCATTTGGGATTCATGCCATTCCTTTGTTAATTGGTTTTGACGCTTATATATTAATCTTTAGCATGACTAAACAATAAAAATGCTTTTAAAACAATTAAAACGCCACAAAATACATAAATGTTCTTATTAGATATGTCGTGTGTTCACACTAGAAGAAATGTTTTACTGTTTAGTGGTATTTTGTACTGAAATAGAAATACATACCCGACCCTGTTTGATAGAAAAACATGTATGAATATGCCTTCAGATTTCTCATCAAAATACTAAGTATCTCTTAAGATTTACTCTATAAAACTCAAAAAATATAAAGATGATGATTTATCAAATATTTATATAGTAAGGGTTTCTGCCTACAAAACCTTTTAATAACTTAACTAGGTCGCGTTGTAAAAAAAATTACAACGAAAGTTGATAGGGAAATATTTATGAAACTATAGAATTCTCTTCTAACTTTTGTTAATATTGAAGCTTGCCATGACATTAAAAAAGCAATCAATAAATATTCCTACTGCATACCATTGTTGCCTAATTGAAATTGTCAGTTATCTATTAAAATTTTCAAATAGAAATAAATTGGGAGATTAGAATAGGAATATGATTGATTTTCAAAAAGTATCTCATAAATTGATTATTGATCAATATCTTTTAAATTAATACCACAAGCACCTAATATGTGATTACATACATGTAAATAAAAAATACTTTTGGTATTAATTGAAAAATAAACTTTCATTGAAATTAAAAATGATAATTTTTTCTAGAACATAAAAAGCAAAAATCGTCAAGTTTCTGCTACTACAATACACACATAAAATAAAGAAAACTGGAGCATGCCCTTCTACAAAAGGGCATCTTAGCTATTTTCAGCATTCAAAGAGCAATGCGACAATATCTTTAGCCCATCGTTTTTGTTACATTTATGGACAACTTTTGTCTTGCCCAGCTCTTTAACATGAAGCGGTGCTATGAAGAATTACATACCCCTCCCGAGTTGTAATCATGTGAGTAGGTTGTCTGTTGCATATACTGGAATACAAAGGAATAAAATCAACATTCCATAAAGTCAAACTTACCCCATTAGCGGGCACAAAGTCATGCTTGTAGGTCGACTGTTGCATATACTGGAAAAGCACAAAAAAGACAACTTAGTAAATAAAATATTTTTTCTACTTTCCAATAAACTTCTCGTGCATTTAGTAAAAAATAATTTATCTTCTTGATCTGAATTTCTCAATAATAATCAATGTAAGAACAAAAGTGGTTTACTTTCTTTATCATCGAATGTTTAGATGAAAATGACAGAACTTGTGTTTATTGATAGAATATGCAATAAAGGCAATGCAAACAATTCAAGGAATAAAAGATAAGAAAATATTCTTGAAACTACATCGCATGGCATAGAAGATATTCAGGATCGTCAATTTTCTGCATGGACTTTTTCTATCTCTTAAGTTGTTAGAACTTGTAACCAACTCCTTTGTATCAATTATACAATTAAATCTTTGAAAAAAATACATTCTTTGATAATTATGAATATAATTTGTTACAAATTACAATTAAGGTTTAACATTTGTGTACAAGAGAACAAACACACAAACAGCTAATCTCTAGGAACTAGCAGACTTTTTCTATTGCTACTTTTTTTTCTTTGCCCATGTAATAAAAGTACAATTTATGTCCAGTTTCACACTTGTGCATTTTTAACACTTTCCTTTTCTTTGTTAATAAGTATTTAAATGTAGTTCAAATCTTTGTATTATTCAATGCCAGATACTCGTACAAATTGAGTTTTTATGGAAAAGTCCACAGTATTGTGAATAATTCAATGGCGCGAATTCTTTTACGAAAATTAGATTGACATTAGGTGGAAAAATTCTTTAAATAAGATTTGGCGAAAAAATTGCAAGAAATATAATAATAACATGATAATTTAAAATTTACATAAAACTTACTATCAATAAAATCTGACATCTGTTAAATACCACTGTCTCAAGTATGCATATTTCATATTAATTTTATAGTGGTATCATAAATAAAACACATAAATATATACTAAAACAATCAGTGGTATTAACATTTGATAAACTCCAAAAAAGATTTCTGTGATTGAATATCAATATACATTTGCACAAAGTAAGTTTGAGGTTTTGCATTTTACGGACAAGAGTCACAAGAAACACTTTGACTATGACTTTGACTACCTTTCAAAGGTTTCCATAGCAATGAAATGCGGAGAAAACGAATAGTATTCAAATTCAGAGTCTATTTAAACAATGCAAATTAGGAGTACCGCAAAAACATCAGAGGTGGGATCAAGTACTATAGAGGAGTGATAATCCCCAGCCAACTGGTCACACCCGCCGTGTGCTCCTTGTCTTGATCGGAGAAAACAGAAAATCCGTAGACAATTAAGTGTGTAAATAATGGTCAAACAATTCGTATGAAAATTGCCTGTCAGCATTTGACCTAACAGTAGGTTATATTTGCTTATAAGGCTATTGTATCGCTCATTGGTCTTGCAAAACGGTTACTACAAACAAGACTGTTGGCATCCTTGTTTCATCAACTTGTTTCTTTCTAGAATTTATTCATACGTAGAGCATGCTCTTCTGGACTCATTTGAGACACACAAATCCATGTGCAGGTGATAAAAATATAATATTGTTACATAAGTAAAGAAAATTGACGATTAAAAAGTTCAAGTCATCACGTTTATCATAAACCTTTTTACATTTTAAAATAAGAATGTTTAAAGTGTGGAGTATATATTGATGTGCTGATATGTGCTATATTGAATTTTTTTAGTTTTCAACGTACATATTATAAAGATACACAGACTAAATTGTGAACAATACTACAAAAAATGGTGCAAAATTCTTGGTTGCAGCTATGCAAAAAATTGAAAGAAAAAAATTAAAATTTCAGAAAATAAGCTTTGGCTGAAAGTTATCCTAAGAAAACTATCAATTATCTAAGATTATGAAGAACTGCAAACTTTGGTATTTAGAGGATTGTTTTATCTTTTTGCTCACATGACGAAAACAGATTTACAGGATATGATAGGTGACAGTTCTGGGTTTACAACAACGTGAGTATAAAAAAAGTGAGTTACCATCCCGGACCAGGGTTTAACTGTATTCTCCTGTCAATTGTAGAGTTAATGGCAAATTATCAAAACTACCAAATATTAACAAACTGAAAGCATTCAAGTATCTTATCAAAACTTATTCCCTTAGGACCTCAGAAGTCATGCTGTGACTCTGTATAACTGAAACACCTTGCAAAATTGTAGTATTCTTGTGTGAATTTCAAATTTTGCAAGAAGATTTGACACTGAATGTATGAATTAAAGCATTCTGCACGGTAAATTGAGAGTGAAATTAAAGAGATAATATTACAAGTACGGAAGACACAAATTGGTTACCGAATGTGATTTCCTATTCAAAGGAAAGTCAACTCAAAAAAATACTCTTTATCTAATCTCTGGAGCAAATGAAAGGAACAAAATACAAAGTATATTCTAAAAGAATGTTTTAGAAATTTAAATCTCATTATAACTATGTGAATGGTTCTAATAGTCTCTGCTGACGTTTTAAGTTAGAATAGAAGTAAATGTGGGAGGTTTTTGTATCAATGTGTACTATGTCTACCCACAGAAGTGAATTGTAGCCAATGTAATAACTCTTTTGTTCAATACAAAACTAAGTCAACAGTGAAATAGATTCTGTAACATTATGTGGACTTTTATCTCAGATTATTGTACACGATTATGGCCTTGGATAAAAGATTTTAATTTTTGAATAAAGAAGAGTTACGTCGCTGAGAAGTGAAGCTATTGATCACCGTGGTATTTAATTACTCCAATTTACAGATACAAAAACACTCAAGGTTACTATTTCACCCAGTAAAATGGACTCAAAATTTAAATCTAACTTTCTCTCCTAATGTTATATTTAAATACAGTGGACAGCCAGAATTTAAACCTTTTTTTACCAAGATTTGGTGCTTCAGACTTAAGGTCAATTAGTTTTCAACTTTTTACCATGAGGGTAAACTTAAGAATGACAGAACAAAAATCTTAAACCAAAGTAAATAACTGCAAGCCCTGCCTACTTGTACTGTTTGACGTGAAAAGAAAATATTGACTACATGTATATTAAATGCCTGGCTAAATTGCATCTTGAACTCTAAGTACTGCGTCAATTAGCTTTAGTCAAAGTTGCCAATGCACTTCTATAAATTTATTTACAATGTCTGTTGCTAGCCGCTAGAAAAAGAAACAAAAATATATAACTAGAGTTAATTAATATAATATTTAATAAGCCTGGCTTCACAGAAGTCAGGGTAACAATATAAAATCCTACCATGGTCATTGGCCATAACGAACTGGGCTGGAATCATATCACGATAAATGTACAAACATTACTATAGTATATACCAATTCTTTGCTGTCATAACAACGCAAAAGTGATGCCTCGATTATTCTTACTCTTTTAATTACTGTACTCATTGTACATAGAGATTTTGTAAATTAATAAAAATGAATGGATCGTTGTCTATCATGTAATCTTTTATGGAATAAAACAAACTGATTCAAATTAATTAAGAAAAATATAAATTGAACTTTGAACTTACGTATGACATCCTGCTGGAAGGAATATTGTCCTGAAATAATAAAAAGTTATATTAACTGAGCATCGTATATTGTCCTGAAATAATAAAAGTAATATTAACTGAACATCGTATATTGTCCTGAAATAATAAAAAGTTACATTAGCTGAGCATCAAGGCATTTATTGTATCATAAAGTGGGCGGTTAAACGCTACACAAACAAATGGACCAATAAAAAGAGTTAGGGCTCTGAGAAAGTTATATTAAAAGTATGAGGGGCATCGAATGGAATTCGTGGGAATCTACCTCTCAAAGTAGACAATGTTGCTACTGAAAATTTTTTTTTTTAAAGTCAATATCATTTAAAGACTTTTAAAGACAGAATTTGATCGAGAATTAAGAAGGGTTTTAAATAGATAAACGGTTTATGAGGGAAATCTTAGGCATTAAGAATAATCAGAACATTGTATATTGGTAAATGCATGGAATTTTTTTAAACATCATTGCACATTCTAAAATAAAAAGGAAATGAGTAAATAACAGTAATTCTATGTTGAATTTGTTATATTTTGTGTTAATCGAATGGTTTTATAATACACACACCAAATCACGTATAAATTCTTGGTTGACTACCAACTTAAGATAAAGTTACGCTTTAAACAGAAACATTTGGTAAGTCTTATCACAATTCTACTGAAATCTATTTCTACTGAACTCTACTTTGTAGAAGATTTATATAAAATGTGTGTTATTTTGTCACCTGTACAGCCCTGTTTGCCATTTGTTACGTAAGATCTCAGATAATCTACTATTTAAGGATTCTTAAGTTCTTTGTAAACATTGTTTTTTACATCTACCCTCTTTAAATGATAAAATAATCGATTTTTTGTCCTCCTAAATTACAGCCCATCTCTTTCAGTCCTTAATATATTTGAAGTTCTGGGTTCACACAAGGAATTTATCTAAACATAATTAAAAAGTTTTATTATTATAGGTTTTCCGCTATAAAACAAACTTCCCAGAAACAGAAAAGAGAGATCGATGTGAAATACATACCCGAAATGGCTACAGATCAATTAGGTTCTAAAATCAACCCGACACGGAGGTGATTATTGCAATGAGAAATTTAACACTTTCCTCGTCCTATGGTTTTAAGGGTATCAGAACTTGGTAGCTAATATTGACATAAAGACTCCCATTATAGAGCAAAGAAGACCAAACACTCTCGCCGTCAGTCCAAGGTTTTAATCTTCTAAAGGACTCTTAATTTGAATTTTGTCAGGGCAACACTATAAATTGTTTTATGATGGTGTCTTGTTATATGAAGCAATGTACCGTTATATTTTGTTATATCGTGATTGGAATCGAGATATGTAATATGTAATACCAACACTTTACAAAATAAATATTTTATGATATACATTGAGTTTTTTTTAAGATATTAAATTGAGCGATAAAAATCACCCTATCAAATTCTGTGATCACTGCAAAAAAGTTGGGAACTGAACAGCCGCTCTGTAAAGGGTATATGTATAACAGAATATGCTTTGGGACGTCATTATTTTACATGTCATAGGATCTATCATCATTTGATAATGCCTATGAATACGTAACTGTTTTTCCATTGATAAGATTGTTATTAATATTTTATGCAGTATATACGGCTTTAAAGTTCCTTAAAGTACTTTATACAAGCATTAAAACAGTAAATCCGTTACACTCGGGAATTTAATTCCACTGCGATTGACTTCTAATCAATCGCAAATATTTACACTGCGAATTTTTAACTTTTCTTTTAGAACTTTTTGTCTAGGTTGACCTATTTTTGTATCGAATTAAAATTCTTAGGCTGTCTTAAAAATAAGTTAGTATATTGAAGTTAGTTTGTGTGCGAATGTTTTACTGAACACCTTTATTCTTAGCAACGCGCATGCGCAATTATTTTACTTTCCATTATTCTAGAACCAGTAAATTATTATCATACATTCTCATTGTTTTAAAACATTGAAGAATCGATTTTCATTGAAAATTAAATAACAAAAATGCAGTTGCTTGCAAATGTGTTCTGAAGACAAGCCTACACTGCAATACCTTTTAAATCAATACTGAAATAAATTTCCATTTAAAAAATATGCGAAGGTAAAATAATTATGTTTCGAGGATTACAAGATTCTAGTTTTCTTGTAGTAATTTATAACTGCTGACTGATCTATATTAACCCCATACATTTAAAACAATAGACATATTGTCATCGTAAACTTTACACAGACTGGTTAGAGATAGGATCTGTATATCTATACCATGGTCAATTTATTGTGTAAACCCTGGAAACAATATGTGTATTGTCAAATTTACTTATTGCTCATCTATATATTCACATCTTATAATATACAAAGTATAGAAAAATCTTAAATTGTCTTTTACCAGGGCGTTTTTCTACTTACCCCCCAAACCGTAGTCCGCAAACCTCTGTTTTGGCACCGTATTATCCCCTATAGGCTAAAAGACAAAAAGTTATATATCTCTTTAACTCGTAATTCGTCACGGAACACGGAGCAACAGGCTACGGTAATTTAACACCCATTTAATAGGGTATTAAAAGTGGAACATGCAGATTCACAAAACGTTATTAAATATTAAACGCATAAAAATAAATTCCGTAATTGCTAAATTCCAGCATTGATTAAAACATTGAGTTGGTTCAATACAATGTTTACCGTGTTAGTCAAGCGCTCTTATAACGGGTAGTTCTACCAGTGATAATGTAAAGTCTTAAAATGGGCAGATAACTCCTAAGTATTTGAGCAAATAACAATAGATTTGGCAAACTTTGTCAAAAAGATATTATGCCTTGATAAACCTGCGTTGTTTTTAATAATAGACTCGCGTTATAAGTGAAAATTTACGAACTTAAGTGTTGGAAAAGTTCCATCGCCCTAGATAAGGTCAAACACACGTCTTTATAGAGAAGGTTGACACTTTGACAGTGTATGTCTTTCTACAGTCTTATGACTTACCATAGGGAGGGAAATCTGTTTCTGATGGGGGGGGGAGGGGCTTTTCATCATTAAGTAAGATTTCAAACTATATGTCGATGTTGGAGATCTTTTCGTTCAAGTTTTCTTTAACAAGCTTCTACGGATGCTTCAGAAAGATGTTAAAACCTGAATAAAAAGTATGTTAAAACAATTTTTATATTCCGTATACAGATTTTGTTTCCTTTTTAAAATCTTATTTATTCTGCATGAATGTAAAGGTCTGTCTACAGTTAATCAAATGAATTCTGTATCAATGTTTGCTTTCTTCTATTCATTGTAAGGTCGGGCATAGTGTAAATCTCTGTTTGTGGAAGAAAATTCGAGAGCGACACTTTCATTCATTCAGTGAAGAAAGCCTGTGTTTATCATTTTGCCATGGGACCTCTATCTTTACTTACATTACTCTAGGATTGGGTTTTTGACAAACATATTAGTTCAACCAAAGCGATTACAAGCTGATGTATAAACGATTTAAATGTGACGTCACACTTAGGAGAATCAATGCTTCTGTGGAGAGTATTTGTCTAATTTCTGATTAAAATAAATCTGTTGAATTGAAAGTTTGTGCAGATGTATGTCTGTTTTGTGATTAATTTTGTTTATGAAGAATTTTGTCAAATAAATTCAACTACAGGTATTTGTGTACTCTTTATCGTACATAAAGTATGTTTAAATAAAAGTTATTTTTGAAATTTATCTGATTTGGGTTTACGTTTGACGATGTATTTTTTTTTATCATAACCAATTATGGATATTCATATTAAGATGTCTGCTCAGAATAAACAGGGGAATAATTTATATCAAATAAACATTAAATACAGACATAAAATCCTGTTAGAGAAGCTCTTGAAATTGTCCAGTGGAGTTTACCTTGCTATAACACTGCCACTACTGACTAAAGATGCATACTAGAGATACTGTTAGCAATGAGCTCACTAAATGATACCCTTGCCTCCCATATGAATATAATGCCAGTGTCCATGGTTTGCTATGGGAAACCCAAAATATGTTTGGGATCAAAAAGTTAAATAGGAGGTGCACAATGGCAATATGTAATAAAGATTCTGTGAAAGTTTCATTGAATTTCCTTCAGTGGTATGAGAGGAGTTGCGGATAAGAGATGGGTACCCCAAAGCGTAACAGACGGCCGGACGGACAGCTAAACGGACGGACGGACGGACATACCGTTTACTATATACCTCCCGCTTTTCAAGGGGGGGTTTAATTAAAGTCCTGAACAATCTTGTCATTCGTTACCCAAGCACATTTTATACCCCCGCTTGAAAAGCGGGAGGGTATAAAGTAATCGGGATGTCCGTCCGTCCGTCTGTTACACTTTGGGGTATCTATCTCTTATCCGCAACTCCTCTTTTACCACTGAATGAAATTTAATGAGACTTTTACAGAATCTTTGTCATACCAGTCATACCAGGTATATTGCCCTTGTGCACCTCCTATTTTACGTTTTAATCGGACACATACTTTGGGTTTTCCAGAGCAAAACATTGACACCGCTATTTTTTCTATAATATTGAAGGTTACCCATCTCTTATTCGCAACTCCTCCTATAGCACTACATAAAATTTAATGATACTTTCACAGATTCTTTATTACATAATACCATTGTGCACCTCCTATTTTATTTTTTGATCCGACATACCACTGAATGAAATGTGATGAAACTTGCACAGAATCTTTATTACATATTACCATTGTGCACCTTCTATTTTACTTTTTGATCCGACACTTATTTCGGGTCTCCAAGAGCAAAAGAGGGACTTTGTAATTATAACCATATGGGAGGCGGGGGTATCACTAAGAGATCGTTGCTCACAGTATTCCTAGTTTTAAAACTGATTTTGGTTATTTCTTTCAATAACATTTTACTTAAAGACGAGTATATAAGTAATTATAAAATATTTAAGTAAAAAACAAAATTTCAAATAAATAGAGACCCCTCCATTTAGTCCTATATGTATATTTGGTACTATGAAAAATCGAATGTTATCATGTTGTTTACGTCCAATTCCAGAATTCCTCACTCATTTAGAGACGTCATCATACACCGTTGAAGGGCTTTAAATTTGACCTTTACTCGACATTCGGGGCCAGTGAACAACTAGAGGTACTGTGAGCAATGAGCTCACTAAATGATACCCCCCGCCTCCCATATGAATATAATGGCGGTGTCCATGTTTTGCTCTGAAAAATCCAAAATATATGTCAGATCAAAAAGTAAAATAGGAGGTGCACAATGGCAATATGTAATAAAGATTCTGTGAAAGTTTCATTAAATTTCCTTCAGTGGTATGGGAGGAGTTGCGGATAAGAGATGGGTACCCTAAAGCGTAACAGACGGACGGACGGACAGACGGACGGACGGACGGAACTACCGATTACTATATACCCTCCCGCTTTTCAAGCGGGGGGTATAATAAGGGATCTTTATCATTCCAAGGCCTGTCATGACACAGGGCCTCGGTTTTAAACGTCTCATCTGAAAGACCCGCATCTTTTACTTCAAAGTGTCGAAGGAACAGTTGCTACCCATTGGTGAGTCGCTACCGGGGCTCCACTGTGCAGTGTCACTGGGTTAAGTTAAGGATCAGCTTAACTCAGATTAACTTGACCCACACTTTATAATCCACATCATATCTGCATTGTAATATTCTTACCATTCATGTTTTTGGTTTACTTTATGATGATTATTAAATAATAATATGATCTCAGTTCAGTCTTTAATAAGACACAAAATATTTGCAAATTTATCAAACTCGTGTGTTCACTTCTGTAGTGTTGACCTAAGGTGGATATTGGAATCATTATATAATTGATAAACATTTGAGTAAGTAACTTTTATATTCCCATTTCGGTTACAATATAAAGGATATTTATAAATTATCCACATAATTTGTTTTCGTTGCAATGTCTTTATCGTAACTCAGATATTTATCAAAAGCTAAAAAGAGATCGGTAAAATGCATTGAATTACAAAAAAAACTTTTCTACCGTCAACTTCTTTAGCTACACACCCGAATCACCTGCATATGTAGTTAATGTCCCCCAGTTGATTTCATATCAAGAGCACGCTATACGCACGAATAAATTCTAAATGGAGAAAATCTATTGACAAAGAAGTTGGTGAAACAATAAAATCAATAGTCTCATTTTAAGTCAACATTTCAAATGCTCTTGGTCGATACACTGATCATGTCACCAAAAACGATCTATTGTTACTGCGGTTTTCATACAAATTGATAAGCCATTCTTTACATATTGAATCGTTCACAGATTTTTTTTGTTGGCTCAATCATAACAAGGTTCAAACGGCGGATGTATGACAGAGGATGCTTACTTATCCATGATCCCACCTCTGGTGTTTTAGAGCATCTGCAGAAATAAATAAAAATAGGTTCATGCATGGAGAATTAAGATTTGAAATAATAATCATCAATTTACAATTATATAAGATCCCGAAGTCTAAAAGTAAAATTTTTGAAACATGTGGATCCTTTCGAACGTATACTATTCTAATACCACTTAATAAAGAAAAATGTCGTACTTATACCTGTAGAAACAGCTAAATGTAAGCTACTGTTATCTGTATACCCCTCCCCCTTCCCTAACGTCCATTGGGTATATTTATATCTTATTTTGCTATTTTAAAAATGTCAAGACATTGGGTTCAAATTCAAGTAAAAACAACTTTGTGTATTAATGGTTTATAAAACAAAATTATTGAACCTCACACAATAAGGTTGTCATTTGCATGAATGATTAAACATGATTTCATTCAAAACAAATGAGGCAAGGATCACTTATAAGTTTTTTTAAAAACTTAACACGACGAAAACGAAATCCGGCAAACCAACACCTCAGCAAATAATTCTCGTACAGCTTTTCACTAATTGACAGGCCTTTATGTTTGTTATCAATTAAATAAACTTAGTTTATTCCCTAACCCTTTGTTCATTAAAGCTTGAGGATAGTTAATGAGTCATTCTTTTTTATTTATTGAAATGAACTTGAATTCAACCTTTAAGTCAATATTGATTAAACTACGTGATTTTTCTCAAAAATTAATCAATTATCTAACGTTAATAAAGTTTCAGGTTTTGTTTGGTTTTGTGTATGTCACAGTAAACGTGGTTTTATAGATCTAACTTAACTAGATTCAGAATTATAATTTTGTTTTATCGTCAAGATGTAAGAACAAAATGGTTCTCTCTCATTAATCCAATAACGCTATAAAGTCGTTAAGCCTTAGGAAAAAATCATAATTTTAAGGAGAACATGTATAAACGATGACGACGATGTTATTTTGCGACAATGCAATGAAGTCAGACAATGATGTTTGAAACCATGGAAGGGTGATGGTAAAGGGTTGCATGAGTAGAAATTGGACATTTTTCATACTCATGAAAAGGAAAAAATACTTGAGATCGACCTAAAAGATCTACAAACAACACGAATCCATCAATAGGACAAAAAGATGCCTAGAAGTTGTAATGAATTATAAGGAGATAACGTACAGTATCCGCTAAGCAGTACAAATTTAGAGCAGAGCAACCACTGACCTCCAAAACGTCAGAGTTGGATGCCATGGAGGAGTGAACAACCCCTGCCGATCGATCACACCCGCCGTGTGCTCCTTGTCATAATCGGGAAATAACGGAAAAATCCGTCCTAAATTTAGTGTATCAATAATGGACTAAAAATTAGTATGAAACAAGTCTGTCAGCATTTGACTCAATGATAAATTGTATTTGCTGATAAGGTCGTTGTATCGACCAAAGAACTTACAAAATGATGACTTTACACAAGACTGCTGATATTCTTGTTTCATCAACTTGTTTGTAAATAATTTACCTCGTTTTAGAAATTGCATGCTCTTGCGTATCGAATCAACTGAGAGATAAAAACCCCGTATGCAGGTGATTAAGGTACATGTATATTGCTGCATAAGTAAGGGAGATTGGCGATTGACTCATTATGTTTATCATAAAGTTAGATTGTTAGATCGCCATTAACATTTTTTTAAGTAAAACGTCTAAATATGAGACAGATGTGTCAGACTCTTCTGTGGTATCTTTTATTTCAAGCTCATCGGGATATATCATGTCGACATAAAAATGGAAATAATCATTGTTAATTGACAATAAGTCGTCGATAGATCTAAATGTCGAGTTAAAGGCCCTTGGCTAGCGAAGATGCGTGTAAATATATGGAATAACTGTCTAGTTTGTTGGGTATGCTACAGACATCAACGGCCGCGGCAGCTGGAAGTCCGTTATGCAAATTATCCTGTTTCCAACTATCTTTGATGCCCTTGTATACCCAACAAACAAGAAAGTGATTCCTTTCATAAAGTGAAACAAGATAAGGAACAATTTCTAAGTCCATTAAACACTACAAATAAAGAGTAGGGGAAACAAAGATCTCCAAAACATCAGAGGTGGGGTAAGGTGTTTTGGAGGAGTGAGCACTTCCTGTTGAACGTTTATACCCGTCGTGTACTCTTTGTCATGATTGGGAAAAACAAAAAAGTCCGTCGACAAATCAGAGTGAAAATAATGGATTAACAATTACTATGAAAAACTCAGCTTTGGCTTAATGATAGATTTTACATGTTGTATTTGCTGACAATGTAATTGTATCGACCTTGGAGCTTACGAAATGATGGCTTAAACTAGACTACTAATATACAAGGGAATACATCACGTTTATCATAATTCTTTGTTGTTAGATTAACATTAGCGTCTTTTTCTAATAAAATATCTATACGTGAAACATGTGTCAGACTCTGTGGTATCTTATTTCAAGCTCACAGGTATACATGTAAATGAAACTTCTTCTATATTCTGTTTATTTTTTTATAAAGTTCTTTTATTTCCTTTCTTTCTTTATTTACTTTATTCATTATTTATTTATTTATTTATTTATTTATTTATTTATTATTTATGTTTTTATTTATTTTATCAATTTATCTATTCACTACGCTTATTTGTAAGGTAACTGGAACGCAATTTTGTACGATGTGCTTTGTTTACATTTTGATAGTGCTGTTGAAAAAGAAATTGATTTTGCTCACTTTAGAAACACACAGTACATACATTTGTTCGCAATTAGATAGACCTTTGATAAAAAAGCCATTCTGCAATGCCCTTTTTTATATTTCATGATGAAAAGCCAAGTGAGATAACTCAATCTGCATTCTAATAATGTTTAAACCATTTTTAAGCCTCCTTATTTAAGCTAATTAATAATGGCATTCTACAAATTATTACGTTTATCATTATAACACCATTAAATTGCATAGATTTAGATCCTCGTACCTTTAAAATGCATGATTTTTGTTTATTATTATTATTCAAAGACTTTAATGAACTGGGTAAAGCTTCTAAAGAAACATATCGTTTTAATCTACATCAGTCTATGTATTGAATATTGTATAGATTTTTTAAAAATATCTGCCCTAATAATTGTCTGTGATATTTAACATTTAAAAAAAAAGAATGTGAAAAAAAGCAAAATTTTTGATTATTTATTTAGAGATTTAAATTTTATTCTTGCGAAGGAAAAGTTTTTACAGGAACAATTAAATGACTCTTCTAATTATATCTACCTCAAACATGTGAATCAAGCACAGACTGACCATCCATGAAGGAAATTTGTCTCTCAGAAAGATTGCTTGATTGATTGATTGATTGTATATTGTTTAACGTCCCTCTCGAGAATTTTTCACTCATATGGAGACGTCACCGTATGCCGGGGAAGGGCTTCAAATTTAGACCTATACTCGGCACTCAGGGCCATTGAGCAGTGGGGGTTCTTTATCGTGCCGGCGCCTACCGTGACACGGGACCTACGTTTTTAAGGTCTCATCCGAAAGATCTGGCGTGACTTTCACTTCTGATGCTGAGCGCTTGGCGAAGGAACAGTCACTACCTATTTTTACGTCTTAGGTTTGACGCGGCACCGTGAACGAGAATCGAACCCGGGCCTCCCGATCACGAAGCGAACGCTCTACCACAAGGCTACCGTGAACAGTGAAAGATTGCTTGATGACCACAAAACATTTATTAACTTCAATGAAATAAAGTGAATCAAAAAGTAAACAATGAACACGTTAAAAAAGAACAAGAACGAGTGACTGTTAGTGTATAGTCCTGATAACATGCATTTAAACATATTGCATCTCTCTCTCTCTCTCTCTCTCTCTCTCTCTCTCTCTCTCTCTCTCTCTCTCTCTCTCTCTCTCTCTCTCTCTCTCTCTCTCTCTGAAAGAAAACGTCCATGATGGCTTTGCCCATAACTTCTGTTGCAAGCATGATTGCTTTTAGTTATCTTCACATTCTATTTATTCAAAACAACCGACATATATATATATATATATATATATATATATATATATATATATATATATATATATATATATATATATATATATATATATATATATATATATATATATATATATATATGTATGTGCTTTTGTTTCCATGTTATAATCATATTATCATTTTTAAAAATATTTTTCTATGTAACATGTGATGATAACGAGTGCTCGATCTCAATAACTCCCCCCACAAAAAAAACTATACAAATTTGTGATAAGGATATAAATTATGTACCCCCGAATATTCCAAAGGCGGGATCAGGTAGAGGATGGAATATGAAGATAGCAAACAGAAATAAAGTACATAATTCCATTAAAGCAATACAAAGTAGAACCAGAGCAAACATGAACCTATAAAACAGGGGAAGTTGGACTAGATGCCATGTAGGAGTGGGCATCCCCTGTCGACCAGTCACACCATCATGTTCCTTGTCATGATCGGGCCAACGGGAAACTCGTAGAGTAAAAAAAAAACTCTTCACAATTTGTATCAAAAACTTCGGTCAACATTCGACTTAATGATAACTTGTATTTGCTGACAAGCTCTTTGTGTAGACCACAGATTTTGACTCGAGAGAAGATTAATTGTTGAAATCCTTGATTCATCATTTTTTTCGTTAATAGCTTGCCACGTTTCAGATATTGTTCGTACGTAGAGCAAGCTCTTACATAACGTATCCTCCTGGAGAAATAAAATCCATGAACATATATAATGTAAAATGCAAACAAAAGTGTAAGGAATGTTTTCATGACTTTTCTTGTAGGAATACATTTCATGAAGTGCTGACAATGCCTATATATGACAAGTCTGTGTGATTTTATGACTCAAACACCCTCAAAACTAGAACACTTTCCTAAACTGTATGCAACAAAATAGTGTAACTATGTACCTTTGCCCAATTTGGCTTAAATATAGGTCGTGATATTTGAAGAATGATTAGGTTTTACTGATGTTTAACTTTAGATAACATATATCACTGACTGATATCGCTGGAGTCCTGTCTATGACACCAGTATTAAGGTAATTTCTAAAAACAAAACATTCTTAAATTCTTGAAAATTCATTTCGAATGCTATCTGAAATTGATTACTAGTTACTATTCCTATCTGCTACTAAGAAGTATCAACGTATTTAGTGTTTGCGTAATCAGTACTAGTACTGTTTCGTGACAGTGTGTCGCTATGCAGCAAATATCCGAGGAGCTGTTTGTGGGATTATGTCGTAAAATCGGGACCCCAAAACAGGTGGCCATAAGAAGAGATGTGATGGACATAGCAGAGATAGTGAAAAATCGAGTAAGAGAATGTCATGAAATGACTGAGATTTTGAGTGGAAGTCGGAGAGAGGGGTTCAGATTTAAGGATTCAGACGCGGATTGCATGTACTGTATAAATAGCTATCGAGTTATATGGAACTTATCTCAGATTCGGTACTATAAAAAAGAAACAATCATAATATGTGATGGTTCTGATAGTCCTCCAGGGTTTACTCTCCTACAGCTAGCAGAACTAGGATCAGAAATAAAAGGTTTGTTCGTCACAATGAGTGGTAAACATTATATTTCTAGTTCTATATTTAGAGAAGTGATGTGTTCTGTCATTCATCCTAACTCTATCGTACATGGTCCCTGCAGTAGCGGGACTATGGTTACAGGGGGCGAATATGATGATGCCATTTGTTTCCGCTCTGATTTTTGGCCGCCCTCTGTCTATTCATGGAAAGAGAGATGTCTCGTGCACTCATGGCCAAATATGCATGTTGTTCATGACATAGTCAGAAGTGGCTGTCATTTTGTTGCTATTGGACACAAATTAGGGAACCATGAAGACAGCGAATGGAGAGTTTCTTTTTCTGTAGCAGAACACAAACTTGTGCGCTGTATGAGCCATTGTCAATTCTTAACCTATGGTTTGCTTAAATTGTTCTTAAAAGAATTTGTCAATACAAAATTAAATGAAGAGGATAAATTTCTGTGTTCCTATCATATGAAGACAGCAGTTTTTTGGGTGGCACAACAGAACACAATATCGAACTGGTGTCCACAAAATCTCATGGAGTGTTTCTGGGTCTGCTTCAAACTTATCCTTAAATGGGTGTATGAGGGAGTCTGTCCTAACTTTTTTATTCCAGAAAACAATATGTTTCTGAACTATGTTCACCAAAACAAACAACAGAAAACTTTTGATATACTGAATACGGTGTATGAAATGGGCATAGCATCCTTTTTACATATTTTCTCCAATGAAAGCGTTGCCATTCATATTCCGAGACATGAATATATTATTTTGAATGAAGACACTTTGATTTCTGAAACAGAGTTGGATATGGAGCTATTCCGGGAAGTACACAAGAACGAAGCAATATGCACTCTAGATCTCCACCAGTGTATGAAGGCCTTGCAGGCTATTGAACAGGTTATACATCTTCCTCTCACACCGTATCATACAATCATGTTACGAAAACACGCAGAAACCATTTTTCAGAGAATGGCTTTCATATTACACAACGTGTATACGAACAAAGTAGAAAACAAACGCATGTATACTATTGACAAAATATCCCGCTACATGCTGAAATTAACAGCCGAGTTTGGTTGTGTCTCCGATATGTTGTACCTAGCCATGTATTATTATAAGACATACAGATACTTGAAAGCTTTAACTGTATTAAAATTTACCAAAGCCAGGTTAAATGAGCAAAATGTGATGTATCAAAACATAGACGAGAACAAGTACATAAAAACTGTCGGTGGCCAATCTTGGTCTAAAAAGATGAGACATGCTCTGGCGTGGAATATCTCTCTCTTCAATAGAATATGCTACATCAAAGAATTAGTGCCAGAACAACAGTCTAAAATACTATTTAAACAGCCAGTTTCTTTTATTCCACACTTTTTAATGGTTTCCCTGTTGGATATCCTGTGCAACATACACATTGACATGAAAGAAGCGCTAGTTGCTTTGTTTAACCTGCAGCATTTGGTCTATTGTGTTCATAAAGAATTGGGAACTCTCGGAGATATATCATGGCAGCTCCTGGGGATTTGTCAACAGGTCACAGGGAAACACGGGGATGCTCTCGTCTCATATGTAATATCACTCACACAAATACCAACTCTGCGATTACAATGGGCAACAATTATAAGGATTTTAACAATATTATTTTATTCATACAGAAACCAGAATACTTCTCATGAAGCGTAGACTTTCCGCTTTCTTCTTTGCTATTGATCTCTGTTCGTTATCTTTACCTTCATTTCAAACTTGATTGTAACAACCTTATTTTGTAATTAAAAGAAACATAAGGACTGAAGTCGATAATGCAAGGAAGTGTGGATTCCACATTGACAACATAGCTAGATAATGTTGTCTTTGGAGAACAGGTCTTCCAGCAATCACCTGGCACTTGGAATTCTCATTGTTATTACTAATTGTGTCACTTTACAAGCAAACTCTTTTTTGGTAAAACAGGTAGATTATTTCTAAACCATTGTTTCCCTTACTTATGTGGTGTAAGGCAAAGAAAGATTTCTCTTTAACAGAAGTTAAATGTCTTCCTGAAAAAAAAAATATATTACCACACCATGACTGTATAGAGTTTTAATTATTAATTTTGAATGTTCATCAATAAAGAAAAAGATATTTTGTATAAACAATGTTGTTTGACTTGCTGATTAGAAATCTAATTTTAAAAAGGGTTGATAAGATTTTCCCAAAATTAGACGCATGTTTGAATCTTCACATTTATAGACGCATGTTTGAATCTTTATATTTTATCGACATATTCTTTTAAATGCTATAGAGAAATGACAAATGTTATACTTAGTTGTTTTGTTTTTCGTTAATACTAGTAGTGTATGTGTACATACTCAACATTTAGAAATATCGATGACGTATTGACAATTAACAATGGTAATTTCCATTCTTATGTCGATACGATATATCCTGGTGAGCTTGAGATAAAAAATACCACAGAGTCTAACACATCTGTTTCATATTTGGATATTTTACTTGAAAAAGGCGTTAATGGTAATCTAACAACCAATCTCTATGATAAACGTGATGACTTTAACTTTTCTATCGTCAAACTCCCTTACTTATGCAGCAATATACCTTCATCACCTGCATACGGAGTTTATATCTCTCAGCTGATTAGATACGCAAGAGCATGCTCCACGTATAAACAATTTCTATAACGAGGTAAATTTTTGACAAACAAGCTGATGTAAACAAGAATTTCAGCAGTCTTATTTAAAGTCTTCATTTCGTACGTTCTATGGTCGATACAGTGATATTGTCGGCAAAAATAATTTATCATTGATTCAAATGCTGACTGACGCTTATCATACAAATTGTTAGTCCATTATTTATACACAGAATTGACGATGGATGTTTTCGTTATTTCCCGATCATGACACGGCGGGTGTGACCAGTGTTATGTTTTGGAAGTCCGTGTTTGCTCTGCTCCTATTTTGTATTGTTTTATGGACTTTTGATCTGTTCGCCATCTCCATGTTTCCTAAACTTTATGAAAATCTTTCCATACAAAGATACATTGCTGGGTCCTCAAAAACTACACAGAAACTTTAAATTCGACAATTTTTTCAAAAGTCTGTAGCATCAAAACTTACTACTACTATTTATACAACAATTCCTCACAATAAATCAATGTTTTATCAATTAAATATACTTATTTTTGTAAGTATGCTGATTCAATATATTCCAGTGAACTTGAAATAACAGGCTGTCACAACTGTTCCATATTTGGATTTCTACTGACTATAGACGATAAACGTCAATGCTTATAAACAACTATTAGTAAATTGTATGAGAAACCAGGTGAGTTTAGCTTTTCCATCGTCAACTTTCCTTATTTATGTACCTGGTAGTAATATTCTACTATCACCTGCTTATGGTGTTTATAGCTTCGAACTTATTCGCTATTCAAGAGCTTGATCTGAGCACGGTCAAAATTTAATTGATTAAGGCAGGCTTCTAATCAATAAGTTAATGTTACAGGGATTTTATTAGCGTCTTTTTAAGTCAGGATTTTGTAGATTTTATGGTCAATATAATGACCTTGCTAGCAAAATTAATATACCTATTATTGAGTCGTATTGTGACAGACTTCTTTCATTCTAATTGTTAGACCTAGTTTTTATCCTGAATAGACTAAGAAAGTTCCGTCTACTTGATCAGTACATAGAGCTCACGGCGGGGGTGATTAGTCAACAGGGGATGGTTATTCCTCCTAGACACCTGATCCCATCACAGGAATCTCAGGGGTCCGTGTTTTATGTCTTTTCGCACATTTGTATTGTTTATGGATTTTTTTTAACATCGATCACTGTTTGTTTTATTTGCCTTTTTTGAGAGTGTACAAGGTATTGCCAACAAAGTCAATTTCTGGGAATGAATGGTTACTACCGTAGGTCCATTGAGGATTTCTTCACGGTTTTCAATCTTCTTACTAGCTTCTTAAAGAAGGGCACTGATGTTGAATGGACAGAGTCAAAGAGCCTTAGAATTTAACTGGTCCAGAGGTAATACATTATCCACGTAGTGATGATAATGGATACTTCGTAGTATACTTAGTATCCTCTACACAGATGCAAGTAATAATAAGTTAGACCCAGCTCGTGAGAGAGTGATTGCACATGGAAGCAAGCTGCTATATGCTCCTTGTCATGATAGGGAATAAAATCCTTTACAGAGAAAGATGCATTTCAGAATCCAGTAAATGTTGCACTAAACCTTATCTTTACTTTTGTTAAATGCTTTAACGCTGTAAAGAAGAAACATGACGTACTGTGCTGTCGATCGGTCACATCCACGCATCACAGCAAGAAGTTACAAAGATGCTGGTATTCCTCCTTATTAATGTAATATATGTAGACTTTGGAGATCAGATCTTCAAAAATCGAACTAAATCTGTAAGAGGTTAAGTATTTTGATCAAAGAGCAAAACTTTTTTAAACATTACTCTTTTATTATCAAAACCATCTATAACATATGTACATATACATGTACAAGAACATGGCCACTTTTGGTATACAGTCAGTAAGAAAACAACATAGAAAAGTGATGACATGAGACAATATCATTCATTTGATTAGATTTTTTACTATCACAGAAGATAAGCAATAACTAAAACGTTACCTTCAAATGCAAATCATTACATCCAAATATTGCTGAGGCTATTAAAACAATATAAAACAATAATTAAAATGACTATCAACAATCTCCACCAAGGGGAGAGAAATATGGACGGCTCATTCAACATACAAACCAGAGATTATCACAGTCAGCAGTTAGAGTTGGTGACAATCTGTCAGTTAATCAGCCAATTCAATGAGGTTATAAAATACCCAGTATTTATATAGAACCTAATTCTACAATCTGAGAAATATGAGGACTGAGAAAGTTTGCAATGGGATGTTGGGTAATTTTAAGGCGTATTGCTATGAGGACATTGCAATCCCAGAATTAATTCAAGGGTTTCTAATGTCTGGGTTAATGGTGAAAACAGTGGAATTACAGTCACAAAGAGTTCTTCTAAACTGTTTCAATGTTTCATAGGCTTCTGTAAAAAAGAAAATAACATTTCTTCCAGAATGTTCAGAAATATTAAAAATTTACAATGTTTATTTTTTTTTTAATATTTTCTGCAAAAAAGCAAATTTTTCAAGCAATTCACTAAGAAAACTAGTTTTAAAGAATCATTATATAATATTTCTTGGTAAAAAATACTTTATTACATGTTTACTTACTGGAATAGTAGAAATTTTCAAAATGGTCTACAGACTGGAACCTGTGTAGCACCACAAAGTTCCCCTTCCTGACGAAGGAACATCGGAGACCCTCGGCATCTGTCGTATAAGCCGCGCCATGCTGAACCTTGAACGTATCCATCACTTTGGCCGCATGTTTAATATAGCCATCGTTTAGTTTGTCCCAGTTCTTACAGTTTCCAAATTCTTGCAGGTGAAATGTGAAGTTTTCTAGATAAGGCAATATAGCAAAAAAAATCAGCTTTTGTCAGCAATAAATGGGGAAAATTTCTATACAAGTAAAGATAAATTATTTGTAAACAATGTACAGTATGTACCTCTGTCGGCAGTGTAGTGGACAGGGATGAGGAAAATCTGCAGAGTGTCGCTGGGCTGGGGGAAGTCATCGTTCTTGAAATATTTGTCACTGTTAATCCACCTTATGGCGTTAGCTTGATCGGAGAAGTAAATGACCAGGATACGGCGATTGGACGGCCATTTTGTTAGGTCTTCTTCATATACGTTACACTAAAATAAACCAGTAAAACTTTGTGGATAGGCACATGTATTTATTCTAAAAAGTAATTTGACATACATGTTTGGCAAATATATTAGTTCAAATCTTCTCTAATTCTGGCTTATTACTTTTTTGGACTTCATTAACATTGTTTTAAAAAACCATATATTTGAATATTTCATCTTTCTTTAAAGATTAAGGACTGATATTAAAGATCACCTAGTTTCATGACTGTCTTTTCCAGGCAATCAACGATAATTGCACAATTGGACAAGTTTGGTACCAAAGATACACCTACCTCTCCCGATATGCCGATGATTTTGCCGTGGTAGTTTTCTACCGCTCGTTTGGAGATAGCCAGGGCGTTCCTGATTCTCATCTCCATCTCATCACGGAACCGAATTATCATGTAAACGGCCTCCTTGCCGGGGATGATCTTTAAAAAAGAAACAGAAACAGTTTATTAAAGGTTCACACGTGGATTAACTCAGATTAGGACGAGTTTCCACGAGTCACCATATCAGAATACGTAACTCGTTTCATACTCATTGTATGATAAACGGGATGACTTCTTTTTTTTTTTTAAATATCATCTTAATTCTTTATTTATATTTAGCAATAGACCATTGTCACCAGGATATGCAATGTATGTCTCCAAGATCATTTGACAAACAAGCATGCTCCACTAAGAACAAAAGCAAGCTACTGGAAAACAAGAATATCAGCAGTCTCGTGTAAAGTCATAGTTTTGCATGTTCTATGGTCGATATAATGACCATTTCAGCAAAAAGAATCTAAATGTCGACTTATATTTTTCATTAAATTTTAATCCATTATTTCCACACTGAATTCTGTCTGTTCCCGAGCATGACAAGGAGCACACGACAGGTGTGACCTGTCGACAGAGAATGTTTACTCCTCTATGACACTTGATCCCTTCTCTTCTGTTGTAGGAGGAAGCTCTTGATTTCTATTTTTTCATCGTACTTTTGAGCATGATTATTGTGCATTTTCTTCGTATTTCATGCCATGAAATATATATTTCGAATGCAAGTATTTCAACTATACAGTGCAAATCAAGTTCGTTTTTGACTATTTCATTAATTGGTCAGTATCCTGTCATTTCCCAGTTTTATGTGAATAAAGGTTGAAAGTTATCACAAAAAATAACTGTTTGATTTAGATGCGAAAAATACCCTGGTCCCTTAGCGATGACAATATTGACATAAATATTTATTTAAATATTTTTTAGTATTGAACTAAATGTATTTTGAACTTTTCTCACCTGATGACACTTCATAGAAGCACGGATTACTTGGCTTACCTTGAAATCTTGCAGTTCCTTCTTCTTCTCCATGTTTCCACTAGTTGTGGTCTTGTTCTAGAAAGAAAACCAAATCGTATCAATTTGAGACCTATGGATTTAGAAGCTGTCAATAATCTGAACCTCTTATCCCTCAAATCCGAGCTTAGTTGACTTTAAAAAAAAATGTTTGCACAGATTTCTCTGATGTCGATTGTAGATATTATAGTGTCTCCCACACAACACGGGGACAACACTGCATCAGAAAACCGCTGTCATAGAAACAATGCAGTGAAAAAATCGTGTCTGAGTCAATTTGTTTTACAGAGATGGTATAACGTGATCAATATTGCCGCCGCCTGCAGTCCTTACTAATTGTCAGCTCTATCAGATAACCCTCATTATAACACTGGTAATTTTCTCCACCCAGAGTTTTAATGAGCAAAAAATGAATGGGAATGTATCTGTAGGTTTGATTGCTTAATTTAAGTCGATATCCGGTTTTCAGTTCTTGCAACTACAACATGTACAAGACCGATGATTGCAAAGATGAAGTTTTTTTATTCATAATTTTTAAAAGGCGCTTTTTGAATTAAATGATTTTCTATCCTTATTTTCAATAAAGAAGATGTATGTAAATGGCTGTCTCTTTTTCAGAATCTAGGCCATAAAATGCATTCAAGTCAGATGCTACAACAAAAGTCGCTTTGAAATGCCAGGTAGCTTAAATGTATAGATGAATATAGAAAGTACTAAACTTAATCAGTTTACCTTAATGAAAATCAGAAAATCCAGATAAGAAAGCAATAAATAGGATCCCGTTCTTTATATATTTTCACCGTTCAGGTATCACCCTGGGTATAGCTATAGTTGGTTATTTCCTGGGACACTTCTAATCTTAGGAAACCTACAGCTAGGCAGGCTTACAAACACAATGGAGAAGTTCGAAAACTTTTTAGTAAATCTTAACAAAACTTCTATTATTTCTTTTTGTTTTAGAGTGTATTAAAATTTTGTACTCGGCGTGTTGGAACACGAACTATTTAATTGAGTGAAAACAAATCCACGTTACTCTTCAGTTACCTTTAATCAAAACAGTTTGTTGAATTCCTTGTAAAAATATTCCGAAATGATACTCATATGGCTTATCAATATCTGTATCGTTATTTAAATGTTTTGTTGCTAAGGACTCGTGTATTTTAAATCAAAGTTTAACACTTAATAAATAACAAGTAAAATAACAGCAGTGATTCTGTTACAAAATAGGTTTTGTTTACTCACGTTTGTAATCGATAGGAGTCCGGTTTCTCCGGGGTTTTCCTCCCTCGGTATTGTTTTAGGGGCACGGATCAACAGTTCCCTCCCCTGAAGTAATCAGTATATCACGGTAAAGACGGACCTGGATGTGTGTTTTACCTTTACAATGAGACACCGTATAGATAATATCTACACGATTAAAAACTCCGCCACCTAGCGGTGGGGGAAACCTTCATCGATACCACAAACACGGGTAAATATTTTTAAATGCCCAATATTCATAGCCTGAGTTCTCACCAATGACAGAAAAATTGATTTGTAGTGAAAATATGCACGATGGATATTTCATGTGGTCTCCGACAAGTAGGATTTTATTGACCTTTATAAATAATATACTCCGTCAATCAGCTGGCGACTTTGATTAATACCAATTCTTGAGAAGAAAATAATCGATTTAGCTCCCCCGTATGTAATATACATAATATATATATATATATATATATATATATATATATATATATATATATATATATATATATATATATATATATATATATAAATATATATACATGATACGGGTGGAGCCGCGTAGTTAGACTGCTTATCATGACAGCAGTCACAATAGACGGCACATTTCTTGAAGCCCAATCTTCTATCCAAACGAAATTACCTTAAAAATTTTGAAGAAATTGTGAAAATCGCCCCTTCCATCTCCAAAGACTTAAGATTTATTTAACCCCCTACCCCCACCCCGGTCTGAAGGCCCAGTTCATGAGAATTTTGCTTCAACGGAAAAATATTTTGATACTGATTATATTCACTTCTTTCCAGGCATGTTGGTTTCGTGTGCGTCCCTCCCCAAGTAGTGTATCGAGTCGTCATCCCTCCCCAAGTAGTGTATCGAGTCGTCATCCCTCCCCAAGTAGTGTATCGAGTCGTCAAGGAGTAAATACTGATACTCTATTGCAACTGCACGATGTGGGGCGATGGCGAACATCGCTTCACTGATGTCGTGCCATATCGTGAGCACACCATCGTGTCGTCTCTATCGCTTCATCGTCAATGCACAATCGTGTCATCGCATCATCGAAATTTTGACCCAAACCTTGATACTAAGATGTTGTGATAGTGATATAAATGACCGAATTTCCATAAACCCCGTCTTAACAAAAATCTGGAATAGTAGATTTCATTCTCAGTATTGATAAAATTAAGGAGAAAAAATTTCATGATCATTTTTTAATTCAAAATATCAACTACTTTACCACATGTAGCCTTCGATAGACGTTTATAAATAAGGCATTCTAGCATCAGCTAACTGCTGAACAGTCCAGAAAACAAAGATACAGCAAAAGCCTCATAAAACTTAAGACATTTCACAGCTATCGGACAATGTCACTGCATTCAAGGAAAAAAAAACTTAGAACAATGTTGTAAATATACTGTATATATTTCAAATGTTTCCAACAGTTAACAATATTCTTATTACCATTAACATTAGGTGAGATTCTCTTTACATGGATACTGCCTTCAGAAACACTCTATTTTATTTAACATATCTGCATTGAAATGACAAAAGCATAAGGCAAATGAGAGTTGTTGTTGACATGAACAGCTTCAAGACAAAACCAAAAATTGGTGATACTTATGTGTAAAAAAATAAAACAGGAAACATGAGACAGGACAAAACCTTGCTAAATACTAATCTTATAAATCTTACAATGAAATAAATGTATATCATTATACCTCATTATAATTATTCTATACAACGCGTTATCTGATTGGTTCTAGATTATCACATGATAGGGCCATAAATCTTCATATTTCCCAGTTGTCGGCGCGCTTTTCATCATATTCCACCTTTTCGGAACACTTGACTTGCATTTTCCCGCAAATGTTAACGTTCGTTGAACGAAAACTCCAGAGAGTAGTTGACGTCACAATATTAAGCCTGGTTTACGTCACAAAATTGCTGAATATTTCATTGGAGTGTGATGTGTCAGAGGGTTTCAGTAACTTTAAGTAAATGAAAGTAAATTTAAGAGCGGTGCCGAATCTGAAAAGTTTTGTTTATTAAAAATTTTTTGCATGTTTCGGTGTAATAAACAGTTCATCGCATGAATGTTCGGGAAACACGAAGATTTATTCAGCCAAGAAATATCATATTCCCCTCGGGCGAATATGATTTTTCTTGGCTGAATAAATCTTCATATTTCCCTCATTACCATGCAATAAATGTATAATATGTCATTTTATTAAAATATATTTGACAAGAACAAAATAGGGTAATGAAATACATGTTAATTGCTGAATCTTGATTCGAAAGTTAATTTATACATGATTTTTTTTTTAAATGAAATGGTGAATAATGTTAAAAAGGAATAAGGTCATGGATAAGACAATTGACTAGCAGTGATTAAAATAAATTGTTCCTCTTACAACTGTGAAACTTGTATCTACTTAGAGGGGGCCCAGCCCCCCCCCCCACTTTGTGTCCAAAAAAAAAACCACAAGATTTGATAAATCAATGTTTTTTGGTGTGTTTTGTGGACCCCTACCCTGAACCAAAACTGGTCGTCTCCCCCCTTTTCAAGATTTCTGGATCTGCCGCTGAAAAGTCATCTAGTACCCTGGAATACTTATACGTACACACTGGAAGATATATTTACAATTTGCCTACCTCAGGACTATTGCAATACTGAACACATTTAGTCGACAAGTAATCAAGGATTTATTGTCTGTTGTAAATATCAACTTCTTCAAAATTGAAGGATAATAACAATCGATTGCAGTTGTCTGCCCTTAGACTAATAGACAATCAAAAATCCAAGTATACACACCAATTGGAGATCTTAACTGAATGATTTCTCAACGAAACAAAATAAGAACTTACAGTTGCATATATAATATCAGAAACCAGCATGTTAATTCTTGTTGGATTCTCAATTTCCAAAACAACTTGATGTTTCAAAATGGACACAAGAAAAATCTGTACAAAGTGGAATTTTTAGCTGATACTTTTCTTTGGAATGTTGACATCTTCTCATTTCCCAGCTCTACATGAATAAAGATAAAAAGTTACCACAAACAAGATGTGTTTGTGAAACACTATGCGCCCGGCAGCAACAAAGTTCGGAAATCGCTTTTTTTAGTATATAGGTCAAAGTCAAGGTACAAGGTCATTGACCTTGGTGTCATTTGAAAGAACTTGAGAAGTGGAGGATGCATACCAAATATGAAGTCTCTATCTATCATGGTTAAAAAGTTACGGTGAAGGTTAAAGTGTGCCGATAAAAAAGCTATTTTTAGCATATATGTCACAGTCAAGGTCACAAGGTCATTGAACTTCGTGTCATATAAAAGAGCTTGATTAGTGGAGTAAGCATAGCAAATATGAAGTCTCTATCTCTTATGGTTCAAAAGTTATGGCAAAGGTTAAAGTTTGCAGAAAAAGGCTATTTTTAGCATATATTTCTCAGTCAGGGTCACAAGGTCATTGATTTTGGTGTCATTTGAAAGAGCTTAATTAGTGGAGTATGCATACCAAATATGAAGTCTCTATCTTTCATGGTTTAAAAGTTATGGCGAAGGTTAAAGTTTGCATACAGAGAAACAGACAGACAGACAGACAGACAGGACAAAAACGATATACCCCTCCGATCTATCGATTCGGGCGCATAAAAAACGAAGTTTCGGGGGTATATAGTTTTTGTCGTGTCCGTCCGTCTGTCTAGCTGTCTGTCTGTTTGTCTGTTTGCCCGCAAAAACTTTAACCTTGCCCATAACTTTTGATTTAGTGGAGCTACGGCACTCATATTTCCCATGTGTATTCCTTGTGATAAGATGGGTACCACCAAATTTGACCTTTTGATCTTGACCTTGGAGTTTGACCCACTTTTACACAAAAATTTTGAACTTTTACTTTGGCCATATCTATTGAACAGTAGATAACAGGACATTTAACCTTGACATATACAGGGTGTATATATTTTTTGTATTAAGACCTTTCAATGGATACCAACAACGTTGACCTTTTGACCTTGAACATTTCTGTACTTATGAAAAAACTTTATCTTTGGCTATGAATTTTGAACGATTAATGCTAGGGCTTTCATACTTCACATATGTAATTCCTGTGGAAAAAGTTAGAGTTTGACCTACTTTAAAATACAACCTTGAACATAATTTTTGAAGGGTTAGAACTAGGGCTTTCATACTTCACATATTTAATCCTTGTGACAAGACCTTCCATTTGATATCAAGAACCTTGACCCTTTGACCTTGACCCATTTTTACACAAAAATTCTAAACTTTTCTTTTGGTCCTAATTTTTAAACGGTAGATACTAGGAATTTCATATTACAAATATCTTTCTTTTTTTTTTGGTAAGACCTTTCATTTGAAACCAACAATTTTGACCTTTTGACCTTGACCTTGGAGATATCCGAATTTACGAAAAAACTTTAACCTTGGTCATAAGTTTTGAACGGGGAGGGCTACGGCTTTCATACTTTAAATATGTAATCCTTGTGGGAAGGTCTTTCATTGGATATCAACAATTTTGACCCTTTGACCTTGACCTCGGAGTTTGACCTCCTTTTTACAAACTTTAACCCTGGCCGTAACTTTTGAACAGTAGGGACTAGAGCTTTCGTATTTCACATATGTAATCCTTGTGACAAGACCTTTCCTTGGATATCAAGAACCTTGACCCTTTGACCTTGATCTTGGAGTTTGACCTACTTTTTACAAACTTTAACATTGGCCATAACTTTTGAACAGTAAGGGCCAGCGCTTTCATACTTCCCATATGTAATCTTTGAGACAAGGCCTTTCTTTAGAAACCAGCAACCTCGACCTTTTGACCTTGACTCCGGAGTTTGTCCTACCTTTTAAAATGTTAACCTTGGTCATAACCCTTGAACAGGTGGTGCTAGGGTTTTATATTTAACATTTGCATTTCTTGTGAAAAGACCTTACTTTAGGTACCAATATATTTGATCTGCATTTGAGAAAGGTTAACCTTCGCTATGTTGCCCTAGGGGGCATCAGTGTTTCACAAACACATCTTGTTTTTAAGATACAACACAATCATGGTCCCACAGCGATGACAATATTAACACAAACATTAAGATATGCTGAACTCTTTCTCCCCTGATGACTCTTCATAGAAGCAGGGATTACTTGGCTTACCTTGAATTCTTGCAGTTCCTTCTTCTCCTCTATGTTTCCACTAGTTGTGGTCGTGTTCTAGAAAGAAAATGAAATCGGATCAATTTGATTGAGACCTTCAGACTTAGAAGCGATAGGACTTTTGGATATGGATTTTTTTTGCTCCCTTCTCATTGTTTTAGGGGGGCAGATCAACAGTTCCCTCCCCTGATGCAATTTCTATATCACGGTAAATAACGGCCTGGATGTGTTTTACATGTACAATAAGATAATATCTACACGATTAAGCCTTCATCGATACAGTCCACAAACACGGGTAAATACATGTATTTTTATATGCCCAATATTCATAGCCGTGAGTTCTCACCAAATGGCAGAAAATTTCAGGTTGATTTGTTGTGAAATTATGCACAATGGATATTCAATGTGGTTCTTCTACAAGTGGGATTTTATTGACCTTTATAAATGATAAACTCAATCAAACAGTTGTCGAATTTGATTAATATCGATACCAAAAAATAAAATTATCGATTTTCTCCTATCTTGTTAATATATATGATATATTGTAACAGGGAAGGAGAAAATGTATGGCTGGACCGGAAATCGAACCCAGCCCCGGACCACCTTTCAGGCGCTCCACCGACCGAGCTACCCAGGCCGACACCCACGGCCCATACCACCACATTCGTCTCTCCCTAAACTGTCCTCGCCCTCGAAGACACACCCCCAGTTCTTAGTTCCTGGCAGGACTTTCACCTGCAAGTCCAGGGGTGTTCAACGGCACCAAATCTGTAAGGCCAAAAAAAGTCTTGTTTCCTGCTACCCGACCTACCCTATTTTTTTGCACCCGACCCTAAAATTTTTCTAGCTTTGAAAAAAAGAAATTGTGAATCTCTGGAAAATTCATGTCCCAAAACTGAAAAAAAGTATACATTCAAGTCGCATTTCATGAAATTCTATGTTTTGAATATGGATTTTCATAAAATACCACTTGAGTTGTGTATCAAGACATGAAATTTAATTTCAAAAAGATGGTATATACCCATGACATGTTTAATGTCATCTTGTATTTAGTTCATACCCCAAAAATACCTTAAGAAGAAAAAAAATTAAAAAAATAAAATTTAAAAATTTCCCTACCTACCTACCCTATCTTTTTCAGGCTGGTAGCAGGAAACAAGACTATTATTATTTTTTTTTTTTTGGTATAATGGGAAACGAGAAAATGTATGACTGGACCGGGAATCGAACCCGGGACCTCTGCATCACTAGTCAAGTGCTCTATCGATTGAACTACCCGGGCCGACATCCACGACCTAAACCATTACAATACACACACCGGACTTTTCGGGGGAGCATCTTAGCTAGACTGCTTGTCATGGCAGAAGAAAATCGCCCCTTCTTCCTCCAAAGGCTTAAGATTTTGATTTACCAGTTGCTTTTAAATCACATGCAGCCCCCCTCCCGAATTTGGACTTGTTGGAAGAATATTCTGGCTTGGATTTCGCAAAGAAAACTTAAATTTTTACTAAAGTTCAATCTAAAATCCAGAGAAAAAAATCGGCTAAGATTTTTCTCAAAATTGCATTTCTCAAACAAACTCAGTCTAATCTCAGATAAGTTTTTTTTTTTCTCAACTGAGTTTTTCAACGTCACATAAGCGGCCAAATTTGAGATTTTTCTCAGAAATATAAGTAAAATTAAGACTTCAGTCTGAGATCCAAGCCAGAATGATTATTATTTGCTTATGTTCAGAAATCTTGGTTTAGTGTGCCTTCCCAAATTGGTGTGTCAAAAGTCCTTGCAGAAGCATGCAATAGCACGATGAAGCGATAATAAATATCGCTTCATCGATATCGTACCATCGTCATCGCATCATTGTGTCATCATTATCACTTCATCGTGAACGCAATATCGACCCAAACCTCGCCAGTGCAATAATGTGATGGTGAACGATATGCCCATAAAAACTCATTTTAACAAAATGCTGGTAGACTTCACTCTGAGCAATGGAAAAATTAAGCAGACAAATTTCATGATCATTTTTTTAATTCAAAATATCAACTACTTTATCACATGTAGCCTTTGATACACGTTTATAAATAAGGCATTCTAGCATTAGTGCAATGCCCCGTTACACTTTCTAAAGGCATTCTATGTTCAGACAATTCCACTCCTATAAACATATATTGCCATCATTCAGATCTAAGTCATTGTGAAAAATGCAGAACAGAAAGAAATAAATGTCAAATAATAGGTCTCCAAAAATAAGGACTTACTCACATTTTTAAAATATCTTAAATTTGCTTTAAAATTGGTTGTATCATTGTTGATATGCATTTCTTTGATCTCTTTTTCTTTTCAAATCCAAGAAAAATAGGAAGACAATTTAACCAAACTTACACAACATTAAAACTTTTTTTTATTATGGAAAATATGTGATATTGTTAGATAAAGGCTACATTAATTGTCAAAAATGGGAAAAAATTGTAACAACTTAATTAACACGCTTCAAAATATTTAATAGTAAGAGATTGCCACAATCAAAAGCGAGAGTACATTATTTTAGATTTAAAAAAAGAAATTAAGGCCATGGCAACCACAGAGTGTATGACACAGGGGGAATTAATTCTGTCTGGATCATAAAAACAAAATAAATACACATAAACAACCCACAGATAATGTGAAAAATATAACTAAATAATATCTACACTGAACAGTCCAGAAAACAAAGATACAGCAAAAGGCTCATAACTGGTGTAAAGCAGACATTTCACAGCTATAGGACAACTTTACAAGCCTGATTTCACAAGTTTGCTTGCATGTTATTTAGCTTATCTTCTTTCATATCAAAACTTAATGGTGATATATTAGGGCTGTATCAATATATCGATATATCGATATGTATCTATATTCAAGAAAAATATCATATCGAAAAATTACTTCCAATACGTATCGGACAAGCAGTTTTTCTTCTAATTCTGCTAAAAAGATGTGAATTTTAACCAGCAAAGATTATATTGAACTTTTTTGAATTAAAATTGATCAATAATTATAGATTTATTAAAGAAATAACACAGTTTTTATAGTTATTATAAATTGCAAAATAATTTTATTTTAACATTTTGATTTTACAGTCATTAAAAGTTTCGATTGGAAGTGTTTTATTTACTGACTATGGGATAAGAACTTTGAAATGGGTAATAAAACACAATTTTTTTTATGAAATACATACATTAAATAATTAATAAGCCTTTTTTGATGGACTTGTTTTAGAATCCAATATATCGCATATCGCTTTAAAAAATATTGTATCGTATCGTATCGGAATTTTTTACTCAATACACAGCCCTATGATATATGTTACTTCTTGATTTGGAGCATGGTAAAGCTTGGTGTAATGTGCTGTGGCTTTTTTACTACATGGAACAAGTTTGAAAAAAAAAAACAATTACTGCAGAGGAAATTATTGTTGTCAAAAAAAATTCTGTGAGAAAAACATGGTTGCAATTCATAGGTTTGTGTGAGAGGCTTGTTCTAGTCCCAACTTGCCTCTCTGTGATCCAGATATTGCATGGATGATGATGTTTGGTACAAGATCAATTGTTTGATAAACTGCATTTCAGCAATCCAATACACACATCGGACTTTTCGGGGGAGCATCTTAGCTAGACTGCTTGTCATGGCAGAAGAAAATCGCCCCTTCCACCTCCAAAGGCTTAGGATTTTGATTAACCAGTTGCTTTTAAATCACATGCAGCCTCCCCCCCCCCCCCCTTCCCCATCCGAATTTGGACTTGTTGGAAGAATATTCTGGCTTGGATTTCGCAAAGAAAACAAATTTTTACTCGATTTCAATCTAAAATCCTGAGAAAAAAACTCTGCTAAGATTTTTCTCAAATCGCATTTCTCAAACAAACTCAGTCTAATCTCAGATACGTTTTTTTTTTCTCAACTGAGTTTTTCAACGTCACATAAGCGGCCAAATTTGAGATTTTTCTCAGAAATATAAGTAAAATTAAGACTTCAGTCTGAGATTTAACTCGAGAAATCCAAGTTCAAATGATTATTACTTGCTTCTGTTCAGAAATCTTGGTTTAGTGTGCCTTCCCAAATTGGTGTGTCAAAAGTCCTTGCAGGAGCATGCAATAGCACGATGAAGCGATAATAAATATCGCTTCATCGATATCGTACCATCGTCATCGCATCATTGTGTCATCATTATCGCTTCATCATGAAACCAATATCGACCCAAACCTCCACAGTGCAAAAATGTGACAGTGAACAAAATGGCCATAAAAACTTGTTTGAACAAAATGCTGGACTGGTAGACTTCACTCTGAGCAATGGAAAAATTAAGCAGACAAATTTCATGATCAATTTTTTAATTCAAAATATCAACTACTTTATCACATGTAGCCTTTGATACATGTTTATAAATAAGGCATTCTAGCATTAGTGCAATGCCCCCTGTTACACTTTCTAAAGGCATTCTATGTTCAGACAATTCCACTCCTATAAACATATATTGCCATCATTCAGATCTAAGTCATTGTGAACAATGCAGAACAAGAAAGAAATAAATGTCAAATAATCCGACTCCAAAAATAAGGACTTATTCACATTTTTAAAATATCTTAAATTTGCTTTAAAATTGGTTGTATCATTGGTTGATATGCCACTGGGTGAAAAAAGTGGTTTCCCATCATGGGAAACTTTATGGAAACCACATGGAAACCTCAAGTTTACATCATGTTTCCCAGTGGTTTCCGTAGCGGATGCTAGGTTATTCCGCCAAGTTTCCGTGACACGGAAACCCCCTACGCTCCGATTCCATAAGGTATCCCGAACCACGGAAACCTCTGTAAACCTGAAGTTTCCCGCACATCCATGTAGTTTCCCGTAATGGGAAACCTGAAGATTCCACTGGTTTCCTGAATCAGGAAACTTGATGGAATCGGAGCGTAGGGGGTTTCCGTGGAATGGAAACTTGGTGGAATCTTTAGGTTTCCTTTTATGGGAAACTACATGGAAGCTCGGGAAACCTCACGATTCCTAAAGTTTCCATGACTCAGGAAACCATATGGAATCGGAGCGTAGTGGTTTCCGTGGAATGGAAACTTGATGGAATCTTTAGGTTTCCTTATACGGGAAACTACATGGAAGCTCGGGAAACCTCACGATTCCTAAAGTTTCCTCGACTCAGGAAACCATATGGAATATGAGCGTAGTGGTTTCCGTGGAATGGAAACTTGATGGAATCTTAAGGTTTTCTTTTATGGGAAACTACATGGAAGCTCGTGAAACCTTATGATTCCTACAGTTTCCTTGACTCAGGAAACTACAGTAAAACACGTTTAGTACGAACACGGATATAGCGAATTCACGGTTATAACGAAGTTTTTCTGGGTCCCCGGCAAAATTCTTAACAAATCTTTGTAAAATTTTACGGTTATAACGAACTCTGATATAACGAATTTACGGATATAGCGAACTGATTTTGAGTCCCGTTGAGGATAAATATAATGAATTTTACATCTTTTATAACGAACTTTCCAAGATTTCAAAATTTGAATAATGTCCTTCGGATGAGACCGTATAAACCGAGGCCCCGTGTCACAGCAGGTGTGGCACGATAAAGATCCCTCCCTGCTCAATGGCCCTGAGTGCCGAGCATAGGCCTAAATTTGCAGCCCTTCGCCGGCAATGGTGACGTCTCCATATCAGTGAAATATTCTGGAGTGGGACGTTAAACGGTATACAATCAATCAATCAATCTCTCAGCATTTGTATATAAAATTCAATTCATAATAAAATCTTAGTTATCGAAGGTATGTTTTGTGATATTTGCTTCCCTAACATATTTGATAGTAACACTTGAAGGAAAACATGCATGATTGCGAATTCGCTATATATGGTTATACGAATTCGTTATACGGATATAACGAATTACGGATATAGCGAATTAAATTCACAGGTCCCCAGGACTTCGCTATAACCGTGTTTTACTGTATATGAAACTTGTGTAACACTTTCTGTGTGGCGGAAACTTGGTGGAATTATCTGGAGTCCCATTCCTGGTGGAAATTACTGGGAAACTTCAAGATTCCCTAACTTTTCTAAAGGAAGCAATGTGAAATAATGTGTATTCTTTTAAAAATCTATCAAAAAAATTTATTACATGTAAAAGAAAAAAGCATTACCATTTTATATGTTTAATAATTCATTTGATGTACAAAAACTTTAACTGAATTTTTCAATGATATCAAAATATTAAATAAATCCATATATCTTAGATAAACAATGGAACAGTCTTTCACATTTAAGTCCATTCATAAGGGTCATTAAGTACTTCTTTCAACATCAGTTTCCTGGTTTTCTTCACATCACCTTTGATCTGCAATATTCATACAAAATTATTATATGATGTCAGAATTATAATACTTGAATATAACTTAGAAATCTGAAAGATCAGTCAATGTCCTTTAATATACCAATATCAATAATTACTTTCCATGACCATGATACATATGATTTCAGCTTTTAATGTATCTCTTTAATATTTAATGCTTTATGATAAGTGAAAAAAAAATAACATAAGGCCAAGCTTAAAAAATTCTTTGTTTGCAATTTTTAGTCTGAGTAGGTAGGTAGGCAATTTTTTTTTTTTTTTTTTGAAAAAAAAATATTTCCAGATCTTTGTTAGATAACATAAAATAAAGTTTTTTATAGGCCTACTTTACATGAATAAGCTGCACTCTTGGTATGATTGGTATGATTGATAAAGAAAAAAATTGAAAATGAAACAGTTTTAATATCCTGAAAAATTGGAGAGAAAAAAAAATATTACAAAATGGCTAAAAAAAAGTTTGGGTCGGGTGCATTTTCAGTGGGTCGGTCGGCAACTGCAAACAAACAATATTTTATTTTAGGCCTAATATAAATAATGTTTTCAGCCTTATTATGTCATTGAGAATATATTACTACATGTATCTCATACTAAGAACTCTGCTTTAAGTTTGATTAGTTTGAGAGAAAACATACTCTTTATAATAACAAAAATATTTGGGAGAGATTTTTTTTTTATTTTGATATTCGACCTAGAAATTGGTTGAAGATCATTGCAGACCCTCCACGGAGTCCACCCCATTGCACAAAAGCTAGATTACACCAGGCAGGGGAGAAATATACTCTGGACTACGATTTTAAATAAAGATATACAGTAGATCTTGATACTGACCTTTGACCTAGAAAATTGGTCCAAGGTCACTCTTCATCCACTATCCACAGGCTCTCTGTAGTTTACGTTTGAGAGAGAAATATGCTCAGAACAAGTGATATCAGATGGAGTGATGGGTAGACACTGTCTTAGGGCATCCACAGAACAGGACCTAAAAATAATGCAATATATATGTATTACAGTATAGATACACATGTACTTGTATATTAATGACTTATCATATGCTGCATTGGACACATATGATTTTATCATGGTTTAAGTATACATGCATCTTATGAGTAATTTTATACCGGTATTGCATGTACGCTCAGTTTATTTAAGAAATAAATAACAAGTTTATAAACTTCAATGGGAGAGATACCACAAATGTATATATAAACAAATTTAATTTTTTTTTTTACATATATTGTCCAACATTATTTACATCCATTCATCATGTTCATAAATTGGCTGATCAAAATTCAGTCAGTTTTAGATCTATATGATATACCATATTGATAAAGGATTTTCACATTTACAAAAGTTATTCCCCTTTGCAGGGTCGATCTGGGGTCAACCGGCTTAAGACGCTGTTTTCCGTCTTTAACCGTATCAACTTTGAGGGACAATATCTTAGAAATAAATCAGTATGAACATATTCAATATGATTTTCATGTTGCCCCCATACTCTGCCAATACAGATACAGATTGTAATTGTCCAATATTTTTGAAGATTGAAAATATTAACAAGTAACTTACAAAGGACAAAGTGGGAAAAATGAGCGATACGCCAACAATTGGAGAAAACTCTTAGGAATGTGAAATTCGTCTATTGGTGATGACAATTCCTGTTTTAATGTCACTCAAAAATTAAGAGACATTAAAAATTTAAGCCCTATTGTCATACACGCATGCTGTTTTTTCATCCATATAACCTTTTAGTATCATAAAATTTACCAAAATTTAATACTTCAAATAATTTCATTGAATATCTTTAAAATAAAGGAAACTCTAAAAACTTAGTGACTTGCAGAAATTATTCCTTGGAGAGAAAAAAATCTATCATATTTCATATAAATATGTGCATAATGAGCCTTTTTTATTCATTTAGAACATATGGTATGTGCCTCATTTCCCCAAGAAATTTTCAAAGACAATGGACTATCTGTAAGCAGAAATCATTGCTGTTTACTTACATTGGAAAAATTTATGAAAATAATTAATTTCCTATTTTTTTGATTTTAAATAATTCTTAAAATAATTTAATCTATCAAAAATAATCTAACTGACTGTAAAATAACATTTTTCATAATCTTAATCTATGGGCAGATCACTCTAACTTCATAAAACTAACTGATGTTAAAGTAGAACTCTTTAGTGTGCAGTTTTTAGAGCTTCCTTTAAGTAATCAAAATACTGACCAGCAAGAAATCAGTTAATAAGCATTTCCTTTTTTTCATTCAAATTTTTGGAGAGATCTCAGAGTTTTTTCCTGTTCAATTCAGGTTCGAGACGACAAAGTTTTATTGAAGTGTATGTATTAGAGAACTGATTGTATGTCAATCATAGCAATACACACATAACATGGAGGGGGCAAATTGTTTCAGCCCTAGCTTTTACTTAAAACTTCTTGTAGCTCACAGCTGATATACCACAGTTCAGTATTTAAATAAAATTTAGAATCTTTTTTTTCAGGCAATTGTCATATACATACGAATCATGAATGAATTACCACTTACCAAATGACCACATCCTGAATCATCATACATTTTCTATGATTTTATCTCACTGGTTTTCTTTTAAAGTCACACAGTTTTCTTCTCTCTGAAATGATAAATTATGTCCAGGTACTATTGCATTCTAATTTAAACTAATTATGTAATAGCATTAGCAACAACCGGGATGGAAGAAAAAATAACCAGAAGTCTCTGTCGAGATTGTAGCTCTACTGGTTTGTACTTATCAAAAACTGATGCACAGAATTATGTATCTTAGTATAGTCTACTTGTGTGCCAAGTTATATTGAAATCAGACTAAAATTTAAGGAGGAGTAGTGTTTGCAGACAGACGGACGGACGCCGGACGCTTTACTATCGCATAAGCTCTACTGGTCAGATACCAACAAAACAAGATGCGCTTGTGAAACACAGCAACAAAGTTCGAAAAAGCAATTTTATTAGCATACAGGTCACAGTCAAGATCACTGACACATAATCATTGTCCTTGTTGCCATTTGAAAGCACTTCATTAGTGGAGTATGCATACTAAAGTAAATATGAAGCCACTATCTCGTATAGTTCTAAAGTTATGGTGAAGGTTTAAGTTGACAACAGACACTCAGACAGACACACAGATATACAGTTATGGCAAAAGTTTGACCATTATAACTTGGTATACACACAGCCACTTCGAGGTATCAAGGGTAAAATTCACAGCACAGTGGGACTGCATTTTGACTTCGAGGGATCAAGGGTTTCGAAAGATCAGGAGTTCGAGAAATCAAGAGCAAATCTGCTTAGTTATATAGTGGAAAAAATCGGGACAAGAGACTCAATTCAAGCGATCAAGAACTTCCGAGAAATCGAAGTTCAAGCCATCAAGAGTTACCTGTATATACAGATATAAGAAGCATGTTATTATTTGCAATTTTGACCTAATGACAGCTAAATCTGTTCAGTAAGACAATACCGTGTACATGTATGTAAGTAGTTTTATTGTGCATGATTATTTACTTATTTTCTTGATCTTCTCAACTTGAAGTGTTCTGTAATTTATTACCAAGTTTGTAATAAACATAATGAAACATACCCTTTTCCACATCACATCCTGTATCAGACCTTCGACCAATATCAGCCCTAGGGTCTCTGTCCCTCTGGCTGAAATTGGTGTCTCGGGCTAGGATGCGATATGGAAAGGAGTATGTATTATTCGCTATAGTATACATTGACCTACTCAGGTCAATAATTGTGAAAAAACTGATAATTCAAGCTGATGATTCATTTGCATTTCATGACATACTATCAATATTAATTCACTATTAGGATTTTCTTTTTTTACATCTTCATCTCAACAGGTTAGACATTACAAAAAAAAATCTTTTGAGCAGTAAACTATTTCAATAAACAATAAAACAAACCTAATCTCTTCAGAAAAGAGGACAGGCTTTCACCTACATTCACTTTTTTATGTATATTTTCCCTCCATATCATCGTCATGCATATGATTAAGGGTTATGCTATTCGCTACAATATGTTCTGATGAGGATATCCTTCATGAATAATCGGATAAGCTGAGACTGAAGACACTTTTTGTAAAAATATCGATGCTTTTATCAAAGTTTTGAACCAAAAATATTTAATTTATACCTTGCCATAAGTCGTAAGTTCCAAAAAAAACAAGAGTTGGCTCCCAAAAGTCAGAAAACACATGTGGTATTCAAACCGGATGTTCTACAGTCTGAATTTAATTACGAAACCATGTTCGGTGTAACTATTATCATCCGGATAATTTGAGCGGGGTTTAAAATATTTTTTTTTTTTAATTCCGAAAAGTATTCATTTATACATAGAGAGAGAACATACACATGGAGCATACATTTTAATAAACATGATAAAAGGCGAAACGTCTCAAATTTACAACATACAGCATGTACATGCACGGTGCCTTCATAATATGTTATGCTATATCAACGTCTCAAATTTCTCTCTCTCTCTCTCTCTCTCTCTCTCTCTCTCTCTCTCTCTCTCTCTCTCTCTCTCTCTCTTTCTTTCTGCAATATATACACTTAACAATTTAAAACTTAGTATCCAACTTTTCAAAATGGCGTCAGGACAAAAGTTGCCTCCGATAGTGAAGATTTGTTGTTGCCAAATATTACAACTATTTACCGTAAAAAGTTAACAAAAATATACGTACACTAATCCTTCATCGTTGGCCATTGCATTTATCACAGTCTTAAAGACACTGGGCGGTGAAACCATCTTAACTTTTCACATTTACCAGCTGCTTACACCTTCTTCTTCGTCCTTCTCGATCCTCCAAAAATGGCGCCTCGGGAAATTGACCAATGAAATAAAGCGCCTACAGAGCGATGCAGGATGGGAAATATAATCTGTTTACATTCACTATGATTAAGTGTGATTATGAGATCTTATATTAGAATTTAATTAAGTTTTCCCCTCTTCATGGAATAAAAAGAGGGGCTCCTAAATATTTTTGCCGATATGATGTGTAGGCCTAGTATATTTAGAAAAAAAGCGGTTAAATACATGAGGCAAGAGCAGAAAAAAAAAATGTTTCTTGTTTGACACCTCAACTTATTTGCCTTCGGGATATGGGTTTCGGGGCTTGGTTGTTGGTAGTGGCCGTCCTTGCTGAAAGTACCCCCCCCCCCACATACACACACCTCTCCCCGCTTCTTTTAACTGTTACATGTATGATTATGAATTTATAATGTCACACCAAAAGATGTTAAATTTTTAAAAGCACATTTTTTTTTATTGTGAACTTTCCACAGGAATCCTTAAAGGCATGAAAATAAGCTACAATTATAATATGATTATCAAGAACAGTTTTTTTATTTCAATAGTGATGATTGAAAAGTTCGGTGTTTAATTCATTGCTAATAAATTGTTGTGTTTTTTTTTGGGGGGGGGGGGATTAAATTACTAATCGAACTCCCTCCTTTTCGGGGTTTAATTAGATTTTGAGCCTGCTAGACTTTTCTTTAATTGCTACATGTACATTGTACTTTAACATGTTTAAACTCTTTGGCCTTTAGCTAAAAAAATTTCCCAAATCATTTTAACACGTAAAATTGTTAAATGAATCAGAATGTTGAAAACCTTTTTCTTAGGAGAGTTATATCTCTAGCTGGAACAAAACTAACATCTCATCAAAGGCAGGAAATATAACAGTATCTTAATTCAATATTTTAGTCGTGATTGGTATAAGTGAAGTCATGGGAAAGATTATGTCGAAATTCATCTATACTCGTTGATGTGCAGGGCTGTACTTATGCATACAGCTTTAGCTGGTCCCGCCCTGTATTTCTTTTGATGTTTTTTTTTCGTTAAGAAATCTGGTAAGGTATGCTAGTAAAAATAAAATCCCGGTTAGTTTATTACTCCTTCGGAAATTACTTTCCTACACGTAACAGGCCTGAAGATCGAGTCTATTAGTCACGCAAGGTTTTTTTTTTATAAAAAGAGTAGCATGTCGGCGAATAAAAATAAAGTAGTGTACACCATAGATAAAGAAATGTTTGTTTGAGTATTGACAAACTTCATACCTTTATAGAATGAAATCAACAAAAACTGCACAAAAATACAATCGTGACAATTATACAATGAATTAATTATACAATTAATTCTTTTAATAGATTGCCTTAGCATGCACTACTTTAAAAGCCATTGTTCTTATGGAAAACAAAATCATGCAAAATATTATAGACTTTTCTTTATCTAGAGCAATGGCCTTTGGAGAAAAAAAAAATGGCTGAAAATTTTTTAGTTTGTTAAATATAATGTATGTGCATTTAGGACCCTACATTGTAATTTCATGCGAAAAGTGCAGGCGTTTACTACACAGGGATCTGCGTACATATTTAAACAAAAAAGGGGGAAAAACGTTTTATGTGATGAATTATATTATAAACATTTATCTAATAAATGTCTTTGTAGTACGTTAGATTACAAATTTCACACAAAAACCCATCAACAATATTAAATACAGTTTTGATTTCACATTGATCTATTAACGTCATTCTGATTTAATATAATTATACACAACGAGAATTAAGATCTATTCAATACCTATAGAAAATTATTTAATTTCTAAAGAGGAGAGTTTTATTTTAAATCAGTAATGAAAATTGAAATAAAAATTCTAAATAGTTTGTTCTTTCATTGAACTTCTTAAATGTAGGTTATTTTATAAATATGTTCTCTTGTATAACTTTATTTATGGAATATACAATTTTTTAAATGATAAAAGAAATTCGAATCATCATCTTAATTTAAGAGAATTTTCGGTCGGAGACTGTGTGTGTACATGCTCGACAACAGCCCATTGTTCCCTTTAGGTACAAAACCGTCTCAATTCACATAGAATATACAAAAAATACACAGTGACAGGTGTCTTCGCGGCACGTGTCTCCACCTGATATGGCACGTGAGGACAGGTGTCCCTAATTACACAGGCCGACCATAGTGACTTTTTGAAAAGCGTTTTTTTTTTGGGGGGGGGGGGGGCTTCTCAAGAAAAAAAATAAAAAGCAACCCACCCACCCCAATAATAAAAACAATGATTTAATAAATTAAAAAAGACAATATTCATTATTAATAGTAAAATACTAGCATGATAATACTCAGCCCCAAGCCAATTCGATGAATGATTCTTATCTGACCAGTTTATATTAATATATTAATTCATATTAAAACAAAATCTTTATCAATTTCTAAACTTGTATTTAAAAACTTGAAACACTAAAAATGTAATTTTGACAAACCAATTGAAGTATTTTTTTCCTGACCAATTACCCCGGTATATAAGAAATGCCAACCTCTGGTATCTAACACAAATGCCTGGTAAGGTACCTTGATGTCTTGTGAATACATGTAATTATGTAAAAATAATTCTTCAATGTCAATTGCAAAATATTGGAAAAAAATTAATTATTTTATTGAGGAACGTCTCACCTGTCCTTAATCAGTAATCGTAACTTGACATATTTCTTTATTTACTTTTTAATCGATCTTTTTAGTAAACCTTTTCTGTAAATAATTTCATTAAATGTACCCTTCCTTAGCTCTTCCATTTTTTTCAAAGGAACATTCATCATAGTCAGCTTCAAGAAAGTGGGATCGGAATGATTGATTTCTACATAACTGCATGCACTTACTTTTTCCTATTCCACTTCACGCATTCTACACGAGTTTACCAAAACTTATGTGATAAATCAAATTCAAAATTAAATTAAATTAAATAAAATTCAGTTAAATAAAATTAAATTAAAATTGAATTGCGTTCACGGTGCTGAAATATTAAATTAATCACACAGAAATACACATCTAGTTATTTTAACTGTTTGAAGTTAATTATTTTGATACAGCATGTAAACACTTTTGAAATATTTCTATAATTGGTAAAAATATGGTAACATAATTAGATACTTAACTTTTTGTAAAATAAAAGGTAGGTTGGTTAGTATTGAGATATACTTTCAAAGTTTCCCTGCCTGGGAAACATGGGGAAAACTATACATTGGTGGCTTCCATGTCGGGAATCTGTATGGAAACCACTAAGGCATGTTTACATGGTTTCCTATCTTGGGAAACTTACGGGAAACCACAGGTTGGTTGTTTCCATATCGGGAATCTATATGGAAACCACCGGGGCATGTTTCCATGGTTTCCTATCTTGGGAAACTTACGGGAAACCACAGGTTGATTGTTTCCATGTCGGGAATCTATGTGGAAACCACTATGTGGTTTCCATAAAATGGAAACTATATGGAAACTACAGATGTCACGATTCCCATATGTTTCCATCGGGTTTCCAAATTTGGGAAACCTGGCTTTTCATCCTGTGTGCCCTTCTTTGATCTCTTTTTCTTTTCAAATCCAAGAAAAATAGGAAGACAATTTAACCAAACTTACACAACATCAAAAACCTTTTTTTATTTTGAAAAATATATGCACATTGTAAGATAAAGGCTACATCAATTGTCAAAAATGGAAAAAATTGTAACAACTTCATTAACATGCTACAAAATATTTAATAACAGACTGCCGCAATCAAAAGCAAGAATACATTTAATTAGATTTAAAAAAAGAATTAAGGCCATGGCAACCACAGAGTGTATGACACAGGGGGAGCTATTTCTGTCTGGATCATAAAAACAAAATAAATACACATAAACAACCCACAGATAATGTGAAAAATATAACTAAATAATATCTACACTGAACAGTCCAGAAAACAAAGATACAGCAAAAGCCTGGTAAAACTGGTGTAAAGCAGATATTTCACAGCTATAGGACAACTTCACAAACCTGATTTCACAAGTTTGCTTGCATGTTATTTAGCTTATCTTCTTTCATATCAAAACTTAATGGTGATATAAGTTAATTCTTGATTTGGAGCATGGTAAAGCTAGGTGTAATGTGCTGTGGCTTTTTTACTACAAGGAACAAGTTTGATTACTGCAGAGGAAATAATTGTTGTCAAAAAAAAATTCTGTGAGAAATACATGGGTGTAATTCATAGGTTTGTGTGAGAGGCTTGTTCTAGTCCCAACATGCCTCTCTGTGATCCAGATATTGCATGGATGATGATGTTTGGTACAAGATCAATTGTTTGATAAACTGCATTTCAGCAAAACCTTGGAACACTGTTGTAAAATGTACGGTATATTTTTCAAATGCTACCAACACTTAACAATATTCTTAATTACCATAGGCAGTAGGTGAGATTCTCTTACATGGATATTGCCCTCAAAAACACTCCATATTTTTTTTTACACATCTGTACTGAAACGGGAAAAAAGCACAAGGCAAACGAGAGTTGTCGTTGACATGAACAGTTTCAAGACAAAATCAAGGATTGGTGATAATATGTGTAACAAAATAAAACAGGAAATGTGAGACAGGACAAAACCTTGCTAAATACTATACTTATCATACAATGAAATAAATAATATGTCAGCTTTTAAAAATATATTTGACAAGAACAAAACAGGGTAATGAAATACATGTTCATGGCTTAATCTTGATTCAAAAGTTAATTTATACATGATTTTATTTCAATGAATTGGTGAATAATGTTAAAAAGGAATTAGGTCATGGATAAGACAATTGACTAGCAGTGATTAAAATAAATTGTTCCTCTTACAACTGTGAAACCAGCAGATACAAGTCAAAATAAAGTCATCTAGTACCCTGGAATACTTATACATACACACTGGAAGATATATTTACAATCTGCCTACCTCAGGACTATTGCAATACTGAACACATTTAGTCGACAAGTAATCAAGGATTTATTGCCTATTGTAAATATCAACTTCTTCAAAATTGATGGATAATAACAATCAATTGCAGTTGTCTGCCCTTAGACCAATAAACATTTGAATCCAAGCTGGTGCTCCGAGTCCAACACAACAATTGGATTTCTAACTGAATGATTTCTCAAGTAAACAGAATAAGAACCTACAGGTGTACATAATATCAGAAACCAGTATGTTCTCAATTCATGGATTCTCAATTCCCAAAATATCTTGATGTTTCAAAATGGACACAAGAAAATATGTACAAAGTGGAATTTTTAGCCGATACTTTTCTTTGGAATGTTGACATTTTTACAGAGATGAGAGACAACAAGATTCTTACCAGACAAGCACTAACAAGTGTAATTTTAATGCTGCTCAATAAATGTATGATGTTTAATTGAGACATACATCATAAAAATTGTAAAATTAACTAAAACAAACACAAAAACAAAAATAATTCATCATCATACACTAGAAAATTTAAAAAAAAAAGTGTGAGCCAGCCACTAGACACTTATAATTCAACATGACAATGCATCTTACAATTTAACATCATGCTTTATAAAACTGAGGACTTTTCCCAGTCTATTTATAGATCTGTGACCTGGTACCGGGTGGCCCCTGACTTCGTGGATGGGACTTGTGGTCCAGGTTGAGGATGGTAGGAACTTCCGTCGTATCGATTGGAATAATTATAATTCCCTCCTCCATTCATCATCGCGGGAGAGGCGGGGCCCGGAGAGGGGGAATCTGATTTAGACAGGGGAGGGGCCCGGGAGGGGGGTACATTCTGGGGATAGGACTCTAGAGAGGCGGGTGTGACAGCTATGCTGTTGCGTTGTTTGCCGTCTTTGGTGACTCTATTCTGGATGTTCTTGGTCACCGGGTCATAGAAAAAGTGCTCATCTGGGAACTGACTCTTAAGTCTGGTGATGTGACATCCGTGACAAAACAGGTGATTATCCAGTGGATAACAGCGCTTATCCGCTTCATCCGTCAGCTGTAGACCGCAGTCCTGTCAACAAAAACAACCACTTATATGTTAGATGTAAAACTCAGAGCTCTGTTTTAAATTGTGCAACTATCAAGTCCTAATTATAATATACATCATCAAAGTGCCCTCTACATTTCACTATCACCAAAGCAAACCAATTTCTCCACGTAAAAAGACAGTATTTCATTTTTCCATTCAAGCTTTTCTGTATAGCCTACTATTATCTATTTCGTATGTGTTAAAAATTTATTTTCCTAACATGCAAACCATTTTAGAACCAATCAGGTCAAACACACAGATGGCATGCTGAAGTTTGACAAAGGTTTTTTTAACAGAGAATATGTATTTATCATTTTTGCATGTTTTTCTTTCTGCTATAAAATATTTCCATCCTGCCCGTATCACTTTTTGTGGAGCAGATGTAATATTTATGAGTATTTTTCTAAAGCATCATGAATTTCTTAAAAAGCAAAACATTTTGTTATTCCTTGCACACTTACAAATGCAAAAATTTAGTAAAGAGATGTTATTTTCCATAATCTTTTGATTAACGCAACAGTTTCTCAATGTGTGAACACTGTTCATGAGAATGGAATTCAATTACATGTATAAGTAAGCCTTAAACTTGCTTTTTTTTTCTCTCTCTCTCTCTCTCTGCAGCAAGTTGAGCTTTAGTCACACAAGTTAAAGTTTAAAGCCAAGATGATTGGTCAAAAGCGGAACCGCCCATGCTGTTCTGTGTTCGTCTACACTACATGCATCATCAGTACTCTACTTACAACAATGAACAATGTGTTAAAAAATCTAACCCCCACCCCCACCCCATTTTTTTATGGGAAAAAAAACTATAACAAAGAAATATACAGCAGGAAACATAGGTTTCTATTTTTTGTGGAATATTAAAAACATGGAAAAGTTAAAATGCCTTTATGAAAAATCACAACAATTAAAAATGAAATTACATATATACTACATTAATCACAAATTAAAAATGTGTCAAACCACTGCAACCAACCAAAAAAAAAAGGAGCGAGTATGATGATGCAAAAACAAATATAAATTCACTGAAAGCTTAAAAATGAAGATGCTTACTCCTCAATGTTTCTGTTTTACCATGTCTATGTCTCTGATTGCTAAAATTTAAAAAATTTCACCATGGCAACCATTTGCTACATTTAAATGTATTCATGCACCAATTTAAATAATTGTACCGCATACTGAAAGCACTGAATAAAAGCTGGGGTAATAGTATAGAATAATACTGGTTTTGTTGACAACAAGTATCTTTGACTCTTAAATACCAAATATTTACTTTGATAAAGGGAGGTAAGTCAGACAGTCTTGTTTACCTCACAATGGTAACAGTCCACGTGGAAGTCTTTGTCCATTGATACAACTCGGACTGTCTCCTCTGTTCCCTGTCAAATACAAAATAAAAAACGCTAGAAGATAACACATTCACTGAGAAAAATGTAAATGGTACATTACAGAGTATGTGATGTACAAAAACATATTTTTTTATACAAGTGAAGTCAGAGTCAATTCAAGTCTATAGCTTGAAAGAACAGACTGAAGAAGTCATTTAAGTGATAACTGCTTTTTTTTTAAATTATTATTTTCCACATTATTTAAGCCCATTATTTTAGAAAACTTCAGTGTTTGGTTTACAATACAGATGCCGGTTTAAGAATTCTTTCAGCAAATGATTTTTTTCACATTTATAATGATAATCATCTCAATGAATTATTTATTTACTACTACATAGAAAAAAGTCTTTCATTTCTTTGAGAACTATTACATGTAGTATTTTGACTGGTAGATTTATTGTTCTAAATTTTACACTATTTTTTTTTTTTTTTTACATTTAGATGATAACAGAGATAAGTATTTTTTTTTTACTTTTGTAACTTTCCTGTTCAGTTTAACAAAAAGTTTTTGTTTAAGGGATTTTTTTCTTTTTTTTATCTAAACAATTTTCAAATATATGTGTCAAGAGAACAGGATACAATGTCAGAATATCTCTTTGAACTCAGTGGTATGAAATTGTCTTTACATTTTCTCTCGCAACAGATATTGAATATTTTGTTTTTGTTCAGATCAATCGTTTCTGCTTGATTGGCTTATCAATCACAAACAATGAGAGGAATTCTTTTAAGTGTTACTGGGAGACTATTTCACATCTGAACATTATGGAATACTTATATCTGACATGGTTTAATGTAACACTTTTTAGCAAGATCTTGACAGGACATGCTGACATTCCTCTCATGTTTTGTATCCTAGTTGTGTATTGTCTTATTGGCGGGGTCTCGTTAGAGACCTGAATGAATGAAAGTAGACAATGAGGAGAAAGGGAAGTCCCAGCATTCCTCAGTCAAGTACCAAAAAAAAGACTTCCTTTTTACAGGGCCAAGGTTAATGTACCACGGAGGTTAACTGCAATGGATAAATACTAACTCAACATTCATTTCAAATGAATGTCTCTCTAATTTCCATGTGACAGACCATGTGACCAATTGCTTAAGGATCATGGGACTTCTTGTCTGAAGTTCCTCATTTCAAATCCTTAATCTTTTTTCTTCCTATCAATCCTTACAAGTTAATTTGTTAAATGTAATTTTTTTTAACAATTATATCAGTACAGTTGTAATTCATTATCCATTTCTCTAATTTTCCCACCATTCCACCCTGCAGAATTTTAGATCCTCCGACTTACCTCTACTGGGGTGATTGCCTGGCCACATGCGGCACACTTGGGAGCATACACTCTGAAAAATAAATAATCACGTTCAATTCCAAGCACGTGTTACAGGAGAAACTCTATATCTTCATCATAAAAAAAGCTTCATGCCATTTTACTTTTTCTGTGGAATGCCATTCTCACTCTCTCACAGGAAATGAAAGACACAGGGAAATCTGGTCTTCATCAAACAACTTTTTTTAAACCCTCTGTTTATGAAGACACATACCCCAATTTTTCCCTTCTTGTTTTTAAATGAAGCACTTTTTGACACTAAATCTGTTTTTAATTAATATTAACTGCTTGAGTATTACAACAAAAAATTTAAAAACATTAATTTCGTTTCAATGATGTCAAGATAAAAGTTCTCTTTCTCAGTATATGACTAATGGTATCTCATGCATTTCTGCTATAAAACTCTCTTCACGGTTTTGTAATCTGATAGGTAATTGTGCAGTGACAAATTCATGATCACCGTAAATTTCTTTGATGACGGGCTCTTATCTACCTGAGCACTGTTTTTTTTAGTGATTGTGTCACAGCGCAGAGATCCTATTACTAACCACAATATAACATTTTTGACACTAGAAGAAGACTGTCAAGGCTAAAGGGTCAACGTTTCCATATTAAGTATAATATTAACATGTCTCTTCAAACCACAAAATCATCATTCAAACAGCTCTAATTAAGTGGAACTAAAAAATAAAATTCCGTTCAACTACATTCCACCCGATTGACTTGACATGATATATGCAGTAATATTTGATTTTTAGTGTGTAATCTCATTGCATGCATGTACAGGTCCTCTTATTTTTATATCATGTAGTAAGCATTAAAATTTTATCAGGATAAATTGAATATTACAATAACAGTTAATTTTTAAGACGTGGCTTTAAATGAGCAAATTAAAACTTTTCAAGTAAGTACAATGAAATGATGCCAGACAAGCCTCCTAGAATTGTCGCCAGTGTGTTAGGTGGTACTTAACCTAATGGGCCACGACAGCAAGCATCAACTCAGAATTACTCTGATCATTAGCCGCTTTATGAAAAACTGCTGAATTATTGCAATTGAGAGCTCTTGGCGTCAGTTTATTTGAATTCGGTCAACTTCGACATAAAAAATAACAGATCACATAAGAAAATAACAGATTGAAAGTCTCGCATGACTTCTCTACTTCCCAAAAATATTCATCATCCTATAAATTTCTAAAATTATTTCAACCCCAAATCACTGTATATTTATCACAAGGCTATATGTAATTTAGGGAAAATTCTTGACACACCTATTTTTTAACAATATATCTTGTATCAGTGCACACATCACACTACTCTGTGGTATGACTATACAGTGTGTATCTATATGATCTGAGATGTCATCTCGTTTCCCCATGCAGAAATGACTAAGAGGGAACATACATCTCTGTTTATACTACTGTCAGTGGAGTTATACTGACTACCTGCCATACCTGTATAAAGCCTTACCTGTGTCAGGTGTAATAGACTTGATCTTTACAAGTCACAGCCTCGGATAATTTAATGACCGGCCTAGCGGAGCTTGCCGTCTCTCACACTTTTTTATCATTCATAAAGAGCCTACAATTATCTTTTATAAATCAGAGAGCTTGAAAAAATGGCCCCAAAATGTATTGACACTTAGCCCTGTTCATCATTGATTGCTCTTATTTCCCATTAACCTGTCTGCCCCTGTGTATAATTGTATCCTCTCAGAAAATCAGGTATTTATAGTATGCATCATTTAATATAATAACTAGACTCTGTTATTTTTTATGAGTATAATGAGTTAACTTCGCCAAGAATCTTATTCTCCTCGGATGACATCAGTGTTTATTTATAAACAGTCAAAACAACACGCGTTGTGATTGGTTGTTTATTTCAATGTCAAGGTTCTTTGCCATCTTGCATACACATCCTAACATTTAAACATGGCATACACATGTGGAAGGAAAAACAAATCAAACTGTGGGAATACTTGTTTTGAATGTTTCAAATGTTTGAAACATCATCGTTTGGGCTATAAACTTATTTTATTTTACATTTATTACCATTTAACAAGCTTGTTCTGTGCATGAATAAAATATATATGTTAATGTGTCTTAAAAATAGTACTTTCAACAATGACTTTAATCATATCATACCTTGTATATATAAAGTTGTTTTATAAATTCCACACTGAAGCACTAATTAAAACTAAAGGAGATTTCTCAAATGTTTGTGAGAAAATTCTCTAGATTTCAACCGATATACGGGTGCATGTAATATAATCGTGCACGTTATTTTTTATGAGTATAATGAGTTAACAAAAAGATGACCTTGGCCCATAATTTACTTCTGAGTTGACAGTTAATAACCACTATCAATATAAATTCATCTGTCAGTCGTAGACAACAACTGTCAAAATTCAAAAAACTAAGAAAAAGTTTACAATTACTGTCAATACTAAACTATCATCACCGAGATGATATTAAAAATTTATGTGTAAGACCTAAGTACAACCACTGAATAATTAACCATGACTCTCCAAAATATAGATCTACAGTGACTAGTTTCTTGTTATTGTATGCAGAAATCATGTAAACCAGGGAAGAGCTTTCCTCCTTTCCTCCAAGACATTTGGTTTATATCTTTTCTATCTATTGGCAAGATTGAGGACCCACCCAATACTACTCAGCCTCTCTGGTAGGACTGAGTTTTATTTAGTGTATAGATTGGAATGTACCTGTGATAGTCAGCTATAGATCTAGTTTTAGTTAGTGTATAGATTGGAATTTACCTGTGATAATCAGCTATAGATCTAGTTAGTGTATATATTGGAATGTACCTGTGATAATCAGCTATAGATCTAGTTAGTGTATATATTGGAATGTACCTGTGATAATCAGCTATAGATCTAGTTAGTGTATATATTGGAATGTACCTGTGATAGTCAGCTATAGATCTAGTTAGTGTATACATTGGAATGTACCTGTGATAGTCAGCTATACAGTAGATTTTGTTGTCCACATCGATGGTAAATGGCACTCCATCCAGACATTCGTTACACACACAACACCTGAAGCAGCCCGGGTGATAGGCTTTCCCCATCGCTTGTAATATCTAAATAAAAAAAAAACATAAAATCATCAGAGAATTCATTAAACTATAAATTTAACATATTTTATATTTGGATTTGAAAAATTCTTTGAAGTGCAAAGAAAGTTTTAACTAAGCTTTAAGAATGTTTTTTATTAAAGGGAGCAAGAACACAACAATGTCCAGCTCTTGAAACCTTGTAATTTTGACTTTTTTGGGCGGCATGAATGCAGTTATTATGATCTGGGGTGTCAAGCTTTGAATCTAAATACAAACACAATTAATATCACAAATATCTCAAGTCTGTAGCCCGGGATTATTTCTGAAAAGTAAATATGCTCAGGTGATTAAAAATGCCGTTTTACATTTACTAAATTGAACAATTTGTTATCCTCGTTCCTTATATCTTGACCCCACTCTTCATGAAGTTGTCGATGTTTGCTTTTTTTAAGAACACCTGGAGAATCTTGGCAGCTATTGAACATGATAGAGGGTAATACATCGCCGACGAGAATCAATTTCTGCACAGTTTTATATAAGACGTAAAACAGTTAAACACCCACCATCTCCATGATCAAGTGGCCACAGACACAACACTTCTCCGCAGTTTGTTGGAAACCAGAATACTGAAAAAGATAGACATTCATACAACTCAGGATTAATGGAGTTACTTTATTTATAATAATCACAAGAAATTCTTTAACCAAATGTAAAATGTTTCTTTCTTTATATACATTCTAAAGTGTTCCAACTTTTGGCTCAGTGGACTCTTACAAGATTGAAGAGGTTACTTCTGAATTACACATGAGCTCAATTGTAAATCAGTTATTTAAAAATACACACTTATAAATCTTTATATGGAATGTTTTTATCTCCTGTAATGTTGAAAGCTAATTTTTATTTAATTGTACTCTTTAGGAATGAATAAGAAACCCCATTTTCCTAGATAATTTATTCTCCACATGGATAAAATTATGCAATATCATGTTGACAAAATTCAATGCATCCATCACTTATTTCACAGATGATAACTATGTTTAGCAAATTAAAAAGGGCTGATTGTAGGAATGCAGTAGAATTTTTGGACTACTGGAATTTGACCCTGTAAATCCATCACAATGCTGAGCTGGATCAGCACTGACTGTGTAATTATAAGCTGTTGTCTCTACTGCTATGAAGTTATCACCTTTATAGGTGACATTAGGTAACAATGGCAGCATTGTGGTCCACACACAAGATAGCATCACATATAGACACAATCAGCCAGTTCAAAACCCTCTTTGTGAAATTTAATGTCCAGGGTGTACTTTTAAACCTTTTGTAGCTTGAGATTTGTGGAGCAATGGATTACAGAAATCTCAGACAAGAGATTACAGTTCTACGATGTATCTGATAAGTCAGATATGTTATCGGCACAATTACAGACCTATACTGAAAGACTTCAGATAGGAAATAACTAAGTAATTAACACTGGGGAATTCTAATCAGTTCCTTGACACGTTTTATAAAGAGGTTATGGTTGATATGTAAACAGCCATCTTCTGCCTGCTGCACCTGAAAGGTGAAGCTGTCAGGGTCACTCGAGTGTTTGATTTGTCTTCCACCGACCCTTTGATGCGCTTTGTCTTGAAGGACTGAGGTGTCAATATCACAATTAAAACCCTTCAACGTTAGATTTGTCTAACGCCTGCCATTAATTCCGCAACATAACCTCCCTATTCAGATAATCACATAGCATGGGTGCATTTTCTAAATACTTTTAAAATATTTTCACGTTCAACATCCAATAATTAAATCTCTCCATGAAAGTCATCAGAGACTTCAACTAGTTCATTTTAAAAATTGTACTTCTTGGGGAATAGATTTGCAATATAAAAAGAAAAAACTTTGTTCTCGAGTTTGACCATGGATGACATTTGTTAATAAAATATAGTTCAATTTCAATATTTAAAACAATGAATAAATTCTCTAATACGTTGTTCCAAGAACAGAAGAAGAAGACCTTGGACTGAACAACAGTTTGTTATGGTCCCTACATGAGATGCATGTTAGATGGTCATGGCGAGATACTTTTGACTTTGCACCGCGATGTATATAGATACTTTTGACTTCTCGTAGGGATGTAATCAGAGGGGTTTGTACTTTGTGGAGTAACAGAACTGACTTACCAGATAGTCCTCTTCACAGTACACCTTCCCGTGGACATTGTAGAAGGCCTTCCCCCTCAGCGTCCGTCCTACAATAACCAAATCACATGTTAACTAGGAGCCAATATTACTCTTATAGCCTAACAATCAGTAATTACCTTTTTAAAGTGATGCAGAGGAAATATTACACTTGGGATCCTCAATCATTTCATGTTGGGCTCAATTTTCTTACTAAAAGCTTTAAAATCAGGTTATTTAATACATCAAATATCTCAATTATTGCTGTTTTTTTCGGTCAATAATGCTTTGTTCAATATTCACCAAGCCCGAAGGGCGAGGTGAATATGTACTTCGAAGATGGCTAAGACCTTGTATTGACTGAAAAAACAGCAATAATTGTTTTATTACATGATTCACTGATAAAATGATACAGCTCATTGCTTGTTTGCATTTTATTAAATCCTAGCCAAATACAAGAGAGAAGCACAATTAAAATGTGAATAAACCTTACCAGTCGTATCAATTTGGAATGTTTTTTTATCAATTTTCGTTGCCATGAAAAATATATAATGTGAGTCTTTTTTATAGGATAGATTTTGAAAGGAAGGAGTATTATCAAGGAAAACTGACTGCCAAAAAGTAAAAAGAAAATTGTTGTTCAGTAAAATTAAGTGTTGGAGGGGGTTTCCTGCATCCCCTCTTACCACACTCACCTAAAATATATAAATTCGCTTATGTTTTGTTCACATGAAAAAACAAATCATAGTCGTTTAAATAGCTTTCCAAAACAATTTGTATCAATTTGGAATTTCCCAATCTATTTTTAGATCAATGTAGAGGAAATAAATCCTTGTATTGACCTGGAACATCACGTGCAGGTCAATACAACGTAGTATTTTTCTAACATAGTTGGATCTCAGCCAATCAGAGAGATGGAAATTATTCAATCATGTAATAAAATCAATTATTAAGATTTCAGTACATGTAATATCATCTGTGTTTCACTAGCACTGCACAGAGACTCCCATGACAAAAAAACACTTTCAAAATTGCCTTGTTACAAATTTTTGCAAACTGTAGTTATGTTCCCCAAACGAAGTTGGGGAACATATTGTGTATTATTATTATTATTATTATTTTTCTTCTTCCTGGGAAAATCTTTTCTGATCTTGTAAACTACACGTCCGGAAACCTTTTTAGGGTCATTGTTATGTAGATTTGCGAACGGCGCGCACGTGCTTGCAAGAGCGCGCACGTGCAACGCGTGAAATGACCAAAATAATAGATACAGCCGTAATTTTTCTATTTTTTGATTAAATGCTTTGATACTCATAATATAACCATATTATCACATGTTAAAATAGGAGTGCCAATATTAATATCTTTCTTGTTTTTCCATAATCCTTTGAAATTTTGAACTTAGTCACACAATATGAAGATCTACAGCTTGATATATAATAATTTTCATGAAAGCACGTACATGCGCGTAAGAGCGCGCACGTACCTTTACCAAGATAATGGATAAAGTGAACTTTTCTATTTCTTGCCCACAATGCATGAATATAGTAGTAGTATGGACAAGATGACATGGTCAAAATTGCAATCATTTCATGTGCGCTTTGCAGTGATTGGCTGAAACTAAAAGAAATTTTGAACTTTAAAATCATGAAGTTATTTAAAGCACATAAATCCACATCAAATATATCTTTCTTGTTTCTCATCAATTAAGATTTCAGTACAAAATTGTAATATCATCATGTGTTTCGTTAATGGTTTAGACAACATTTCATGATCACCTTGCATGTGCATGACGCTCGAACAATGTGTTAAATGACAAAAAGTTGATATCACTTTCAAAATTGCCTTTTTACAAATTTTTACAAACTGTAGTTAGTGTAGGACATTGCAAGGACATTACAAGCTTTGGACTTGATATTACCACCAGGCTTCAAATGATAACTCTTATATACACCCAATCAACATCAATTCAAATCATTTTATCTGTTTTACATTTAAGCTTCGGTTATAATTGAGTTATGTTTTAGGATACTGTCCATTAGGTACAGACGTACGATAAGGCTGAGCTGACCACTTTAGTACAGGATAGTACACTTAAGACAATGACTCTGTGGTAAGTAGGGAAGACACGGTGTACAAGGACGTACTTAGGGAGTCAGATAGGGATGTCCTGTCGTCTCCGCATTTCCCAAAAGTTTGACAGAATACCAACAGACAATGGTCTAAAGAGGATCACAAGGATGTACTTAGAACCGGATCTGGTACTACACTCACCCCCCTTACTGCTGAATAACTACAGCGTGAATCACAGTCCTCCACTTCTAACAGAGAATGGAGGAACTTTGTATACACACAACAAGGTTTTCTGCTCCATGAAAGTATTCTTGTGTATGATCAACTTGTGTTTGTACAATCAAAATGGGTGAGAGAATTTAAACTGTGCACACTACTTATATTTTATCTTTACTTCTAGCATTTGAGCCGAGTTGAGGAAAAATCCGAAAATTTCACGAGGTTAACATATAATTTGTCATCAGCATGATTGATTGTTCTATCATACAAAGACAAATGCCAAGCATTTTTTCTCCTTTTAATCAAGTCCTTTGATATTTATTTTTTTTTAAAAAACTCATATTTGTTTATCAATGTGCAATCCCCATGGATGAACTCAACTAAAAGGTGCCTTGCTAACTCTCGTCATGGCTTATGGAGACAGAAATTGAAACTTTTATCTTTAGTATAAATCAATTTTAAAATGCAGTTATTTATTTGAAAACTTGTTTTAATAGTCTATAAAGTTGCATTTACAGTAAATTGCTTTTAAATCCAGCTTAACTCTGCAGTGAAAATAACTGGCAGCCAATGATGCATACATTGAACCTGCCTCGAGCGTTCTCCCTTTGTGTTCCTATGGGATAAGATATTGTACCTCCAGAACAGATTTGATCCCAAGTGCCACTATCAATAAATAACCCATTCCTTTATTATTTTTTGCTCTGGTGTGAGTCACAGAATAAGAATTTTTGGGGTACACTGCAAAAAGCTACCTGTTCTGTTGTGTGATGTTTGCTTTTATGCCATGATAAAGTGCGCTGTTTATTCTATAGCATTGTGGAATGCCTGGGTCTTCATTTGAATATTCCAAGCAACAGTTGGGAACAAAGAAATTCGGGGTTTATCACCCCACCATACACAGGAAGCCAAACTGAATCACCAATCAAACTGGGACTACTTTTTTGAAGGAAGACAATTTGTCGACCACAAAAAGGACGGAGCTCGTATAACCCCACAATTTCTCCACAACTGACTGCACAGCAAAACACCACCATCTAAAATAATTATCACATTTATATCTTTTTTAGTATTTTTTCTTCTTTTTTTTTTTAACATTAATCAATCTGGCTGTGAAGTACGGCATTTAACAGATGTATACATTTATCTCTTTTTATTTACTTCTCAACTTAATGTCAACTGATTCCGTTAAAATGGTTCTTGAACCTTGCAGGTTAAATTTACCAAATAGTCCACTACATGTAAACTGTCTCCTGTATAGTTGTGTACATGAAGTCTGTCTTGTCCATCTGTCTGTCTGTTTGTCTGCTTACAACAATTTCTCCTCTTCAACATTAAGCTGTATCTAATTACTTGGTCTCCTGACCTTAGGAAGCTGGTACATGTACTATCTATCTTTTAAGTAGTGAGACTACTCTAGACATTCCAATGGCCCGAAGATCACTTTATTTTGCTACTCGAACTTATTATTTGCAAGATAGTTATTTAGTATTTATAAGTGAGATAAAATTCTGTTAACTCTGTTTTTTGTTGCATATAATTCTAAATTATAGAATATAGACATAAGAATAAAATTTTTTGCTAACAAGAATACTCATGTTATTACTAGAAAATAAAGTTCTTGAGCATAAGACACGTAAAAAGTGATTTATAGTATTACCGGTAAGCACAATTCCACTTTTGAATGCTTATTCTATTTAGTTACTCTAAGGAGAATCATTATATTCTTATTTGTATACATGTCAAACACTTAGAATATAAATTAAATAACTTTATTTGAAAATTCAAAACTTCCCAAATTTATATAATAAATAGAAAATTATTTATTTGCAATGAAACCAAAGCTGTGTAATATGAGATTCTCTTCAGTCATCACTGAGTTAGATCAATCAGACCCGAGCAGGGACACTGGCTTGATAATACACTAGGAGGGATTCCATACATAGCCAACTGTAGTTCTGTTGTCAAGCAAACGTCAACACATCAAGCTACACAGACTTAGGGTCAGGTTCTCTGTCCATCACTCGGTGCTCTAACCTAGATAACATAATAATTACGGGGCACGCGCTAAATAATCCTCATCTCCGATTAACAAATGTAAGTCACTGTATACATGTGTATATGTAATCAATAACTTCAAAACCGCTTTAAATGGGAATTTAAAATTGATCATGTATTGTTGGTTGACAAATTATTCTTTTAACTGTAATAGGTCTGTTGCAAAGTTTTACACCTTTTGATTGAAATAAGTTCAAAATATACTACAATATGCTTATAGGAAAACGCTTACAAAGAATTTACTTTAACCAATTCAATACTATTAGATCATGAGAAATTTGAAAGTTGCTTGGTTAAAAAGTCAAACTAACCAATATCTTTACGAACTATTTTTAAAAACATCAATACCTGGCATGCCAAATTTATTATTATTTTAAATTCACCGTATATTCTTTATTGGAATATTTTATACAGGTATTTTAATTTTTTTTAATTTGCTTTCCACTATTGGCCTTGCTCTGTATATCAGACACCTGTCACAAAAGGCGAAAACTTCATATTAAATATTTCTGTCAAAAGACTACACAAAGGGACCTCAAGTCCAACCTAAGCCCCTGCTACACAGCAAACATTCTTATAATGAAGCGGGGTATTTTAAATCTGGCATATTGTTCCCGTACATATGAAACTGTTCCCCCCACGTGTGTACTGTGGTCTCTGCGATCATTAAATTCAAATATCTTCTCAGCCAAATATGTAATTTATCATTCATTTCTTTCTATTATGACATGCACTTTGAGAAAAAATCAACTTTATCAAATATAATGTCTTTCAAGTTCTATTCAGGCTGTTTAAATGTTCCCTTTTTATGTTACCTGCCTGTCAACTGGAATTCTGCATTCCATTGCATGCTCAAATTTTTTGGAAGAATACTTATATGTAAAATATTGAAATAAATTGTCCACTGAATATATATAATACTGACACCAAGACCCACCTGAACACTTTGCAGCAAACCAGAAAATTTTACATTAAATGAATGGTAGTTTTGCATTAAAATGATGCAGGATTTTATCTATAATATTACATTTGATCATACAATTGTCTGTATTTATCACCATGTGACTGTGATAGATCTGTTGTATTAACCAAAGAGAACTTGGATTACTCCCTGCATCACAAACATTTCTGTCTTGACCTCCATGAGGTGGGTATGAACTACACTGTACACTGATACACATAGTGGTTCACCAGACCTGTGTATCCTTAAAAAATCCCTCAGTAGAAGCAGTGTCTAGAAAACCACAGACTGACACTGACTTTAATGACTAACATCAAAGAAGCAGAGATGTTACTTGGCATGAGCTAGGTCCAGTATTCAGATAGGCAGTACTTACTGGAATGTAAGTCAGCTGAGAGCCCAGTGTTTAGTAATACATGTACCACTTACCACAGGAGCAGCAGACAAAACACTTGGTGTGATAGAGATTGCCCATAGCTTGACACGCTTCTGTAGCACCAGACACCCTCTCCCCACAGGTAAAGCACTGACCTACAAAACATACACAGACAGGTTAATTACTGACTTACAAAACATACATCAGTAAATACTGACCTAAAACCTACACATACCTGCTAATTACTGACTAACAAAACATTTTTTTTACAGTAAGTACTGACCTACAAAACATACCCACACATGTTAATTACTGACCTATAAAACATACATATCAGTTAGTGATGACCTTCAATACAAACATATCTGTTAGCACTGGCCTACAAAACATACACATAACAGTTAACTACTGACCCACATAACATACACATATCAGTTAATAACTGACCAACAAAAACATACATATCAAATAATAACTGACCTCCAAAACACACACATTAGTAAGTTGCTGACTTACAGTACATACACATATCATTTAATTACTAACCTACAAAAACATACAAAATCAATTAAATACTGTCCTACAAAATAAACACATCAGTAAATACTGACATACAATACATACACATATCTATTAATAACTGACCTTAAAAACATACATATCAGTTAATTACTGCACTAAATAACACACATACCACTTAATTACTGACCTAAGATACATATACATATCAGTTAGTCATTGATGTACAAATCATAGATATCAGTAAGCACTGACATACAATACATACACATACTGGATTTATTAACTGATTATCCCAAAATGAGACTAAAAAGCTTATACAGTGAAACACGCTTATAGAGAACATGCTTATAATGAATTGAAGCTTACAGAGAAGTGATTTTCATTCCCCTCGACTTTTAAATCAGGCCTCTCACACCACTTTTTGGGACTGGGGCCGGGGCCGTTCAAATTGGGAAAATTACCATCCTTTTGGGAAAAGTTGGATAACCAATATTCATTTATTGGTTATTGATTTAAAAAATCCTCAAATTTTGCTTTTCTAGCATTTTGTCATCTGTTTAACTCTGGTTTTGAATACAGATCAAACACGGGTACGTAGGCTATTTATGAAAGTACATTAGCTTTGTCATTACTATCTTTGAGTGTTGCTATTGCAGTTATCTGTCTTTCTGAGTGACAGTCGCTGGTCACATTGTCCCGAATTTCCTCGATCACATGGACAAAGTTGCTTACCAATACAGCGCGAGACTGATCATGCCGAAGCGTGCATGGGTATGTTTCTACGTGCAGCTTACTAATATATAAGTGAAATGTCTTTTTTTTGAAACCAAAAAAATGTTTTAATTTCGTCAGATAAAGACATGATAAACAATGCATAGTATACTCTGAACTCATAAATTGTATACATTTTTATTTAAATGTTATCTGTTCAGAGGGCTAAAAAATCAACTTTAATGGAATGAAAACCATTCAACCATTAAATAACTGGTTTGGCAACTAATAAAGTAGTGGTACAGTTTCACTTTCATTTTCAAGTGTGTTTTGTTTGGGTTTTTTTTTTAAATAACACACATAAGTTTCATGGACTTTTATTTTTTAATTAATATTTTGCTATGAAAATTACTGGAAATTTACACCTTTCTTATTAACTGAAAAAATGGTACCTTTTTTACAGTGAAACACAAGCTTATAGAGAACACGCTTATAATGAATTGACACTTATATTGAAGTGATTTTCATTCCCCTCGACTTTTAAATAAATTGTAAACTTGACAAATATCAGTTTCTGATTGTGAAGGTTTTGGGACTGAGAGAGGGCATCAACATCTTAAAGTTGAATAATTCTCAATGTGAACTACATGTATTAAATTACCCTAAACACACTCTATATGTACAGAGGTTTTGGTGTGAAAAAAAAGTTAATAGTTAAGCATGGAGAAAAACATGAGCCTCAGGGTGTAACCAATATACAACAGGTGACCTTAGACCTTTAGACAAATAATTATGTAACCATGAGCACTAAGTTCCCATATATACCTCATTTAAAAACATACATGTATCTGACAATGTATTATGAGTGTATTGCTTAGAGTCAAATCTAAGGTATGTTAAGTATACACACAAATATCTTTTTTTATCACAAGTAAACTACTTTATATGTGTATTTATCTGCAGTTATCTTCAATGTATGCAGGAAATGTGTCAAATTCAAGTGTCTTATCAATCCATTGATTATATAAGTCAAATACCTGTCTGTAATGTCTATCTTATGAGTACCTATCTCACTGCAGTGTATACTTGACAGAACCTTGACTAGTGTAGGAATCCTTGAGATTCAATTGTATAAAGATTTGAAAGCCAAGTTTGTATGTGAACATTTAATGACATTTGTGTTTATTACACTGCATTGTGACAATAGAAAATCACTATGATCAAAAACTCGAATATTGTCAAGGCAAACTAAAATGTACCCATTGCCCACTGATCTACTTATTGTACAGGGTTATTAACTAGCAGGTAAAGTGGGAATGGGAAACTGCTCGACATTATATTACATAAATATTGGTCCAAGGGCATCCCCCCTCCCCCTCCCTCTCCCTTTTCCATAACTAAAACTGAGTTTTCATTTTATTTTTCCTAAGGGAAAAGTATCAATTACCAGCAGTTAAGACAGACCTTTGACTTTGACACTCAACTATGCCAACTTCTGACACAATGAGACTGCTACCTCTAAACTGAAAGAGATTCAAATAGACCATGCTGAAGACACACAAAATAACTAAAAGAGTAAATTATTGATTTCTAATCATGTTAATATCTATGAGGTGGTAGAAGGTGAAAATCAAAATGATATACTGTGTGGAGAATAATTTGATATTAGGTGGAGTACATGAATTATTGTAAAGAATAAGGAAATATTGACCTGGCAGTTTTACCCGATAACAGTATTTCAACATTTTTAATGATAATTTGGTTTAATCACTGCTTTTAAACATTTCACTTTTAATCTCCTTGAACATGAGGAATTCCTGTGTCTCTGTGACAAGAAAGCACTCTATCTGAAGTGAGTCATAAAATACAGTGTATCATAGGCTCAGTTACAACAAAGCACCTGACGCGATGTCTTAATCCAGTGATCTATATACACCAGGAGTCTGTCATTACAACTACAGGTCTACTAAGGTCTCAAAGCCCGGCTTTTACAAATATTTAGTTAAATCTGACCAGATATATACCTGGTTACCTTAATATGATACATAAACTACAACGGGATGTGTCATGTCTGTAAACCACATCAAGTGGAATTCTCAGCTTTAAACGTTTTGGTGAGGTCATCAGATTTTGGTTTTTTGAGACTAATCTGGTGTCAATTTAAAATTCCTGTCATCAGCTAGCAGACTAAAGATTGCCTTGTACATGAGTAAACTCTGAACAAAAAGAATCCAGCAAGCCACAACTATGTCTGTCATCCTTGGGTTTATTTTACCTCTGAACTTTAAGTTTGATGTAAGGCTTCAAGTTCTATTTAAACTGCAATCTCTGCTAAAGGATATATTTCTTTAACATTTACTCTTTAAATACCTCATTATTTGCACTGAATTTGACCTGAAACATAAGTACCATATGGGAGTGTTTATTTGTGTCTTTTATGGTACAATGTGTTTGGTCAACAGTTACAAAATTCATAACAAATAAAGTCAAATCACACACCACCAAAGGTACAAATTCTAGCACAGTTAATGTTTTGTGCTTGCTTTCTTACAGACTTTATAAATTTCATCCAACAATTATTTCACAGTCAATAATGATGGCCAAGATAATACGTACATAATACATTTAATACAACTACATTTGCCCTTACTAGGTGAATGTTAACTACATGTATTCCTTCCTTGTTATTCATCTTAACAAGACACCATGACATTAGGGACATTAAATGAAGAGTATGTAAAAAGATGAAAACATTAAGTAGCCATTTCCTGTGGAGAACTCCTCCTTATACGGACTGGACTAGGATTCTCCGCGGTTGTCAGGTGTACAGACTTGGTCAGGCCTGACCAATCTCTCTGATGGGCAGCAGTAACCTGCTGGGAAGTCAAACCCTTCACAGCTGACCTCCTGACCACAGTGAATCTCAAAGAGAGCCGTGAATGGGTAGCAAAGAAATCAAGGGCCTCAGAATATCAGAGCACAAGATGAAAGGTTGACAAAGAAATCCAGAAAAGGGGTTCTCAAAAATCAAAGTGCAAGGTGAACGGGTAGCAAACAAATAAAGACGTGTAAAAAATGGACCTACTAGTCTTCCCCTCCTAAGGTGCAGAGAGTTGATGACAAAGTTCCCCCCCCCAAAAAATGATTTTCTCCTCTCATACTCTTTTTTAATGTCCAAATGTTTTCAGTTGTTAACTCTTATGTACATTTAAATGAAAAAAAAATTATTTCTGTTTTCAAATTTCAGATGCTTTGCAATGAGATGAAGTGTAAATTTTAATGGGGTGGGGGAGGTACAGAGTGAGAGAAATAGAGATCAAGCGGCGGCCTACACAGGGATACCGGGTAACTTTGTAAACACCGCAAGAAAAGACAGAGAAATATCTGCACATGTTCAGACAAATATATCTCTGGATTTCCAAACAAAAACTTTTAAGTCTTTAAACTTTTAAAAACTTATCAATTCTCAAAAGAAATTCAAAGATTGTCAAAGTATTTTAATCCATTAGGAAAACTGCTTTTAAAAAACATTTAAAATACATGAATCCCTCTGGGCTGCACATTTTTATACAAAAGCACAGACTTTCCTGTTTATATTTCTGTTACGGATAATCGAAATTTGTTATTCTATAGCTAATAAATCCCGAGAGTCCTAACAAAGGACTAGACTCGACTGGGATAAAACTGTCGTGATCTATACAAAACTATAACTAACCTCCTGATCAGTTTTATGATATAATAATAAAACCTATAAAATTCATTTCGTTATGCTGTTCATGTGTGTGTGTGTGGGGCATGCTGGATAAAACCTGTGATGTAAACACCTTCAACATAACACACACTGCAGGCAGCTAATCCTTTGTGTGAAGGCAGAGAGCAGCTGATGCTCTCCATAAATAAAGCTCTTATTGATGCCTGGCAAATTAACATCAAACCGGGGATTAAAGCAGCATTCCTAGAATACCTGACAATTAATATGCCAGGTCAAAGAATCAATAAACACAAGACTGTTGCAGAAAATCTATCAATGGTCTGATGCCTGCAAGGTTTGTCTGCCACTACCCACCCTTCATTACTCATCAATCATCAATAGATCAGTGATTGATAGGTAAATGCAGGGTTTTAATATCTATGTCAAATTTGATTATTTACTTCACTTTTTGCAATAAAATGTCGAAGACAAAAGTGCAGGTTTACACTGTATTTCATAAAATGTGAACAATTAAATGCCTGCTGTGTAAATCTGATAATATGTCAAACACAAACCTCCACAATCATGACAATATGGCTTAATACTTTTCAATTCAATTTCATACCACTGTGAAATGATATCACTAAGTATACTAAGTATCTCAATGTTTATTAATTGATCATTTAGTTAAAATGGTATAAATGCCCCTTATGTGGGCCTTTGATTGGTGAGTAAACCATAAATATATCTACACTTAGTGTTTACTAATACACTAGTGGTAGCCTTACCAAAATATTCTCCTTGCGGAGATTTTTCCATGTCATCCTCTAGCTGTTGGGTGAGAGCCGCCACTTTTTGTTCGATGCTGTCGGCGACAGATTTTCCGGGATGTGTTGTGATATGGAATGGCATCTGTGCCTGGGGCCTGACGGCCACGGAGGGGGGATTTTTCCCCGGGGCGGGGACAGTGGAGGTGACAAATCCAGCAGTGGACGTCAGAGGCTGCTGGTGATGCTGGCAGGTCTGGATAAGGTTAGGACTCGCCGTCGTGTATCGTGGATTTCTGGGTGGTAAACTAGGGACAGGTTCAGTTTTATGGGGACCATGATAAGGGGGAGGGGGTGGTTTGTGAACAGTCTGATCCGCTGGAAAGTTCTGAGATCCAGCCATTTTCATGCTGTCTTCTAATTGCTGTGTTAACACGGCTAACTCCATTTCAAAGTTTTTATTGCTACTAGGTGTCTGATTGAGAGGGATTCTGGCAGGGATAGCTGGAGGTGCTCCCTGAGACCCAGGTAAGCTGTTCAGGCTTCCAGACATTGAATTCAATTTACCATTCATCTGCTTGTGAAACTGAGATCCATTGAGATTTTGATTATTCATTTGAGACACACTTACTGGGGTAACATGCATTCTCAGTCTCGGATCTGAGTATGCAGGGGGTGCATGTGGAGCAGGTTCATTAAAGCGACTGTCATTCAATAGATAGAAATTTTTTGTAGGTCCCAAACTGACATTTGAATGATATTGTCCATAGTTGTCTAGAACCATACTGTTTCTGGGACTTGGTGGAAATTTGTCCAGCATTACACCTGACACACCCACTAGACTTGTTCTGGGACTAGACAGTTTGGATTCATATGATGTACCAGATATACTTGACCTCGGACTCGCCATGCTTGAACGAGGACTGCCAAACCTCTGGTCATAAGGAGGGGGAGGTGGCGGGTTTGTAAGACTTGTTCTGGGACTTGAACCCTTGGAATCTCCCCCACTGCCCACACTTGAACGAGGACTAGAGTAATTTGATCCAGGCTTGACAAGCATGCCCGAGTACATGCTGCTGCCTCCCATTATCATCTGGGAGTTCCCTATCTGATGAGACATTTGGACATGTGATATTGACTGGTTTAACATAGAACCTCCAGGAGCAGGATAAGAGGTCCGTCCTATCATGATGTTCCGATTTTCACTCATGTTATATCCCAAAGTGCAGAAATTCCGAATCCGTTACGTTTTCGACGACTCCTGTTGTCCGCCTAAGTTTATGCCTTTTCTTGGAGACATACAACTCACACGAAACACGTACAACTTTTCCTCTTAGGGTTTCTTTCTATCAGTGTGTTAGAATCTTATGTTACCTCAATTTTCCCCCGAGTAACGGGATAAAAATTCCACTTGTTTTACTGAATTTTTCAGGTAAACAGAATTTTGGCTTAAAGACATATACTCTATCACATTTGTAGAGCTTAAACATGTGGAAATCATGGTCACTTAATAAACGACATATTTAAAGAATCACAATGAATCCTTGAATTCACGAAATACGTTCACTCAACCATCGCATCACCGTTGTTTTCTGTTGTGTTTGCAATGGCGGGTTGCGCGTAGGGATTTCATTGTTCAGATGAGACCATGACAGTACGTGGTCTTTTAACACAGATCGTACGCAAAAATCATTCTAAATGTGCATTTTAAATTTTTAAACATTTTAAATAATACCTACGATCAATTTTAATTATATCGTGACTCATAAGAACTATGTGGTTTGTAGCAGAACAGAAACATCGTAATTCGCCGGATATTGATTCAATATATTGACAAGGCTGGTGCGCGGATCCAATATCCAGCAAGACTACTGTCTTGCCCATTCGCAATGTTTACTGCTTTATATCTGTTTCGGTTTCCCTCTAAAATTTTGATTTATTTAATAACTAGCAAGTTGAATTGCAATTCAAAATCAAAAGATGATTTGAGGTTTTAACTTAAAAAAAAAGGGGGGGTCAGGAATGCATTCCGAAAAATCTAAGTGAACCAGAGCCCCTCCCCAACCACACTTCCCCAAAATCAAAACAAAGTCAAGTATACAATACTGGCGAGTGTGTGTACTGGTATTATATAGATATTTTTTAAATGGTTTATAAACTTGTACAGATGGCAATATTAATGCACAAGGGAGAGACAAGCACAGCAACCTACAAATTCTAAAATCAGTGGTTTAGATTGCCTCAATTGTCAAATTATAAACCCTATGCTCAGTGTTACCAAATAAGATTAAATAAACCACAAGTTTGTCTTAAATGTTCATACAAATATAAAAAAAAAATATATCCGACTTTTTATCGTCTTTAAAGAATCTTTACTTAACATTGTGAAGGGGGGGGTTCTCATACAAGTTTACAAATTTACATACCGGGTATACCTTAAATAGTCATCATATTTTGTAATTTTTAGAGATGTTATACCTATAAGTGTACAAAAATGAGCTTTTGAATTCAGCAATTCGAAAAATCAAATACGCGCATAAAATTTAATTGCTGAATGACATACACATGTATACTATTATATATAATAGTACCTTCTGTCCTTGAATATATATATAAAAAAAAACTGTTACTTCGTTGGAACATTATCAAAGAGCTTACGTGCAATGGCCTATATTTATTATTTACTTTGGTAGATCTTCGAATTTATAACTGTATTTTTCACTGCACAAACAATACCATTTAAAGCAACTCGAACTGAAGTCATGTTGTCAAGTAAATTTTATATTAACTGCATGCCTCCCGGTTAATTCAAAATTTACATCTCTCTCTCTCTCTCTCTCTCTCTCTCTCTCTCTCTCTCTCTCAGATTTTCTTTTGAAATCACCTCACCAGACACCAAAAAGAAGCAAACTTAGTTTTTACGAGGTGAGTTAAATTAACCGCATCTTCTACGCGTTACCGACTCGATATCTAGCTGAAGTTACGACTGGATTTTCTAGATTTCAGGAAGCAGAAACTACTATGGTAAGACATTTTTGAATATTTTTATTTACTTCAAATATTGTTTATTCAAATGTTTTTCATGCGTAATAAATAAAAAGTGTAACCACGAGGGTTGTTCGAAAAGTTCGTGGACACCTGTCATATCTTTTTTATTTAACGTCATGTACTAACCAAATTTGGTAGAAATGTTTTAACAATAAATCCAGATTATTCGTATTAAAAAAAATTAAATTATCATGATTTATTTCAAAACTATCCAGAATAAAATCTGCAAAAATCGGATCGCGGAGCAGGTCAAAATTTAGTAATTTACAAACAACACATGAAATAAATATGACAATGTCTGTGGTCATATTCTCTGTAAAATGGAACAAAAACGAAAAAAAAATCCTAAACTTTTTAAATTAAGAACTGTTCCATTGATTCGTATTCCAAATTATGGCTTAATATCTTCATTCGTTGAAAAGAAATCAACTTGGGAAGTTAGGTAGTCCTCATTGAGAGCGACAAAACCGATGACGTTGTTAACGTCACAGAGCAGCAGATAACGATGCAATTTTGTGTCATACTCGGGAAAAATCCTGAATAAAATCTAAAATGTAAAAGGAATCAAAAATTATGTTACAATTAAGTCGTGTATGTGTTTATAAATGGTACAGACGGTATTTGAGAGACAGAGGCTCTGTATCGGACGAGGACAATCTGTGAAGAAAAGGTTTATCTGATAAAATGTTATCAAAAACTTTAAAAATTTGGAACGTCATGGAAAGACATCTAGGCGCTTCCGAGTTGCTGATTTTGTGAAAGCATCTAAGTGCTAAAAGAAAGAAAACATTGACGAAGGAAATTATATAACGAGAACAATTGTTAGAAAAAAAGAATTTCAAGTGCTAGAAAAAGCTTTTTACTAAGTATTTATTAAACTAAACTGTTGAAATGTATAGCCTGGATAGTATTTTTAAGAAATTCTTGACGCTATGTTTTTGACGTTATATTGTCGTTAAGCATGCTCCGCGGGTACAAACATGTTGATTTTAAAATGAAGTAAATTGAATTCTATGAAATCGAATAAAATTAAACTGAACACTTCAACAAACCAAATATTTTTTACCAGACTTAGAGCTTTTTTTCTGGATACTACTGGCAGAAGTACAAGAAATACAAAATAACTGGTACGTGAAACAGTATATAGATAGGCAAGCTTGCTCCGAAAATCAAGGACCAAAAAGGAGTCTTAATATTCTCCATCGTCCTTCTTTATAATAGAATTTTTAAACATACTATCCAGTCATGCTGTAGCTTCAGAACCGTGGCGTTTTAATTTTTATATGTTATAGTCTAAAACTTAAAATATTTAGAAATAAAACGCTACATTTCTGCAGCTTGATATATTGCAGAGTTTATACGATAAATTCTTTCTGAAAGGACAATATCAAAAACCACGTATGGCGCAGTAGTAAAATCGATAATACGCTTACATTTCGAACACCCTTGAGTGTTAATGAAGAAAAGCTTGCAAGGTTTCAAGATGATAAACATCAACGTAGTTTATTTGATAACATTAAAAATATGTCATTTTCAGAAATTTATTACCTTCGCCAGTGTGTTGTTGTTGGCAACAGTGATTGAGAACGAAGCTAGATTCAAGAACATCCCTTGCTACTCTTGTGACTATATTATGCGTTTCTGTAGCTTCCGGTGTCGTCATCAGCCGAGTTCGGCCCAGAACTACTACTGCAATGACTTCTGTGAACGGAGGAACGAGCGCTGTTACCTTGAGTGTAGGGAAGATCGCGAGGGTTACGACTGACCCACCGCCCACAGAAACCAGGCACCCGGACAATGAGCGCTGATACACCACTGACAGAAATAACAACCAACACCTCAGCTCTTATGTAAAACTTAATTCTATAGGATCAATAAATATTACACAGCTTTTTGGTACGTATTTTTGTATGTATGGAAAATACTTATGAAATACTGTTAATTTTTCAACGAATCATAAATTATTTGGAGATAACGAAGAATATATTCAATTGAAAGCTCAAAAGTCCAACAATAGCGAATCAAGCACGGACATCTAAAGCATCCAGAGGCGGGATCAAATGCCTTGGAAGAATGAACACCCCCTATTGACCATGATCAGGAAATAACGGGAAAATCCGTCGATGATTCAGTGTGTAAATGATGGCCTATCAATTAGTATGAAAAACGCCACATGGGATATATTGTATTTGTTTCATCAACTTGTTTGTCAATAAATTACCTCGTCTAAGAAGTTGTTCATACGTAGAGCATGCATGTTTTTACGTATAGAATAACTGAAAGATGGAAATCACAGGCATCTGACGTTACTTATTTTTAGGTCACCCGAGTCACTCGGGTGACCTTAATAAAATCATTCATTACTGCCAGTGTGGGATAGTGAAATTCCACCGTGAATCTTGTCCCCGAGGTGGAATTTCACTATCCCACACGAGTATGTAATGAATGATTATTTTTCTGGCAATATTTTCCATCTAATTAAAAATCTGAATACACCATCGCAAAAATTGGGTCGAGGTAAAGTGTGGCCTATCCATCCCTATTTTCTCTTCTTTATGTCAATATAGATGAAACACATGGAGATACCGAACAGTATTCAAGATCAAAACTCCATAAAACAATACAGAATAGGAGCAGGGCAAACAGGGACCTCCAAAACATCGGAGGTGGGATAGGGTGCCATGGAGGAGTGAGCATCCCTGCAACCGGTCACATCCACCGTGTGCTCTTTGTCACCATCGGGAAATAACGAAAAAAAATCCGTCGTCGATTCAGTGTATAAATAATGGACTGAAAATTTGCATGAAAAGCGTCAGTCAGCATTTGACCCAATGATAAATTGTATTTACTGACAAGGTCATTGTATCGACCATAGAACTTACGAAATGATGACTTTAAACGAGACTGCTGAAATTCTTGTTTCATCATCTTATTTGTCAATAATTAACCTAATTAATTAATTAGAGCATGCTCTTGCGTATTGTATAAACTCCGTATGAAGGTACGAGGGTTGATCCAAAAGTAATGTCACAACTTTGATAATATTGCTATAAATCGACGTAAAATAACAAAATTAAACATGATAAAAGCTTTCTTTATTTCAAATCAGACCTGAAAAATTCAAAGGAATATGATGCATACTTTACAAAATATCGGATTTTAAACAATGAGCGTTTATGGTAGTCGCCGCACCTAAATAAAACGTCATATGACGGATACGCACCGTCATACTTTTAAGCGTTTCCCTTCCGTTTTATTAAAAATATTTGTGATTCGCAAACACTTTTACCAATGCCACTTTCTTTAAGAATTCTTGGTACTATTATACACTCACTCTTTTCATAATTAAAATTAAGCCCACTGTAAAATTTTTTTGAACAGTAGCATAAGAGAAACTTAAAAATTCACATGTCACTCTATACGTTTGTTTGTTTTTGTTTATTTTTACAATGTCAGACACCATTGAAAGTTTCTGCCCGATTTCCTATCTTTCGGTCTTCTTTTCCTCTGCTGATCATTCAGTGGCCAATCAACCGCCCAAAATTGCTGAAACCATCTATTAAGATGTACGTCTCTTATTTACATTCTTTATTCTGTAAGTCTGATTAATTAACGTAATTGTCGTAAGTGATGATTCCCATATTTTGAAGCAAAAATGCATTACAACTCGTGGAGCCGTTTTTTCCCATTTCGACAATCCCTCTGGTCAAACAGAGTGAAACAACAATGTTTATGATCACAAATACCAATGCGCCGTCATTTAATTTTCAATTAAAGACTAGAAAAAGACGAGTATTGTGTCTTTTTAAAAAAATGGAAGATTAGATGCTTTTTTAGAATCTTTAAATGTGTTTGTCTTTTTTATTCTAAGAAAAAAATACACTTTAAAACGTGACGTTCCGTTGTGACGCGGTGACACCCCCTATGCTCTATGTTTTAAACATCTATGAAATAAATACAAATAAACATTTTTTAATTAAAATTTCAATGTTACTTAGATTTATATTTGTGCATCTTTTGGTATATTGTATTTGATAATATGACGCCAAATATAAAAGATATGGACACTGTGACATTACTTTTGGATCAACCCTCGTATATTGCTGCATAAGTAGGGGGAAGTTGACGATAGAAAAGTTAAAGTCATCACGTTTATCATAGAGCTTGGTTGTTAGATTATCATTAACAGTATCTAGTTTAAGCTTTGCATATGACCTTGTTCTGCTTTCAGAGTCACATAGTGGTTTACTTGAACTTGAACTTGAAGTTGAACTTTATTCTCATAACTGACAAAACAGTGAAGAGAAGATATATACAGTACAATGAACATGAAATATTACATGCATGAAGAAAGGATAACAGAGTAATATCAACCAAGAGAGCTAACTCTCACAATTATAATGTTTAACAATTTACAAATCTTGCAGAGTTGATAAGTATTGGTTACATTAAAAAGCATTTCAAATTTCAAAATATTTGGATTCAAATAAAAATATTTTGACAAATACATGACTCTTGAGTTCTTTATAGACACATCTAAGTAGTGAAATTCATCCCCAATGTCACTGCTATTACATAATTTACAAATTCTGTTTTCTCTAGGGATGTTAAACCATCTACCAGTTTCAATTGGTAATTTTGTATTCCCAGTTCTAAATAAACAATATTTCTTGGATTGTTTTGGAGGCAAATTCAACAAATAGTCTTCAAAAATTAATGATTTTTTAAAGATTCTATAGTTCAAACCTTTAGGGGAAGTTTGCACTTCACTAAACCATGTTTGTTTAAACTGATCTAAAAGAATGGTATATACTTTATTTTTAAGCCAAGATATATTAATTGAATTTTCATACCAGACATAAGTCAATCCACATTCATTTAAAATTTTCTGTACAAAGTCACACCATGGATTCTTATATAATTTCAATGCACATAAAAGCTTTGCTAATAATTTAGAGCACTGAGCATTAATGAGTTTACCCCAAAATGAGATCATTCTAACTTTGATATCAATTAATAAAGGGTGTCTACCAAGTTCTCCATACACCATAAAGTTTGGTGTTGATGTTTTCAGGCTCAGAATATGTTTACAAAATTTTAGGTGTAATTTCTCTATCAGTTTAGTATTGTGAAAACCCCATATTTCACACCCATATAAGAGTATTGGTTTGACAATTTTATCAAACATGTCTAATTTACAATCAATTGATAAGTTATGTTTTCTACATCTACCAATAACACCATACATAGCTTTAGTAGCTTTATCATATGTGACGCGCCAAGCAAAAACCTCCCTTATCTCTATTATGACGTAACGTCAAAAGACGCGTCTAAAGTCAACAAGGTAAAATCGACGTAAAAACGCCTCCTCGAAAGAATTGAGAAATTCTACCCCAGGAAAACAAGGAAATTATTTATATGCTAGAGGGAATATTTTTGGGTGTGGTTTGATGTAATTAATTCTCTAAGAAGTTAGTTTCCTTCAAGTGTCTGTGTGATCTTTCCTTTTCGCAATTAAGTGTATATTATTAAAGATGTCCAGCCATGGTTAAAAAATTCCAGTAAGACCGTTTTTAAAATGAAGTTTGTTTGCCCTCTCACTATTCGGGTTAAAATAATTGCGTCGGTATAGGTAGGTCGAAATTTTTTTTTTCGTCGGAGATTTTCAATGTTGAATAAAATTGAAGGCATGAAAAAAAAATAGTTGTTGATGGGATGAGAAAATTCCGGAATGAATACTTTGGAGGTTTTAAAAAATTTTTAGTCGGTTAATCTTAAAAGGTCAAACAGACAAGTTATTATAGATAGGTTTTTTTTTAAATTTAATATGCAGCTGTTTAATCGTTATATATGCATAAGCAAGAAAAAGTAAACAAGAGCATTATACTAAGAAAAGTTTTTTTTTAAATAGATGCGGTGAGAAATGACATGAATTACTTCTCTTTTATTTAAGGAATGAATTTGATAGCTACCCAATTTATATGATATAAACTGATTTGGGGCAGTAAACAGTGCAGTTTATATTTTTAAAAAAGTGTAAAGTGTTCCAACAAAGTTTATACCGTATAAATTGGGTAGCTATTAATTTAATTCCTTTTAATTTAGTTTTTCTTCATTTAGTGTATGAAAAAAAGTCGATTAAAAATCACTTCAAATAGTACAATATTAAAATGTAGCGTCAGGCGGATCGATATATTTTTGATGCATGTGATTGTGACATAGATAACCCAAATTATGCAATAAAAAGTAATTTCTTTATCCAACCAAATACCGCGTTATAACTAGAATTAAATTATTATATCATTTCATTTCCGTAGATGTTGTAAGTTAGAAAAATGCATCCCTGTTCATTGTTCTTTTCTGTGCAAGTAGCAAGGACTGTACATAATCTTTGATAGCTTGCCAAGGATATTGATAAATAGTTACGTTTAGTTAACAAAAATGTAATATTCTCTCTTGATACAACACAGAGTATTTGATTTGGATACTTCTTCCGAAATTAGTTTTAGCCGTTGATTTAAAATGAAAATTTTGAAGAAAGGCCTATTGAGCTTCTCAATTGATTTTGTTATTGTTGTATTGTTTAACACCTTCTTATGTTGTACACAAAAATGTAGGAAAAATCGGAACCCCCCCCCCCCTTTCTCCTGTGTCACGTGTCTGCTCTATCTCTTTGGTGACTTTCGTGCAAATTTTGTCGTGAATATACGGATGCTCGTATATTTTGTAAGTTACAGTCCCACTTTCTAAGAAATTTTATGATTGAGAATAAAGCAGATTGAACATATGTTTATTGACCTTTTTCCGTCATTTTGCTGCACTGTTAAGTATTCATAATCCGTTAGCTGAGGTTGTACACACCGATGATAATACATCGAATGAAACTGGCAAACATGATACATCGCTAAAATGTTATAATTAGATTTAATACAAATTGTTACAAATTAATACAAATTGTTTGAACACTTTTAAAACATCCCAACCTATAATTATTTTGAGCATGGTTTATCTACCAAAGAAAAAATACGGTGAAGAAATGACTTTAAAGTTCCCTGATTTCCTGTAAACAGCCTAATGTCAGCCATTTATGGAGTTGCTGAATCAAGCTGTCGCATGTAGTAACGCCGTCTCCGGTGCTCATTCAGCGCTCTGAACTTAGAACATCAACGCAGGATGAAAGTTTCAATTAAACATTGTAGAGGTTATCAATTTTCTTTTTGATGATTTTATTTTAACCTTCAATATTAAGGATTTATTTAACCTGTAATAATTATATCCCCGATAAAGATTTTACAACCAACATTTTACTACATGTATAATTAACATCTATACCTTGGACAATAGAATAATAATCTTATTTCCTTCTGTTGAACTGCGATTAAATGAATATATGCATATCAAATTATTGAAGTTTAATACCAACTAGTGCTAATTGTAACGGGGACCGTTACAGATGTTCCCCAAACGCTCCCCAACTCCCTTTTGGTGCCATATTCCCTGTAAGCTTCATTAAATAAGACAACCTCTATGCATCTGAGATTTTAACAACATTAACAAAGAAGTGTACAAAAATCATTTAAACTTTAGCATTGCACGCGTGCACATGTGAATGCATTTGCGTCATGACCATATCATCTTGTCTACATAATCTATATTTTTAATATACTGAATATTAAAGTATTTAATCCAAAATTATTTTAAAAAATACGCTCATTCAAGTGTATGTTTGATTTTACTCATTTCACGTGCACGCACGTGCATACATGAGCATGGTGACCATACTTTCTTGTAGAAGTCCATTACATCTATCTATGTTCTAAATTCCACCCCGTTTGGGTGAAAACTAAGGGAGTTATAGCTGTTTAAAGTTTCAGCCAATAAGATTGCAGCAAATGTACACGCACGTGTATGCATGTGCATGGTGACCATACCTACTTGTAGAAGTCCATTATATCCATCTATGTTCCAAATCTCATCCTGTTTGGTTGAAAACCAAGGAAGTTATAGCTGTTTAAAGTTTCAGCCAATCAGATTGCAGCGCACGTGCATGCACGTGTTTTCATGATAATTGCTTTATTTCATGTTGTAGGATATCCTAATGCATGGCTATGTTCAAAATTTCAAAGGATTTCGTCAAAAAACATTTAGAAAGATATTGAGACTTTAGTTGCAGCCAATCAGAGCGAAGTTCACGTGCATGCTCGTGAGATCTTGCTATTTTCACCATGTCGTCATGTCTATACTACTAATATGTCCTCACATTATGAGTTTCAAAGCATTTCATTTAAAAATAGAACAGTTGTGGCTATATCTATTATATTGGTCATTTCACGTGTTGCACGTGCACGCTCTTGCAAGCACGTGCGCGCAAAATGACCTTGATTCCGCTAATCTACATAACATGTCTACTAACCCTAAAAAGGTTTTACCTACATCGGACGAACAGTTTACAAGATCATTCCCGGACAAAAAAGTTCCAGGAAGAAGAAGAAAAATAATAATAATAATAATAATAACTAGATGAGATCTCGTTGCGAGCAACGAGTAGGTCTTCCGTCTCATTTATCGATTTTGACTCTCATCTTTGTTGAGAGATTACAATGATCAAGATTTCTCTCATTTAATATACATATTTTTGTTTATATAAAATTATCAAATAACTCTGAGCCCCTCCGGGACCTCTATTTAAGGGGTCACCTTTATCTTCGTATCAAATGAGAAGGCTATTTATTTAAAAGATGGTTTTATAATTAAGAGCCATTCAGAAATTTCTTTTCTGTTTCGAACTTTACAGAATAGAATTCTATAGGGACCAGTCTTTCAAGTCCTTAATTTGACATTTTTGTAAAGAAAAATTTAAAAAAAAAATGAATGATTGCATGTATTTTGTTTAGAATACAGTTTTGAATATCTCATTACTCAATACTGCTTATCAGAATATTTCACCCTTTGGATGTATAAAGAATAAAAGATTTAGCATTTTGGCCCCTAATATAATAAATATTAATCTTAATTTAACAATACATTGTTGCATATTATTAAGATAAACATTTTAATTTCAGTTATTTACATGTATATTAAAAAAAAAACCCACACACACAAAATTGAACCCTTTTGCCTTGGTCCAAATAGAATGGGGTTAGAATTATCTAAACACCGTCGAATGTAAACCGTAGAATTTAAAATATATATCTTTTCAAGAACAAAGAAGGAATTAAAAATATTACAAAATACTATTCGAACTGAATATACTGGCACTGCTTTAATGATTGCACTAAACTACAACAATGTCTCTTCTACGTCTTGGAGTTATGATCGGGCGTTGTATTCGGTATACTACGAGATGGGGGAAAGGAGATCGAATACAGTGAAAAAAAAAGTTATTTCATTCTATTTCAATTATAAAGTTGGTTATAAATTTAAAATGCTTAAATTGAAGATAGAAATTTAACGTTTTTAGTCTTCTGGTGTTCATATTACTGCAATTGTGTGATACATTTGTATTTAACGACCTGTTACGTTTTTTCTTTTATATGTTTATAGTTACAAAATTTTATTTATGTCATTCGACACACTGCTTTTCTTTAGAAATTCATCCGCAACACCATCAAGTTTTACTGGTGTGTAAATATAAATAAACAAAATGTTTGTGGTTTTCGCCAGGATTAAGGTGTTTCCACCCTGAGAATTTTAATGATTCAAAGAATAAAAACTGCATTTATTTTCATTTAATATACTTTACATATTCCAATTATTGCAAAAAATGTATAGGTCACCATATTTTTTTAGATGCAAAACATAAATATAAACAGAAAGGTATTTCAACATTAAAAAATTGCATATTTTTCATAAACAATTATGAATTATGAAAAATATGTAAAAACTGTTAAAATACATAATTTTGATGCCGAATGTTTCTAAATACTTCCTACTTATAAGATACTATTGAATTGTGAATATCATGGAAACTATTTTACATTAGAAGTACAATAAAGCGAGTGCCTGAATGAAGAGACTTTAAAAGGGGTTATTGCCCTTGTCAACTTTTTAAAATAGATTAAATAATTGATTAAAAAATGAAAATATGCATTTTTAAAATTCTTTTACTTAACAATATTTATCAGAACACCTATTGTAAAGCATTCTTCCAAAAGATATTGTTCTTTAATGTATGAATTTAAACTAATTTCAGTTTTTGCAAAAAACCTATGACATCATACCTCACTACTAGAAGCAATAAAGCATAAATATACATGGTAGACTTTTTTGACTTTTGTACTTGTATACTGTTCACTATTTCTATATATTTCATTTAGGTTTGTACGTATACCTCTTTTAAAATTATATTTAAGGTTAAAATTACAACATTCTGCTACTAGTTATGTCAAAATTTCGAGGTTAGTAACATGTTTGGAAAAATGAAGTATAAATAAAACGTTCGCTCATTCAAAAACCCATTAAAATGCCAATATCTAACAACCTTTCAGACAGACATCAGGAACCGATACTATGGATAATTTGTTGTGCTTGTTAAAACGGTTACCATTAATGCATCGTGGTAACTGTAGTATGTTGGAATTTTTTCCACTTTCGCCTGTAGAGATGTTGACAAATACACATGGTCAAGGATAGTTGCCCCTTCCGTTGTATTAAAATCAACTATTTGCCTAAAACCTTGCTGAATCATAAAGTTCTGAATAGACCCTCCACATCTGGCATCCTCATTGAAGTCTCCAAGACAAACGATGAACTTATTTACTGATTTGTAATATGCAATCGCCTTTTCAAATTGTCTCAAGAAATGTGCAATATCCAAAGAGTTTGGGCGATAGATAGTTAAAACTACCAATTCTTTTGAAACACACTTCACACATATGCCCTCGATATTCTTTACATCAAGTGAATAATGGACAATGTTTTCCTGTTCCGTTTCTTTAACGTAAACAGCCACTCCTCCACCCTTTGATCCACGCAACTGTAAAGCTTGAGCATTGCTGTCATCGTATAAATCTCCTCTAGCAGCTTGGTAAAAGTGAAACCCATTCATTTCGAATGCACTGACATTTTGTCCGGATCTTATCCAAGTTTCTGTTAGGCAAATAATATCTGCATTCCTGTATCGAACATCTTTTTGTAGACATACAAAATGTTTATTTAAACTCTGGATGTTGTGAAGGAAGATTATAATGCCTTGTTCTAATGTATCAAAACTTGGTAGTGTCAATTTTGGCATCCCTAGCAAACCTGCTTTGACTTCTGGGTCAGCGTATATTTTTTTCTGTAACGTTTCTGGATTGTTTGTTTCAATAAACAAGCCTTCTTTCGACGTTACTCTGCTCAGTGCAACATATCCTTGTCCAGGAGAAAATGTTCTGTCTAAATTTACTACAACTTTATTAACAGTCATTCCTTGTACTTTGTGAGCTGTGCACGCCCAAGACAATCGTAATGGAAACTGATGTCGCACAACATTCTTTGTTTTTTGCTCTAGTAACTCCTCCTGAACTCTGTCAATCAGAACTACGTTTCCATTTTTTGTTATCCTTCCGGACTTCTTACCAACATTGATATTGTCGAATATTACTCCTATTGCAACAATAGTTTTTGGTACGTGTTTTTCACTATACACAAAATGTGAAACATGTCCCATAACTCCATTTACAAGGCCATCATCTACATTGCAGTTTCGTGTGAGCATGACTCGTGCACTTACACCCAATAACAAACTGCTAGAAAGATTGTCTGTTCTGGGCCTTGCTGTTGGCTTACTTTTTAAGCTTAGCTTTCCTGTTGTTCGATCTTTCGTAAAGTCTTGAGCATCAATTTCAACAAGGTCGTCACAGGTTCTCTTGAGCATTTTCAAGTTATAGGCATTGACTTCCTCATTTGTTGCATAAACGTGTAGGACATCTTCTGGTCCTTCCCTCACACATTCATTCAAAATAGAATTTGTTTTTTCTTCCAGTTGTTGTTTTATTACTCTACTACGAAGTGAATTCAGTGCCGTCGCAAATGGGATGTCCTCACGTTGTCTCATAATTTTCGTTAACTCCACTACTTTGAAGAAGTCAAGCCAATAATCTACAGGATAAAGAACATTGTCTTTGTACAATCTTTCATCTTTGCGCTGTTTCACAGGAGGAAGCTGGTAAAAATCCCCAACGGCAATCACTGACACTCCTCCAAATGGTTCTTTACACTTCTTAATCTGTACAAGTCTTTCATGGACATAATATAATAATCTTTTGTACACCATTGAAATTTCATCAATAATCAAAATTTGAAGATCTCCAAGTTGAACTCTCATTTCACTCAAACTCTGTTCTCTCAGTGGTTCATATGGCAAAGGCATGTATTTTGGCAAGGAAAATAAATGATGGATAGTATTCCCTCCGATGTTAAACGCAGCTGTTCCAGTGAAAGCGGCAAGAAGCACTGTAACACTGTCAGGAGATGTTAAATTTTTCCCAAGCATTCGTGAGGCCTCATAATGTACGGCTTTAATAAGATGACTCTTGCCTGTTCCTGCTCCACCAGTTATAAAAATGTGCAATGCATCAGGTTTTTCCCCAAATATTTTCTTCAAACACCATTCTCGGACAACATAAAATAACTTCATTTGCGTCTCATTTAAATTCTGTAGGGTCTGTAATATCTCCTCTTTTGAATGTGTATTCTGTTGAACCTTGTAAAGGACATCAGAATTACTTTCTGTTTGCATATCTGGCAGTTCTTCTGTTATATTCAGATCAACACTTTTATTTCTCAAAGCAGAACATTCCTGTCTCATTAATTCTGTCTCAGGACAAAGGTTTGCCCATGCATCTTCTGGTTCTCCTATGTCTTCGAAGGTTTCTTGGGCCTCTGCAATCACATCTTCATTTTGAGCATAGTGCATTCGGTTCGTGTCAACAATGGATTTTACTAACTGCACCCTCTGTGTTCCTGTTATTCGTACATGTCCATTTTCATAAAATGTTTCATACAGATCAAATCCTGGAGGTTTTAATTGAGCATCTGTCCAGTATGGCAAGAACAGCTGTAGCAAACATCGGTAATACTTCTCTGGCATTTTATCTGCATTGAATCTAGGGTATCTTACAACGGAAGGTTTCGCACGTGTTCTCCTTTGTATATATCCCTTCGAATTCTGTAGTTCGAACACATTTTCATTCTGTGTCTTTGGTACCTGTGATTTAGCAAGTACTCTGAATTCTGAGCAAAATTCCGCCAAACACATGTTCTGAAACACCGGTTTATTGGGTCGATTTTCATACCTTTCTACCACATTTGTCATCCAAATATCATCTTCCTCATCGTCATTTTCAATATCTTCATCGTTCCTGTGATTTCTTTTCAGTTGTGACAGAGGTTTAGTCAGTCTAGTAGGATTATCACCAACAGGAACAAACACAACCTTCCTTGAGCATTCTTTCATTTTCAAGTTACATACGCGATAAACAGCTTCCTGTGCGCTCACCTCTCTATGATTCAAATAGACAGATCCTATTTTCTTTAAGGTGGAGCGTGCACTTTCATTTCCCTCTTCTGCCTCTATCTTTGTTTGTTTCAACACCATTCCCATTTCTCTCTCTGACTTTGAAATATACGAAATTATGTAGACAATGCAGCTAAATGGATCTAAAACAAACTGAATATCCATATTTGCATCCCAACACTTTAAAAGGCACGGATTGTACTGATTGATCCACAGCTCAAATGGATTTCTCCTTAGAACAACTGATCTCTTTTTAGTAAGGATTTTGTGTGCTTCCTCGTACTGCTCTTGTGTCAAACCAAGACGTTCAAAAATTTCTTCCGTTGTTTCCGTTTCTTTTTCTTCCTCTTGCACTTCTTTCCAAACTTGTATCAGTGTTTCTTTAGCAAATACACATCTCTGTTTCAATTCAGTACCCTTAGCCTCGTCATCTTTGTCTAAGTTTGGGTTTTCCTCCTCAAGTGGAGAATTGATGAATGTACATACAGAAGGTGGTCTGGGAAAGTTAAATCTACAATCTGTGCCCTTCTTTCTGCATGACTTTGAATGTTTTCTGCTGTGCTGCTGTACTGACAAAACAATATTCCTCAGTTCCAAATCTTCATTCTGAGAAGGCACGGCACAACTAACATATTTGTCAATGAAACTGCAAACAGCTTCCTCTCCGTCTTCATCAAGTTTTGGAGCATTTTCTATCCAATATAAGCAGTGCATGTGAGGTGAACCTCTTTGTTGAAATTCGACTCTTTGAAAATAATCTGATACTTTTCCAATGGGTTCTGACGGTGAAAATATCACTTCTGTCTGAAAAACATGAAATCTATGCTCAAACATTCTAGCAACTGTTACAGGATTGCTTCTCAGCACCTCATTTTTCTCAGACCAGTCCAACATGCAAGGATCTCTGTTATCATTTTGTTGTCTTAATATTGTTGCAACTGCATCATTCCATCTATGTTCTGCAGCAGAAAACGAGCAAAACCAAGTAGGTATTCCCAATTGTCGAAGCATAGCAAACAGATCCTTTTGTGCTGCTGACCAATATGCTGGTGTTCCACGTATTGGCTGCATGAATCGCAATGCCTCATCATTTTTCATCAATTTGGAGAGTACTTCAGGGTTTTGCACCATGCTTGCTGTTACATTTTGATCATTTCCCATTCTTTTGACCGATTTTCTAATCGATATCTGCGTCTTCTCTATAACCTGGTTTAAATCGGACATATACTGACTAAAGAAAACATAACTGCTATCTTTTGCAAATCTGTCGTCAGTATTCATAAGTCGATTGTTGAAGTATCGTGACAATGTTATTCGTGTATCTCTATTGTCATTCCATGAAAAACGTCCGCTCGGGAATAGGTATGGAAAGGTTTTAGCCTCATTTCCCTCTTCTTGTAACATCCGCACTGGGTTATTGCCTTCTCCTGGAGCAATATCATAGACATCATCAAAGTAATGATCAAGAACCTCCTGGGCAATATCAACTGGTTGTAAACAAGTGTCTGCTGCAATGTGTTGCTGGTCATCCTCCTCTGATATATTATCATCATTTTCCATAACTTCCTGAGAACTGTCAAAGTCCTCTGTCCAGTTTGCATCTACAGCTACATCTTCATACCACTGATTGTTCAGCTTTAAATATTTTAATGCCTCAAATATGTGCCTTGGGTCCACAAACTGGTATTCACTGTGACCTTTGTAGTTCAACTTTCTCTTCAATTTAACCCTTAATAGATCTTCTCCCGGCCTTCTTGGTAAACTTGTAACTTTCTTCAGATCTGATGGTACACATACAACTGGCCCATGGATATTTTTCTGACCACCGTGAGGAAGAGCCATAACTTTCATAAATGGTATGTGTAAAGCAATCAAATGCTTCTCTAGGGTGTTTAGTTCTTTCATTTCTTTTGGAATATCTTCAAGGGCCATATTGTTAACTGCTGCTTCTGCCGGAAGTTTACCACTCAATATTTTTCTATGACATGTATAACATATCCATAACTTTGACTTAATGCAGTTCTCAGGACATGTTTTTGTACACTGGTGGCAATATTTTTTCTGAATACACAACTCTGCAACATTTGCTGCCTGTTTATTTTTTGCATATGTCTCTGGATCACATCTTTGAACTTGATTTTGAAACAAAAGTCGATCACAACAACAACACGAATAATCAATTCCAAGCATAACCTTTTCTTTGAATACTCTTACTACCTCTTCCTCATTTTCCATTCTAACTCGCTCAGAAATTCTCTGACTCTTGACTCTCTCCTTTTTTTGTGTTTTTATTATTGCACTGGAGACATATCGTTTTTTACTAGTAGCCTTAATATTTGACCTAAAACATTCATCACTTTCATATTTTTCAGCTGCAGCTTGGAGTTTTGTTTCTCTGAAGATTTCATTCTCCCTATATCTCTTTGTAATTTCTGCATTCACTCGATTCCTGTGCATTTCATCAGACTTGTATCTCAGTTTGCTTTTTGCTTTTACATCTTCCCTGTGTTCATCATCCATTGCATATTTCTGAATACTTTTCATTTTCACATTACCCCTATGCAGTTCATCTGTAGCATATTTCTCAATACTTCTCTTTTTCACATCTTCCCTGTGATCATAATCTGTAGCATATTTCTCAATACTTCTCTTTTTCACATCTTCCCTGTGATCATAATCTGTAGAATACTTCTTAATACTTCTCTTCTTGACATCATCTTTATGGTCATCATCTATTGCATACTTGTCAATACTTTTCTTTTTGACATTTTCCTTAAAGTCATCATCTGTTGCATATCTTATGGAGGCTACTTTCAATTTCTTCTCTTTAAATTGTTCATCTTCGTGGTATCTCTTTCTTAAAGACTGTTTCCTTTTCTCTGCAGCATTCAGTTTCCCGTGTATGTTTGATGTAGATTGTCTCTTCTCCTGCATACGTGTCCGGTTTTGGTATCGTTTTTTATATTCATTGCGATTCTTACTCTGTTGCAACTGAGTCAAGTCTGATTCCTCTCCTGCGACAGAAAGTACTACATTATAATGATTCTGCTGCTTATGGTTCAAGTAAATAGCCCCATTTCTGCTTTGCACACTTGGTTCTACTTCATCAACTGAAAACCTTAACCAACATTCTTCAGAGTATGTGTATATATCAATGTTCAGTAAGTGAACCATTGCAAATATTTCAACCTCGGTGGCCCATGTACCTTCTCGTGACATTCCAGTAGACATAAGGTGGCTTTCCACAGATTGTACACCCTCTTTAAGGAATGACTGAAATAACTCTTTGTTTTCTATCATGTGCTCACAGACAAGGTTCCGCATAACATTGTGAAAATCCTCAGAGTTTGTAAGACTGTATGAAACAGCTCTAAAGAAGCAATTTCCATCTTCTAAAATTTCTTTTTCAATCACTGGTTCTGAGATAGTAGTTCCAGAACATTGACTGTCATCAGAATTGTCAATACAAATGAATGGTATGTTCAAATTTTGACACAGATGCATTTTCAAATTTGTACCCAAAGGCATAAAACTAAACTGAGACTGCTCATGACTAATGAAGATCAATTCATCATCTTTATCACCTGTTTCAGCAACAATTTCTGGGGATAAATTGGAAATTTCAGATATTTCACCAATATCTTCTTCATTTTCTAGCAAACCACTGACATTTACCATATTCATTTTGCAGGTTACGCCACTCAAATTACATTCAACATCCTTTGAATATCCCATTGACAGAGCAAGGTCTTGAAGATGTGAAAATACTTCATGTACACTTTGCAATAAAACTCTTGTACTCTTTCCAGTAACACTTAACATTCCATCAGAAGACCTAGAATGGGAGTCAAAAGCAAAATAACCACTTTCTGTTAATCCTATTAGCATAGTATTTCCACCAAAGCACACAAAACAGCCATCAGTGTCAGTAAGAGTAACACGGAGTGCATCAAACAGTGGTAGGGCATTAAAATCTGCATAGTTTAAACTATCATCTGCAATAACAACACTTGCATATGTCTCACTTGCCTGGAATTCATATGATCTATTAAAGCATTCAAAGTGTTGAGGTAATTCATCTACAAGCAAATACCTATCATTGATTGATGAACATCTTTGTAAATATGTGTACAATTCATCACCTGTCATCAAAATTCTGTCCATGTCTGTTGTTTTCCAGCTCTTTGCATTCTTAAGTTTGTGGTATGCCAAACCTGCTAAACAATTAGCAACACACTGTGTCCCAGCATTCTCTTCAAACATAGGATGAGCTTGATGAAAAGAGCCCTGAATTGAGTTAGTTATATTATAGTAACTTCCTTTAGATGATATCTGACAACATTGATCTGCATTTGTTTTCTTCATATTCTCTTCATCATTTTTCTCTGAAATAGTATATTTCTCATTCTTTTCATTCTCATTTCTATTTGTTTTCTTTTCAGATTCTGTATTGTATTCGTTCAAGTTTTCTTTTGATATTCGTTCAATTTTCCTTTTAGTATTCGTTAAAGTGCCCTCATCTTTTGATATCATACTGGTCTCCTCCTCCCTGGAGGTATCCAGCTGCGCCTGACCTGCTGGACCAGACATTTGCCCTATGTCCGATCCAGGTGCCCTCGGTGGAGCACAAACCCACGCTGGGGAGTCAGGGGACGGTGCCTTGTCCTCGTTACGGACAAACAGACGACTTCCCCGAGGAGATGGCAACCTCGGGGCAGGTGAATGCATTTTCACTCGAGGTGAGGCCTGCATCCTGGCCAGGGGTTTTTCCTCTTTAGGTGGCAACCCCATTGAACCAAGCCCCGGAAAATTACCGGGAGGAGCTATCACAGCTCCATGCTCTGTCAGTGTCTCATCTAGTGACGGATCTATAGCAGCAGGTTTCTGTCTCTCCTGCCTCTTCCTATCTCTATCTCTCTCACGTTGCCGTCTCTTATCAAAAGATCTTTTTCTCTTTGGCATCTATGAAAAAAAAAATTCATAATTAAGAACACTTGAACTGGTCTTTTCTAGTCTCACAGTTTTTACACTTCATTAATGAATAATGTGTGCTAAAAACAAGAGGCCCATAGGCCACATCGCTCACCTGAGTAGCTTTGGTGCAGTTCTTTACCAGATTTCCCCTCTACTTAAATCTAATGTGGTCCCCTATCCCCACCCCCACCCCACCCCAATCTTTATTTTAATAATTTAAAATCTACACTATCCCAGGATGCTTCCACCTAAGTTTCAGCTTTCCGGGCCCACTGGTGCTTGAGAAGAAGATTTTTCCAATATATTTCTATATAAAACTATGACTCCCTAATGAGGCCCCTCCCTACCCCTGTGGTCATGATTTTAACAATTTATAATATACAAAACCCCAGGATGTTTCCACCTAAGTTTCAGCTTTCCTGGCCCACTGGTTCTTGAGAAGAAGATTTTTTAAAAGATTTTTTTCTATATATTTCTATGTAAAATTTGGATTCCCTATTGTGGCCCCACCCTAACCCCAGGAGTCATGATTTTTACAATTTAGAATCTATACTACCATAGGATGCTTCCATGTTAATTTGAGCTTTCCTGGCCAACTGGTTCTTAAGAGGAAGATTTTTCCTATATATTTATATGTAAAAACTGGATTCCCTATTGTGGCCCTGCCCTTCCCCCAGGGGTGATGATTTTTACAATTTAGAATCTACACTACCCAAGAATGCTTCCAAATAAATTTCAGCTTTCCTGGCCCACTAGTTCTTGAGAACAAGATTTTAAGAATTTTTCCTATATATTTCTATGTAAAACTTGGATTCCCTATTGTGGCCCCACCCTACCCCCGGGGGTCATGATTTTTACAATTTAGAATCTACACTACCTCAGGATGCTTCCACATGAGTTTCAGGTTTTCTAATGACCCCACCCTATTTTTGTATTTTCTTGATTATCTCCCCTTGGAAGGGGACCTGGCCCTTTATTTTAACAATTTAAATTTCCCATCACCTAAGGATGCTTTGTACCAAGTTTGGTTAAAATTGGCCCAGTGGTTCTTGAGAAGAAGTTGAAAATGTGAAAAGTTAACTGACAGACAGACAGCTACACGGACGGATGACGTACAATGGGTGATCAGAAAAGGTCACTTGAGCTTTCAGCTCAGGTGAGCTAACAATGAAAGCCCAAGGGTAGCATTTCTCAATTAAGTCACTAAGATCCTGCTGTTCTTCAGATTTATTCCTCTACCGTATTTCTGAAAATTTTTACGTCAATTTTATTTTGCGAATCTGGTTCATATGCTATTGATTAATTTTTGTGTTTCAAAATTTTGCGAATGACCACTACTTTGTTTACATTTTCTTAATGTTGAATTATTTTTAACAAAAATATTTTTGCAAATGCAATGAACTCACAAATTTGCTAAAAATTTATCTTCAGCAAAAATTTCCAGATTTAGAGTATACTATAGTATATTCCTCTGTTTAATTGCCAAGAGTGAGTTCATCCTTCCTTCAAGGTCATGAATTGTACAATTTAAGTCAATTCTAACTTAAAATCATTTCATTCCAATGGATGTGATCAATGGATGTGATCAGAAAAGCTCAATTTGAGCCTTTGGATCAGGTGAGCTAAAAAGAGGCCCAGAGTCAACATTGCTCACCTGAGCACTGGCTATGAAAAAACAAAAAACTTGATCATTGTGGCCCACCCTTACCCAGGGGTTATGATTTGAATAATCTTGAATACACCACCTGAGGATGTTTGATATAAAAAAAAGACCAATCATAGCTATTTTTTTTCTTCAGATTAACATTATTCCTATATGTTTTTATGTAAAACTCTGAAACCATTGTAGCCCCATCCTACCCCCAAAGGTCATGATTCAAACAAACTTGAATCTACATGTACCCATGGGGTAATGATTTGAACAAACTTGAATTTACACCACATGCCATATAAAATATAAATATGTCAAATAATGGCTTTGCTGTTCTTGAGAAGAAGATTTTTAAAGATTTTCCCTGTATATTCCTATGTAAAACTTTGATCGTTTATTGTGGCCTCAACCTACCCCCGGGAATGTGGATTTTAAGAAACATTACTTTGTTGTTCTTGGCAAGAAGATTCTTAAAGATTTTTTCTATATATTGGTATGTAAAACTTTGAGTGTACATTGTGGCACCACCCTACCCCTGGGGTCATGATTTGAACAAACTTTAATCTACAGTACCTGAGGATGCCTCCATATAAATATAGTTTTATATTTCCTGGCCCAGTGGTTCTTGATTTATAAATGATGCTATTATTTTTTCACTAATTCCTAATTATCTCCTCTTGAAATAGGGTATGGCTCTTCATTAGAACAAACTTCTATCTTCTTTATGCAAGGATACTTTGTGTCAAGTTTGGTTGAAATAGGTGCAGTGGTTCTTCAGAATAAGTCGAAAATGTGAAAAGTTTACAGACAGACATACAGCTAGACAAGAGGCCCAAGGGCCTTGAATCGCTCTTCTGATAAATTGTACAATCTATCACTTCTATTAGAAGCCTCCAACTCTATTAGTATCATAAGACCCAAAATGCATAAACTTACAAAGTTTGATAATATTTAGCCAGTTAAGACTGAAGATATTATAATATAATTATAAAATACCATAAGTAGGTCACAGTGACCTACCTTTTGATTGAAATTTTCTGAGAACTCAAGATACAGTAATTGACAAAGACTGATGATTTTAATTAAATAAGTACCTGAGATATTCAAAAGTAGATCACCTTGACCCACTTTTTGTTGGACATTCAATGAAAGCCTAAGATGCCTCAACTGACAAAGATTGATGATCCCAAGCCAATGAGTACCAGAATAATTAAATATAGCCATAAAATGTCAAAAGTAGGTCACAGTGACCTACTTTTTGGTTGACGTTCTCCGAAAACCCAAGGTGCCTAAACTGACAAAGTTTGATGATTCTAAGCTAATACGTACCTGAGATATTCAAAAGTAGGTCACAGTGACCTACTTTTTTGTCGACATTCTTTGAAAACCCAAGATGCCTCAACTGACAAAGTTTGATGATTCTTAGCCAATAAGTGCCTGAGATACTTAAAAATAGCCATAAAATGTCAAAAGTAGGTCACCATGACCTACTTTTTGGTTGACAATCTCCGAAAAACCCAAGATGCCTAAACTGACAAAGTTTGATGATTTTAGGTCAATAAGTACCAGAGATACTAAATTATAGCCACAAAATGTCAAAAGTAGGTCACCATGACCTACTTTTTGGTCGTCACTCTCCAAAAACCCAAGATGCATCAAATAACAAAGTTTGATGATTTTAAGCCAATAAATACCTAAGATACTTAAATATAGCCATAAAATGTCGAAAGTAGGTCATCGTGACCTACATTTAGGTCGACATTTTTCAAAGACCCAAGATGCATCTACTGACCAAGTTTGAAGATCGTAGGTCTGAAGGTAATCAAAATATGCGTTTTAAATAATTTGAAAACAAATGTCAAACAAAATTCAAAAAGTAGGTCACAGTGACCTACTTTTTCATAAACATGTTTTAAAGTCCCAAGATGCATCAAAGTACAAGATTTGATGATTCTAAACCTCCCAGTGTCTGAAATAATGGGAATTAATGTTTTTAAAAGGATAAGTCATAAAGTTCAAAAAGTAGGTCACGGTGACCTACTTTTAAGTTGACATTGTTCGAGGACCCAAGATGCACGACTGACAAAGTTTGATGATCATAGGCCTTAAAGTGTCTAAAATATGCCTTCAAATCAATTTGAAAACATATCCCCGCAAAATTTAAAAAGTAGATCACGGTGACCTACTTTTAAGTTAACATGATGTGAAGTCATAAGATGCATCAACTAACAAGATTTGATGATCCTAGTCCTTATAGTAAGCAAAATATACACGTTTTTATTAATTGTAAATTAAAGTCAACTTTGAAGTGACCTTGAGACCACGCCCTTTGCCCCAGGGTAATTCCCCATGCAAATTTAAATCTTGGACATATCCTGATCCTTGTATGTAAGTTTGGTGAAAATCTGCCCGGTGGTTATGGAGAAGAAGATTTTTTAGCAACCAGTACTTTTGGTTTTGTTTTCCTGATTATCTCCCCTTGTTTAAGGGTCCCAACCCTTATTATACCCCCCGCTTGAAAAGCGGGAGGGTATATAGTAATCGTTAATTCCGTCCGTCTGTACGTCCGTCCGTCTGTTACGCTTTGGGGTACCCATCTCTTATCCGCAACTCTTCTCATACCACTGAATGAAATTTGATGCAACTTTCACAGAATCTTTATTACATATTGCCATTGTGCACCTCCTGTTTTACTTTTTGATCCCACATATTTTGGGTTTCCTGGCCACAGGAAAACATGGATTTTTTCACCAGTTATAACCATATGGGAGGCAGGGGGTATTATTTAGTGAGCTCATTGCTCACAGTACCTCTAGTTTTAGTATAAATGGTAGCCCTTGGGCCAAGGATACCCTGTGACAAATTTGGTACTGATTGGCCAAGGGGTTCTTGAGTTATGGCCCATATTCTAAAAAGTTTACGCACACCACACACCGCACAAATGGCCATAGCATTAGCTCTTTGAGCCTTTGACTAAACAAAAAGACGCCAGACAAAATGTGATCAGAAAAGCTCATTTGAGCTTTCAACTCAGGTGAGCTAATAATGTGTCATTATGTCAGAATAGTACTGTGTAACTAACACAGTAACACTGTATGTGCAATGCACATAGCATGGTTCACCTATAGAGCATATGTGAGTCGACACAGTTGAACTGAATGGTCCAAGACTCCAAGTGACAAGTGCAAATTACCCATTTAAATTAAAATTGATGCTCAAAAGTGAATATGAAAAAAATCACATTAAGGTACCCCAATCCTCAGCCAGGAACGATAACTCATTAATTTGAATTTAAATCAAGAAGTCTCAAAATGAAGTTTTTTCATGCAATAATTTTCATTTCATACCTCTCAATGTGCTTCAAGGTTTTGTGAAGTTCTCAAAAAGGTCTTATAAAAAGTCAAAAATTTTACACCATAAAAGCATTTTGAAATTACATATTTAAAGAAATTGCAATTCTTTTAATCTAACCATAGATAAAGATGTTAATTAATTTAATATGGAATTAGAAGTGATTTACAATGTTTTGCAATGATAGGGAAATCCTTATACACTGTGCATTGTAAAATGACCAATGTAAAATCTGCGCCAATGTCTCTTAAATATGAAGCCCACTTTTGTAAGTTCACATACAGTATGCCTCCAAAGGAATTTGAAAATGAATGCCTGCAAAATTCAAGAAATATGTAACCATTACGTACTTTTGAGTTAACATGATACAGCGTCCTAAGATGCATTAACTTACAAGATTTCATGATCTTAGTCTTTATACATGTAGTTAGCAAAATATCACCTTTTTTTAGCTCTACTGGTCAGAGACCAGAAGAGCTTATGCGATAGTAATGCGTCCGTCGTCCGTCCGTCTGTCTGTCTGTCTGTAAACAATTTTTCAAAATGCTACTCCTCCTACAGTTTTGGTCCGATTTCAATATAACTTGGCACACAAGTAGACTACACTAAGATACATAATTCTGTGCATCGGTTTTTGATTTCGATGAACGGTGTTGCCGTGGTTACTAAAAATAGAAATTTCTGTGAAATTCTTTCAAAATGCTACTCCTCCTACAGTTTTGGTCTGATTTCAATATAACTTGGCACAAAAGTAGACTACACTAAGATACATAATTCTGTGCATCATTTTTTGATTTCGATAAACGGTGTTGCCGTGGTTACTAAAAATAGAAATTTCTGTGAAATTCTTTCAAAATGCTACTCCTCCTACAGTTTTGGTCTGATTTTGATATAACTTGGCATACAAGTAGACTACACTAAGATACATAATTCTGTGCATCGGTTTTTGATTTCAATGAACAATGTTGCCATGGTTACTAAAAATAGAAATTTCTGTGAAATTCTTTCAAAATGCTACTCTTCCTGCAGTTTTGGTCTGATTTCAGTATAACTTGGCACACAAGTAGACTATACTAAGATACATAATTCTGTGCATTGGTTTTTATTTTGATGAGTGGCAAGGATCATTTTTCTATTTATTGCTGATTTAAAGTCTCAAGTCCCAACTGCTACTTTTCTCTTCCTTTGTTTTAAGTATAAACCAGTAGAGCTACAGTCTCGACAGAGACTTCTGGTTTAAAGTGTAATATTTAGTCAAATTTGAATTGACCTTGAGACCACGCCCTTTTCCCCAGGGTGATGCCTTGAACAATTTTTACTCCTCAACAAATCCTTATCCCCATATGTAAGTTTGGTGATAATCTTCCATGTGGTTCTCAAGAAGATTTATTAGCACCCAGTACATGTATAGTTCTATTTACCTAATTATCTTCCCTTGTTTAATGGTCACACCCCTAGTTTTAATACAAGAGATGTTTATAAAACCCCTCCCCCCAAATTGGAATTTTTCCAAGTCCAAAAGGGCATAACTCTGTCAAAATTGGTGCAATTGTACCAAAAAGAGAAGTTGTCCTAGATATTTATCTGATAAATCTGTACACTGATTTTCAATTCAGTACGTGTAATGGTTGCCAAGAAAATGAACAGAAACTACAAATAATTGGAATTTTTCTAAGTTAAAGGGGCATAACTCTGTCAACAAGAGGCCCATGGGCCACATCAGTCAAATGAGCACTGTAGCTTGGAAAAAAGCAGAAATCATTTTATTCTTGAAAAGTTTATACCCAAAAGTGGTCCCAATCAATCCTATATGGGGAGAGGGTATGATTTGAACAAACTTGAAAGTTGAATCTACACTAAGGTTGCTTGCATATTTCTTTGACTACCTGTGGCTTTATTGTCCTTTACTTTTGAACTTACATTGTGGATCAGCCCTACACCCAGGGGTCATGACTTGAACAAACTTTAATCTATACTACCTGAGAATGCTTCCATATGAACATGACTATAATCATGGCTTTACTGTTCTTGAAAAGAAGATCATATAAGAATTTTTCTTACATATTTCTATGTAAAACTTGAATTCCATGTTGTGGCCCCACACCTACCCCAGTGGTTATGATTTGAATAAATTAAAATCTACACTACCTAAGGATGCTTCCATATAAATATGACTAATCATGGCTTTTTTATTCTTGAAAAGATTTTTAAAGAATTTCCCTATATATTTCTATGTAAAACTTTGATCGGCCAATGTGGTCCCGCCCTATCCACAGGGTCATGATTTGAATAAATATGAATTTACACTTCCTGAGGATGCTTCCCTATAAGTTTCAGCTTTCCTGGCATAGTGGTTCTTGAGAAGAAGATTTTTAAAGCATACCACCAAATTTTCACTATTTCTAAATTATCTCCCCTTGAATTAGGGCTTGTCCCTTCATTTGAACCATTTTGAATCCCCTTTTACCTAAGGATACTTTGTGGCAAGTTTGGTTGAAATTGGCCCATTGGTTCTTGAGAAGAAGAAGAAAATGTGAAAAGTTTACAACAATGATGATGACAACAACAACAACCACAACAACAGACAACAGACAAATTTTGATCAGAAAAGCTCACTGGAACCTTCGGCTCAGGTGAGCTAAAAATGGCGCAATCATAACCAAAAGAGAACTTGACTTACATATTCATTTGATATATCTGTATACAAAATTTCATTTCAGTATGTACAACTGTTGCTGCGAAAATGAATGGAAACTGCAAATAATTGGAATTTTTCCAAGACCAAGGGGCATAACTCTGTCAAAAATAGTGCGATCATACAAAAAACAGAACTTGACCAATATTCATGTGGTATATCTGTATACCAAATAACATTTCAGTATGTGGAATGGTTGCGAAAAAAATGAACGGAAACGGGAAATAATTTGGAATTTTTCTAAGTCCAAGGGGCATAACTCTGTCAAAAATGGTGCAATCATACCCAAAAGAGAACTTGAGGCCAAAAATTAAAATTTATTTGTTTGCAGTTGCCTACCGACCCATTGAAAATGCACCTGACCTAAACCATTTTTTAAGCTATTTTGTAAAAAAATTTTGATTTGTTATCACCTACCTACCCAGTCTAAAAATTTTAGTCGACAACTGCAAACAAAGAATTTTTAAGCTTGGCCTGACCTAGATATTCATTTGATATATCTGTATACCAAATTTCATTTTAGTATGTGCAATGTTTGTGAAGAAAATGAACAGAAACAAAGTGGACCGACAGACTGACTGTCAGACAGCAGCAAAGCAATATGCCCTCTCTTCATCGAAGGGGGAAATAATTACAGGAGCCCTTGGTCCAAGGATACCAGTGTGACAACTTTGACAATGAGGGGTTCTTGAGTAATGATCCATATTCTAAACAAGAGACCTAGGGGTCACATCACTCACTTGAGTACTGTGGTTAAGAAAATACCAAAAATCAGTTTAGTATTAAAAAGCTTACATGCATGAGTGGTCCCAATCTCACCCTAAAAGACAGAATGAGTAAGGGGGAGTGGTCACGATATGATCCAAATCTTGGACCATAACTTTTGAAATGTTAAGGCCAGGGCTTTCATACTTCACATGTTTAATCCTTGTGACAGCATCTTTTATTGGTTATAAAGAACTTTGACCTTAACCTTGGAGTTTCACCTACTTTTTAAAAACTTTACCTTGGTCAGAACTTTTGAAAGGTTTATACTTCACATATGTAATACTGGCACTTGTGAGGAAGACTTTTCTTACAAAATCAACAACTTTGATTTTGACCTTGGAGTTTTATCTACCTTTCAAGAACTTCACCTGAGAAGCTTTGACCATTCTGTTTTTTACCAGATTTCTTCCTTGTAATCAAATTGTGACCCCACCCTACCCAACTGATCATAATTTAAATAATTTGAAATCTACACTACCATAGGATGCTTTGATTCAACATTGTAAAACTTTGATTCCCCATTGTGGCCCCGCCCTACCCCTGGGGTCACGATTATAACACTTTAGAATCTACACTACCCAGGATGCTTCCACATATGTTTTAGCTTTTCAGGCTCAGTGGTTGTTAAAAAGAAGATTTTTTAAGATGTTTCCTATATATTTCTATGTAAAACTTTGATTCCCTATTGTGCCCCGCCCTACCCCCGGGGGTTGTGATTTGTTCAATTTAGAATCAACACTACCCAAGGATGCTTCCACATAAGTTTCAGGTTTTCTGTCCAAGTGGTTCTTGAGAGGAAGATTTTTAAAGATTTTTCTTATATATTTCATGTAAAATTTTGATTCCCCAATGTGGCCCCGCCCTACACCCGGGGGTCATGATTTGTACAATTTAGAATCTACACTACCCCGGATGCTTCCTCATAAGTTTCAGCTTTTCTGGCTCAGTGATTCTTGAGAAGAAGATTTTTAAAGATTTTTCCTATTTAATGCAATGTAAAACTTTGATTCCATTTTGTGGCCCTGTCCTACACCCGGGGGTCATGATTTCAACAATTTAGAATCTACACTACACCAGGATGCTTTCACATAAGTTTCAGCTTTTCTGGTCCAGTGGTTCTTGAGAAGAAGATTTTTTGATTACCCCACCCTATTTTTGTCTTTTCTTGATTATCTCCCCTTGTGAGGGGACTTGGCCCTTCATTTTAACAATTTAAATTCCCTTTCACCCAAGGATACTTTGTACCAAGTTTAGTCAAAATTGGCCCAGTGGTTCTTGAGAAGAAGTGGAAAATGTAAAAAGTTTACAGACGGACAGACGGAGAGACAGCTAGACAGACGGACGACAGACAAAACGTGATCAGAAAAGGTCACTTGAGTCCTTAGCTCAGGTGAGCTAAAAATTAACTTCAGTGTAATTTCTAAAAGACATAGTCACCCGCGTGGCTCAGAGGTTACAGCCTCTGTTCTAGAGTCACGAAATAAGGAGTCAATCCTTATGTCACAGGTTTGAATCCCACTGGGGGACGAGGAGACCGGTCACAAAAGCTAAAAAATTTTACTCTCTATTTATATCTATTCCTAGATAAACAATCTTCATTTCTACCAAAGCTCATTCCGAAATTTCATATACTTCTGACTTACATGTACTTTTTTTTTTACTGGAAATTAGCTTAGGCCTCTCGTCATTCACATGTAAACAGGTGGTGTTTGAAGTGCAGTCAAGAGTTGCATAGTATTTGCAAAATCTTTCAACATTTTAAAGTTGAACTCTTACTTCAGATTGTAAAGCTATGTCTGTAATATTTCTTTTGTTAAAAATTAATTTGAAAATGTCTACATCAACAACTGCACTGTCATGTGGATTATGAATGTAAAAGAAGCCAATGTTGAACAATTTTTCCCAAAAATATATCATATACCTTTCGATTTTAAAAACAATTACACCGCTAAAATGTTGTTGGTGACTTAGTAATATCATATGATCAAATTAGAGAACATCTTGTAAAGCTCGATGCAAATGAACAAATATAATAATAAAATATTCATTGAGTATACAATAAATTCTGGGGAAAATTTGTCCCATCATTCCTTTTTAACAATTAATGTAGCTCTTCAAATGCCCAAGCTGATGTCAAGTAAAAAAATTAAGGTCAATTTGGAATTGATTTCAGAATATCTTGAGAAGTATAAGGATTTATGAAATGAACTTAATTTGGTAGTAATGGATTAATGTTTATACACTTGACAAAATTGATAACGCACCAATCTAATTAAAATTAGATGTTAGATCCGCTTGCATACTCGCTACACTAACATCTAAGAACATCCCATAGAAGGTCACGTCAGAGGTCAAAATCAGAAGAACTCTAGAATTATTCGCTTCAACAATATACGATGATTTTGCAGGTGATAATTTGACTGGCTGATAGAGTTTGAAGTATGACGTGACCCTCTATGGGATGTTGTTAGATGTTAGTATTGCGAGTATGCCAGCGGATCTAACATCTAATTTTAATTTGATTGGATTACGCACCAGTTGTTAATTCTTATTTGTGAATTGAAAATTTGCAGAATCAGTACTAGTGTATATAATATGCTATTATTCCTAAAACATTGGGATTGACAAATGTCTTGGTATCATGAAAAGGGTAACCCATGAAAAGACCCTTGAATGACCTTCTTGTCTACATATTTATATGAATATATATGGATAAAATTAAAAATTAATTTAAAAGAATTTTAAGAATGAGTTCCGTAACTTTATTTCATTTTTTTAACACCTCAATTTTTCTTTTCCTAATGGCTTGTGATCTGCAGTAACTCAAATACCCAATTCAGGTTGAACTTATTTCATGGTGTCGGGATACCGATTCACCAGGTCCAGGAAAATCACTATATTTAGCTATAAAGGTAAATCTATTATATAGCTTTATTTACCTATAAAATAAGCTATATTTAGCTACTTCAGAGTAAATTTCTGTTTTATGAAAAGCAGACAAAAAATCGCATAATGAGGCAGTATTAATTTTCAACTTTGAAATGGACTGAAAACAAAGTTCACCAAAAACCCACTTACAAAAATGTTTCTCCTTTTGTGCAATTGCAATCAAAGATCTAAAAGTTTTGGGGCTATAACAGTTAATCTGTGAGTAAGCAGCTACTTTAACAAAGATTGGTAATAATTGAGCACAATGCAAGGCAATCACACTTAGTCATGCCTCACCGCACTTCCAGCTATCCAAACAATAGAGATGCATTTTTGGTTAAAAAGTGTTTATAAGAGGCAATGTTTTTACTATCTATGCCCTAGGTTGTTTTTATCAAACCTTTTAAAAAATATATCAGCCATAATTTACATGCGACTTTTCGTTTGCTTTTCATAAAACAGAAACTTATTCCAAAATAGCTAAATATAGCTATATTTTATATGTAAATAAAGCTTTAGGCCTATAGGTAGATTTACCTATAGCTAAGACCTGTTCACCGCATTGAAAACGTCTTAGTGCTCGCATTTGCGAACACAATATGAGCACTAGTGACTAACATTTCAGATTAACTAACAATGGTTAAATATGGAACACTGAACAAATAAATTCAGAAACAATACACTGGCTCAACATGATTTATACAATACAAGACTTCTTCGATTCAATATCATGAATATGGCGATTGTTTACCATCTCAAATGAAAACTTACACTGTGCTGTGCACTTCACTGTACCAATAAATGACACTTTACACTTGCAATCAATGCCTCTACTTCTTTCTTATGCTGTTCAAAATATCTAAGCTTTCTCTAGATCCGTGGATTGCTAACTTTTTGCTGAAAACAGTCCTCAAATTCTGCGTCCTTGTGTTTACGAAGGCAGCGGTATTTCTAGTACTCCAGACTCCCAAGGCAGCGGTATAACTAGTAATCCAGACTCCCAAATGTCCCGGATTTTGTTTTTGTTTTGCTTTATTTGGATATCTTTTTTATCGATGCACAGAAATTCTTTAAAATTTTCAGAAACTTTTTGTATAATGAAATAAATTTTTCAATATGCATTTTTTATTTTAAAAATTTCAAAAAAATTACGTATATGACAGTGAAAAATTAAAATTAACCTCGTCCCCTAAAATTAACCTCGTCCCCGGACTAAGTGCTGGGTGATTCATTAATCAATCTAGTCTTCGTTTTAACATGTTTGATAGTATTTGCAAATTGTAAAGTGAATACGTTATCTTCTGAATCAATGTGATTCTTATAACTGTATAATTAAATAGTGCATTGCTTTTTTTCTATCTGATATAAACATCAGTAGACGTAAAGGTCAATTAACCAATTTAATCATTGTTAAATAAATTACTTTGTCTTTTGTGAACACGTACAAAGCTTTCAAAATTAGAAAGAAGCTCTATACTATGATGATGGTTAATAGTTCAGAGATTTAGAGAAATTAAAAATATTTACAAATTTAAAAAAAGGAAACCATTAATCAATAATTTAAAAAAAAGAATTGAACATTTTAAAAAGAAAAAATAATAAAGAATAAGGAGAACTATGTATAAAGTAGAACCATGTCCATGTCCTAGAATCACTTTCCGTTGTAGAGATGTCTTGAATGGGAAAATTTTTGGGTCACCCCTGCAAGACCTTATTTGGACCATTTCACAAAAAATAAAAGTATGCACAATATTTAAAACATGATTTTAACTATCTATTATTGAAAATTGCTTATCAAAGTATTCCCTTTTTTCGACATATAAGGCGTCAAAGATTTAATTAGTACCCCTTCTGCATGACCCCTGGTGACCCTTAATTACATAACACATGATATAAATTTTATAATATATTGTTGCAAATTGTTAAAAATATATATCTTTGCTTTATTAATGTATGATAAGATACTGATCATTTAAGAGTTAACAATAAGAGACTTTTGGACCATCCCATATTAGCCCCTGATTAGAGGGATCAGTCCCTTTCTCTTGATACGAAATGAAACGTTGTAATTTATACGACATTTTGTTCAACGCCTACTCAGAGATTTCTTTTCGTCGTATAGATATCCTGAATAGATATATTTAATGGCCACCCTACAAGTCCTTAATGGGGACATTATACGAATATTAAAAGTATGCATATTGTTTAGAACATTATTCTGATCATCTTTTGTTCAATATTGCTTATCAAAATATTCACGCTTTTCGAGATTTAAAGCGTCAAAAAATTAGCATTCTAGCCCTTTGTGACCCCTTATTACCTAACATACGATCACAATTTTATCATGTGTAGTTGCAAATCGTTAGGATGAATATCTTTGCCTCAGAAATGAATTATAAAATATTGATCATTGAAGACTTTAAGATGAGAGAATTTTGGCCCCTCTAAGCCCATAATTTGAAGGGTTCACCCCATTTTCTTGATATCAAATGACAGATCTTGTTATTCTTCACATTTTTGATTATATATGTCTTAACAAAATATTAATACGTAAAAAGATGTAAAAGACAATGTGTCAAATTTTGCAAGATGCTTGTAGGCATTTTTTTTTTAGCCCAGACGAGCGTAAAAGACTTTAACCCTGGAAAGATCTATATGCAAAATGTCAAATCTACAATCCTTTCTCTATCTATCCTGAAAATCTCATCTCAATATCTTAAGTCGTTTAGGAGGAGATCTCAGGACAAGCCGACCCTATAAAAATCAGAAAATCGTCCATATCTCACGACCGAATGTGATGTCATCGACGACAAAAATTTTCGACAAGGTTCAGATGAATATCTATCAGATCTGAAAGTTTGGTGGAAATCGAGCAAGCCGTTTCTGAGAAATCGCGTGCATAAAATCAGTAAAAGAAAGTGTCGATGGAAAATACTCATTTTTAGACAACTTTCGGTTTGAACGAACCGTACTTCCGGTGGAAATATTGAAATGCTACGCATTCTTTAAATCTCTATAATGAACAATAAAATTCATTAGAAAATGGGGAAAAAAATTGATATACATGTATTTAAACTACATGTACTTCCGGTTTACAACGGAAGTGTCGACGGAAAAAATGAGAAATTAAAAAGTTAAAAGTATGCATATTGTTGGGAACATTATTTTGACCATCTTTTGTTCAATATTGCTTATCAGAATATTCACGCTTTTCGAGATATAAAGCGTCAAAGATTTAGCAGTCTAGCCCCCTGTGACCCTTTATTACGTAACATATGATCAAATTTTTAGTATATATTGTTGCAAATTGTTAAGTTGAATATCTTTGCTTCAGTAATGTATCACAAAATATTGACCATTAAAGGGTTAAAGCCGAGAGAATTTTGGCCCCTCTATGCCCCTAATTTGAAGGGCTAACCCCATTTACTTAATATCAAATGAAAGGTCTTACTATATTGCACATTTTTTATTATATATGTCTTAACAAAATATTAACAAGTAAAAAGATATAAAAGAAAACGTATCATTTTTTGCGAGATGCATATGAGTCTATTTTTCGAGCCCAGGCGAGCGTCGATGCCTTTTTACCTGGAAAGCTCTATATGCAAAATGTCACATCTACTATCCTTCCTCTACCTTCACTGAAAATCTCAAGTCGATATCTTAAGTCGTTTAGGAGGAGATCTCAGGACAAGCCGACCCTCTAAAAATCAGAAAATCGTCCATATCTCACGACCGGAAGTGACGTCATCGACGACAAAAATTTCCGACAAGGTTCAGATGAATATCTATCAGATCTGAAAGTTTGGTGAAAATCTGGCGAGCCGTTTCCGAGAAATCGCGTGCACAAAATCGGTAAGAAAAATAATAATAATAATAATAGAGAAAAAGAAACCGAACGAAAACAATAAGGTCTTCCGTTGGAGACGGAAGACCTTAATAATAATAAGAAACAGAGTAAAAACAATATGTTCCCCAACTTCGTTTGGGGAACATAATTACACGAAATTTGATACAATAAAGGCATATATGTAACAAACTAAAACAATTTCAATATTTTTTCCTGCAAAAGTGATCGGCTTTGTTCTTGTTTAACTAGTTCAGATAATTGATTAAGCGTGGATGTCTATAGCCGAGACACCCCCCCCCCCCGTTTAGGATAATGGAAGAATACTAAGAGTGTTTTACCCATTCTATTTCTGTTGCGATATGAACAGGCATGCAGTGACGTTGCATCGTTTTTGAAAAAGGGGGGGGGGGGCAGCCAGAGAAATTTTTGTTTACTTTCCTGAAAAAGTTGACTAACAAAAAAAAATTCCCAAACTCGAAAATCCTATTTCGTGGGAAAGGGGGGGGGGCATTTTTCCAATGGTTACTTCCTTCAGTACGAATTTTTAGGTACACAATGCTAAGAAGTTCGGGGGCAACCAACATTTCATGGAACATTTTCAACAATAAAAGTAATGTTGGGATAAAAAGTGGGGTGAAGGCCCCCCTACCCCCTCTTTTTGTTGCTATACGTGCCTGGCATGTTTTAACCTATACTAAAAAGCAAATAGTATTTGATATGATTAAAATAAATCATAATGTGTGCATGTTCTTTCTCAGGAATGTAAAAATGAAGCTTAGATTAGGCCTCATATTCTACGGGTTGTAATTTTCCAAAAGTAATTACAATCATATGGGCCTTCTTGCGAATTAAGGACTGATTTTATAACGACACCATAAGAAGAAAAGGAACGAACTGCACTACAAGAGACAAATAAAATTTATTAGAGAATATTATCAATAAGCCATAAAGGCTTTAAAGATTAGTTCGTAATTCTGCATACATTTTCCCCGCATTAAAACATTTGAAACTAAAACAGGTAAATAGTATAAACTTGTGGTAAAAGAAATGTTATGGTAGCCTTTAGATAAAAAAAAACAAACTATTGCACTCTTTAAAAACTCAGGTACATGTATTTAAAACGAAAACTATGACAATACATGTACTTTCTTTTTATTCAGTGTATTGAACAGACTTTTAATGTCCGGGGGGAGGAGGTGGTAAGGTCTGTCTGGAAACTTTTTAAGATACTACTTTGATAATGTAACAGATACAATTAAGTGCCCCTGCTTACCGGGTAATTGGGATTCAACCCGAGGCCTCTGGCTTGCCATTCCAGTCCTTTATACCGATTGAGCTTAAGGCTTAACCCACCAACCCAAGCTAGTAGGAAGCCGTGTATATTGTTTGTACTACCATTTTCATCTACATGTTGCTTATTTCCTTTTACTGTTGCAGTGATGTAGATTTCTGCCATTTTCTTGGATAAAAAAAGCCATAAATTGGAATATCTTTTAGAGGAAGAGAAGATTTTTGATTTGAGTTTTGTTCTTTGGCCCATGTCAATCATTTCGGTGCCACACCCCCCCCCTTTCGTTTTTCAAAGATATAGTTTAGGATGTTTATTTTTATTATTACGCTTAAAAATTTTAATTAGTGATATTTTTAAGGGAATCAAATCAAAAATCTGAAAATATAAATATCATCAAATTATTAGATAGCTTCACGTTATTTTACGATTTTACGTTATGAAAATGCATGCATTTACGCACGCGTACACTGTACGTCAAAGTAAATATTCCGTCTTTGTCATGCGATATTTTATACATTTATACACAGAAATATATGCCATGTTATACATCAAATGAAAGAGAAAGAGACACTCTACAAGAATCAATAAAAAAATGAAAATGTCAAAATTCTTCGTTAAGGGAGGTTTTTGCTTGGCGCGTCACATATAATTTTTTAGTATTTAAATGAAAAGAATTACTTTTACAAAATGTAACACCCAAATATTTAAAGTTATCAACTATATCAAGCTTGGAGCCTTCAAATGTAAAAGGGACATTATTTTTCCCTTTACCAAATATTACGACTTTTGTTTTCTTACTATTAACCTTAAGATGCCATTTCTTGCAATATTTAGAAAAAATATTAAGCATGTACTGAAAATCATCTGGGTTTTCAGATAACAAAATAGTATCATCAGCATATAATAATACAAAAAGCTTTAAGTAGAGATTTAGTTCTCTCATGAGTTTTTCTGACAAACAAGATAACCCTTTAGCTTTGTTTCCAGATAAAAATTCCTCAAGGTCATTCAAGTACAATGAAAATAAAAATGGTGACAAATTCTCCCCTTGTCGAACTCCTATATTACATTCAAACATTTCTGAACTTATTCAATTCACTACTACTTTTGATTTTATACCTTTATACATGTTGGTTATAATCTTAAAACATTTTCCATCCATATTATTTTGTAAAACTTTATTCCATAAACCAATGTGCCAAACCGAATCAAATGCTTTCTCAAAATCAATAAATGCACAGTACAGTTTCATTTTGTGTCTTTTGAAAAGTTCTATAAGAGAGTATAATGAAAAAATATGGTCTGTTGTACCCATACCTCTGCGAAAACCTGCTTGATTTTCCAAAATGAGTTATATATTATCAGCATATGAGTTTAATCTTTCATTAATAATTGCAGTAAATAACTTTCCTAGACAACTCAGCAGTGTAATAGGTCTATAATTTTTAGGATCAGTATTGTCTCCTTTATTTTTGTATATTGGGATTATATTTCCACAGGCCCACTGAGTGGGCATTACACCTGAGTCGAAAATTTTGTTGAACAGTTCAGTGTATAAATTCAACATGCAGTCACTTGTATTTTTAAGATATTCATTAAAGATTCTATCTCCGCCACAGGCCTTGTTATTTTTTAACATATTAATACTGTTGCGTACTTCGTCATGTGTTATTTGTTGGTTAATTTCATGATTGAGCTGAACATCAGCCAACATATCAAGCTCTTCTTGTGTAAGTACTGTGGACCCTGTATCTTGTTCATTATAATTTTCATTACAGCATTCTTTGTAAAATGTAAAAAGGTCATTCAAATCAGCATTACATCTTTTCTTATTACAGTTTGTGTTCAGGATTTTCCAATATTCTTTAGGGTTTTTGTTCTTAAATTAGCAAGTTTCTTTTTAATTTCTACTCGATGTTTAATATTAGCATTATTTAATTTTTTCCTATATATTTTTTCTTTTTCATACAAGTCAGCTTTAAAAATTTCCCCTCCAAATTTTTTATACAACCTTCTTGCTTTTCTAAAGTTTTGTCGAGCATTTTTACAATCATTTGTGAACCAAGGTTTCTTAAATTGAATTTTTTTCTTACTTGAATTTGTATTAATTATTTTCTTACCAAAAGTCTCTTTAGCACTTGATACCAATATGTCACTAATTCGTTCAACAACATCATCTATAAAATCCGATGAGACGTTTCCTGCTGTTGTGTTTCTGATTTCGTTTTCTAGTAGTGTGATTGCATTTACTTTGTCTTTTATAGTGTTATAAAATGTTTCTTGCTTCTCAGGGATCCATTTTTTAGCGATTTCATGTATTTGTTTTTGCTGGTTATTTAATTTCGAATAATTTTCTTTTTCAAAGGCTAGTAACACTTCTATAGGATTGTGAACATCAGATAATAAAGTAGAAAATGTTAATATTTTAAAATCAGAAACATATCTTAGAAACTCAAAATTTGAAATACAATAGTCTACAACACTAGTTTGTTTACAAGTAAATTCACCATTTGGGTCACCTTTGGATCTACCATTGAGAATAAAAATATTACAATGTTTGCATACATCAATAAGTTTTTTCCCATATTGGTTTACAATCATATCTCTTGAATTTCTTTCCAAGGAAAAACCATGTTTTTCAAGACATCTCACATCAATTTGATCAACAGCCAAATTAAAATCAATATCAGACAATTTATGGTCATTTGTTTGTACAAAAGGTTCGTCACAATCATTAAATTCTTTCAAGGTAGAGACTCTACTGTTAAAGTCACCAGTTAAACAGATACACTTATGCTCTGTGGATAGTGTAAAAATTTCATTCTCAATATCTTCAAATATTTCACAAGATGAAAATCTAGAGTTTACAGGCGGTATATAGACTGTACCTATTAATATATGTTCATTGATTCCGACTGCTTTACCTTAAATTTGGACCCAAAATATATTATCCCATTCATTATTAATAATGTTACAGTTTTTAGCAATTTAATCTCTAATGTACATAACTATTCCTCCGGATTTCCGAAATGATAAATTCGTTCTATGCTTACAAAATGCACTAAAATTTGGAATGTCAATTGTGTCAGCTTTATCGGTTTTGGTTTCTGTCAGGCACACTATATCATATTTATTAACAAAATCAAGAAATTCAGGAGATTGGAGTTTTGTATTTAGCCCACAGACATTAATGGATACCAATCTTACATTAAAAGTGTCTTTTGATCTGAGAGAGTTACTTGAGTTTTTACTTTCATTAATAATTATTTGTTGTTGCTCTCCGTGGTTTACCTACATCGGAACTTTATTGGAGCCTGGATCAGCCACGAATTTACCAGTTGGTGGAAAGAATCGTTTGCTATCTATGATAAGTTTGTCCACGATCATCACAGCCTTCTTCCCTTGTTGTTTCGCTTTTTTGTAGTGGGGATATAGAACTTTCCTGCGCTCGTTAATTTCCCTAGGAAATTGCTCGTTAACGCCAAATCCCTTTCCCTCTAGGCTTGATGGGGCGGCCTTTCTCACTATTTCTATTAGTCTATTACAGAATTCACTGAACAAACTGCAGAATTATTGCTTAAATTGGCAATTATCTGTAATTACTACATGTACTAGGTAGACTTCCAGTTTCTTCTTTTATTAAAACTCAAGTCATGATGTATTTTATAGGACTAAACTCTCAGAATGTAAATCCCTTGGTTGGAGAATCATATAATATTAATGTATGCATAAAGAGGAATTTTACTCATGGCATACCCTCGCACTGTCTATATTTGAAGAAAATAATTTAAATAGCAATAACTACAAGAATAAAGATGAAAAATTTGACAACATTCGAAATACAGTTAAAAAGAAGTTGAAGAAAAATTGTAATAGATAATTATAGAGATAAAACTATGGAAAAAGTATCTAAATTTACAGAAAACTCAAAACTATACTTGTAAACACAATGTCTATATGGAAGAGTATCTTTTGCTTGAAAATAGTTTTAAGAATAGACAAATTTTCGATCAAGTGACCACTGCCTAACGATAGAAACTGGTAGACATAAGAAAATACCTCGACAACAAAGATTATATACTATATGTAATGTTATTGATGATGAGTTTCATTTCTTTTTACAGTGTAACTTGAATTTACAGGCAAGGAATATACTACTTATAAAATCTATGTTAGACAATTGTTCCTCATTCTACCTCAAATCACCTACACAGAAACTTGAATATATACTTAGCCCAAAACTTGAAGTTTTACCGGCTGTTTGCACTTTTATAAAACAATCATTAGAATTGAGAAATAAAAGGTTCACATCGGTGTAACATTTAAGGAGTAAACTATACGTCTATTGTATAAATAATTCATTGTTCTTTTTTGTTTTCTTTTTTATGATGGATTGTATTGCTTGACCCATATGGGTGTATTATGCAATAAAGAGCGTTAAATTAAGGTCTTTTTCAAGTAAAATATCCAAATATGAAACAGATGCATCAGACTCTGTGCTATCTTTTATCTCAAGCTCACCATGATATATCGTATCGACATAAGAATGGAAAATGTCATTGTTAATTGTTAATAGAATGAATAATTTTTTTCAAAAAAAAATTTAATTAATTCGTTTAATCTCATTCTCTCTCTCTATGAAAGTAAGGGAAGTCGATGAATAAAAAAAGTTAGTCATCACGTTTATCATAAAGCTTGGAAAATATGAAACAGATGCGTCACACCCTGTGGTATATCTTCTATTTCAAGCTCACTGGAAATTACCATGATTGTAATAATTGACAATACGTCGTCGATATATCGAAAGGTTGCATTGAAGGCCACATGCATGAAGGTTTCCTTTTTTAACGAACAAGATTTTGGACAGATATCCATCATAATTTTTAGCTCACCTGAGCTGAAAGCTCGTGAGCTTTTCTGATCGCATTTTGTCCGGCGTCCGTTTGTCTACAAACTTTTCACATTTTCACCTTCTCTTCAAGAACTACTGGGTCATTTTCAACCAAACTTGCCACAAAGTATCCTTGGATGAAGGGGATTCAAGTTTGTTCAAATGAAGGGCAGCGCCTTCATTCAAGGGGAGATAATTCAGAAATAGTGAAAATTTGTTCTCTTGTTTTAAAAATCTTCTCAAGAACCACTGTGCCAGGAAAGATGGGGAAACATCCTCTGGTAGTGTAGATTCAAGTTTGTTCAAATCATGACCCCCGGGATTTGGGCGGGGCCACAATGACCGACCAAATTCTACATAGAAATGTATAGGAAAATTCTTTAAAAATCTTCTTCTCAAGAATAAAAAGCCATGATTTGTCATATTTATATGGAAGCATCCTCAGTTAGTGTAGATTAAAATTTGTTCAAATCATGACCCCTCGGGGTAGGGCGGGGCCACACTGGCTGACCAAAGTTTTACATAGAAATATATAAGTAAATTCTTTAAAAATCTTCTCAAGAATTTCAAAGCCATGATTAATCATATTTATTTGGAAGTATTCTCAGGTAGTGTAGATTCAAGTTTCTGCAAATCATACCCTCTCCCCTTTAAGGAATGGTTGGGACTACTTTTTGGTTTAATAATAAACTAATTTCTGCTTTTATTCTAGCCACAGTGCTCAGGTGAGCGATGTGGCCCATGGGCCTCTTATTAGTTGCAGGGTATAAGAATTTTCTTTATGTTCTTTATATTCAATTCTATAATTATTCTAGAGATTTCAAATAATAGAAAAACTAAATATAAAATGAAAGAAGATTTAGAGGATTTTTTCTGTACTATTTATAGCACCAGGTAATTTTCATATTTTACCTGTAAAAAAAAATGGACTCCTTTAGAACTTCACCAATGTAAGTTTTAATGACTGTTATGCATTACTTCAATTTCTGAATTATTTTAAGTTCATATATACAAGTAGCACATTTTTTAAATTTCTTCTATTTCGTTCTCTGTAAATTTCATGATATGCCGAGAACAATTAGGAACCTGCTCCGATTATCTTTTCTTTAGAGGGCGCCACAGGCAAACACGGTCCTGTATCGGAACACCCTCGCGCCTTATCAGTAGTTACCGATCGAAGAAAAACGTAAACAATCTGCTGTCAAACACATGCTCGTAAAACATGCCTGAAACTTGTTGTTGTGTGCCGAATTGTAGTAATCGGGGTGGCCATATATTTCCAACAGATCCGTTAAGAAGAAAAGCATGGATACACGCAATAAAACGTGGTGAAACTCGTTTTCAAAGCTGGACTCCGTCAACTCATGCTGTTGTTTGCAGAGCACATTTTAAATCAGACGACTATTTGACTGAAACCCAGCATGGTAACAATATTTATTTATTTATTTTGAAATCTTTGATAAGCATGTGCAAAGTAATGTTAATAGATTTTATTCTGAGCAATGTTTATGCCTTATTTGCTTAGATGAAATGCACTAAAATATCGAATCCCTTGTTTACCTCTCATACGAAGTAATCTGATAACGTTACAGACACTGCCACATGCAGACTCCCCACTGACAACTTCAATTACTGGTCATTTATTACAAACGCATTATCTTTTAACAATATAAACACAAGGCATGTCTAAAAGAACACATGCTGTTGCCTGATAATTTATGCATATCTACCAGTACAAGATACTGTGTTTTGACATTGATGTCTAATTAGCACCCTGCTTAAAAACAAATTTGACCTGTTTAGTTGAATTAATAAACACATGGGCATGTTTTGTAACATCAATTTTATAACAATAATACTTGTAATAATAAAAATATTTTAGTAAATTTATATTTGTTTTATTTGCTTTAAAAAGTTAGTTCAAATTATAAATTAATTATTTAATAAATAATCTAGTACTATGAACAAGTATTGATATATTAAATAATTTAATTCTTAGGAACTACTCCTTTAAGTAAAAGATTGAAGAAAACTGCAGTGCCAAGCATTTTTCCCTGGGTAGAGCCAAGTCCACATTCACATGAACGAGCCGACAGAGCCAAGTCCAGAGGCATCAAACGAAAACTAGCAGAAGAATTTTCTGCTTCGTCTTCCATAGATGAATTCATCTATACATCAGCTGATGATCTGCAAGTATCCGAGGAAATTGTATCTAACTCTACCCAAATTTTGGCTGAAGAAATTCAAGTCACTGTTCAGAAATCTGACGTTAAATTTTTTGATGTACAGACACAAACTCCTCGGTATCCCCCAATGAGTATTGAAAACTTTACAAATGATGATGCCGGAGTAAATTTCTATACTGGATTGGAAACTCTAACTAAATTTTATTTTGTTTTAAGAACCTTAGGACCCGCAGCTCACTGTTTGAATTATATTTATCATAAGGTTTCAAACATAAGTGTTCCTGACCAATTTTTCTTAGTCCTCTGCAAGTTACGGCGCCATACGACCAATTTTGAACTTTCAAGATTATTTGGAGTTTCCGAAAAGACTGTATCAAATATATTTTTTACATGGATTTTATTCATGAGTAAGCAATGGCAGGAAATCGACATTTGGCCTACAAAGTATCTTGTAAAATATTACTGTCCATCAGATTTTAAAACAAAATTTCCAAATACTAGAGTGATAATAGATGGCACAGAGTGTCCAATTAAAAGACCAAAGTTACCAAAGCCACAGCAAGCAACGTATTCTACCTATAAAAACCGTAACACGGTAAAAGTTCTTGTAGGAGCGACACCAGGTGGATTAACATCTTATATTTCTACAGCTTATGGGGGATCCACAAGTGACCGTCAAATAGTTGAAAGAAGTAGGCTGTTAGAAATGTGCAATTCTGGAGATTCAATAATGGCGGACAAAGGTTTCAATGTGCAGGATATGTTTGTACACAGGAACATTCAAATAAATACACCAACATTTTTCAAAAAGAAAAACAGAATGTCATGTGCTACTGTGATTGAGGACCGAAAAATATCCAGCAAACGTGTGCACATTGAGAGGATCATTGGACTTGCAAAAACATTCAAAATTCTGACTGAGCCTATGAATAGTTCTGAAACAAAACTTTCTTCAGAAATAATCTATGTTTGTTTCATGTTGTGTAATTTTAAGAATTGCATAGTGCCATCTTATGCATAACTTGGTATTAAAAATGACATAATAAGAGAAAAAAGTCTTTATTTCATTTTTCTTTATTGCAACTACATTTTCCATCATATGTCTTGAAAAAAGTTTTTTCCAATAGAGCAGACTTAAAAAAATCTTCATAGAATTCATTCAATTTTTTCTTCATCTCATCAATAAATTTATCATCCCTTTCTGTTGCAAAGAACAAAAAGTCATTGAAAGTATACACAACAAATATACACTCATTTTTCTCTGCACAGTAAAGTTGTCCTTGAACCTGATAGTAATAGTCATGGGTTTTATTCAAATAAAATTTACTTCCAGACTGCTTGATATAAGGAACTGTTTTTGAGGAAATAAAACTGTTTCTTGCCACATATGGACACTTAACTTCAATCAAGGTGTCATCGTCAATAATACCATCTGGGGTTGCTGCTAAATGAGGGGAGTCCAGACTGACACAAATTCCACTATTGTAAACTGTGCGTCCCGAAATTTCCTGGTACTTCTTCACAGCTTCTTTTTCGTATTTTCTTCCATGAAGAATAGGTTTAGCATTAATTTTTTGTGCCTTTGTTGTTAAAAAGTCAGCAAGTTTCACCTTATCAGTTCGATCAGTTGCTTTACATATTCTCCCGAATACCGAAGAATGAAGACGTTTGCAACGTTCCTCAAACCAAAGGTCGTTGGCCGCTTGTGTAGCTGTTTTTATCATAACTTGACGTGCATTCTCCTCTGAAATTTCTGATACATTTAAAAGTTTCAAATGATTTTCACTAAACGTGTCTTTTAGATAGTCATGGTCCAGGTTGTAAGCTTTCATGTTTACAGGCTCATACAGCTGAAAAATTGGAGTCTTACTAATACCTGGGTAATTCAAGCACACATTTCTAAAGTAAGACTGGTATCCCGGATTGCCTCTAAATTCAACTGGACGAGGGTCATAGTCATTATTGCATACTTCCGTCACAGCCTGGCATGTCCAACTGTCTTGCTTTCATAGGGCTTCCTTTATGGGGCTTAGCACGATGAAAAGTTTGTAACCTCTGTGTGCAGGTGAGTTCTGTTTTGTATGTCCCATGCTTAACAAAATCTGCACATGAAAAAAGTACAGCACAGACATGCTTGCAATGTGCATCGGGTCCCATGCCTGCCGCACATTCACATTGAGACTCTATAACACTTCTGTCTTTTCCTATCATAATGTCAACAACATATTTCACAGACTTCATCATTGAAGCTTTTACACTACTTCTAACGAACCAATTTGAATCATGAAATGTCACCCTCACATACTGGATAAACCCATCGTTGTACATATCCCTTCCTTTCTTATCAGTTGTCTTATTAAACTTCGACAAGAAAGTGGAAATTTCTGCCTCTGTGCAACCTGGAAAGGTCTTGTCACCATGAAGGTCCTTGTAGAGTTGTGGATCTGGCGTCATCATCATAAATTCAGGTCCATAAACATCGGTCTTAGCACAATGTGCATTTCTTCTGTAGGCTTCAAGTCTGCAATAAAATAAGCATATTTAATTCTTTTTCATGTATATTTTGAGTGAAACATAGCTGCAACAATCAGGAAATAATAATACTGCTTCATAATAAAAATGTAGAGAAGTATTCTTATTTTACTGCAAGCACCAAGCAATATGAGATCGATGTTAGAATTACCGAGGAAATTCAAGTTAAAAATCTAACACGCTAAAGTTGCAGATTATTTAAGAATTAGTTTCTTAAACGAGGTAATTCTGATATTTACTGTCAATTTGACTTAATGTTAATCTTTTACACACCATTGATAATTATTTACTGTGTTATTAATAATGTTTACTTGGATTTGCATGAAAACATCGTATGTTTATTTACCTCTCCACAAGTTCCCACTTCCTTCCTGATTTCTTTGCTCCAAACTTTTCTAACTCGTTCTTAAGTTCAGGTATAGTCATATCACCACAATTAGATGCCATAGTAAATTAAGGATTGTAACTGAAACGTATGTGCTTTCCGATATCGTATTCGAGAATGGATGCTGATTATCCATCTTCACAGGTTTTATCACTTTTGTAATGGACCGCATTTTCCTGTGGCGCCCCCTACCGATACAAGATAAGATAACCGACTCCGGTTCCCCATTGATCATGATGGAACAGGTTTTATTTTAAAACAATTTTAGAAAAATGCATTTTCATTGAAACGTAATGCTATTCTTGATGAATGAGAATAAAATACAAGTTAACGAATAGAAATAGAATTTTATCAAAATCAAATAAGTAATGGATGGTAAAGAACATACATCATGTTCAAAAAGACATTTAAAATTCTCCTTCAATCATCATTAGAAATACAGCCCTACAAGGAATGTCTGAGTCAGTGTTTGTGGGACTGTGTCACATACTGGGGACTTCACAACAGGTAGCCATGAGGAGAGATGTAATGGACATCAGTGATATATTGGACAATCAAGGGAGGCAAAGTGACAGTGTGATGTGGAGTGGAAGTTACAAAGATGGATTCAGACTAAAAGAATCAGATATGGACTTTATGTCATGGTCAAATAATCACCGTGTGATCTCGAAATTATCTCAGTCTCAGTATTACAACACACAGAGACAAACTCTGATCCTCCGTGACTGTTCTGATAGTCCACCTGGATTTACTTTGTTATGTTTACTGTCACGTAGCATGAACACAAGTGTCCAGACAGCCTGTGTTAGAATAAATAACAGGCTTTATATCTCCAGTTCAGAATTCAGAAGGTTTTCATGTTCAGCATCTTTACCAGACTCTATTCCACATGGACCCTGTGCCAGTGGAGTTTTTTCAGGGGAAACAGAATATGATTTTGCCCTCTGTTTTGTTAGTGACTTTTGGCCTCCATCTGCATCCTCGTGGATATACAGATGTCAATCATGGCCCAAGCCTCATGTTGTTGATGATGTAGTAAAAAATGGATGTCACTTTGTACCAGTAGGGCATAAACAAGGACATCATGTGCACAATGAATGGAGAATTTCTTTCTCTCTTGCAGAACATAAACTTGTGTGTGCTATGAATCACTGTCAATTCTTAACTTATGGTTTGCTTAAATTGTTCTTAACAGATATAATTAACAATGGCATATGTGATGATGATAAATTACTGTGTTCCTATCACATGAAAACAGCGATTTTCTGGGTGATTCAACAAAATACAATACCTCACTGGTGTCCACAAAATCTTCTGGAGTGTTTCTGGGCTTGTTTTAAACTCATCCTCAAATGGGTGTATGAGGGGGTCTGTCCTAACTTTTTCATTCCCCAAAATAACATGTTTCTGAGTAAAGTCCATGGTGAAGCACAGCATCATCTATTTATAAGACTGTATGGGTTGTATGAGCTGGGTTTATCAATTCTGCTACACACTCCCTTCATGAGGTCCTATATTAATAGTGTCCTTCAACATAATCCCAGACTCTCCATTTGCACAGATGAATATACTCTAATTACTGAGACCAAGTTTGATAAAGAAGTATTTGGGGAGATGTACAAATATGACACAGTACTGCAAATACCAAAAATAGAAACCTGCATGAGATATCTACATAAAATAGAACAGATGATAGACTCACCCCTCCTAACACAGTATCAAGCTAAGTCCTGATGCTACAGAAACTTACAGCTACTGTCCTTCAGAGAACTGCTTTTATATTATACATGGAAACTTACACACATAAAAACAAACTGAGGTATAGAGCTGACAAAATGTCCTGTTACATGCTGAAATTAGCAGCCAAGTTTAAATTAGTTGTTTTACAGACATGTCATTCACAGCCATGTATTATTACAAGACATATAGATACACAGAGGCTTTATCTATTATAGAGATGATCAAGGTCAAGTTAGCCCAACCTTATGTGATGTATAGGTTAAATGTAGATATAGAGATGTATACTGAGGCTGTAGGAGGACAGTCCTGGTCTACAAAGATGAAACAAGCTATAGCATGGGATATCGTGCTTTATAATGAAATCCATTATATCAATGAGTTATTACCAGAACAAAGGTCTAGTCTACAGAACAATGGGCCAGAATTATATATCCCACCATTTGTACTGTTACACATGCTAGAGATCTTGTGCTACAGACATGTAGACACAATGCGAGTACAAAAAGCTCTTGATGATCTACAGACCATAGTTCACTATGATCAGGATCAGCTTATATCTTTACATCACAGAGACATATCGTGGCAGATTCTGGGGATCTGTCAACAGGTGACAGGGAACCTCCAGGCTGCTCTATACTCATACCAACAATCTCTCAGACAAAAATCATACAATGATGTACACAAAGCAACAGAAATGAGAATAAAAGAAGTTTGTCACAGATTACCAAGTTAGTGTAAGAAAAAATAGACATTTTAGAAGCCCATCTGATCTGATAGAATTTATAATTTGTATATTTCTTCTCATTCTACCATATGTTCTAATTTCTAAATGACAATTTCATTGATTTAACACAGGTGATAGAGAGAACCTCGAGGTTGCTGTTTATGCAAATATTCAGTCTATCAAATGCCATAAAACAAAATACAAACTGCCACAGTTATCAGAATTATGACATTATCTATTGGCTCCTGAATGTCTTTTAGTTACAAAGAGTCACATGATGATGTCTTGCAAAAAAGCGAAAGAGTTTATAGTAACGCAGATCTTTGGGTAATGTCCATCTCCTTCTGTTACATGAAACAATATGTTTGTTTATTATGCGCCCGGATCGATATCCGGGGCGTATACATGTATTGTTTTTGTCCTGTCTGTTTATCTCCCTGTCTGCCCGTTGTCAACTTTAACCTTCGCCATAACTTTAGAACCGTGAGAGACAGAGACTACAAATTTGGTATGCATGTTCCACTAATTAAGCTCTTTCAAACGACACCAAAGTCAATGACCTTGTGACCTTAATTGTGACTTTAGCTAAAAATAACTTTTATACCATATGAGATAGAGACTTCATATTTGGTATGCCTACTCCACTAATCAAGTTCTTTCAAATGACATTAAGGTCGATGACATTGTGACCTTGACTGTGATCTATATGCTAAAAATATCTTTTTCAAACTTTTTTGCCACCGGGCGAATAGTGTTTCACAAAAACGACTTGTTTGCATTCGGTTTCGTTTCATTTCTTTTGTCGAGAAATTATATATCATTCATATTATTTATATATATATATATATTACCAAGGATTATCTGCAATAACTTTTCACAATTAAGGTGTTAAATGATTTTATAATGGAAAATTACAAAAGTCATGATCAGCAAGTAAATTGTAAGGTGATTCTTGACTAAAGTTTACGGCATAAATATTCCTTTTTATCTCATTATTTATTTAACTATTTTATTCACAGGGTTTTCATGTACCATGTACCATTTATTTGCAATAAATTCTTTCAACATTCCAAAAGGACTCTTCGGTTACATTATATTAAGTTTCTTTTTTCATAAAGTAGTTCTGTAAATAATCTAGAATTTGAATACCGAATACCGTATATACTCGCCTATAAGTCGGTTTTTGGGGAGTCAAATTTTGGTCCAAAACTCACTGTCCGACTTTGTCATGTTAAGACCAAGCTTATGGGATGTTGATTCTAACTGCCCTTTTAATTGATTAATTTACAATAAAACTTCGTTTAAATTTTAAAACATTACATTTAATAAATAAACAGGTAGATTTCAAAAATGTCCAAAATTGTCAAACTCTAATTAACAGAAAAATAGAACAAAACTGACTTTTTTTCAACAAATTGTTTGGTCATAGATTGGACCAACTATCCCTCTGTAAATCCCACTTCTGACACCATTTTGTTATGTTAATGACCAAGCTTATGGGATGTTGATCCAAACTGCCCTTTTAATTGATTAATTTACAACAAAATTTCGTTTAAATTTTAAAACATTACATTTAACAAATCAAAATATACAACATAAACTGGATAACTGTCAGTGTTAAGCTGGGCGATGACGGTTGTCCTTAATACGGATACAGCTGGTCTCCGGACTGGTTTGGAAATCCTTCCTCTAGTCCTACTGTCCTGGAGGCCTATACACACATACACACACACAAGGAAAGAGTATACGTCTTCCGCTCAAGACTCTAGATGTGGCCGTGTCTGGTACAGGGACATCTACACACACAGGATGAGGACCTGTCAATTACCCATGCACAGTATAATGTCAAGGTAGACATATACTTTACACATTGTAAGTTAACAAGAGGTCCATGGGCCTTATAGGTCACCTGAGTATCATGCGACAACTTTCAAACAAGTGAACTTGATTCATGTTTTAAACCAGAGGCCAAGAAATTCACAACTTTGAAAGAGGCACCATTGCTTATCATAATTATACACTCAGCATGCTTATTTAGGTTACTTAATACCCAGAGGTAGATCAGAGTAACAAAGAGAAAATGCATTTCCACTTTTAGTGAATTTCAGGGCCCCTGGGTCAGGGCTTCTTGTTTAGGGCGGGTCCACAGTTGAGCTCCCCATCCCACAGGAACCACTGATCCTGGGGCCACATCTTTCAAAATTTTGGATTTTTTAAAAATTTTATTTCATCATGCATGCTGTTGATTAATACCAAAGTGCAGATTTCAAAGCATTAAATTATTTCAGACTATGTCACCCCCCAAAGTACCTCTGTCCCAGGGGCCAGGAAATTAACCATTTTTGGAAGAAGCAGGGTTTTTTTGTCATAGATATATACTAAGATCATTGGCATTATACCCAACAACAAAGGAAAAGATTTTCAAAGAATTCATGAATTTTCACTAAATAAACATTAGAGCCCCGTCCTAACACAAGAAGCCCTGACCCAGGGACCCTGAAATTCAAAATTCTCAAAAAGGCATCCTTGCCCCTCTTAACTATGTACATAGTTCACTGGTTAAATATCCAGGTGCAGAAAGGAAGAGTTTTAAAGAATTTATGCATTTTCACTATATAACTAGTGCTAATTGTAACGGGGACCGTTACAGATGTTCCCCAAACGCTCCCCAAATCCCTTCTTGTGCCTAATTCCTGTAAAACATTTTTAAAAATATGATCAGATCGAAGGGTTTCATCAAAGAATTATAAAAGTTACAATGACATCAACTATATGTCATTTAACGCTTTGTACGCGCAAGCACGCGCATGCACATGCAAGATGAATATGGCATGATGATGATGTCTAAACAATATTATATCTATATATCGTGAGAATAAATTAAAAAAAATTCTTTACAATATACATTTTACTGGGTTTTTTTTTTTAAAAATTGGCCATTTTGCGTATTTCGCACGTGCACTTGCATGAATGCCTGTTCGTGCATTCATTTTGATAGTACAATTATGTAGGAATCTTTTATACCTATTTATAGTCTAAATTGTATCCCGTTTCGTTGAAAACTAAGAAAGTTATGGACATTTAAAGTTTCAGCCAATCAGACTGCAGCACACGTGCATGCGCATGCTTTTCGTGATAATTCTTATATACCATGCTGTAGATCTTTATAATGTATAACCATGTTCAAAATTTCAAAGGATTTTGTCGAAAAACAAGAAAGATATTGAGACTTTAGTTTCAGCCAATCAGAGCGAAGCTCACGTGCAAGCACGTGAGATCTTGCTAATTTGACCATGTTCTCTTCCCTATGCTTCTAATATATTCTTATATTATGAGTTTCAAAACATTTCATCAAAAATATAAATAGTTACGTCTATATCAATTATATTGGACATTTCTTGTGTTGCACGTGCGCGCTCTTGCAAGCACACGTGAATGCACATGCTTTCAGGATAATTCTTATATATCATGCTGTAGATCTCCCTAATTCATGACTATGTTCAAAATTTCAGAGGATTTTGTCAAAAAGCAAGAAAGATATTGAGACTTTAGTTTCAGCCAATCAGAGCGTAGTGCACGTGCATGCGCGTGAGATCTTGCTATTTTGACTATGTCATCTTGTCTATTATACTTATATATCCTTATATTTTGAGTTTCAAAGCACTTCATCAAAAATTGAAAAAGTTACAGCTATATTCATTAAATTGGTCATTCCACGTGTTGCACGTGCGCGCTCTTGCAAGCACGTGCGCGCAAAATGACCTTCGTTCCGCAAATCTACATAACATGCCTAGTGACCCTAAAAAGGTTTCACCTAAATCAAATGTGTAGTTTACAAGATCATTCGCGGAAAAGATTTTCCCAGGAAGAAGAAAAATAATAATAATAATAATAATAAGAAACAGAGTAAAAACAATATGTTCCCCAACTTCGTTTGGGGAACATAATTAATAAAGCTCCGCCCTAACGCCAGAACCCCCAACCCAAGGGCCATGAAATTCACAATTTTGGAAGAGGTAGCAGTATTCAACATAACTATGTACTTGGTTATTTTATTTAATACTCAGGAGCAAAGAAGAAGATTTTCGAAGAAATAATTCATTTTTTACTATATAATCTATATAGCCCCGCCCTAGCACTAGAACCCCTGACCCTGGGGCCATGAATTTCACAATTTTGGAAGAGGCAGTCTTATTCAATATAGCTATGCACTTGGTTAGTTTATTTAATGCTCAGGAGCAGAAAAGAAGAATTTCACAGAATTTATGCATTTTCACTATATAATCTACATAGCCCCGCCCTAGCACTAGAACCCCTGACCCTGGGGCCATGAAATTCACAATTTTGGAAAAGGCGGTCATTTTCAACTTACTTATGCACTTGGTTAGTTTATTTAATGTCCAGGAGCAGAAAAGAAGAATTTCAAAGAAATAATGCATTTTCACTATATAAGCTGTTTAGCCCCGCCCTAGCACTAGAACTCCTGACCCTGGGGCCATGAAATTCACAATTTTTCAAAAAGGGGGACATTTTCAACTTACCAATGTACTTGGTTAGTTTATTTAATGCTCAGGAGCAGAAAAGGAGAATTTCAAAGAAACAATGCATTTTCACTATATAACCTGTTTAGCCCCGCCCTAGCACTAAAACCCCTGGCCCTGGGGCCATGGAATTCACAATTTTGGAAAAGGCGGTCATTTTTAACTTACTTATGCACTTGGTTAGTTTATTTAATGCCCAGGAGCAGAAAAGAAAAATTTCAAAGAATTTATGCATTTTCACTATATAACCTATTTAGCCCCGCCCTAGCACTAGAACCCCTGATGCTGGGGCCATGAATTTCGCAATTTTGGTTGAGGACTCAATGCTAATTACAATCATACCAACAATTTGACTGCTTGATGTCCAGGAGTAAAGGAGAAGATTTTTAAAGATTGCACTAATTTTAGTGGTTTTTGCCCCACACCCAGGCCCCAGGGGTGCAGGGACCATGAAATTCACAATTTTTGTTTCTCTTCACCCATAGATACTATAGCCCAAATTTGGTTGAAATTGCTTCAGTGGTTTCAGAGAAGAAGCTTAAAATGTTCAAATGTTAACGCACGACGCCGGACGAAAACAGATATAGCAATAGGTCACCTGAGTTTACTCAGGTGACCTAAAAACTGTGCATACACATGTACATATGGCGTACAAACAGCATAAAAGACGCTTTACTACAATATTATAACTTTACTTTACACTTTGTTACAAATATAACAGAACAAAAGATATACTTAAAGACACGAACGGAACACCGTACAAACATTACTCGAACACTTTTGACTAACTGTACATGTTAATAACGTATGAAGAAATATAAAAGATAATGAATCTCAAATACTAGTAGCAAAACAGTTAAGGCTGACTATGTTGAGAAATTCCGAAACTGGATGTTTTAAGACATTTACAGCAATTATATCTTAGTGAACAATAAAAACAAGGCTTGCCTCAGAACAGGTAAACTATGGTGAAGTCTGCCATGACTATTTTATTGCAAAATGTACCAAAATCTAGAGAAGTATAAGAACGTCCTTCTCTATCAGGACTGCCGTGTCCAACTGCCGAACGGACTCAAACTTACTTTTCAAGGTCCAGTGATTTGAGGTTTTAAAAGGGTTAGATATGTACATAGTAATAAACGGAGGCTCACCACAGGGAAATGGAATTTTGCCTGCGTGTTCGAATATAGACAATTCAAATAAGTTAGATTTTAATGTGACAGACTTATAGTCGAGTCATTGAAAGATTGCTATTTTTTCTGGAAAACGAAAGACAGTTTTATAAGATTATGTATAAAGTACAAGTATTTATGATTTTTTATAGTTTTTTTTTTAATGTTCTGTGTGCATTTCTTATTTTCAATGATTTAGAATTAAATATCGACGTCATTTTTATAAAAATATTAATTGAATCTTCGCTAAAACATCACAGTATTGATTTTAAAATTTTCAACAAATTCTGGCAAAAAGTTGTACCGACTTATAAGCAGGTCAAGGACAAATCCCTCCAAATGAACTGCAAAATTACAACCGACTTATGAGCGAGTATATACGGTAGGTCTCCCTTATTTTACGCAGGCAAGTTCAGGCTTCCCAGAGGATATCGCAGTGTACTCTGTACATTCACTTCTCTGAAGTACAAATGTATGACATCATGATATTGAAAATTACGTCAAGTCACTGCAAACTAACTCTACACCTCTAAGGATCAATCGTATCATCTCGGGTCTTTTCGTCAGAGGTCGGAAAAACAACCTCAAATGGATTAACATCACCGGATGTTAAAAATTTATACATTTCCTGTTTATTCAAATATAGGATAGACGGAGTTAGGAGTTCTATGGTATATTTTAAGTATAGTGTAATATCATTACATTAAATAAATTTAAACTCCATATTCCACAAATAAAAGGTCTCCGTACATTTTTTTCAAAGAACTTGAAAAGGGGGGTTAATTATCATGGTGTCTACGTAATACCGGTGTCGTATAGTGAGACTTCCCCCATAGTGAGGCTTCCCCCGGAAGGCTCACTATATAGTGAGTCTTCCCCCCGGAAGGCTGGCTATATAGTGAGTCTTCCCCCGGAAGAATGGCTGTATAGTGAGCCCCACGGAAGTTTCACTATATAGCTGTTCTTCCGGGGGGGAGGCTCACTTTATAACCAGCCTTCTCCCATTCATAGCGAGACTTCTCCCTCTTATAATAGTTTCTGGAGCATTGTTTTATTATTTTAAAAAATTCTATCAGTGTGAATATATGACGAAATTATCTTCCATATATATATACATGTATTTATATATTTATTTTATATGCATGAACAGTTTGAATATCGTTTTAACTGTTTGATATCCATTATAACATATGCACGTACATTGAGATGATACTGTATACAGGGTTATTTTCGCCCCGTGTTCTTTTCGTCCTTTTGAACTTGTGAACATTTTTGCCCCGTTTTAAATTCGCCCATTCATAGTTCTGTTTAAGAAATTATGAGGTGTGATTTGAATTCGCCCCATCTTAAATTCGCCCAATCAAGTAGAGGGCGAAAGGGGCGAAAATAAAACGGGGGCGAAAATTTCCCTGTATACAGTATAATATATATATGTATACCCTTTCCTTTACATGTATTGATAACGAATAATTTTATTAGTTCACGAGTCACTTATATGAAATGTTCTGATTGTTTTCAGCATTTGAATAAAAAAAATTGATAGCATAGTTTTTGTTCGTTTTTCTGTTTGTGTACAAACATTAGCTATTTACACATTAGATATGGTTCAACCGATTTAATAAAAAATGTAGCGAAAAGAAAAAATTATAGTACTTTAAGACTATGCGAGAAATAAAATAATTGTGTTCGAATGTGAAAAATAAAACATACATTCCAAATCTCAATTATGATTTTCTAAGTTCCTAACTATATTTATCGAAAGTTTCATGTACATAAAGTTTAAATCTACTTTAAGGATAATTTTAAGCATCATTTAATAGATATGCTGAATTTGTTTGTTAAATCGTTTGTACAATTTATTAAATCGTACAAACAATTTTTTTTAAATCGTACAAACGGTTTCCTAAATTGTTCAAACGATTTATAAAAATCGTACAAACTATTTTAAAAAATTGTATGAACGATTTAATAAATTGTACAAACGATTTAACAAACAAATGGTACAAATGGTTTATTAAATTGTACAAACGATTTACTAAATTGTACAAACAATTTATTAAATCGTACAAACGACTTATTAAATTGTACAAACGATTTATTAAATTGTACAAACGATTTATTAAATTGTACAAACGATTTATTAAATCGAACAAACGTTTTCTTAAATCGTTCAAACGTTTTCTTAAATTGTTCAAACGATTTTAAAAAAAATTTCTACATTGTTAAAATGGCACGAATACGCCGTCGTATATATTTCATCTAGGACATATACGTAATTTTATTTAACCGAAAACCGAAGGGGGAAGATTCACTATGGTCATTATGGGGGGAAGTCTCACTATATAGCCATATTTCCCCCCAGGGGGAAGACTCACTATATAGCCAGACTTCCGGGGGGAAGTCTCACTATGGCGGAAGTCTCACTATATGACACCGGTACTTTCGAGATTGTCGGAAAGGCCCGAAAAGTTGCGATTGGTGCCGTTGACATTTATTGATGAAAGACTGTAGTTTGCTTTTTGTTTAAGTTACCTTCACCATGTTGTCTGAGTAAGATTTGTATATACCGTTAAGGCGGTAGAGCGCTCGCTCCGTGATCGGGAGGTCGTGATTTCGAATCTCGGCCGCGACTGACATAAGTCGATAAAAAAAATGGGTAGCAACTGTTCCTTCGTCATGCGCTCGGCACTTTGAAGTGAAAATTGTGGGTCCTACGGGTGAGACCTTAAAACTGAGGTCCCGTGTCACGGATGGCGATAATGGCCACGATAAAGATCCCTCACTGCTCAATGGCTCTGGGTGCCGAGTAAAGGTTAAAAAAAATGAAGCCATTCACCGGTACATGGTGACGTCTCCACATGAGATAAAAATTCTCGAATGGGACGTAAAACAACATATAATCAAATAATCAATCAGAAGTTCAGAACTATGTAAGAGAACTGCAATAGCATTTGTGATAAAATCCTGATTTTGCTGTTGATAGAGGTGTTTTAGACTTCCAGATTTGTCTGAGGGTATTGAGAGCATGTCTTGCCTTATAAATTCGGCTTTTGGTGTCGTCATCTGCAACACAGTTCTTTTTGACGAAACTCCCAAGATAAGTCAATCTGTCGGTTTCTTTGATGTTCTCCCCATTTAACTGGATTGCCATGTCTTCTTTGTTGTTGATTCTCATCAATAGTCTAGTCATTCTACTGAAAAATGAGAACTAATTGCAACAGTTTATATTTTAATGCAGATTTGTAGATAAGCTATTAGTAACTCGCATATAAAAAGTTTAGAAAAATTCACTCAGGGGAAAGTTGGGAAATCGAAAGATTAAAATTAGGGATCAATATGAATTTAGATTTACCCATTTGCACACCGTACTTTTTCTTTATGAGCTTTCTATGACAGACAGCCTGTAAACAATAGCCAATTAGCATTAAAAGTTGTTGTTTTAACCTGTAGTTTGTTATGCAATCAAACTAAATAAAAAAATAAATTCTGATTTTCAAAGAATTGAAGTTTTGACTTCCACACCGGCCAAATATCATCTACACATATGTAATAGTTGCAATTACCATTCATGTATGTAAACAAAAAAGTATGGAACACTGTTTGTATTCACAATTTATACATGTATGTTAAATGTGAATGTGTTTACTTTCATTATCGGCCGCAGCAGCGGCCGATCTATTTGTGGTTGTGTTAGAAAGTGCACATGGGGAAATGAGACGTTATTTTTCATTAGTTCAGTAAAATAATTCTTGATTGATAAAAAGTAAAATTCATGAGTAAAATATTTTTTAAAAAACTTTCTTTAAACCTAACATGAATTGTTATTATATTTCATTTTCATTATCATTTCTCGTCAGATAATTGATAATTTATGTTTATATAAAAAGAGTGTACAATAGATACTCCCTGGTCTGGGAGTGTGTAAGATATGAAAGGAAATCGTAAGGATTTTCTGGAAAATGTTGACGTGTTAAAAGTACATTGTGAATATTCAGCTCGGTGAAAATATTGTTTTGAATATGCTCTAAAGCTGCAGAGATATTTTCCCTACATTTTGCACCGCAGCTTGCAGCAGAGCCTACTCTGCATAAGCCATGGGCATTATCATTTGACAAAGATCCACGGTATCAGCACGTGGTTTATCGTGAGATACCTACATCATCATTTTCAATAAATTCTCATCATTCACAATTGTCTTATTTTTTTTCGTCGATGAGTCTATTTATGAGCAAATGCGGTAAAATGTCTATTAATTAATTTTCTAAAAAAAAAAAAATACTTTGCTTTGAAGATAGACTGAAAAAAAGATTCAACCATTTCTCCTTTGAATATCTTGACGTGCTTTCCTTGCATGTGAAAGAATTTTTTTTGCTGCTAAATTTTGTTTGCGGCCGATTTGATGCTTTGCATCAATTTAACTTGTTTTATTTGTAAACACCTGATGGATATTTATACTCCAGTAGTTTTGGAATTTATACACAAGAAACAAAAAAATGTATGGAACACAGTTTGTATACAAAATAAATAAAAACAGCCTTTTCTAAAGAATTCTGCAAGGAAGCTTATCAGACAAGTACAATGTATATCAGAGTTGTAACATGCATCATCACAGAATATATTTTGATTAAATATCTAGACAATTTATAGAAATTTATCATTTTGAAATAAAGAGCACAGAATTTATGGAATCACATGAACAGGATTTGATTTGAAGGTCTCCAAGTTAAAAAAAATCAAACATTTAATTCCATTCAGGCATCTCAGGAACTTAAATTTGAACTGTGTGATTCAAACATTTTTTTTTTTTTTTTTGCTATCCAGATTTACTGCTTATTGATAAGCTTTTGTAAAGAGTAGCGAACCTTATATAAAAGCCAATTGATATTGACCTTTTTCTCTATAAAGACTGCACCATGCATCTATACATGTACAAAAGCTGCATTATGTTTATAGTAATGGAAATAATTCAAATGGAATCGTTTAGACAGAATTAAATGCTTAAATGCTCTTTTTTTAAAATTCTTAATGTAACTTTTTAACAAAATATCTTAAACCCATTTTTAAAAACTTAACTTCTCCTTGTAGATCATATGGTCATTTATGCAACAGTAAAATGCCTGATGCGGCACTTATTGAAGCTTCATTTTATGGGGACTGGTGATAACGGCGTTTCCATGAGCATGCTTTAGAATGTGAACAATTTGGAACACTTTCAAAGTCACTTCTTAATAAGAGCAACATTGAAAAAAGAAAAGAAGATGGACGTGAATCTTTCTACTATAATTGTATATTGTTTAACGTCCCTCTCGAGAATTTTTCATGCATATGGAGACGCCAACACTTTCCAGTGGAGAGCTGCACATTTTGTTCTATACTCAGCACTTAGGGCCATTAAGCAGTGAGGGATCTTTTTCGCGCCAGTGCCTACTGCGACACGGGACCTCGGTTTATACGGTCTTATCTGATCAGTCTCCACATCCCGCAGTGGGATTCGAACCCGCGACGTAAGGATCGACTCCTTCGCAACTCTAGAGCAGATGCTCTAACCACTGCACCATGCGGGTGAATTCCTAGATTAAAGCCAAATTCATAATTTCTATTACTGTTAGGATAAAAATATTTGGGGAAAATATAACAATTATACTTTTACATAGGAATTTGAACAAGTAAAAATTGACTACCAGTATCTACCAAGAGTTTACCATTTAATTCTTCCTTAAAACAAATACTTGGCTTGCTCTCTTTTACTTCATTCCATTTATGTAAGTGCTTTAATTTGACCTTAGATTTTTTTTATCAATAAGAATAAAATAATCAATCCTGTGTGCTTTCAATAACCCCAACCCTCTTCAAGTAACATATCATAGCAACGGTTTGAAATACATTACATGTAAGATTTAAGAAGGGTAACAATATAATAATATTAACTGCGCAGAACCTTTGCACGCACATTTCACGATATTTTTTACTCAATGCAATTTAATTCCTGTTGATTCGGCTACATCTTGGTCAACAATGATCATTTTCAAGGGATAACAATTTCAGATTTTATCCTAAAACGTGTCTTATCTTCATATTATTGAATGTAGTTGAGGGTATAATTACACTGAAAAAAATCTTGAAATATTTTTTGGAATATCACCATCCATGAAGCAATATTGACTGCATGTTGCTATGTTCTTATCACACCGGAGGGCGTGGTTTCGTTATATGGAGGTTAAAAAAATACATTGATCCACTTGATTTGAGTAAGATAGCACTTTTATTAAACTCATGAAAAGAAATACCCTGTAGGGTACCTGTGTGTGGGGTGGGTTCAAGTTCTGATCAAGCAAGAACCATCATACTCAGCATTTTATGATACTGATGTAAACAGAGTATTTTTTTTTAATTTCTGAGCATTTTATACCAGTTACCAGCCAATCATATTGCAGGGACTCAAATCTGGTGTCAAATGCTGAAAGAAAATTTTCTGAAGGGTGGACAACACAACTACAATGTAATCTATGGGGAACAGCTTTGCTGTGCTTAAAAAAAATTCAAATTTCAGAATATTTTTTGACAAAAAAAAATTAACAACCTACCTAATCCAGAATAAAAACATATAAATCTATTTCGGGGAGGAATGGGGTTCTATGAGATCTTCCCACAATTTTCTTCATATACGGGGAAAACCTTTCAGTTACAGGAGGGATTCAGTTTTTTTTTGTTTTTTTTTGGGGGGGGGGGCATTTTCTGCTACTTTTTCATAAAAAAATTCTTATTCGGGGATGTCCCCTGACCCCTCTAAATCTGCTCCTAATTATTTTCGGATATTACCTTTCATATGAATTGAAACATTTTTATTGTTTCTTAACTTTTGGTGATTGAGTATATATTTGTGCTAATACTTAGCATTCTTGAATACCGAAATTTTTCATGTAAAATTCATTGATACTGTATCCATGGTTACCACCTATTTACATAAATCTTCCAAATAATTTCTTTGAAGCATTTATGGCAAAAGAATGCATTTTGAGTATGTGTATTAACTAAGGTAGTGACTGTATTCATGTTTGTAAAGGTTCATTGTTCAAAAGTAGGTGACATTCTCAATTTAGACTGTTTCCATGGTAACCAACACATATAGTAACCAATATTTAATATTTTTCCAATTCAGTTTATTCATTTAAGTTTATTTCCCTACTTACATGTCTTTTTTAAAACCAGTATAGAAGTTTTTACTTTAGATTGTTCGTTTAACACTTAATCAGAGTGAACACAATACGTCCCAATAATGACCTCAATTTTTTCAATTTTCCCCTGTATAAATTTTTCTAAACTTTTTGTTATATATTCAGAGCATATCATAGATTGATTAAAACTAAGTTTTGAAACTGTTGCAATTAGTTCACATTTTGACGGAAAATTTGATAATTTGACTAGACTACAACTCTGTCTTCTTGGTGTGTATTTTAAGGCCAGTCTTTTGAGCTTCTGCATGATGCCCATTGTGATAGTTTCTCTTAAGCATCTTATTGCTTGTGTAATAGCGAGAACAGGACAATGTCATCTGCAAAATCCAGGTCCTCAAACTGTTTGGTGAAGGTCCACTGAATTCCGGTCTTAATGCCCTTTGTTGATGGCTTGTTGCCTGTATGATCCAGTCAATGACTATCAGGAATATAGTAGGCGAGAGGATGCAGCCCTATCTTACTCCTGTTTCCACATTGAAAGGATCTGTGAGTTTCTCATTATGGATGATATGACATGTAACATCATCCAACAGATTCCTGATTACACACATAAACTTTGTTGGAATTACATAATGCCACTTTTAATGTCCAGATAGTTGACTTATCCACATTGTAAAATTAAAGGCCTTATCCATGTTATCAAAGTCCATGAAGATTGAGTAAAGAAAACACTGCCATTAAATGGACTGTTCAATGATAATACTAGTATGCAGTGTGGCAATATGATCTTTGAATGATCTGTCTTGGCGGAACCCTGCTTGCTCTGATCTATGTTTCTTGTTCAATGTTCCTTTCATTCTTTCCAAGATTACCTTTGTTAGGATCTTACTGGCAATGGATAGATTGATAGATTGTGTATTGTTTAACGTCCATGTCGAAAATTTTTCACTCATATGGAGACGTCACCGTATGCCGGTGAAGGGCTTAAAATTTTGACCTTTACTCGGCACTCAGGGCCATTGAGCAGTGAGGGATCTTTATCGTGCCAACGCCTGCCGCTGACACGGGTCCTCTGTTTTTAAGGTTTCATCCGAAGGACCCGCAACTTTCACTTCAAAGTGACGAGTGCATGGCGAAGGAACAGTTGCTTCCCATTTTTTGCTAGCGCTCTCGAGCGCTAGCAACTACGTTAGTCCAAATTCCTTGAATACGCATGCTCGGCCGCCATGGCCGTGCATTCTGGGAAAACTGTGAAATCTACTACAGATAGACCGTACGATAACAATTTCGTTGTATCATGTTGCATGAAATAACTGTTTATTTATTGTGTAGCTTACACTTTAAAGATAACTTCATATTTATAATATTTCTAATTCTGGGGGGGGGGGGGGGTTTATTTGCTGACGGAAAAGCCCGAGTCATTATCTGATTGTTCTAAACAATGACAAGGAATATCTTGACAAAGATGACCCAAAGGACCAAGCTTCTTCACATGCGTTCCAAACTCTCTGGACTCTTTACACAACATACACTTTTTAACTCCCATGTATTTTCTTTGCTAAATTACCAAGAAATTCTCTTCTTTATATCAGCTCATACATGCAATGTCTCAATCGGCATCTTCTTCATATTATATAGAGCCCCCCCTCTCCAGTAAAGGTCATATATGTTCCGTTGCGCCAAAACTTCAATAGGTCATCCACCCCCCTTGTTTCTTTACCTATGTGTCTATAAAATCGCTTCACAAAACAATAATAACTTTATCACTCTCCAGCCTCGATAAAAATAAAGAATTCAGCAAAATAAATCACTTGATCACGGATCTTCCTTTCTGTGTATAAAAATTGCTACGGCGCTAGCTCACCTATCTTTTTAAAAGATAAACTTGTTATCGACTTTGGTCAGTCCCTGCCGAGATACCAACTCACGACCTCCCGATCACGGAGCGAGCGCTTTACCGACTGAGCTACCGTGAACGGTTGCAATGGATAGAAGCATGATGCCTAGCCAATATCCACACTACGACAGGCCCTCTTTCTTGGGTAGTTTAACCATGTATCTTGTTCTCCACGCATCTGGTACTTTTTCTTTTACCGATATCTTTTGGGGAGGGGGGTGTAACATCTCTGCTGACTTTGTTGGAATAGCTTTGAGTTCCCCAGGATGGATACCATCTGGACCAGCCGCTTTTCCATTTATCAGTGTCTTTATAGCTTTGAAGATTTATATTCTCGATGGTGGTCCTGCAAGCACATCGATGTGAAGTTCTTCTTTCATTGGTGGTACACTTACAAGACTGGGTGGTGGTGGCGGACTTAGAACTGCCTTAAAATATTCTACCCATCTGACTTTATATCCTACATCGCTAGTATAATTATTTTGCCTTGTTTGTCTCTCACTGGGGTGTTGGTTTTTACAATTCTTCCAGACAGTGTTCTGATTTATGACAGAGCTTTTTCATGTTGTTCTGTTTGGTTGCTTTTTTGCCTCTTCATTCATGTCATGGACGAACTATCTCTTGTCCTTCTTGGCCATCTTTTTTTTTACTTGTTTGTTGGCTTTTTGTTTTGTCCTCACATCTCGCATACTTCTTCTCCACTTACGCGTGAAGATGACATGTTCTATTTAATTTTCTGTCTTTCCATCCAGGGAATTCCAGGTTGTTTTGTGTTTCTCCTTGTGTGGAAAGATGGTACCTCCTATAATTAGGTCATTGAAAGTGCAGAAATTTGTATTAAAAAAAAAGTTCTATAAATCAAACATAATTTTACAGGATATTGAATAGACAAATACTCACACACCCTGATCAGTTGATATAACTTCTATGAAGATAAACTGTAATTTATTTGAAATTTCAAATGCTTCTAGGTAGCAGTGCTTTCGAAGCGCAGTATGGCGTGTCTTTTTATGATCAACCGATGATTCAAATAAAGGAATAAAAATATTACATTAAAGAATCATTTAATTTCATTATGTTCCTATTTTGAGATGGACATTTTAAATAAGGAACTTACATCAATCCAAGAATAATTTTAACATAAAATATTTATTAAAATGAGATTTAATTAATGTCATTGTTATTTAAATGATTTACGATTCAATGGTCATATCACTGGACGTGGTCCAGCTGATAGGCAGCTCGCCCCACAATCCAAAGGACCACTGTTCAAATACAACCATGGCCACACTTTTTTTTTTTTACCAAATATTATTTTGATAAATGTGTAATATAACCTTTATATATAAAATATATTAAAACTATTTCACCATATCACATATTCCCCCCGTTTGTCATTGCTGTTCACAGCAATGTTAATAATGTGTAAACAATATACATAAATGTTCATGAATAGAACCATCATAATAGAACATCAATATCATGATATACTTTTAAAAAAAATTTAAAAATCATTTAAAAATTGTCACAACCAATGTCTAATGTTAATACTGAGACCACGCTTTGCTAAGTGTTTCTCCCAGAGTGGCTCCAAGATTTGCAACAGCCTGACTTAGTTCTTGAAAGTTACTTTCACTTGTCACAGCTGTTTGTGTTCATACTGTCGAACGAGGTAAGTGATATGGGTTTGAATGTTTACCTGCGGTACTTCTGCTCGCACGTCTTAGCGGTACGGGAGTTTCTTGTTGTACAGGAATTTCTTGCGGCGAATGATGATGATTATCTCCGTTGTCTTGAAGAACATCCTCTGTCCGAAAATCTAGTGCTGCATGAAAGCTTTCGTCACTCTTTACAGAATCTGAATCAGAAATTGAGGTTTTATCTTCTGAATCACTCGACACTAATTCAAATCTCCCATCACAATTTTCATATATCTGCAAAATAAAATTCTTCGTTCCCAAGCTATCATTGCTTTTGTTGCTTCTGGTGACATCATTAAGGCAACCGCATGAGTACAAACATGGTCTTGTTCCTCATTTCCTGAGTAGGTGATGGTCTCTCCTGATGATAAGCAGACTAGTCCTCTTCCATTCCACATACTTCACTTGATGGTATATCTTTTTATCTCCTTTGCTATTTTGGCTGATTTTCCGACCTCATATAGGATTCTGATGTGTCAAGTCTCTTTCCTAGTTTGTGCCTTAATGGACAGTAGATTTGTCACAGAACTGGTTTCCTGTTGGCTTTTACATAAACAAGTCATGAGCTCTTCTTGGAATCCATCTACAATGTACCAGATCTTGGCATCGAACTTGTTGTGCGGTTTCTGTATAACGGGCTTTTTATAGGTTGGAGTTGTTTGCCCAATGCCAAATCCCATGGACTCGGAGAACCAGTGGTTTTTGTTGGATTTTTTCTTCCCCTAGTCATTGGTTCCAGTTATTTAATGGCGCCAGAGACTCGCCTTCCGCCACTGTTACTCGGGTACCGAAGCATTTCCAGAGTCACCAAAACGGGGCGGTATGGCATGTGACTTGCTGGCAGAATCTATTTGAGATGGTGGGGATTAACTCGAGGTTTTAATGATGACACCTAGTGACACTTAGTGGAATCCTCGAGACCCATACCAGGATTTGACCCCTTATCACATCAGTATGGGGTTTATCATGTTTATATCTCTCATTTGATTCGATACCAAGAGCATGCTATACGTATATTTGAACAAAGGTCAACACAATGGACTTGTCAGGAAATACTATATATCACTGAGTGGATTCTGACTGATATTTTTAGAGTTATTGTCTTTGGGTTGTTTTGTTCTTTTCGATGATGACGAGGGTGGCAAGGCGGGAGCGTAGCTCAGAAGAGAATAATATTAATATTATTGATTTCATCTTTGGTTACGAAAACCTAGAAAGGATTCCATGCACTACCTGTATGCTTTTCTGATCAAAGCCTGTGTATTTCTTTGATGTATTCCTTTATACAGTGATTCTTGATATTTCATCTCAACAAATCAGATATCATTGTTTATTCTATCATCGCAAGCCACATGTGGTTCGGAAACCATGCTGACATTTACAAAATCCACAGTGCCATGCATTGGTATGTGTAAAAGAACTCTGATCCGTATCCATTTGTTGTTAAGATATATAGAGTGGGACAGACGGACGGACAGACGCCAGAAAAGTGACCTCTAGTGTCGCTGTACTCTGCAGGCGACATCATCCCGGAGATACAGTTTCTGTGCATGAAGTTTTTAATTTTATCGAGAACAAAATCATTTCCTGCATGTAAATATTGGCGGCAAGTGTGAAGAGATCTAACGTTAGGAGTTTATGCTAAATAGTAAATATGCAATAAAACCATATCCATAGAAAGAAGACAGTCAACCAGTACGCACTTTATAGTAAGTTAAATGATTTCTCAATAATTGTTAAAATTCACAAGAGTCGCTGAGTCGGCAGGTTTATCTATAAAGCAACGTAAACAAAGCAGTGAGCTAAAACTGCCAATCTCCGATGGTTAATATTGATGAAGGTTGACACATACACCTTAGGAGGTACTTGATTTTTCGAGATTTATCTAACTGAAATGTAGCTTGATTTGGTTATTTTGAGATTTTTGTCTTATGTCAGAAAAAAAGAAAATTTTAATTTTTTCTTTCATACCAATGTCAGAGACAAAATATGATCTCATTTTCCTTTCTGAAAAAGAAATGAATAATGATTATCTTTCTATTCTCTAATTTTTTACCCAAACACTTCATTGCATTCCAGGGGCTAACAAATCCCATTGCCCAACAGGTCCGGCACAATCTCTTGATTAAGCTATATAGCTTGATTTAGCTATATAGCTTTATTAAGCTATTCAGAATAGCTTGATTAAGCTACTTTATTAGACTTTTTTCTCAAATGCTTTATTTTTTCAACATGTGCAAAAAGTCGCACCTTGGTGCAGTGGAAACATTAAACTTTGAACTCTTCTGAATACAATGCATGTAAAAATCACTCACCAAATTGCGTCTCCTTGATAGACTTTGTACTCAAAAGTTTAAAAGTTTTAGGGCTATTGATGAGTGACTACACAGTTAATTCTTGAATGAAATTATAAAGGAGGTCAATTATGGCCAACAGGATAATTCATTGGTATTAAACAGTTGAGCACAATGAGAAGCAATCATACTTACCCATGCCTCAGCACACGCAAAGTAGTGGACAGTTATTCAAACAATGGAAATTCATATTTTGCTTAAAAGTATTCAACAGCAGCAATGTTAGATCTTTCTATGATTTAGGTTGTATTTTTGATAGTCTATAGTACATATATGAATAGTCAAATACTTGCGACTTTTTGTTTTTTTCTTGCAAAAAATGTTTTTGTGAAAAACTGCATATCAATAGCTTTATCAAGCTATTTTGAACAGCTAAATTAAGCTATGTAGCTTTTTAAAGCTATTTAGCTTAATCAAGAGATTGTGCTGGACCTGCCCATTGCTTGAGGCTAGTGATTTTCAAAGGTTGGCAAGAGCAGTGTTTCCCCTTTATTTCAAAATAAAGGGTTTGAGATCAGTTGTAACAGGCTAGGGGCTGAGTTATATGAACATAATCTCGGTGGACCTTAAAACAAATGTTTATTTCAAAGTGGCATTTTTATCAATAGGAGATGTCAATATGGCTATAATAATTTCATGCATGATTTGGAGAATTTGGTCATATTGATTCATTTGTAATTTTTACAGGATTATGGGAGAAGAAATTTCCTTAACAGCCTCTAGTCTACCCACCAAACTGACTGATAGCCTTTATTTGTACCAGAAGAACAGAATCCTGTGTGACTGTTGTATACAGTGCAGCGATGGAGAAGTTTACGCCCATAAAATCATCCTGGCCATGTGGGGAATGTATGGATTCTACATTGACACCATCGACACAATTAAGGCTGTAAAATTCTCAATTGCAGATGTTAATAAATTTATGAAGTTCATTTATTCAGGGAATATTTCACTGACTTCAAGTGCAGCCTCAAGAATTGTTCAGTTTGGAAAACACATAGGTATAAATTTGCGTTGTATCACAAACTGTCATACTCCAGATTCTATAGAATCAGCTTTCTCAACCCTAAAATCATTTTCTCGTGTTGGATTTCAATATGATAGAGAGAAAAAGACCATTTACATGAAATCCTTGCCTGATTTTCAAAGCATTTTTACTAGCACAACAAATGTTAGATGTAGAGAGCCGATCAAAAAGACAAATCCAATATCTGGTAAAAGTAGAGAACCAAAAAAGAGGGCAAAGTCGATGTCTGACAGCAGTGAGGAGCCAAGTAAGAAGGCAAAGTCAGTGTCTAATAACAGTAAAGAACCTGTCAAGAGGGCAAAGCCAATATCTGGTAAAAGTAGGAAACCAGCTAAGAGAGCAAAAACAAAACATGGTAAAAGGAGGAAACCAGCCCAGGGGTCAAAGTCAGTGTCTGGTGACGGAAAGGAGCCTATCAATAGGGCAAAATCAATATCTGAAAACAGTGGTGAAACAACGAAGAGGGCAAAGTCGGTATCCGGTAACAATGAGGAACCTATAAAGAGGGCAAACTCAGTATCCAGTAACAGTGAGGAGTTGACTAAGAGGGCAAAGTCAGTATCCAGTAACAGTGAGGAGTTGACTAAGAGGGCAAACTCAGTATCCAGTAACAATGAGGAACTGACCAAGAGGGCAAACTCAGTATCCAGTAACAATGAGGAGTTGACTAAGAGGGCAAAGTCAGTATCCAGCAACAATGAGGAGTTGACCAAGAGGGCAAAGTCAGTATCCAGTAACAATGAGGAGTTGACCAAGAGGGCAAAGTCAGTATCCAGTAACAATGAGGAGTTGACTAAGAGGGCAAAGTCAGTATCCAGTAACAATGAGGAGCTAACTAAGAGGGCAAAGTCAGTATCCAGTAACAGTGAGGAACCTACAAAGAGGGCAAACTCCGTATCCAGTAACAGTGAGGAACCTACAAAGAGGGCAAAGTCAAAGCCAATCAAGAGGACAAAGTCAATGATTACAGAAAAAAGGGTTGAAAACTTGAAAGAGAGTTCACTTTGTCAGTCATCAGATGTCAGTTCTACAGTGCTCTTTGATGAAAACAAATCAGCTGTATTTCCAGTTTATACCACCGGTTACAGTGATGAACTTGGAAAGACAAATACCAGTATGTCTTATGCTGAAACAAAACCAGAGATTGTGATAGAAGTCAAAACTGAAAACTGTATAAACTTTGTCCTGAAGATGGAGGAACGGGAAAATGAGGACTAAGATTCGGAACCTTGTCTGGAAGTGTAGTGGGAAACTGCTAAAAATAGCTCAGTGAGGGGACAGGATTTATCCCATATGGAGAGAGCTGCAGCCAATTATTAATGCACAATTGTACCATATCTGAAAGACTGGTTACCATTAACAATATAAATGATAACTAAGTTTTATATGATTTTGACATTTTTATATTCTGCTACATTTTTAAAAAAATGTGAAGTTATAAGCTATATTTCTTTAATTGAGATCTTCATGAAAATGAGTTTATTATGAACTGTTTAGAAGCTAGACTTTTAAGTATTAAAAAGCATTTTATCCAAGCCATCATTAAAAGATTTTGTTTGCCCTCTCTCTCAACCATTCGACATTAAATCCTCCTGAGAATGATTTTTTTTTTTAATTCCAGAATTTGTTTATCCTGTCAACAACTATTTTGATTTCATTAATACCCTCTGTTTTAACATTAAGCATTAAATCTGATGTTGAAAGTTGTACCATTTTTAGCTCTAGTTGTCAGAGACCAGAAGAGCTTATGAGATAGTAATGCGTCCGTCGTTCGTCCATCTGTCTGTTTGTAAACAATTTTTCAAAATGCTACTCCTCCTACAGTTTTGGTCTGAATTCAACATAACTTGGCACACAAGTAGACTACACTAAGATACATAATTCTAGGTTTTTGATTTTGATGAACGGTGTTGCCATGGTTACTAAAAATAGAATTCCTGTGAAATACTTTCAAAATGCTACTCCACCTACACTTTTGGTCTGATTTCAAAATAACTTGGCACACAAGTAGACTACACTAAGATACATAATTCTGTTTATTGGCTTTTGATTTTGATGAAGGGTGTTGCCATGGTTACTAAAGAGATTTGAAATCTGAGCAATATTATCACCACCTGACCAGCATACCTAGGTCAAGATCAAAGGGTCAAAGATGTTGGTATTCAATGAAAGGTTCTATCACAAGAATTACAAATTTGAAGTTTGAAAGCCCTAGCTGTAACCCTTCAAAAGTTATATTCAAGGTTTTTAAAAATTAGGTCAAACTCCAAGGTCAAAGGGTCAAAGTTGTTGGTATCCAATGAATGGTCTTCTCACAAGGATTACATATGTGAAGTATGAAAGACCTTACCGTTCAAAAGTTATGGCAGAGGTTAAAAAATTTTTAGAGTACGTAAATTTTCAAGGTCAAAATATCAAAGAGTTAATGTTCAATGGAAAGTCTTGTCACAAAGAATACATAAAATTAGGCGAAGTATGAAATTTCTAGTATCTTTATCTGAAATATCTGACGTTTTTCAATTTTTTTTTTTTTTTTTTTTTTTTTTTACAAATTTGATATTTAACGTGTCAGGTTTTCCTGGCACATTAAATATTAAAATTCTGAAAAAAGCCTGGAAAACGTCAGATATTTTCGACTAGTATCTACCATTCAAAAGTTATGGCAAAAATGAAAGTTGGGATTTTTTATGTTAAAGTGTGTCAAACTCCAAGGTCAAAGCCAAAAGGTTTAATTTGGTTGTACCCAAAGAAAGGTCTTGTCACAAGGAATACACATGTGAAGTATGAAATTCATATCTCTACTAAATCAAAAGTTATGGGTAAGGTTGAAGTTTTTACAGACAGGCACATAGAAACGGGGAGGAGGGGGGGCTGCCCCGCCCAGTTTTTTTTTCCCAACAGTACTTTCACTATTGGAAATGTTCATTGAAAGCCCCCCCCACACACACACACTACAGTGAAGTGATATCAGGGGAATGTAGCATTGTATGCCAACAAAAAATTGATACTGAGAAATGCTGGCCCTAATCTCTGTTGAGATTCTGCTAGGCGAGATATTTGGATTTAGGCTTCAGTCCAAATATCTAGCCCGACAGAATCTCAACAGAGATAAAGTTCCGGTGCCCCCATCGATTTTGAAAGTTGGGAGGGGACAGCCCCCCTTCAAAATCGATGCCCCCCACCCCCACTACCACCACCACTGACTAAATAGGATTTTCGTGTATACTTGGGCAATTTTCCTTTTTTTTGTGCTTGTCAACTTTTTCAGGTAAGTACACAAAAAAACTGTATACCCGGACTCTTCCATTACTGGGGTATAAATATTACATACATATGTCATTGGCGGATCCAGAGGGGGGTTGGAACCCCACCCTTTATTTTTTGCCAAGTGGTGAGAGAGAGAAAGAGAGGATAAACGTTTGCCGAGAATAAATATTTGTACGTCTTACTTATTGAATAGATATATTCTCACACATTTAGTTTCCTCTACTATTCCTTCACTATTACTTTTTAATGAGAGGATGGTAGAAAATAGTCTACTTATTTTTATATATCTCAATATATCTCATATACGATAAATAACATGTGAGATTTAATTTTATATTTCCGCTATCTGGCCGTGTTGGCTATATATGTACCGTTTTTTAATCATATATATCTTTTGAAGGAACTAACCTGTAATGCTTTGTTTTAAACCCCACCCGCACCCCAACCCTAAAAAATTTTTCAAATTCTAAACCAGAATTCTTTGTACTCTTCGGAAATGCTGCAAATTTATTCAATTTCAAGGCTTCAGTACTGTAGTTTTTGAAACGTGTTTTTTTTCGGACTGGGGGGTACAAAGAAAAAAGGGACGTAAACAAACTTATTATTTACCACAACCTTAGATCTTTCCATACATGTGTGTGAATCTTTGCTTGAGAGTGTGTAAGGGTGTGGGAGGGGGTTAGAGGGACACAAGCCTGGAACCCCCCTTTCAAAAATGGCTGGATCCGCCCCTGCATTTACCCTAGCAGATCTGTAGCGTTTTGGTTTTATATATTTGTCTTTGACCATGGTCAAAGACAAATATATAAAACCATAACGCTACAGATCTGCAGCTACATTTACCCCCGAATCTTTGATTACGGGGGCATAAATATTACTTGGACACAATTCCGGAAATACGATTACTGTGCATGACGTTTTTAAATTTAGTGATCACATTTTGCTTCCTGTATGAATTCAACAGCGATTGCCGATTGATTTTGCTTGTTTTGTAGTGTCTTCAACAAAAGCTTTGTATAGAAGACAATTAATCCAAGAAAAATTCCTAATCAAACCGCATGATGACAGTGAGCAGAAGTACTGCGGTTGTCATCTTTTTGTGGGGACCAACGCAATCTCTTTATCTTTGAGAATTCAGAGAAATTTTGTAAGTATTTTCAATTGCTGAAATCAGAGACCTATATACTTAGTATATAGGTCCCTGCTGAAATTTAATTTTTTTTCAGTTATCTTTTACTTTCTAATAGCGAGCGCAGCGAGGCGGCGCGAAGCGCCGCTCGTGTAGCGAGCTCAATAGACTAACGTGTACGAACGGAGGAAATTCGGATTCAAATCTGCACATTGTTCCAAGAAATTTTTATGAGTCCACGTGAAAATATTCTCATATCCCAATAATCCTTTGCGGTGCATAGCAACATGGTGGCTAAAACATAGCAACAACTTACTTAAAAAAAATTACAAACAACGATTTAATGCAATCTCATGCCACAAAACTATCGTTTGCGTTCTAAGTCAACAGGACTTTTTATTTGACGTCATACTTTCGTCACTTAAACGGCTCGGGTATTTCCAATTTTGTCGGAAACTTCCGAAAAGTTCGGAATCTCGATCCCGATGCCTGGGAAGTGATTCTTTTTATTCTTTTCTTTTTTTTAATGAACTGAGGATAGGCAGTGCAAGTAAAAGCTGTGTAAGTTTTTTTGATAGTAAATAACTGCGCTCGCCCCAACGGTCGCATCGTAGAACATATTATACTGTGAAATCACTCATGGGGTTAAATTTTCGTTGTTTTCGAGGAATTGTTGTACACCATGAAATGTAAAATTTCTTGCAAATTACTATGCAGCATTTTTCTTTCTCCTTGAAATAAAATTCACACAAACCCATATTTTTTCCAAAATCCTCGATAATTTGACCCCACAAAAATATGTGATTTTACAGTATCTAGCAGTAAATTCATTGTTTAATTTATTTATTTTATTTTAATGTAGGATGTTTCCCTAGTTGCAAAAATAATTGGGTCAAGTTGTGGATGAATTCCAGACTGACAAACCACAAGATTAAGTTACAAATGAGTGTTGGTTTTTATGGTGTACTGTATCTTTAGTCTTCAGATTGTATAACCCAGGTAGGTAATAAACATGTCTAATTAATTTTTAAGTGTTTTAAATATATAGTAATATAAATGATTTGTAAAATATTTCACAGAGTGGTGTATGCTATTTTTTTTAAACAATTTAATAATTGAAAACATTCCAATGTGATGTTTTACAGGATTATGAGAGAGGAAATTTGCATTACAGCATCAAACCTATCCAACAAACTGACTGATGTCCTGTACCTTTATCAACAATATAGAATCCTGTGTGACTGTTGTATACAGTGCAGTGATGGAGAAGTTTATGCCCATAAAATCATCCTGGCCATGTGGGGAATGTATGGATTCTACATTGACACCATCGACACAATTCAGGCTTTAAAATTCTCAACTGCAGATGTTAATAACTTTATAAAGTTAATTTATTCCGGGAATAGTTCATTAAATTTAGATGCAACCTTAAGGGTTGCTGAGGTTGGAAAACTCATCGGTATTAAGTTTCAATGTATGTCAGATTCCCCAACTCAAGAAGAATCTTTAGAATCAGCTTTGTCTGCTTTAAAATCATCACCTGAATCAGGTGTTAAACTAAATGAGAAATACACCCTTTACATTAAATCCTTGCCTGATTATCAAAATAATTTTTCAACCACAATAAATGTTAGATGTAGGGAACCAATTAAGAAGATGATGCATTCAATGCCTTGTAACCATGATAACAGTACGGAAAGTATTACAGACAAAGGGGATAAAAACTTAGAGGAGTGTTTGCTCAGTCAGTCATCAAATGCCAGCTCCACCATACTGACTGATGAAAGCAAGTCAGCTGAATCTCTTACCACTGACAACAAAGTTGATTTTACATCTGAATATGAAAAGACAACAATCCATAGGGCTTATTCTGACAAACTGCCAGAGATAGTATCAATAATTCAAATAAAAACTGAAAACCTTGAATGGCCAGAGTCAGAAAACACAGAGGTAAAAACAGAACAGGTAGATTCTGCCGTGGAATCTAGGTCCTGGGGTTTAGAAGTATTGAAAACTGCCGACAATAATTCAGTGAGAGAGTTGAGTGTAGAACGGATGCAGGAATCTCTCACAGAGATCCAGGATAACATATCTAATAGGAAAAAAGAGAGTCAGTTAGACTTACCAGAAAATACCAGTCAGAATAAAAGGTTAATAGAATGTAGGCGATGTCTCAAACAAGATAGACCTCCTTTTATGTATGCTGATACAGCAGAGGGGTTACAAGAGTTTAACAGGCATGCTATACAGTTACACCCCTTGGCTTATATTGAGAATGTAAACTGTGAAATTTGTGGAGCATCTTACAAACACTGCCAGGCTGATAGGTATATGGAACATTTAGTCAAGACACATGGTGTAGAATATGACTCAACTGTCTACCAAAAGAAAACATGTGACGTATGTTATCTGTATCACTGTACTCTTTGATGTTTAAACATTATTCGCTTATTAATCACATAGCAAAAATATACTGAAAGGAAAAAGAAATATATTCAATAATTTTTTGACCGCATGACCAAAAATCACGAAAATTTGTCAAATTTAGTTACTATGCATCAAAATTAGTGTTCAGAATTACTCAACCGTAAAATGTTTGGCATCACATAGGGAAAACGCTGAAAACCCCAAAACACGTGTAATTTGATGACAACGAGTTTGACAACAAATTTTATTGCACTATTTGATGTACATGAGGTACTGTAAATCACATTTTATTTGCGAGAACTTTATTTTCGCGTAATTACACGAGACGGTGTACTTGCGAAAATTTAATTCTCGCTTATAATAGTATTCCTTAAGAATATATAAAGCAATAACCACAATTCGCGAAAATTTTGTCTCGCTAATCAAGAGTCAATGACTATCTCGCATAAATAAGGTGTCGCGAAAATTTAGTGATCTACAGTATACTGTATACAGGGTTATTTTCGCCCCGTGTTATTTTCGCACTTTTGAACTTATGAACAATAATGCCCTGTTTTAGATTTGCCCAATCATAGTTCTGTTTAAGAAATTATGAGGTGTAATTTGAATTCGCCCCATTTTAAATTCGCCCAATCAAGGAGAGGGCGAAAGGGGCGAAAATAAAACGGGGGCGAAAATTTCCCGGTATACAGTACACATTGTTTTTCAATATTTAGAGACGATATGAATTTCTTGAAATCTTGGTACAGTTTACGGAAGTTCCACAGGGTATGGTTTTTGAATTGCATATTTAATGAAAAAGGCAACAAAGGGTAACTAAGCAGTTTCTTGTAAATTTTCCCCCATAAAACTTGTAACCCGTTGTCAGAAAGGCCTGAAATGGTTTTCGATCAACCGTGATGATGACGCTAACGCGAAACTGAGTCATGTTACGAGTGGGTTATTCGTCCTGCCATCTCTTAAATCGCCACCTTACTACCCCCAAAACCACCTTTTATACAGAAGACTATCATAATCATTACATTCACATGCAAAGTGAAAGAAAACAATGCCGCAATTTGGTTTTTTTGAGCCGGTCAACTAGCTGTTGTGTTCCTGTCACTGGCGCATGCGCGTGTCATATGACTAATTTTTTGGTGTGGTTACTCATGCCCAATATAGCCAGGGATTGAAAGATAAACACTCTGGTGAATTCCATGCAAAGGAGAAATAAAGTTCATGACAGATGCATGGGAGAGACATCGAATGTAATGAGAGATTTTGATTTTCACTTTTTGGGGGTATCGTCATATGAGCTACAACAACTCATTAATTATTAAACAAAATCAAATGGGATTTTGGTTATATTTCTCTGAAAGATGATTTTAAATGTTAGCTAGGAATACTGAAAAAAAATAAAAGAAAAATGAATTTAATTCACCTCAAAAGTTTACCCTGCATTTCTTTTTCCTTTCAGTATATGTTCAAATTCATTATTCAATATTATTATTTGAATGAAATCTAAATTTCAGTGACATATTGAATATTTTATAATCTTTGTTTCAGTGTAACCCTTGTGTTTTGTGTTGTAGAATTGTGAATACTGGACATTGTGTCGTGCTAAATACAAGACCCATCAGAAAAATGTGCATTTGAGGAAACTTAGCATCTGTGATGTGTGTGGAGAGGCATTCAAAGACATCAAACAGCACAGAGAGACGCATAAGGACCGACCCAGAATACCGTGTGAAATCTGCGGGAACACCTTTATCAGTCTTACTTCTATCAAGGTCTTTATTAATTGATTTAACTCTTTGACTTGGCTCTCTAATGACAAATTGTGAGAAAATTTATTCATGAATGCCAGAATGGGCGGATGAAAAAGGGAATTTATATGTATTTCAGCACCATAAAAATAAAAGCAAGAAATTTTATTTTGCTAGTGATGATTCTCGCGAAATTACACAATATTCCACAATAATAATTTCCTCGTGTTTAATTAGGAATTTACTGTATCTTGAACTCTCTCATATTTTAATTTTTTCCTCTTTATCCCACCAACTTCAAGATAAGCAGGTTTGACTGTACCTAGAAAAACTTTCTAAATTTCAACCTAACTTTCTTTGCAGAATCATATTGAAAGAGTGCATGAAAAGAAATACAAATCAGTAGGATTCTGCGCGTATTGTAATGAGAACTTCATAGAGCGGTACAAATATTTCAAACATATGTTTACAGAGCACAACGAGATTCCAAAAGGAATGGAGAAGTAAGTCTGGGATGTCTCAGCTATAACTTAATGATCACACTGCCTTCTATTTTTGGTATAAGTGTTAGTTACTTAATGATACTGCCTGCTATTTTAGGTATCAGTGTTCCCAGTGCGACTTTGTGACTTACCAGATGGGTCTGCTGAGAACTCATGAGTTGAAACACAAGGAGCTTAAAGGTATAGTATAAAATGTAGTTAACGTTATAGAATATTATTAAATGCCGATTTAGTTTATAAATAGCTATAACTGTATAATTTTGTAATGTCACTATGTTGATTGCTGGGATTTGGTGATACACTCCCATCAAGTTAAGATATTCCTTAGTGATGAATCAATTTTTCTGTGATGTTGGAATGTTTAAAACATTTCCTGTGGCGGTGATTTCTTTTGATAATTTTTTAACTCACCTGAGCTGAAAGCTTCAGTGAGCTTTTCTGATCACCTGTTATCCATTGTCCCACCATCGATCCATCTGTTCGGCCATCTGTATGTCTGTCTGTGTGTAAACTTTTCACATTTTTAACTTCTGAAGAACCACTGGGCCAATTTTAACCTAACTTAATACAAAACATCCATGGATGAAGGGGAGTTTAAATAAAGAACCAAGACATTTTGCAAGGAGACAAAAATAGGGTGTGTTCATTAAATAATCTTATTCTCAAGAACCACTAGGCCAGAAAAGCTTAAACTTATGCGGAAGCATCCTAAGATTATGTAGATTTTAAATTTTCAAATCCTGACTCCCAGGGATAGGGCGAGCCACAATAAGGAAACCAAGTTTTACATTAAAATATATAGGAAAAATCTTCTCAAGAACCAATGGACCAGGAAAGCTGAAACTTATGTGGAAACATCCTGGGATAGAGTAGATTCTATATTGTTCAAATCATGATCCCCCCCACCCCCTTCAGGGTAGGACTGGACCACAATAGACAAATTTCACATTCCTAAGACTTATCTTCCATTGTCGGCGTAAAGTTTATTTTTCCCACTTTGTCCTTTGGAAGTTACCTGTTAATATTTTTCATCTTCAAATGTTATCAGAACAATTCGATCTGCACCTGTATTGACCCCAGATGTGAAAGACTTATGCTGGTTGACCCCAGATGTTAAAATTGTCTAAAGGGAATCTGAAGTTTTTCATTGAAATATATATAGGAAAAATATTCTTCTCAAGAACCACTGGGTCAGAAAAGCTGAAACTCATGTGGAAACAGCCTGGGTCTTTGGTTCTCAAAAAACAATAGCTTTAGTCTAGAAAACCTGGAAGCAAGTAATTAAACTTAAAGCATGGTACATGAGCAATGGTGCCTCTTTCAAAATTGTGAATTTAGTGGCCTGTGGTTTAAAATATGAACCAAGTTCAATTGTTGGAAAGCATTACATGATACTCAGGTGACTTGTAAAGCCTGTAGGCCTCGTTCATATTTACATTGGATTTGATAATACTGTTTTAGATATTTTTTAAAAAGTAAAAGAATTTTGTCTTTTTAGGAATGGAAATTGAACGAAACTACAAATGTCATGAGTGTGGAAAAGCATTTGTTACCAAAGTTAAACGCAATAACCACTTAAAGCTGCACCATGGTAAAAAAATTTAAAATTAACAATATGTCTTTCTTTGCATAAGTACCATACGAAATAATTAACATTTGTAATACAAGGATAATGCTCAAAATATTGAATATTAGAAATGCTCAGCTATCTCCAGTCCATGTGAAAGATGAATGTTGTGTATTCTTCAGTATAAATTGGATGTAAGGAAAGTGATAAACTCTAAATCGACGTTAACTAAGGACGGAGAGCCAGTTAAATTGTTAACATGGTGGAAGTGTTGAGGGTGAACATTGGTGTGCTCTGTTTTATATTAGTGTTGAGGTTGAACGTTGGTGTATTTTATGTTTCAGTCGGGACCCCTATGCTACAGTGTCACTATGACGGATGTAATAAAGTGTTTAAGAGAAAACAATTGTATCAGATCCATATCAGAGATGTCCACCAGGTAAGCATATCACAACACGCACACAGACACACCCTCTCGCACGCATTACCTCAAATCTGATATCTCAAATACATACCAGGGTACATTCTGTAGATTACTAATTGTATGCGAGGAAATAATTTCTTAATTTCGCGAGAAGCATAACTTGCAAAATGAAGTGATTCGCTTTTATTTTTATGGTCCTAAAATTCGTATAAATTCTCTGGACCAATCGTTCATTTGCGAATAATTATTCTCGTGATTTGACTTTAAAGAGTCATAAGTATCATACACACAAGAAATAAGGAATTTACAGTAGGTCAATTGGGATTGATACTGCCTTTTATGAGTTTTAACTTCAATTTCTCAAATCCACTGATATCTTGAAGGATTTGTCCAGTTGGGTTTGGGGAAATGTGGTTGCTTTGTAAAAGAAAATAAAGTCAAACCTTAGCTACCTCCTGTATTTAGCGATTTCCTATCACATGCAATCGTTAAATTTAAGCCCAAGAATCTTTTTTAGGTCACCTGAGTCACTCAGGTGACCTATTGCTATCTGTTTTCGTCTGTCGTCGTCTGTCGTGTGTTAACATTTGAACATTTTCAGCTTCCTCTCTGAAACCACCGAACCAATTTCAAGCAAATTTGGTATACAGCGTCTATGGGTGAAGGGGATAAAAAATTATGAATTTTATGGTCCCCGCCCCCCTGGGGCCTGAGGGGTGGGGCCAAAACCACTAAAATTAATGAAATATTTAAAAATCTTCTTCTTTACTCCTGGACACCAAGCAGGCAAAATGTTGGCATGAATGTAATGAGCATTGAATCCTCTACCAAAATTGTGAAATTCATTGCCCCAGGGTTGGGGGTTCTAGTGCTAGGCTATATAAATTATATAGTGAAAATGCATCATTTCTTTGAAAATCTTCTTCTCTGCTCCTGGGTATTAAATAAACCAACTAAGTACATACATATGATGAGCAAGAGTGCCTCTTCCAAAAATCCATAAATTGGAAATAAATTAATGCTTTGAAATCTGCTTTTCAGTTATAATCAACCATTTTATGATAAAATTTCCAAAATTTTGAAATATGTGCACATATGTGGCCCCAGGGTCAGTGGTTCCTTTAGGGTGGGGTGCACAACTGGTTCGAAGTGTAAGTCTATTTTCTCTTTGTTACTCTGTTTTGCCTCTGGGTATTAAGTAAATAGAGTAAGACACAAACCAAATTCAATTGTTGGAAAGTAGTTGATACTCAGGTGACCTATAAGGCCCATCGGCCTCTTGTTTATATTTTGCCTGCATTCAGTGACTCCCTGTTTGACCTGACACTATCATTACCTTTCTAGAATTTGAATGAATAAGTCAATATATGGAGGTTTGACTTTTAAGTATGCTATTTATTTGATATATTGCCTATATATAGAATTATTACAGTTGTATTTAGTAATTTAAGAATATTATGAAATCATTTTAATTCATGGGGGTCAATGTTCCTGGGTAAGCATAATTTTACCTGTTCGTGGGAACGTAATTTTGTGGGTTACTCATAAAAAGGATGGTTCAATGAATCAATATGTTACCAAAATAAAGTTTGTGGGGATGTAAATTCGTGGTAAGGGTGACCCATGAAATCCAGAAACATGGTCCCCCACGAACAATGATGATTGTACAATTGGTATTTCTGATACATGTACACGAAGATTTTTTTCAAATGGTTATTCATATTTTTTTCAGACTGGAAAGATATATCATTGTCATGCTTGCCCTTACAAGTGTAATCGGCAAGGAAATCTAGTGAAACACATTCGCAGCATCCACAAAGAAGAGGTCTCTACTCGTGCTTCTCGACGAAAGGAGGCCATGTTGTCAGGGAAAGGGTACCATGAAGCTGTTGGTCAAACTCTGAGACAGGTTCAGGGCCCAAGAAAGAGCAGCGAGGGGGAAAGTTCTCTCTCAGAACAGAGACATTGGACTCTTATTAGAGAAGGAGTTAACTCTGATCAGGAGGAAAGTTCAACCTCATCAGGGGACAGTAGGGAAAATGTTTATCATGAGGAGGGAGACAGCAGGGAGTCAGTTCACTCTGAGCAGGGGGATTCACTTTGAGAAGGGGGACAGTTCTTTCTGAGCAGGGATAGTTCACTCTGACTAGGGGGAAATTCACTATGAACAAGGGGACAGTTCACACTGATGGGGGGGGGGGTTGTATAGTTCACTCTCAGCAGGAGGATAGTTTACTCAGAACAAGGGGACAGTTAACTCTTAGCAGGAAAATAATTCACACTGAAGGTAGGCAACTCACTCTAATCCAGGGGGGTTGGAGGTTGGGGGGGGGGGGGGGGGTAGTTGTAGTTAAGTTGGAGTGTTGTAGTTAAGTTGGAGTAAAAGGTAGTTCACTCTTAGTAGGGGACTTTTCCCTCTGAGCAGGGGATAGTTCTCTTTGAGTAGGGGATAGTTCACTCTAAGTAGGGATAGTTCACTCTGAGCAGGGATGGTTCACTCTGAGCAGGGGATAGTTCACTCAGAGCAGGGATACTTCACTCTGAGTAGGGATAGTTCACTCTGAGCAGGGGATATTTCACTCTGAGCAGGGGGCAGTTTAATTTGAAATGGGATAGTTCACTATGAGTAGGGTGTAGTTCACTATGAGCAGGGGGGGGGTCACTCTGAGTATGAGGCAGTTCATTTTATGCAGGGGGTAGTTCACTCTGTGACTTTTTACAATTATCAGGGAATAATTTACTTTGAGTAGGAGGCAGTTCTTTTTTAGCAGGGGTAGTTCACTCTAAACAAGGGGGCAGTTCACCATGAGCAGGGGGAGGACCACTATGAGAATTAAAATTATTCTGATCAGAATGTTTTCATAGTCAATAGTATATGTAGGACTTAAGAGTTGCATTTAATGAGATCATTGAATGAAAATACTGTGTCCAATCTTTATATTCTATTGAGTTGCTGAAATATTTTTAGAGCCAATCTCTAGACAGCTCATTATACCCCCCGCTTGAAAAGCGGGAGGGTATATAGTAATCGTTAATTCCGTCCGTCCGCCCGTCTGTCTGTTACGCTTTCGGGTACTCATCTCTTATCCGCAACTTCTCTCATACCACTGAGTGAAATTTAATCAAACTTTCACAGAATCTTTATTACATATTGCCATTGTGCACCTCCTATTTTACTTTTTGATCTGACACATATTTTGGGTTTCCCGGCCATGGCAAAACATGGACTTTTTCATCAGTTATAACCAAATGGGAGGGCGGGGGGTATTATTTAGTGAGCTCATTGCTCAAAGTACCTCTAGTTTTCATGTTACACCTTGTAAGGACTCAAAAGCAGTCACTGGAGAATGGATACTGTAAAGAGTATGATCCAGGGAATGCATTACTCAGTTTTAAGATTAGGTGGGGTGTTACTGGATACATTATAAGAAATGAGATGTATCGTTTTTGGAAGAATGTTCATTTTTTATGCTTTTGTTTGAATAAAAGTACATTTTGGAATTTGAAAGTTGTTGTTGTCTTTAAGCATTTCAGCCTGTTAGCAAATCTAAAAAGCTTCTTTTTTTTTTACCTTTTTGAAAAATGCCTTTAGTGTCAGAATTTTGTTTTTTGATTAAGTGCATATAGTTAAGTGCTAAGTTCCCTTTAGTGCAAGCATTTTGAGGGTATTGCATAAGCATTTGCAAGTAACAAGATATATTTTGAAATGCTAATGGATACAGCTGACAATCAGTACTATTTGAATTTTTTAGTTTAATTGTAAATAAAATTATTATAAATTCTTGGTATAGACAAAAAATGAAGGCGACGGGATGCTTCCAAAATATCATTTCACATCAGTGGAACTGAATTTTATTAATGAAACTTAAGATTTTCTTCCTTTGTAAGTTTTATATCTGTGTATTGACCTACATGTATAGCTATCTTGCTATCTTGAAAACGGGGGGGGGGGGGGGGTGTTGAAACTATGATATGGTCTTCTATAATCTATATTTAAAAAGACTTTTTTGAGACAGATATGAAAACAACATTGGCGTCGGAAGAAAATTAGAAGGGGGGGCTAAGGATAGAAAAAAAAATTTAGAACCCCCCCCAAAAAAAAAGTGGGTGGGGGCTAAGCACCCCCCCTCCCCTCAGCTCCTAGTTCCGACGCTTATAAATAAAATGTGCATACTAGGAATATATCATATACGCTGCTGACCATCTATTCCATTTATGCGAAAACCACTTTGGTACATTATAGAAAGGATTAAAACAATAAAGTTTTGAAAAAGAGTCTGTTACAGAGAAATTTTAAGAAAAACGCTGTTTTCCTGTTTCCAGGGTAACAATAGGCATTAAGAAATTTTTGAATTTTATTAAGTGCCTAATTATAATTTCTTTATATTTTCATCACAATTGTCCAAGCCACCTCGGAAATCTGTGTGAATATTATTTTTTTCTGTTTATTTCATTTCTATTGCAACTGTTTGCAAAAGATTCTGATTTTTAAAATAGAAAATACTTTGACAAAATGTAAAGAACAATTCATACTAGTTTTAAAAAAGAATTGATTGAGCAGTTCGTGAGAATATCAAAGTTTAGCAATTTTTACATTTCTTCTGTTTCCATGGTAGCTGCAGATCTGTAGCTCTCCGAAAAAAATTTATTGATAGACCGGACTATCAATATTTTTTTTTTCGGAGAGCTACAGATCTGCAGCTATTTCCATGGCAGCGATGGATGATTTGAAAATTCTAAATGCAATTTCCAAAGCTACAATTTCTGATTATAATTTCTATGAAGATTCATTACGATTGTTTGATAGAACACTTCTGGACAAATTCTTCACTTTTCGTACGTTTCCATGGCAACGGCAGCCATGTTGAAACTGATTTTTCATCCACATATATACTGCGCTGTATCACGTTTTATGAAAAGTTCCAGAAACAAATTTATCCCAGTCATCTTCGAAAAAGTTTTCGGAAAACGTTTTCATGCGTACAATGACAACATGTCCTGCGACTTCGTTGGTATGACATTATAATAAACAGAAGAAAATCAATATATAGGTCTTTCCACAGAAAGATGGAAAAACCTAATAAAGAAATGAACAAACAAAAACAAAGGGAATTATAAAGAACAATTTCCATCATGTTTAAAAAAACGGCTGTGTTTTATTTCGTTTTAATTTTGATATGCGCTGCATTAACATGGGGAACTTGACTAATTTAAAAAAAAAAGGGGGGAGGGGGGGGTCAACCGGCTTTTTGATGGCTGCACATTTTCATATTATCAACAGTAAAACACTGTGACATCAAAATGTATGTAAAGCGTTCGTTGGATGTAAATGTTTGGTTTTCATATTATCTGCTATCTTAGCTTAAATAAATATATTAAAGCAACAACAACTAGAAATATTTATGACTTGTACTGATATACACTATCCCGGAAATACGATTGCCGTGCATAAAGTTTCTAAATTTAGTGTTAACAATAATGCTTCCTGTATGAATTCGATGGTAGGAGTCTGTGGAGATCGAACGATTGGATTTGGACTCATTTGAGTCAATGGAGCTGAGGTAATTTCGACGATTCTTGGCTTTATTTGATGTATCCTAATGTCTCTTTGATATTAAAACCATTTTTTAATGTAGTCCAATATGGATTGTTATTGTATCTAGTCAGCTTTCATCGTTAGGGCGTTTTTTGTGTCTGTTTTGTCTGAAAATTTTTTATATAACCTTCAATATAATTTTTTAACCATTATGTAAGAATGTAGCATCTAAATCAGCTTTTTTTTTTTGAAATCAGGGCAGTACAACTCCTTAGGATCTCCGTAATGGTGCAGCTGCGGGAGGGATTCGCTAGTTAAGAGACAGTAGTGTTTCAGAATTTGAGGATTTTTTCTGGTAGATTATCGACAACTAATCTTAACAGACACAAAAATTTTATAACATTCATTTTTTATCGGAAATAATTGAACATTTCTCATGTTTCTTTTTTTATCATTAGCCTTTGGGCCTTAATTTTGTTTTGTGTTATTAATAAGAACTACAGTAAAGAACACTTAGGCCAATATTTCAGTTTTAATGAATATGGTAATTTTCTACAATTATTAAAGGAAAGGATAACACTTGTTTAAATATCAAAGAAAATTAATTTTTTAATAGTACATGTATCTTGGCGCTACCGGTTTTCGATAGTGTAAAACTTTTGTTAAAAATTTAATCTAGGCATCCATGTTTTTCTCACCTCAATTATTTATGTATTATTAGTCATCAATAAATAAATATATTCAGACATTTATTTGTTTTTGAAATCAAGAATTTCAGTACAAGAAAACTTTCTTTGGATCAGCCATAATCCGACATTGTTTTGAATGAAACAGTCACAATATATATTCGATTATACAGAAAGTATGGTGCAAAGTACATATGTCAGTGAACCGTGCGCGCATCAAATTATGTTATTTTGTGTGGGTTTTTGTTTTCTTTTATTTGTTTTTTTCATTTTTTCGTACTGGATTTTTTGGTCATGTTTTCAACTATAATCTTAACAACAAATAAAATATACTTAATTATAACATTCAAATTTTTTATTTTTTGGTTAACATTTAATTTTATAAAAAACACTTGAAAAAATTTCAAAGCCAGGATTTTTAAAAGTCTGCTTTTCAAAGCATTATCCATAGCCTTTGGTCTATAATAATTCAACAAGTTGTCAACCTGTAAATTTCCCATTTTGACAATGGAAAATACACTACAAAAATAATGAACAATAAATTTAACAGAAACAAAACCTAAAGCATTAAAAGATGTCAAAATTTAAAATAAAATACCCGATAACCTCCATTTTATTTTTTAAGGGAAGTTTGCCCAAAATTTTTTCTATTTTTAAGCCATAACACAGAGCTTTTTTTAGATAGATAACATTTTTTAACATCAATTTGTTGTTTTCAGTACCTTAGGAGATAGGATTTTACAGTGAATTTTTTGACATTATGAGAAAAGGGCGTAATTTGAATAGATAAAAAGAAAAAAAAATCTTACCTCTCTAAATGGCATAATTTTACAAATCTGTTTGGTTTCACTTTTTTCATTGGTGGTAATTTTGGGATACCATGTTGCAAAAAATTACGAAAGTTTTTCTGATTTATTGTTAAAAACATTACCCTATCGAAATTAGAATACTATCGAAAATAGGTTACGTCACACTATATTATATAAATATTGCATGTAGTTGAGTGTAACATTGAAAATTTTCAGTTTTGTAAATAATTGTCAACCGTATATGAACGCAGGCCAAGGTTGACAATAGTTTTAATGAGGGGTGAAAATTTTCTGTTACACTCAAATACATGTTATATTTATTACATTATTTGAATGTTTTATACAAATACATATTATGAGTGAACCGTGCGCGCATAACATTTATATGTTTCATTTTTTTAATAACATTTAAAATGTCGTCAAAACTATGTTGACTGTTGCTAACGCAGGAGGGCAATTCATTATTCAAGGTTTTAGTAGTGTTTTTTCATTAAATTTTAAAACTTCACGAATCAGATTCAAGTATTTTACATGAAAGTATAATATATAAAATTATGAAACTGATAACTTGCATAGACAATTATATGTTTCATTTTTTTTAATAACATTTAAAATGTTTATAATTAAACTATATTGATCGGTTTAACACATTGAAAATTTTGATGAAAGGTTTTAATTTTTAAAAGATGATAATTTTCATTAAAATTTTATTCCTATATATTAGGAAAAAATTAAAGTAAAAGTTCAACAAGTTGTCTACCTTCATAAATGTTCACATTTGAATGGGTGTGCACAATAAAAATAACACTACTTCTTTTGAATTCCTTATATATGATTAAAAAAAGGGTAGCATAGTGTTTAACTTCTGACTGGCCCCTTAATATTTAAACAATCAAAAAATAATACATAAAATGTGAGTGGAGAGTAGAAAATATCGTTTCATATGAGAACAGAGGAAATTCAGGTTAAAAGACGATTTTTTTAAGTGGTGCTCTTAATGGATATATTTAGTCATCAATTCTTTTGCTGCCTATATGAATTATGTCTGATGGAAGGGACTATTATTTAGATTAAGCCATAATTATTATTTTCTAAGCATGTTTACGAATTTTTCACTGACTCAGTTACCAAAGGTTAAATTACAAGCACCGTTTAGTACAGACGACGGTCAGGAACTTGTGTGCACATGGAAAATGTATAAAAAATAATCGAAGTGCCATCTTTGTACAAGAGAAAAAATGTGCAAAACACGAAAAAAATACAAAAATTGTTAAGATTTAGCATTATGTTTAAAGTATATATATATATATATATAGCGACAATCGATTTTGCTGTTATGCTATCGATTGTTGGCATCGCCAAGCTTCCAACGACGATTTTTCGATCGTCGGCGACTATCGCTGAATCACTAAGAGACAGGTCTAGTTTTACCTGTTTTAAATTTATCTTAATATCAGATCTCTACTCGGTTGACAATGGTTTTCTTGGGGTGAAAATTTTCAATGTTACACTCAACTACATGCAATATTTATTATATCATACTGAATGTTTTATACAAATACATATAACAGTGAACCATGCGAGCATAAATTCTGCGCAGTCGCTATTTTTTGGAATATTACCCGTCATCAAGCAATGTTGACTGTTGCTACGCTGGAGGGCGTGGCTTCATTATTCAGCGGGTAATAGTGTTTTTAACAAATTTTTCTCGACCAATCAGATTCAACTAATTTACATGATTACAAAATGGTATATGCTACTTTAAACAATATAATAATATGAAAACATTCCATGGCATGATTCTATTTTGACCTTTAAATAGTAAATCATATTTACTTTCCAAATGATTGAAACATGTAAACATTGGTTAAAATGTGAAGCCATACAGGGCATGCAGGATTTGATTGTAATTTTATATTTTACAGGATAATGGGAGAAGAAATTTCATTAACAGCCTCAAATCTATCCACCAAACTGACCAGTGTCATGTATCTATACCAGAAGAATAGAATCCTGTGTGACTGTTGTATACAGTGCAGCGATGGAGAAGTTTACGCCCATAAAATCATCCTAGCCATGTGGGGAATGTATGGATTCTACATTGACACCATCAACACAATTAAGGCTTTAAAATTCTCAACTGCAGATGTTAATAACTTTATAAAGTTAATTTATTCAGGGAAAAGTTCATTGAATTTAGTTGCAGCAATTAGAGTTGCTCAGATTGGAAAACTCATGGGTATTAATTTACTACGTATGTCAGACTCCCTGACTCAACAAAAATCTTTAGAATCAGCTTTATCGGCCCTTAAATCTTCCTCTGAATCAGATGTGAAACTAGATGACAAATACACCTTCTGCATTAAATCAATGCCTGATTATCAAAGGAATTTTTCTACCACAACAAATGTTAGATGTAGAGAGCCAAGTACATCCAAACATTCAATGCCTGGTAACAGTTTTAACAGTATTACAGACAAATGGGATAAAAATTTAGAGGAGTGTTTGCTTAGTCAGTCATCAGATGTCGGCTCTGACACACTGATTAATAATAACAAGTCAGCTGAATCTCCTACCACTGACAACAAAGTTGATGATACATCTGAATATGAAAAAACAACAGGCTACAGGACTTATTCTGACAAACCACCAGAGATAATACCAGTAAAACAAGTAAACACAGAAAACCTAGTTTGCCCAGAGTCAGAAAACACAGAGGTATTAACAGAACAGGAAGATTGTGTCATGGAGTCGGGGTCTGAGAGTGTAGAAACATCAAAAATGGCCGAAAATAATTCAGTCAGAGTGTGGAGTGTAGAAACATCGGAAACTGCTGACATATCCGACAATAATTCAGTGGGAGAGTGGAGTGTAGAAACATCGAAAACTGCTGAAAATAATTCAGTCAGAGAGTGGAGTGTAGAAACATCGAAAACTGCTGACATTTCCGACAATAATTCAGTGAGAGAGTGGAGTGTAGAACCGATGCAGGAATTTCATACAGAGGGCCAGAATAACATATCTAAAAGAAAAAAGAGTCCTTTAGACTTAAAGGATACTGGACAGAAGAAAGCCAAAGCACAGGAGGGAGGGTGTAAATTAAAGAAATGTAAGCATTGTCTCAAACAGAATCAGGATCCTTTTATGTATGCCAAAACAGCAGAGGGGCGAGAAAAGTATAACAAGCATGCTATACAGTCCCATCCTTCAGCTTATGTTCAGAATGTTAAATGTGAAATCTGTGGGTTTTCTTATAAATGCTGCCAGGCAGACGTGTATATGGAACATATAGTGAAGACACATGGTGTAGAATATGACTCGACAGTCTACCAAAAGAAAACATGTGATTTCGATGTATGTTAGCTGTATTACTATCTTTGATGTTTGAATAATTCTTATATCTATCAGATAACCAAAATTTATTTGAATAAAATCTAAATTCCATTGAAATATGTGGATTGTGTATTTTGTAATCTTTTTTTCAGTGTAATGCATGTATTTTGTGTTGTAGGATTGTGAATACTGGACTGTGTGTCAAGCTAAATTCTCAACACATCAAAAAGAAGTGCATTGTGAGAAACGCAGCATCTGTGATGTGTGTGGAGAAGCAGTCAAAAGCATCAAAAACCACAGAAAGACTCATAAAGACAGGCCCAGAATACCGTGTGAAATCTGCGGGAATACCTTTATCAGCGAGGCTTCTGTCAAGGTCTCTATCAATAAATTTTAACCCTTTGACTTTATGTGAAGTAAAAACACTGTAAACATGGATTTAGCAAAATATTTTTGTTAATTTTGACAGTTTTATTCGCTGTCAGATTGGTTTATTTATTTTCATCTATCTCATTTTAGGTCAAGGAAGTTTTTTTTACAGCAATCTTCGTTATGGGAAGGGAAATCGAGAGTTTTCCCTCATTTCTGATATTCGTCACATTGTGACAGGATATCATTTTGATATCCTTTCACACTGTGACAGGATATCATTTTTATTCAATGAATAAATTACAGTATTTCACGGGTAAAAATGTAATAAATAAAAGATACGAAATGGATTTGAAAACAAATACCATTTTGACTTTCAATCAAAAACATGCATACTGAATATGTACAGTGGACCTTCAGATATCCGGACGCCAGATATCCGGATGCTTCAGTATCCGGACGATTTTTCATCGGAACGAAATTTTTAAATGTTATATTGTCTTGTTTAACTGGTGATTCAGATATCCGGACGCTTCACATATCCGGACAAATTGACTGGGAACCAAAGCGTCCGGATAAATGAGGGTCCACTGTACTTGGTTTTGGCATGGACAACAATGCACTCATTGATGAATGATGGTAATTAAGGATTTCCATCCCTAATGGGACCAAATTCCCTACCCTTAAATGTCGATCAAGTACATAATACTCTGATACTATATTAAAGCATTTTATAGTGAAAAAGGATTGCCCACGAGAAAGTTTAAAAATTTTCAACAGAGTTTGCATTGAAGTCTTTGCTAATCTTTGCAGAATCATATTGAAAGAGTGCATGAAAAGAAATACAGGTCAGCAGGATTCTGCATGTATTGTAATGAGAACTTCATAGAGCGGTACAGATATTTCAATCATATGTTCAGAGAGCACAATGAGATTCCAAAAGGAATGAAGAAGTAAGTCTTGGTTGTCCACTTAGTATTTATTTAAGGAATGTTTTTAAGTTTTGTGTGAGTTATTGGTGTGTGAATCACACAGACTTGTCACGTAGGAATATTTCATGACGCGCGCAGACTTGAATGGGCAAGATAGTCCTAGTGTTAAAGAAATACAGTGCGCTGTACTTTTCAAATAATATGCTCTTTTTGTCTCGCCTGCGACGAATGTCGCGAAGCGAGACATAGCGACCATAGATTCCGTCGTCGTCGTCGTCGTCGTCGGCGTCCAACTTTTGGTTAACCCAAATTTCAAAGTTTTATAAACTGCAATAACTTTCTCAAATTTTATTCAGTCTTCTTGAAATTTGGACACAATATTCAGTATGGATAAAAATTTATATCCCAAGTATGATTTTGAAAAAAAAAATTCAAATTTTTCCGTATTTTTTCCTTAAGTTGGACTTAGTTTTTTCATGATAATTTATGGTGAAGACCTATATTCCAGCAACTATAAGTTATAGGGATATGATAATTAGTCAGTGGATACATCATGGGTAACCACAAACGTCAAATACCAGAATTAGGTCATCTTGACCTACATTTTTCTGCATGAGTGACTTTGGTTAAATTTTTGGTGGAGGTCCATATCTCAGCATCTATAACTTATAATGGCATGATGATTTGTCATTGTACAGGTTATAAGTAACCAACAACATCAGTACCAGAATTAGGTCATTTTGACCTACATTTTTCTGCATGAATGACTTTGGTTAAATTGATAATGGAGGTTCATATTTCAGCAACTATAACTTATAGTGGCATGATAGTTAGTCAGTGGATACATCATGGGTAACCACAAACGCCTGTACCAGAATTAGGTCATATTGACCTACATTTTTCCGCATGATTGACTTTGCATAAATTTATGGTGGAGGTCCATATATCAGCAACTATAACTTATAGTGGCATGATAATTTGTCAGTGGATACATCATGGGTAACCACAAACGCCTGTACCAGAATTAGGTCATCTTGACCTACATTTTTCCGCATGAGTGACTTTGCATAAATTTATGGTGGAGGTCCATATCTCAGCAACTATAACTTATAGTGGCATGATAATTTGTCAGTCTACACATCATGGGTAACCAACAATATCAGTACCATAATTAGGTAATCTTCACCTACATTTTCTGCATGAATGACTTGATACATATACAGTGGATTTGATTTCAAAATGCAAGTTCAAATTATTGCGACTCATAACACGTTGCAATATTCGCAATAATAAAAACATCACAATAATTTGTGAATTTACAGGGTATATGTATATATATATAAATGCCAATATAATCGCCAAGGGATTAGATATTAAGTCAGCTGTTCCATTTCTTTATTATTGTATTTTTGAGTTATTCCTTCTGAAATGTCAATAAATGCTTCAGTTTATCAGACAATCATTTCTTACTAACCACAGCGACAGCAGGCGAGACACAGGGTTGCGGGCAACCCTTACGTACTTTTTTTTTTCTTTCATCGGCCTTTTAAGAAATAAACAACAATGTTAAAAAGTTCTCTGGGAAATGAAAGTTTAGTTGGTCACATGATCAAATCCTGTGAAGGCTGAAGGGCTTCTCAGTAGATTTGATCACATACCAACTAAAATTTCATTTCACAGTGAACTTTTTAACATTGTTGTTTATTACTTATATTTACATTTGAAACAATTACATTTTGAGTTAAATTGTATTTATTACACGAACAGGCCAACGTAGTGCTATGTAGTGATGTGCAATAACCTAGAAATTGTTTGGTCAAAATATCACATCGCTCAGGATCCGATTGCACTATGACCTCTCTCCCCAAATGAAATTCACACAGAATTTAACTATTTTCTCTTCAATAGGTTCATCTAAGAAAGATATATGCAAATGTAAATATATAAAATTGTATGATGAAATTTTGATAGATCATAATAGCTAAATCAGTGTGTGAGAATACAGTTTTACCTTTTAACTAGTGCATCTTCAGTTATCAGACTCGGAGGACAAGCCCCCTATAACACTGCATTATGTTGTATGTATATACATAAGTAACTCTCCTGGCTGTGACTTGATGAGAATACTTCATCATTTTGTAGGTATCAATGTTCCCAGTGTGACTTTGTGACTTACCAGATTGGTCTGTTGAAAACTCATGAGTTGAGACACAAAGAGCTGAAAGGTATCGTATAAAATATATTCATCATTATACACAATGGTCAATGACAATACAGTGTATAACTAGGTGTACCTGTGTGTCTGTACTGTCACTTTTTGGGGTGACGAGATGGGGGATACATTCTCATCAAGTTTAGATATTCCTTGGTGATGAAGTGTTGGGATGTTTAAATCACTTTTTCTGTGTGATGAATTCCCATGACTCTTAGCTTACTTTTGTATTTAGGTGTGCAAGTTTCTTGATAATCTTTTGTTAAGAGATATTTGGTGAGCATTGTAGCCCATGAGCCTCTTTTTTCTATTCTATCTCCAGATGAACTGGGAAGACAAAAAAAATAAGAATTTATTTCAGTCTTTAAAATTTGTAAAGAAAACAGAAATTTAATAATAATACATGTACTGTCTGTTGTATGATTTAAAATTTCTTGCTCTTTATAGGATTGGAAATAGAACGACCCTACAAATGTAACGTGTGCGGAAAAGCATTTCTTACCAAATCTAATTGCAATATCCACAGAAAGCGGCATGGTAATAAGTTAATTAACAATGTTTTAAATCTTTCCAATATATTACATGTATAAGTAACTATATAAACATGTACATGGTTAATTTTTATTAGGATTTGTTACAAGGGGATTGCATACATGTAAATATTGGAGATTAGAAATGCTCAGATATCTTGTATAGCAAGATGTCTGTGAAACTCAAAGATGAATGTCATGTATTCTTCGGTATACTGTAAACTAACTTTTATTTGCGGCGACTTTATTTCGCGGTTTAACAGGCATAAACTAGTTTGCGACTAATAATTTTCAATCAAGCCGTTTTTGGAAGTGTTTTTAATAGAAAAAGAGACTTTAAGAACCCGTTCACAGCAAGAAATATTCGCGATGACTTGGCTATTGCAAACCTCGCGAAAATTTCTCGCACGCGAATAAAAGTTGGTAACCAGTATATGACTGTGAGGTATTGTTTAATTAACAATGTTAATTGACAATAACTGAGGTTGAAGTTAAAGAATAAGGTACAGTTTGGGGGTTATTGTGCCCTATAAATTTAATTGTCTTAAAAAGTTATGTAAATGGCTTCAACAAGAGTTGAGTAGATGAATATGTTGAATCATGAAAGAATATAGTACGAAGGAGGACCACTCTGGAAATATGACGTCATTATAATTTGGTACATTTCTAAGTTTTATGCAACAGAGCCTCAGAATGACTCATTTCTGTGCTTATTTTCCTTTAAGAAATAGTGTCTGCCACCGTCGCCCACTTCACTTTTTGGGTATGTTATGTAAACTGCTTTGTAAAATCACACATTTCAAAATCTTTGTGGCTGACGGTGACAAGGTATGTTTTCTCGACTGAAAGAAAATTCCACTGAAAATTGATGTCTTCTGCAACTTTTAAAGAAATACAGGAAAAGTGCACGAATTAATGATGTCACAATTAGCATTTAGGAGGTCATATGTGAAAAACATTTTCTTAATGCATGGAATTCCTACAATTCAGAAAGAATGAATTTTAATTTCTAGTATCACTTTCATATTTAGAAAAATATAGGGCTTTATTTGTATTGACATTGTACCTTGTTCTTTACATTCAACCTTGATATTGTCCTTTTCATTTTCAGTCAAACAAACCTATCTACAATGTCACTATGATGGCTGTGCTAAAGTGTATCGGAGAAAACGAAGTTTAGAAATCCATATCAGAAATATCCATGAGGTAAGAATATTACAACACACACACAAAGGAACACACTCCCACTCAAACACAGAGGTAAGCATATTACAACACACACACAAAGGAACACACTCCCACTCAAACACAGAGGTAAGCATATTACAACACACACACAAAGGAACACACTCCCACTCAAACACACACACACACAAATTGACCGGGGGTAACACACGATTAATTTTCGCGATAAAGCCTATTTAGATTCTCTTTTTAATAGACACATAGTCTTTAAGAACCTGTTCGCGGCGAGAAATATTCGCGATGATGAGGCTCTCGCGAAATTCGCGAAAATTACTCGCACCCGAATAAAAGTTGGTTTACAGTATTACAACACACACACAAAGGAGCACACTCTCACTCAAACACAGAGGTGAATGTTACCTCAAACTTTTATATATCTCTCAAATACCACATATCAAATAGAGTCCATTAATTCTCTTTTACTTAAGGAATTTTTACCTCATCAGATTTTTTCAAGGTTTTGTTTTGTCCTATTTGGTTTAAAAAACTGGAGTTTCATTGTAAAAAGATAAACAGTCAAACTTGTCTTAGCAACCTCCTGTATATTTAACGACTTCCTGTCATATGCAGTTGTGAAACCCCCTAGAATTTTATCATATTTTTTTTTCCTGCATTTAGTGAGTCCCTGTGTAATGTGACATGCCACTATCATTTTCTATCATTTGACAGTTTAAGTCCCTGAATTTAGCAAATTTTAGCTCTATCTCTGCATCAACAGTGATAAATGTTTATTTATTGCCCATTCTCCAAGTTTCTTTAATGCATCACTGTCCAGTTAATATAATATGCCAGGGCATCAAAGATAGTGGGAAATATGGAATAATTTGCATAACAAGCAAAGTCCATTATGTATAAATATCCTATGTCTTCCACAATTGTTAATGTCCTATGCTAACTAAACAGTGGTTCCTTATATTTCCATTTTATTGTGAAATAAAATTGTAGATTTGGATTTTTAAAAATAAACACAAATAGATTTAAATTACATGAGGCCTTTCATGTCAATTTCAATAGTCCTCACCCACTGACATCAAACACAAAGACATCCGCATGAGATATAAATACATATTAGGCCTCCTTAGCTTCATAAAACTTAGATGAGCTCACTTTTGATCTAAGTCTCACTTTTCCACCATATATTCCTTTGATAATAGTGAGACTGAGATCAAAAGTGAGCTTGTCTAAGTTTTATGGCCCCCAAGGCCTAACCTATCGATTTGCCTAATTTACATTCTGGTAGAATTATCAAGAAATCAATTCCACTAACTTTCAAAACATTAATGACTGCATGAAATTGGTGTCAAGTATAGAAATTTATTATCAAGAACATAATAAGAGTACTATACATGTGATTTAACTGTGAAATGTTTTTGACAAGAAATATATAAAACTTGTGCATGTTTGTGCTTAAAAATCTTTGCATTTGTAAGTGCTTTGTTTTTCTTTTAGGGGCATAATCTTGCCTTCAGTAGTTTTTATCTATAACAGTGTCATAAAAGTGTGGAAAAAAACTATTTTGACTTTTCAAATCAAAAAATAAATTTATACCTAACACAAAATGGATATAAAAACAACATGTACAAAATAATATTTATTAAATGTACAAATTAATATTCATTAAATACAATTATTCATCAAAATTGTATTACACTTCAGTATTTATGCATATACTTTGAAAATTGCTAAAATACGATTCCATACTACTGTTAATCACTTTTTATTCGTGAGAACTTTATTTTCGCGTAATTACGCGAGACGGTATGCTCGCGAAAATTTCATTCTCACATATTATAGAATTCCTTAAGACTATATAGAGCAATAGCCACAATTCGTTAAAATTTTGTCTCGCTAATAAAGAGTCAATGACTATCTCCCAAAAATAAGGTGTTGCGAAAATTAAGTGATCTACAGTATATTTAAATTGGTATATATCTGATACAAGAAGATTTTTAAAATGGTGATTAAAAAATAATCTTTTTTTAGGTTGGAAAGATATATCAGTGTCATGCCTGTCCGTACAAGTGTAATCGTCAAGGAAATCTTGTGAAACACATTCGCAGCATTCACAAAGAAGAGGTATCTACTCGTGATTCTCGACGAAAAGAGGCCATGTTGTCAGGAAAAGGGTACCATGAGGCAGTTGGTCAAACTCTGAGACAGGTTCAGGGCCCAGGAAAGAGCACCGAGGGGGAAAGTTCTCTCTCCGAACAAAGACATTGGACTCTGAGTAATGAGGGAGCTAACTCTGATCAGGACAGTAGGGGAACAGTCCAGTCTGATGAGGAGGACAGTAGGGGAACAATTCGCTCTGAGGAAGAGGACAGTAGGGGGTCAGTTCACTCTGATGAGGACAGTAGGGGGTCAGATCACATTGAAGAGGAGAATAGTAGGGGGTCAGTTTACACAGACCAGGACAGTTGATGCAAATGGGGAGAGGGGGCAGTTAATTCTTAGCAGAAGGACAGTTTGTACTAAATCTAAATTAGGGGGAAAGGGGAGGGGGAAGTGTACTCTGATTAAAGAGACAGTCTACTCTTATCAGAAGGACAGTTCATACTGAATGGAGGGTGGGGGCAGTTCACTCTGAGTAGGGGGACAAATCATACTGAAAAGGGGGATTAATTCTTTGGCAGAAAAGTTCACACTTAAGTGGGGGGAAGGGGGGCAGTTCACTCTAATCAGGAGGACATATTACACTGATTGGGGTTGAGGGTAGTTAACTCTGAGCAGGGGGGCAGTTCAATCTAAGCAAGGGGACAGTTTAACCCGAACAGGAAGACAGTTCATTGCTCTGAGCAGGGTATAGCTCGCTGTGAGCATTCACATTGAGCAGGGGACAGTTCACTAAGAGCAGAGGACATCTTACTGTAAGCAGTGAGATAATTCACATTGAGCAGGGACAGATCACTCTGAGCAGTAAGACAATAGGAGAACAGTTTACTCAAATATTTGAATGTTTTCATAGTCAATAGTGTATAGACCTTAAAAGGTGCATCTAAGAGATGAGTGCATGAAGTTTCTGTATTTTCTATTCAGTAGCCAGGTGAAATATTTTTCAGAGGCAAGCTCCTGATAGCTCTGTTTTATATTATGCTACACCTCATAGGAAATCAAAAGTATTCTTTGAGAATATGCACTGAAAAGCCAGGTATGTTTCAGAGCATGTAACTGTGTTTTAAAATTTGGGGGGGGGGCTCTGTGTTATTGGTGAAATCTATACAGTATAACAAGAGATAGAGTGACATTAAGGTGTATCATCTCTGAGAGAATGTTTGTTTGAATAAAAGTATGTTCTGTATTTCCTAGTTTTTGTTGTCTCTAAGCATTTCATTTTATCAGATTAGCATATTTTTTATTTGATCAAGGTGAAAGTTTGAGCCATAAATAGGTCCCTGATTTGACCATAATTATTTTTAATTTTTTTATTCATGTAAGTTAATATTCTTCTTTCTAAGGCACTTGATGTTTTAACCTTTCTTTACATAAATAAAAGAAATTCACAAAACTATTATATTACAAAAAAAAAAATTCACTCTTAATTATCTCTTCAAGTTTCCCTTTCAAACTAAAATTTAATGCTTTAAATTAAAGGATTCAAATTCTTGAAAAAAAAAATACTGCGGTAATTCAAAACATTGAGATAATATTTCATCATATTGAAAATATTGCAGATAATATTCCATCATATTCAATATCCTTCTGAACACTCGATTTAGACATACATATTCCAGCCCTTCCAACATTCCCCTCTGCTTCTAGAAGGTTCCCAATCGAGTGGGCCCCAGTAAAAACACTGAATACATCCTGTAAGTTGTACAGTTTTCGTAACTGTCCTTTTCACACGTTTTATTTGATATCTGAACTGAACTGAGTTTATTAATATGATCACAATTTTACAGTTGTATACAGAGAACATAAATGGTGACAAATAAAAAAACAAATTATAGCACGTGTGAGTATGAGGATATACAAATAGTACAATTAGAGATGTAGATCTTTACTGCATTCATGGAGCATGTTTTAGTGATTTTTTAAAATAAGGTATGCATAGTTTTCAATATTTCATGAAGAGTATGTGCAATAAAATCGATATATGTCCCCTTATACATATTGTGCAAGACTCCTTTTTAAATGACTATTATATACCATTCACTTATTCGAACATTTAATTGTTTGAAAAGTTAATAATGTACATTTCTTAGAACTTGATTATCATGTTTAATTGTATGTCTTCCTGTGAGAATAGAATTCATAATATTTATAAACGGAGGTACTCAATATCTGTTTCAAAATACAGATTGAACAGTGCTCAGTCTAAAAAAGAAAAATGAAATCGTGAAAGTTTAGGAGCCTAGTCCTGAGAAGTAAGCATCCCTGTTAACAGGTCACGCCAGAAGTGAGCCTACAAACTGAAGTTATCTGAAATTAATTTATTTACTGTAATGTTCAGACTCTCTACTCATCCACCCTTTTTTCTCAGACAAGCCAGCTAAAGATCTAGGTACTCAATATCCAATAAATCTAAAGAATTGAATTAACATTTTTTTCTTTTTGAGTTGTTTGCTACGGTTACCTTAAAAATTACCTAATTTCAGAATCAATAGAGCATAAAAGAGCGTTAAATTTGCAACACCAACATATGATAATTATTTTTTCCCTAGCATTTTTGGATGCCTTTAAGAGAGAATTTTTTTTAAAATTGCACTTCCTTTCTCTCAAACTAAAGAAACCTCGTGTTGATATTTTGAAATATGCATCTGTGACATCAGTCTGGGATGTTATTGGTTTTACTATTCAGTAAAGTTTTATAAAAAATCAGAATGTCTGCGTCTTATCTTATGACATTGGACAAAGATATGCATACTAAAAATATCATCATTTCAAGCATTTTTTGTTGTTGTAAATACTTCGTATTTGATGAAAGCATGATAACCGTTTTTCAGTACTTTCGGTACTTTGATTATACTTGTAGATCGACACATATCATGATTAATTGCATAGGTGTCGGAACCGGATTGCGGATAGAAATTATATAGGCATTGAAAATTGGGATTACCCTTTTTGTTGGCTTAGCCCCCCACTTTCAATTAACCCCCCCCCCCTTTCAATTTGCTTCCGACGCCTATGCATTGAGCAATGATACAGTATGTATCACGAAATATTGATATGGATATCAAATATTTTTGTATTAATTTAAATGAACAAACCATTTCTTTACAAATAAAAATAATTTATTCAAAGAAGTTTTATGTTTGTTGTAAATTAAGTTAATTAACAAAATTATTTTACAAAAGTGGGGTCAATTATTATGTGTGATCTATTCTTTATGTATATACATGTATGTATTTTTTTCAATACATGTTTTAAGTGAATTATCCAAAATTACTCCGGAGCATTGGTACATCATTGGAAAATTTATTCAAGATTATGAAAAGAAAAAGTTCGATCAAACTGACATCCTATGGAAACATAATTAACTTCCATTTCCTTTTGCCTATATTTTCCAAATTGTTGTATTATATTTGGCATGATAAAGCATGTACTGCCAGTTTTGGTGAAAATTAGAGCTGAGGGTTATTTCTCCTTAAAAGATTTAAAATCTAATGGATTTACGATCAACACCTTCTCAGTTATTAACTGATTCACTGAACGCCTCTCATATCAGCTTATGTTCGCATTCCCCCGATGTTGAAAGTTTGTATAAATGTTACTAGTCTGTTGAGCAGTCTTTTAGAGCAAATATCACTAAAAGTATTACAGGCACGTAGCAACGGCGGGGGCTTGCCCCCCCCCCACTTTTTTCCCGAACAGTACATGTCTATTGAAAGGTCGGTTGCCCCCCCCCCCCCACTTCGTACCACAGTATAGTGATATCAAGGAAAATGTAGTATTGTTTGCCAAAAAATTGAAAGTTAAAGAAAGTTTGCTTTGAAAAAAGTTGGCCACTACCCCCCCCCCCCCCCCCCCCCACCATTTCACACCTATATACGAAATAGGATTTTCGAGTTTGGTCAATTTTTTTTTTTTTGCTTGTCAACTTTTACAGGTAAGTAAAAAAAATCTCTGATTGCCCCCCCCCCCACTTTCAAAAACGATGCTACGTGCCTGTATTATCAATCTCATGTTCTATATAGGGCCTTTCTAGCAAACTCAGAAAGAGAAAGCCGCTGAAACAGTTAATTTCAACTAATTTTGGCATATAGCGTCTTTGGTGAAGGGATGTGCAAAAATTATGATATTCATGATCTCATTTGAAACTGAGGTACCCCACTGAGAGAAGAAATTATGAAGTTCATGTTCCCTGTACCCTGAAGGATGGGACTAAAACCATTAAAAGTAACGCTATCTTTGAAAAGGGTCTCCCCCTGCATAGGCGTCGGAACCGGTGGGGGCTTGGGGGGGCTCAGCCCCCCCCCCTCCCACCTTTTTTCCAAATATATACATGTACTTAGTATACGCATTTAACATATCTCCGTAAGTTTAGCCCCCCCCCACTTTCCACAGATACGCCTTAGTATAGGTTAAAATTGGGGAAAGTGTTGGTGTTTGGAAGAAAATTTTTGGTACTGGAGTTCGAACCTACACCCTCCCCCTCCCCCCCCCCCCCCCCACGAAATAGGATTTTCGTGTTTGGGAAATAGAAATTTTCGTAATTTTCTCTTCTTTTTCTTTTTTTTTTTTTGTTTTGCTTGTCAGGTTTTTTTTGCAGGTACAAAAAATTTTTTTCTTACACTTAGCCCCCCCCCCCCACTTTCAATTTTGCTTCCGACGCCAATGCCCTGTACATTTAGCAGATAAACTATAGGCCGTGCTTGGTCGTGATGAGCAAGGGTGGCTCTTCCAAATTGTGAAAGGTTTGGCCCCGAGGTCAGCGGGTCTGGAGTTTGGGCAGGGCTCTGATGATCATGCAGTGAAACTTAATTTTTTTATACCCCCCGCTTGAAAAGTGGGGGTATATAGTAATCGGTATTTCCGTCCGTCCGTCCGTCCGTCCGTCTGTCCGTCCGTCTGTTACGCTTTGGGGTACCCATCTCTTATCCGCAACTCCTCTCATACCGCTGAATGAAATTTGATGAAACTTTCACAGAATCTTTATTACATATTGCCATTGTGCACCTCCTATTTTACTTTTTGATCCGACAGATATTTTGGGTTTCCCGGCCACAGGAAAAGATGGACTTTTTCACCAGTTATAACCAAATGGGAGGCGGGGGGTATCATTTAGTGAGCTCATCGCTCAGGGTACCTCTAGTTTTATTGAAAATCGTCTTAAATTTCTGCTCCTGGGTATACAGCAAACAATCAAACTAAGTGCATAGTTATGATTAGCATAATGTGCCAAAATTGAGAGACCAATGTCCGAGGGATTGCAACTGAAATTCTGATCAAGCACTTTTGTTTTGTCAGAAAGCTGATAATGACAAATGGGTACAGGTACAGACGTGGAGTAAATGGATCCTTTTTATTATTTGTTTCTGAGCAATAGACTAATTATTTTGTTGATCCCTGATCATCTGTTATTCCTCTTTCTTTTGGGCAATATATGTTGGATAATCTGTCAATTTATTTTTGTTTCATTTTATACTTCTGTGAATCTTAAATTTACACTAGCTGTTTTTAAAAATACATGTAGTAGCAATTAATTACCGGTAAATAAATTTTTAAAAAGTAATAAGCACACAAAAACAAAGAGAATTATAAAGATCAATTGGTATAATTCAAAAAGACTGTTGTGTTTTATTTAATTTCAATTTTGATATTATACACTACAGTTCTATAATTAAAATAAAGGTGAAGGGGGTATAACCGGCCTTTTAATGTACATTTTCATAGCAACAGTAAAACACTGTTACTCACTACATGTTTGTAAACCATTAATTGGATGTAAATGTTGCTTGGTTTTCATATGAACTGTCCAAAAGTCTGTTAAAGAGCTATTCTGGCCTTTGTAAGAATAAACAACCAGAAATATAAACGTTATATATATGACTTGTTACTGCAATAGACACAATCCCGGAAATACGATTACCGTGCATAAATATTTTAAATTTAGTGATAACACTATAGTTCCTGTATGAATTCGATTGCAGGAGATTAGACTCTTTGGAGGTAATTGAGACAATTCTTAGGCTATAGGAATGAGGATGTAATATATATGTACCTTATTGATAAAAAAAAAAGCCTGCCTGCCTCATTGAATTCTGATTTTTTTGGCCTGAGAAACAATTGATTAATTTTTTGGGGAGCCTAAAGCCCTAAACATTGGTTAAAATGTGAAGCTTTACAGGACATGCAGGATTTGGAGAATCAACGTTGATAGTAATTTTATATTTTTACAGGATTATGGGAGAAGAAATTTGCTTAACAGCCTTAACACTACCCACCAAACTTACTGACAATCTTTATATATATCAGAAGAACAGAATCCTATGTGACTTTTGTATACAGTGCAGTGATGGAGAAGTTTACGCCCATAAAATCATCCTAGCCATGTGGGGAATGCATGGATTCTACATTGACACCATTGACACAATTCAGGCTTTAAATTTCTCAACTGCAGATTTTAATAATTTTATGGAGTTCATTTATTCAGGGAATAGTTCATTAAATTTAGATGCAGCAATTAGAGTTGCTCAGATCGGAAAACTCCTAGGTATTCAGTTTCATCGTATCTCAAGCTCTCTCACTCAACATGATTCTTTAGAATCAATTTTGTTTGTCCTTAAATCCGCCTCTGAATCAAGTGTAGAACGCAATGAGAAATACACCCTCTACATTAAATCAATACATTAGTGCCCAATTATCCCCAATCACAAAGTCATTAACTGGAAAGACAAAAAATGAGAGGGAGGGAAGCACTGACCAGAAAAAAGAAGGACCAGGGGGGATCAGGAGAGAGTAAGAAAATTAAACAGATGGATCCATGCTACGTATTGGTAAAAGACTTAGAAAAAACTAAAGAAAAAAAACCTCAGGAATCCAAGAGGAAACTACCCCTGACCACTGATAAGGGACAGAAGAAGAAACAGAAAATGTAATTGTATTTTTTTTTCATTCTGAATAAAATCTGTGTTCTTGTTATTGTGTGTTAGTGTTCTTGTTTTCAGAAAATCGAGGTTTGTTATTGTCTTTCAGTAAAAAACCAGTTTGAACTGGTTAGGCTAGGCTGTCTAGACTGTGAATGAATGCGTGACGTCATAATGACATTCTTTTGAGTCGCTGACAAAAATTGTAGTACCAACGTATAGTATAATGTAAACACAGTGTAAGCGGCCCCCCGTATTTACGGGATAGGTTAGGGTTAGGGCTAAGGGGGGTTAGGGTTAAGGGAAATTAGGGCTAGGGTTAGGGTTAGTTAGGGCTAGGGGGGTTAGGCTTAGTTAGGGTTAGGGTTAAGGGGTTAGGGTTAGGGGGGTTAGGACTGCACTCAGTTGACCCACCTGGTCCCCGAACCAGAGTCCGCAGGGAGCTGCAGCAGGTTGGGACACTTCTGGCTAGACCACTTCCGCTTCCGGTAGGCCATTTCCGCCCACTTCCGGTTATGACGTCATTTCCACCCACTTCCGGTTAAACCACTTCTGGTTATGACATCACTTCCGGGCTAGCTAGGCGGTTTATACTACTTATATAGAATACAATATTTAGAAAAAAAATCAAATTTGTCTGAAAAAAAAAAGATAACATATTTACATCCAAAGGTGACCTGGCCTTTGGAGTGTATAATCGTAGGGGGACTTTTGGACTTGTTGCGTTGGTGCCCCCTACGAACATTTTTTGTAAAATTGCTGTTTGATATACATAAATGTACTTTAAACAAATATGAAATATGAATGAAACATTTATTTTTGTACTCATAAAATGTGAACTGTCTTGTATACATTTTTTATTTATTTTATTCTACCCTACTGTATTTAACCACATAATTATTATCTTTGATATGCACAATTCTTTTTTTCTATCCGATCCAGGGAGCTCCTGGCACCCCAGGTGAGGATATATTTGCGAGGGCCTCTGAGGAGGCATTACCTCCACAGTTATTGTTATTATGTTATTGAATAAAATACTAAAAAAATAAAATAAAATTGCACTTCCTGTCTCTCAAACTGAAGAAACCTCATGTTGATATTTTGAAATATGCATCTGTGACATCAGTCTGGGATGTTATTGGTTTTACTATTTAGTAAAGTTTTACAAAAATCAGAATGTCTGCGTCTTATCTTATGACATTGGACAAAGATATGCATACTTAATTATCATTTTATGCATTTTTTGTTGTTGTAAATACTTAGTATTGGATGAAAGCATGATAACCGTTTTTCAGTACTTTCGGTACTTTGATTATACTCGTAGATCGACACATATCATGATTAATTGCATAGGTGTCGGAACCAGGAGGCTAATTCCCCTTTTTGCAAAGATAGACATTATATAGGCATTGAAAATTGGGAATTACCCTTTTTGTTGGTTTAGCCTCCCCTCCCCCACTTTCAATTACCCCACCCCTTTCAATTTGCTTCCGACGCCTATGCATTGAGCAACGATACATGCAGTATGTATCACGAAATATTGATATGGGTATCAAATGACCAAACCATTTCTTTACAAATAAAAATTATTTATTCAAAGAAGTTTAATATTTGTTGTAATTTAATTTAATTAACAAAATTATTTTACAAAAGTGGGGTCAATTATTATGTGTGCTCTATTCTTTATGTATATACATGTTTTAAGTGAATTATCCAAAATTACTCCGGAGCATTGGTACATCATTTGAACATTTATTCAAGATAATGAAAAAGAAAAAGTTCGATCAAACTGACTTCCGATGGAAACATAATTAACTTCCATTTCCTTTTGCCTATATTTTATATTTGTTGTATTATATTTGGCATAAAGCATGTACTGCCAGTTTTGCCACCCCCTACGAAATAGGATTTTCGAGTTTGGTCAATTTTTTTTTTTGCTTGTCAACTTTTACAGGTAAGTAAAAAAATAAAATCTCTGGTTGGCTCCCCACTTTCAAAAACTATGCTACGTGCCTGTATTATCAATCTCATGTTCTATATAGGGCCTTTCTAGCAAACTCAGAAAGAGAAAACCACTGAACCAGTTAATTTCAACTAATTTTGGCATATAGCGTCTTTGGTGAAGGGATGTGCAAAAATTATGATATTCATGATCTCATTTGAGACTGAGGCACCCCACTGAGAGAAGAAATTATGAAGTTCATGTTCCCTGTACCCTGAAGGATGGGACTAAAACCATTAAAAGTAACGCTATCTTTGAAAAGGGTCTCCCCCTGTACATTTAGCAGATAAACTATAGGCCGTGCTTGGTCGTGATGAGCAAGGGTGGCTCTTCCAAATTGTGAAAGGTTTGGCCCCGAGGTCAGCGGGTCTGGAGTTTGGGCAGGGCTCTGATGATCATGCAGTGAAACTTATTTTTTTTTTTTATTGAAAATCGTCTTAAATTTCTGCTCCTGGGTATAAAGCAAACAATCAAAATAAGTGCATAGTTATGATTAGCATAATGTGCCAAAATTGAGAGACCAATGTCCGAGGGATTGCAACTGAAATTCTGATCAAGCACTTTTGTTTTGTCAGAAAGCTGATAATGACAAATGGGTACAGGTACAGACGTGGAGTAAATGGATCCTTTTTATTATTTGTTTCTGAGCAATAGACTAATTATTTTGTTGATCCCTGATCATCTGTTATTCCTCTTTCTTTTGGGCAATATATGTTGGATAATCTGTCAGTTTATTTTTGTTTCATTTTATACTTCTGTGAATCTTAAATTTACACTAGCTGTTTTTAAAAATACATGTGGTAGCAATTAATTACCGGTAAATAAATTTTTAAAAAGTAATAAGCACACAAAAACAAAGAGAATTATAAAGATCAATTGGTATAATTCAAAAAGACTGTTGTGTTTTATTTAATTTCAGTTTTGATATTATACACTACAGTTCTATAATTAAAATAAAGGTGAAGGGGGTATAACCGGCCTTTTAATGTACATTTTCATAGCAACAGTAAAACACTGTTAGGCCGGAATTAAAAATATCTTTGTTTCCCCTAACCCGACCCTAAATTTTCAAGTTGGGTCGGTAGGTATGTAAACAATTTTTTTCTGACAGCAGCTTTGAAAATACATTTTAAAACTTATGATGGGAAATTACCTTTATAAATATTGATTGATTGATTGTATACTGTTTAACGTCCCTCTCCAGAATATTTCAATGATATGGAGACGTCACCATTGCCGGTGAAGGGCTGCAAATTTAGGCCTATGCTCGGCACTTACGCCCCTTGAGCAGGGAGGGATCCTTATTGTGCCACACCTGCTGTGACACGGGGCCTCGGTTTATACGGTCTCATCCGAAGGACCGCCTGATTTAGTCGCCTTTTACGACAAGCAAGGGGTACTGAGGACCTATTCTGACCCGGATCCCCACGGGGCACCTTTATAAATAAGAAAAGTACAAAAGAAAGCGGTTTGTGAACAAAATGCTAAGTATCATACATATGCTGTTTAAAAGCAAAATTCATGATATATCAATTCAAAACTGTGAAATATTCAGTTGGATTGTGAAATATCTCACGCCATAGTACATTTATATAAATCGAATAAAAAACGACAAGTTTCTCTTATACGCAAAGACCGGACATCCGAGTATATTTTTTCAAACCTTACATCAGCCTCTAGTGCTTATAGACAATCAATGTACTTTTTTGAGGGCCATTAGATCTGCAGTGGTTCTAGAGCATTTTGCTTTTTAAGCATTTAAGATACATGTATGTAAGTAGCTAATTTTAGGTCGCAGGTTCAAATCCCAATGAGGAACGTTGAATACGGTCTTTCAAAAGGAACCATTAAACTGTTTAAACAAGTGTCCAATGTCGCAGAAGATGCTGGCTCAAAAAAGTTCCTCCACTGCTTGATGGCAAAAGAGTGCCAAGTACGTCTAAATTTGGAACAATGGGGAAATGTTCAAATGTCGTCCCAACAAATCTCAAAGGGATTAGAAGCATAGAAACAAACAATCTTCAAGGACCTGATTAAAGAAAAATACACTGGACGTCTTAGGAAGCTGAATCATGATTTCAAAACTATTTGTAAACAATATTTAATTACCCCCCCCCCCCCCCCGCGAAATAGGATTTTCGAGTTTGGGAAACTTTAAATTTTTTTTTTTTTTTTTGCTTGTCAAAGAATTTTTGTCCTTGTGCCCCCCCCCCCCCCCCACGAAATGCGAAATAGGATTTTCGAGTTTGGGGAACTTTCATTTTTTTTTTTTTTTTTTTTTTTGCTTGTCAAAGAATTTCTGGAGTTGCGCCCCCCCCCCCCCCCCACTTTTAAGTTTGTGACTACGCCTCTGGAACCAAACCGAATCTACAAATGATAAAAATGCTATATATAATGTCATAATCACGAAGTTTAACCCATACATAAAGACATGAAGAAAGGACATCTGAATTATATTTATTAGGATGAATATGCAGACATATTTACAACAACTCTTATGGTTCCATAATGATATATAGTAAACATACATGTAGGTACACAGATGAATTGGTTATTAGATCAAAACTCAAATTAAATATAAAATGCAGTGAAATTGAATGATGTGTTCACTAGGTGGGCCCCTCATCTGCTCATGAGGTGGGCCTTACCATGTGTTACGTACCTTAAGAGTTTCAAGAGTGAAGAATTCTAATTAGCCAAAGGCATATGATTGGGACGTCGCCATTGCTGTAATCACATATGGGTGCCATTTTGTTTCCAACAAATGCTTGAAAATCACAGTAGAACAATGTCGGCCATTCTGATAAAAACTGATTTTGATGAAATTTTATTTTATAAAACCTGTTAACAATAAAAATAATTTTTGAATCATCTTATTTAAAAAATCTTTTCAGTCGGCGCGATTTAATTGAGTCGGTCGCGTTAGGGGAAACAAAGGTATTTTTTATTTTGGCCCTACTCACTACATGTTTGTAAACCATTAATTGGATGTAAATGTTGCTTGGTTTTCATATGAACTGTCCAAAAGTCTGTTAAAGAGCTATTCTGGCCTTTGTAAGAATAAACAACCAGAAATTTAAACGTTAAATGACTTGTTACTGCAATGGACACAATCCCGGAAATACGATTACCGTGCATAAATATTTTAAATTTAGTGATAACAATATAGTTCCTGTATGAATTCGATTGCAGGAGATTAGACTCTTTGGAGGTAATTGAGACAATTCTTAGGCTATAGGAATGAGGATGTAATCTATATGTACCTTATTGATAAAAAAAAAAGCCTGCCTGCCTCATTGAATTCTGATTTTTTTGGCCTGTAGTAAAATATATAGACATATTTTACTATGTAAGAATGTCGCCTACCTTCAAGTAAGTACAACTAAGGTGACGACGGTTAACCAAATTCTACATGGTGAATACGGTACAGGTACAACAAACAAGTCAAGGAATAGGTAACACACACACGTGGTGACTGGTTTGAGGACTGGACTGAACTGACGAGGGGAAGCATGCTGGCCAGCACGGGTGGATGGCTATGAGGTCAGGGTGAAAGGTCATAGGGAATACATTTACATACACAATTTCACTACATTCCCCCCCGTTTTATTTAATAAAGCTAGGGACAATTACTGTAATTAAATCAGAGGAACGTAAAACCAGAAATATATAAATATTATCTTATATGGCATGGAAAACGTATTAACTAATTCATGTATCCACATGAACTTGGACGGAATTACATCCAGCACCTAAGTTCTGCAGGATAGACATGTTTGTATGTGGCAAGATTTATTAAAGTAAGTTAATATACGAATTATGATAATCCGCATGTAACTTCCACATTGGATCAAATGACCATGTTTAGCCATACGCATTCCATGTTGTATGTTACACATTTCCTATGTTTTAACACTTAATATAGCCAAAAGGAATATAACTTACCTATGACCTAACACTGACCTACTTCCATGAGAGTTCTGAAACTGAATGGAGTCATGGCATATGCATGGTTTAGTCAAGTGAGAATCAGTTGTACCAGTATATAACTTTTATCATGTATACAACTGATTTACCTATATATTGTGCAAGAGTGCAGTAATATATGTTAGAACTTAACAACAATCAGATAAACTAACTGCTGTGATGTATATTACTGCTAATTAACTTAATATGATTGTATTTTAATGTATGTCTTCACCTTAAATAGGTCAATGCCTAATACTTTAAAACTTATACTAAGTAACTAACTTAAGCCTAACCTAAACTAAGTAAACTGTAGATTTTCTTACTACCTATCCTGACAGCTAAAGTAACTAAAGAAGGTTCGTTTTCTTAATTGTCGACTAATCATAGGAGACGCTATGAAATATATAACTATTAAACGTATTTACAAAACATATTCCGCATCAGTACCGTCACTTTCTATAATTAGTTAGCCGGGTATGATACGGAAAATGAATGACATATAACTATATACAAACTATGTAACGCAATCCGCCCAATACCGTCACTGAGAAAGGTCAGCCAAGTACATATTCGGAAAGCATAAGGTTATTTACATGTACATAGAGCAATCCAGCCCAATACCGTCACTGAGAATGGTCAGCCAGGTATCTGACGGAAAGCATATATGTTGCATGATTACACCAGTCCTTGTTTAGTTATTCTTGGACATTCTAAGGAACTGGATCAAGAACATGCAACAGGATAGATCATTGCATAATTATGACATATGCTGCCTGAATATGCTTTACCCAGATCAGATCTCCATGGAACAGTGAGAGGAACTACATCATCTAGGTCTCAGCACCAGTAGTGAATTCCACCACAAGCCAAGTCTTCAATGTTGAAGTTTGACCTGTAAAAGGGACAAGCTACTTCTATCCTAGATGATGCGTCTGTATTGGTATATGCTCTTTGTCATCCCTGTGTACAGTCATGTTGTATAACTCTTCTGTCTAACGAGCTAGCTGGCGTACGTATGATAAAGCATCTTCCCAGCATCGAAAGAAGTACGAAAAGACTATTACTGCCAAGAAGTTCCTTACTATAGTTGTGCAGTAGCGCCGTTGTTTAGATGACAGGGTTAAACTAGCATAAGTGATAATTCTCTCTTCACTGTCTTGGATTGTATTCTGAGCTCTTACTGAAATTTCTTTATAATAAATACTAACCTCAAACTATTAAATTTATCTTACTTCTTACTAAAATCTCAAGTAATATATATATAAAGTACAGCTAAATGCTTACTTGTGAGATTTTAGTATTATAACCATGAAAGTTAATACTGCATGAACATATCTACACCACAAGTGCATTGAGCATTGCTGAGTGATTTATTGACTCGATCTGTTTAATAATGAGCTCAGGCAAAGAACATGTATATATATTTAAAGATATTCTGTACTTATAATGTGAGCAACAGTCAAGCAATACTCAAATACTGACTAGGGTGCAAATAAGTTTCTTAAAACCTATTAAATGTTATGCATTTATACACTATTTCCATCTACAAACTACACTATTTCCCCTCCCTTTTATTTTTAAATGAAGGAAGAAGTAGTAATAGCTAGCTGTTCTTATTGATGTAGGAATACTAGAGCTTATCTAAATGTAGTTCGTGCATATATAATTAGCTATATTGGTGTATTGACTATTGTACACAAATTACTAAAGTACTATAATTGTGTAGGCAAGTCTATAAGCAATTCCGCTAAATAATAACTAAACAGTGCTGCAAGTTATAGTTGTAATATTAATCACTTATGTTGGTAATGTTAGTAAGCTAAGTATAATGATCCACTTACTAGATATCTAATCTGATTATATATATGATATAAGAACTAAAATACTGTAGGTAAGTTAGTCAACTACCAACTACTACCAGTTGAGAGTTAACTACCAGTTCTTGTTTAAATGTTAGTAGCTTGAATAAATTTGAGTTGCATTAGATTAGACTGTACAATAAAACTAATATTATTAACACTACAGTCTACTGACCTAATACTAAGTACTAGAATATATACTAAAATGATAAGATAACTACACTTATTTGATATAAATCTTAAATAATGCTTAATTTTTCTAATTTACTTATATCAAAACCAACACACGAAGTATAGTAGAATTATGGTATATAACTCGATAAACACTGGGTATAAGCATTTCAGGTTTATTTAAGCAAATGATCTAAGTTAATGTGATGGGCCATGGTACAACCCAGCACTTGTTCTCGAGTGGCAGCCCAGATGAAAAACACAGCCCACAGTAAACATACTGGAAGGCACAAACAAGGTATTCTCTGCAAGTAAAATGCAGGTCCTTGTTGGCAGCATTCCGAGTAAACTTGGTTGTGCCATCTGAGTTGTCACTTTTAGTGGTGGTTCTAAAATACACAGCTGGAGCTGGGACAGACACTGTATCAATGGAGTCACTGGAGAAGCTATCAGGGTATGATTCTTCTTCACCAGTCTCTTCCATAGATATGGGCTCCTCTTCCTGAACTGGTGGTGTAAGGGATTCAGAGGTAGCCACATCTGTCTCATCTGTACCAAGCTCTTCACAGGAGGACATCTGTATATTGCTGGATGCCAGAGCATTTACAACAGACTTGTTGCTATGCTCAGGCAACAGATCACTCCTAGGAGGCTGTGTATCCAAAGTCAAATCCGGGAATGGTTAGCAGTTGGATGTTATGTCAGAATCTGGATTTAAATGGCAACCAGCAGTTGAATGCTCACTACTCAGTAGCCATAACTCAGATGGACTGCCTTCAGGAACATCTTTGTCCTCTATGTCTGGAGTTAAATGGCAACCAGCAGTTGAATACTCACTACTCGGTAGCCATAACTCAGACTCACTGCCATCTGTCTCATCTCTGTCCTGTATGTCTGTGTGTGGAATTCCAGGAACTTGGGGATCACCATGTGACACCATGGTATTCCACTGCATACTAGCAGGTGATATATCACCACTCCGTATTTGTGGAAACCCTGGTGGACTCTTGCAGGTAACTGTGGGCATCTGCTGCTGCTGGTGCACTGCTGCAGTAAATGTTGGCTGCTGTTGATGATGGTACACTGCTGTAGGTAGGACAGATTCACAGCTGCTAGCATCCCCAGGCCTCACTGGTGCTGAAAGTTCCTGGTCCTGGGCATTGTCTGGTATAATATTGGTTGACATAGCAGGGCATTGTGCAGCTACCCCATCCTGTGAGTTTGCCAATGGTGGTGGCATTGGTGGTCCTCCATACATGCATGGCTGTGGGTATTGCTGTTGAGGTACCATGTATCCAGGTGGAAACATTCCAGGACATGGGCCATATGCATAGGGTATGCTGGGATATGGCTGTGGTGGTCCAAAGAATGGCTGTGGGAATGGTCTACCATATCCAGGAAATGGTACTGGATAGCTCCCAGGGACTGCTACACAAGGAGTTGGATACCCGTATGGATTAAAAGATGGCAGGTATGGTCCACCATAGAATCCAGGAGGTGCTGTACAAGGTGTCATTGCTGGATTCATCTTGTTGCTTAATTTTCAGTAGTTCAAAGTTACGGAAATTATCACGCCGTTTGATACTACTGAAACAGTCAGTCGGAGAATGTGTGTATAGGCCTATTTATTGCTGTACGTTGCGCTATTTCCAAGTCACGGTATTAACGAAACCGCCGGTGAAAATATTACACACTAATATGTTAGGCAATATGTTACCGATTCGCAACAAGATCCGTGTAATCGCCGTGATCTGAATTAAACGTAACTTATAAAGCCGGTTTAATTCATCGATATAGTCCAGATAATTTTACTTTACTGCCTCTATCTTTTCTCTCTATCTTCTTCTGTCTATCTTGATACGATGTTGTTTTCTATCTTTATTGTAGCTTATTGTTGAATTAAACGTTACTTTGACACAATAAATAATTGTATTTAAGCCAATTTAATTCAACACTAAAGTTTCTGGTGATTGAGTTAGACGTTTCTCTTTTCTGTCTATCCTTTTCTTTCTATCTGTATATCGGTAGTAAAATAGCGTTTCCTTTATCTTTGCTTTTATTTGATAATTCTGTATTGGTCCAAAATATTAATTCTGTTGTCTATCTCTTAATTAATTACTTAATCTGTAAATTAACTTGCTTAATAAATTACCGCACTGACTCTTACAACGTTAATGTAAACGCCCGATGGCAGACGGCGGTAGCAGTAAGCACTGATGTTAATAAAATAAATACCTGATAAACTAATTAATCAAAGAATATAATCAATTAATGACGTTATCTGAATTGATTATATTTTTGCAAAGATATTCACTGTTGTTGCACAGAGCTAATATGTAAAAACGTAACTCTACAAAATCAGTTCACTGTTGTTCAAGGCGAGCACGTGCGCTTTGATCTATATATAGCTAAAACAGGTAAACTAGCTCCGTGAAACTACATATACATAAAACTAACAAAAACACTATATCTTTCTACTTTCCCCCAAAATATTTTTTAAGGAACTTAGAGAGAAAAAGCAACAATATATAAATATTCTATATCCAAATTAAATTACGAGTCGAGAAGAAAACGGCACTCCTCGAAAATTGTCAACACGAGTGACAATAACTTTTCAGTATAAAAAAAAAAAAACTAATTGTCTCGTGCAAAAGGATAAATTATACAAACAATTAATTTCAGAATAAAAATCAATCGTTGTGGCACAAGTGGCCGAAATTGAATGAACTAAGAAGAAAAAATAATGCAATTTGCACAAGACAATGATTGAATGAAAATATTCTAAATTTTCGTACTGACGTTTACAAAAACGCCCTTACGATATTGTACACTAAGTAGTAATGAAAATATTCAAAATTTTCGCACTAACGTTTACAAAAAACGTTGTACGATAAGTATAATACTAAATATTAATGAAAAACGAAAATACAAAAATAATTGGACCGTGATATCACCACGTGTTCAAATGCAACTCACGTGTGAAAAAATAATGTGGCAAATTAGTCAAATTGTTGGAACTTTGCAAATAACGTTAACTTAAACGCCTGTAAGCAACAGTTTTCTAAAATGACTTAATGCAAAACATTCCACATGAGTGTTTATACTCACGAGTGACAGACAATTCACACGTGAATTTTGTAAATAAAAACATGAAAATTCAATGCACCCCGCACCGAATTACCGGCGACGCCAATGTAGTAAAATATATAGACATATTTTACTATGTAAGAATGTCGCCTACCTTCAAGTAAGTACAACTAAGGTGACGACGGTTAACCAAATTCTACATGGTGAATACGGTACAGGTACAACAAACAAGTCAAGGAATAGGTAACACACACACGTGGTGACTGGTTTGAGGACTGGACTGAACTGACGAGGGGAAGCATGCTGGCCAGCACGGGTGGATGGCTATGAGGTCAGGGTGAAAGGTCATAGGGAATACATTTACATACACAATTTCACTACAGGCCTGAGAAACAATTGATTAATTTTTTTGGGGCCTAAAGCCCTAAACATTGGTTAAAATGTGAAGCCTAACAGGACATGCAGGATTTGGAGAATCAACGTTGATAGTAATTTTATATTTTTACAGGATTATGGGAGAAGAAATTTGCTTAACAGCCTTAACACTACCCACCAAACTTACTGACAATCTTTATATATATCAGAAGAACAGAATCCTATGTGACTTTTGTATACAGTGCAGTGATGGAGAAGTTTACGCCCATAAAATCATCCTTGCCATGTGGGGAATGCATGGATTCTACATTGACACCATTGACACAATTCAGGCTTTAAATTTCTCAACTGCAGATTTTAATAATTTTATGGAGTTCATTTATTCAGGGAATAGTTCATTAAATTTAGATGCAGCAATTAGAGTTGCTCAGATCGGAAAACTCCTAGGTATTCAGTTTCATCGTATCTCAAGCTCTCTCACTCAACATGATTCTTTAGAATCAATTTTGTTTGTCCTTAAATCCGCCTCTGAATCAAGTGTAGAACGCAATGAGAAATACACCCTCTACATTAAATCAATGCCTGATTATCAAAGGAATTTTTCTACCACAACAAATGTTAGATGTAGAGAGCCAAGTACATCCACACATTCAATGCCTGGTAACCATGGTAACAGTATTACAGACAAATGGGATAAAAACTTAGAGGAGTGTTTGCTTAGTCAGTCATCAGATGTCGGCTCTGACACACTGATTAATGATAACAAGTCAGCTGAATCTCCTACCACTGACAACAAAGTTGATGATACATCTGAATATGAAAAAGCAACAGGACATAGGGATTATTCTGACAAACCACTAGAGAAAGTATCGGTAATACAAGTAAAAACTGAAAACCTTGTTTGGCCAGAGTCAGAAAACACAGAGGTAAAAACAGAACAGGAAGATTGTGCCATGGAGTCTGGATCTGAGAGTGTAGAAACATCGAGAGCTGCTGAAAATAATACAGTGGGAGAATGGAGTGTAGAAACATCGAAAACTGCTGACATTTCAGACAATAATTCAGTGGGAGAGGGGAGTGAATTTCATACAGAGGGCCAGAATAACATATCTGAAAGAAAAAAGAGTCCGTTTGACATAAAGGATACTGGACAGAAGAAAACTGAAGCACAGGAGGGAGAGTGGGTAGTAAAGGAATGTAGACATTGTCTGAAACAGAACCGGAAACCTTTTATCTACGCTACAACAACAAAGGGGCGAGAAAAGTATAACAGGCATGCTATACGGTTCCATCCCTCAGCTTATATTCGAAATGTAAACTGTGAAATCTGTGAAGCATCTTGGAGACGGTGCCAGGCGGATGTATATATGGAACATATAGTGAAGACACATGGTGTAGAATATGACTCGACTGTCTACCAAAAGAAAACATGTGATTTCGATGTATGTTATCTGTATTACTATATTTTATGTTTGATTAATTCTTATTTTTATCAGATAACCAGATTTATTTGAATGAGATCTGGATTTCAGTGATATATTGATTATGTACTTTATATTCTTTGTTTCAGTGTAACCCTTGTATTTTGTGTTGTAGAATTGTGAATACTGGACTGTGTGTGAATCTAAATTCTTAACTCATCAAAAAAATGTGCATTATGGGAAACTTAGCGTCTGTGATGTGTGTGGAGAGGCATTCAAAGACATCAAATCACACAAAGAGACCCATAAGGACAGGCCCAAAATTCCGTGTGAAATCTGCGGGAACACCTTCGTCAACCAGACTTCTGTCAAGGTCTTTATTAATTGATTTACTGGTAACTCTTTGAATTTTTCATGTATTCATGTAAATAAAGATATGAAGTGGATTTGAAAACAAATACCATTCTGATCAAAACATGCAAAGTGAATGTGTACCCAAAATGTGGGCTTCAAATTTTAGCAGCTTTGCCATGGACAACAATGCGCTCATTGATAAATGATGGTAAAATTCAAATTGTTCATGAATATGATACACAGTACAGAGGTGTGTATTGCTAGTTTGTGATTGCACCAACCACCCCAATATTCAATGATTACACTAAATTTTGAATGTGTTAATTTTTGTACACTTAAAGTAAATAGGAGTTTGTAATTATTATATTTAAGGAATAACTCTTATTTTTCGATTTCATGATGTGATCAATTGATTGGCTTGCGTGATAAATTGCATAAACGCCAAAGGCGTTAATGCATTAAATTATCACACCAGCCAATCGATTCATCATCGTCATGAAATCGAAAAATCTGACAGTTATTCCTTATATTTACATGGTATTGATTCCGCCAATCCACGTGCTAGAAGTCCCGCTTCTTGTCTCTTTTTGTCCTGCCCTGCACATGCTTTTTTTCAACTGCACCTATCTATGAATCAGTATACTAGTATTGATGTAGAAATGAAGTACATTAAAATTATACGCAATGTAGTTTGAACTTAATTGGGTTCTTCTCTGGAGTTGAAGAGTTCCACTAAATGAAGGACCTGTGTGCAATACTTTTAATGTCTCTATAAGATTTGTAAACCTTTTCTTGATCAAATTTTGATGGAAAAAATATCAGGAATTTATGTTTCGTACTTTTTGTACATTTTTCTTTGAATAATGCAATAATTTTCATAATTTGATATCTTTTGAAACCCCCTAACTAGGAACTTGTAATATTATCATAAGTTTAAATTCAATATATCTTGAAAATTATCAGTAGGTAAGGTACCTTGTGTATGTCCTTAACTGTTTGTAATTTTATCTTGAACAAAGACATTGGAAATGTGCTGCTTTGTCATCGATATGATTCTTTGCAGAATCATATTGAAAGAGTGCATGAAAAGAAATACAAGTCAGCAGGATTCTGCAAGTATTGTAATCAGAACTTCAAAGAGCGGTACAAATATTTCAAACATATGTTTACAGAGCACAAAGAGATTCCAAAAGGTATGAAGAGGTAAGTCTCAGGTAGCCTTTTAGTGTTCATTGCTAAATATCCTGTCTCATGTCCAGTCTTAAGGTTTTCCATCCCTAATAGGACCTAATTCTCTATCAAATATCTGTCATGTATATAATACACAGATATTCAAAGCATTTTACAGTAGAAAAGGATTTACCAAGGGAAAGTTTTAAAAATTTAATTTACTAAGCAGTAATTAATGAACAGAAATTGCATTGAAGTCTATGGAGACAATCAATATTTTAGAAAGAAAATGAAAATAATAAGAATTTCAATAAATGAAAGATACATTAAATCATTAGAAATAGAATGACAATTGAAATTTTATTTTCATACAAAAATATATTAAAAATCTTATTTTTTTGTGGAAGTTATGGAAACATTGAATATCTAAATGTGTTCGATAGACACATACCTGCACAATTTTTAACTCAAGCAAGCTTTTCTGATTGCCTATTGTCCATCTGTAAACTTTTCACATTTTCAACTTCTTCTCCGGAACCACAAGGCCAGTTTTAACTGAACTTGGTACAAGGTATCTTTGGGTGGAGGGGAATTTAAATTGTGAAAATAAAGTGCCAAGTCTTCTTACACTAGGAGATAATCAAGAAAAGACAGAAATAGGCAAAAAAAGAGTGGGATCATTAAAAAATCTTCATTTCAAGAACATCTGGTCCAGAAAAGCTGAAACTTAATAGAAAGCATCCTGGGATAGTGTAGATTCTAAATTGTTCAAATCATGACCCCAGGGGATAAAGTGGGCCACAATAGGGATTTCAAGTTTTACATTGAAATATGTCAGAACAATTTTTCAAAATTTTTTCAAGAACCACTTGGCCAGAGTAGCTGAAACTTAAGCGGAAGCATCATGTGATAGTGTAGATTTTAAATTGTTCAAATCATGACCCCCAAGAGTAGGGTAAAGCCACAATAGGGAATCCAAGTTTTACATCGAAATATATAAGAAACAACTTTTAAAGTCTTCTTCTTAAGAACCTCTGGGACAGAAAAGCTGAAACTTATGTGGAATCATCCTTGTGTAGTGTAGATTATAAATTGTTCAAATCAAGACCCACTGGGGTTTGGAGGGGCTACATTAGGTATAACAAGGGGGAAATCTGGTAAAAAAACAGCATTTCAAAAGTTACTCATGTTAACGATGTGGCCCATAGGCCTCTTGTTTCATTCTGAGTTTGAAGAATGCAACAAGTTATTTTAAACTTAACCTGAGTTGATATTAAATAATTTGACCTATGTTCATTTATCACTTCTCAATCAAAACTCTAACTCATGTGAAGTTTTTATTTTTTGTCATGTTGTAGGTATCAGTGTTCCGAGTGTGACTTCGTGACTTACCAGATGAGTCTGTTGAAAACTCACGAGTTGAGACACAAAGAGCTAAAAGGTATCGTATAAAATGTAGTTAACATTATAGACAAAGGTCAAATGCCGATTTATTTAATGAAAAGCTGTAACTATATTTCTGTACTGTCACTTTTTTGGGTGAAGGGATGGGGGATACATTCTCATTAAGGTCAGATGAAACGTTCCTCAAAAATATATAATTTTTCTTAAGAATTTGGCATTGTAGCAATCTAATTAAAATTAGATGTTAGATCCGCTAGTATGCGAGCGGATCTAGCATCTAATTTTAATTAGATTGGCATTGTAGTATAGGTACTTAAACAAGTTTCCTCACAAAAATTAGGGTACCTTACCAGGCATTTGGCCAAGATACCATATGGTCATATTTCTTGTATAACCCTTATGGGTAATTTTCTAAATGGCCTATAACACAAATTTTGGTACATTTACATGTATACTTAAAACATTTTTTTAAAAATGTAGAAATCAGAAGATAATGACAAATGTGAATAATATTTGATATAATACCAAAAGATACAAACATATTTTTGAGGAATGTGTCGTCTGACACATTGTGATATTCCTTGGTGATGAATCATAAGAATAAATTTTTTCTGTCACATTGTAATCTTTAACCACATTTTCTATGCTGATGAATTCTCTTTATCACTTTTTCTGTGGTGATGAATTCTCTTGTCACTTTTTCTGTGGTGGTGAATTCTCCTATCACTTTTTCTGTGGTGGTAAATTCTCATATCACTTTTTCTGTGGTGATGAATTCTCCTATCGCTTTTTCTGTGGTGATGAATTCTCTTGTCACATTTTCTTTGGTGATGAATTCTCTTGTCACATTTTCTTTGGTGATGAATTCTCTTATCACTTTTTCTGTGGTATTAATTCTCATGTCACTTTTTCTGTGGTGGTGAATTCTCATATCACTTTTTCTGTGGTGGTGAATTCTCATATCACTGTTTCTGTGGTGATGAATTCTCATATCACTTTTTCTGAGGTGATGAATTCTCTGGTCACTTTTTCTGTGGTGATGAATTCTCTTGTCCCTTTTTCTGTGGTGATGAATTGTCTTTATCACTTTTTCTGTGATTTATCTGCAACTCCTCTTATACCATTGAATGAAATTTGATGAGACTTTCACAGAATCTTTATTACATATTGCCAATGTGCACCTCCTATTTTACTTTTTGATCCGACACATATTTTGGGTTTCGCGGCCACAGCAAAACATGGACTTTGCCATTATAACTATATGGGCGGTTGGGGCTATCATATAGTGAGCTCATATCTCACAGTACCTTTAGTTTCTTAAAATTTGTAAAGAAAACAGAATTTTTCAAATTTAATAATGATACTGTCTTTTTTATGATTTAAGTTTTTTTTTGTCTTTATAGGATTGGAAATTGAACGAAACCACAAATGTAATGTGTGCGAAAAAGCATTTCTTACCAAAGCTGGTTGCCGGTACCACGTTCAGCGACTTCATGGTAATAATTTAATTAAGAATATGTCTTTCTTTGCAAAAGTACTGTAAGTAACTCTACACTTGGGGAATTTGTATTAGGATTTCTTACAAGGTATTTCTTACATGTAAATACCGTATAATCCCTATTAACTGCCCTGGGCGCTTAGAAAACTGTGAAAAGGGGGCTGCTACTTTGGTATTCTCTTTACAATATTTAATATATCATATCTTAGCTTTAAAAGATATTTTGAATAAAATAAATAAATTCTAAGAATCTCCAAAATAATGTTTAACTTTACTTTAAATGAAAAAATCCACCCGAATTTATGCTTAAAGAATCATTTTCCACCAAGAAATTGGATAATGAACAAGTTTTATTTTCATTTCCTTCAAATTTTTGCAGACATTTGATACGATTCTAGATAATTTTAATCAGTGCACTTATTTCCTGACAATTGAAAAAAACCTAAGGGGGCACTTATAGGGGCAGGGGCAGTAAATAGGGATTATACGGTATTGGAGATTAGAATTGTTCAGATATGTCATGTAGCAAAATGTCTGTGAAACTCAAAGATAAATGTCATGTATTCTTCAGTATATATTTACTGTTAGATAAATATTTTATTAACAATGTTAATAGACAAAAATTAAGGAAGGGGGGCCAGTTAAACTAAAGTGTAAACAATGTGGAAGTAGCATGTTGAGGTTGAAGTTAAAATTTACATTCAACCTTGATAATGTCCTTTATATATTTCAGTCACACAAGCCTATCTACAATGTCACTATGAAGGTTGTACTAAAGTGTTTCGGAGAAAACCAAGTTTAGAGAAACATATCAGAAGTATCCATGAGGTAATCATATTAAAACACACAAAGGAACACACTTCCACTCAAACACAGAGGTGAATGTTACCTCAAACTTTTATATATCTCTCAAATACCATAGATATATCAAGTAGGGTCCATTAAATTACTTTTTTCGGTTTTTCCAGTCCTATTTGGTTTGAGATAATGGAGTTTCATTGTATTAAAGATATAGTCAAACTTGTCTTAGCAACCTCCTGTATTTTACGACTTCCTGTCATATGCAGTTGTAAAATTTCCCCCCAAGAATTTCATTATATTTTGCAATGATTCAGCACTTTCATTTTCTATCAAAAGGCAGTTTAAATCCCTGAATTTAGAGACTTTTAGCCCTAATCTCTGCTAAGGCAGTGATACATGCTTATTTTTTGCCCATTCCTCAAGTTTATTAAAAGATAGTTGGTAAAAACTTACACTTGAGGCCGGAATTAAAAATATCTTAGTTTCCCCCAGGTTGGGTCGGTAGGTAGGTAAACAATTTTATTTTTTGACAGCATATTTGAAAATACATTCTAAAATTTAAGGGAAAATTACCTTTA